>NC_135727.1:16685245-17304743 GCF_964656455.1 Halichoerus grypus | reverse complement strand
AGCAGACAGGAGTGGCCGGCCTCGCTACATGGCGATTGGACTATATGACCTATAACGGCCCCACTCAGCACCATGAGTCAAGGGTTCTAAGACCTATGGAAACCCGAAGAACATTCAGACCGCAAGTCCACTCCTGTTAAGCAGCTGATGGCTCCACGAGAGGCCAGGTACCCAATGGGGGTGGAATAAGTCTATATTGGCTCCCTCACCTGAGTCTACAATCAACCTCCTTAACTCTGGCCCGTGTTATTCCAAATAGCAAGTGTTCGTTCCCTGCCAACCAGAGGTCTTATTGTTCTTTTACAAAAATAGTAGATAATCCCAACCCAAGTCATTCCAAGGCCACTTCCCCCTGGCCTCTTGTGTTTTGAGTAGACAAGGTCTTACTGTAATCTTTAATACTATTGTTAGTCACAGCCCAATACCGCTTCGTCTGAGGCCCCCGCGAGTGTTTGAACCCTCATACAAACGGTGCTTAGTTGCAAGGCATAGATCTGATACATGGATCCTACAGCACTTTATCCTTTTAAAAACCTTTGCACTTGAAAACGAGATGTTGCGTAGTATGTTCGAAGGAACGGTGGACCTGGAGCCCTCGTTCCTGCGTGTATAGCTTCTCACCTCCCTGAGCCTCACTTCCCTCTCTCAGACAGGTAACAATCCTTACCCTGCTTACGTCACATGCGTCTTGCCAGATTCGAATAAGAGAGTGAGTACAGAAATATTGTATTCACTGTAAAGTGCTCGACAAACAGAAGAATTCATAACCATTAGCAATTCAGAAATTTAGAAAACATTTATCGAGGCCATATTATTCCCAGGCACTTTATGTACCTTAAGTGCACACAGGATCTGAAACAGGCTTGGAAAAAGGAAAATAAGGCTTCCAAGCCCATAGTGCCAGGTGGCAAGGAACTGGGGCACTCTCTCTCTTGCTCCTCCTTTCCCCCTCCCCCAAGACCAGATGGCTTTCCATTATTACTCCACGTTGCCCTGTCCCAGAACATTCCCCCATTGGAATAAGAAATTGTTACTCACTTATGAAAAATATATGCTTGACCCTCCTTGAGACCTCCAAGGCAGTCGCTTCTGTTTCCTCCTTGTGAATGTGCGGCTGGGGATGTAGAGAGGAGAGAGAGAGGATGAAGCAGCCCCTCGGACTCAACCCCTCTATGTCAGAACTGTTGGAGAAGATGGCCGACGACTTCACTCTCCCTCTTTCCCCGCCCCCCTTTCTAATTTGCAAGTTGTAAAAATGTGTCGCCCCCCAAATGCACCAGGTGTCTCCAACTTTCTAATTGAGCAAGGCAGACTCCTTCCCAGCCAAGAGCCTTGAAATATTTATCCAAATTTTAGCTTCACTGAATTAATGCCTTAAGCTGGTGAGCAATCCAACTGAAGGTCAATGTTCGTTTCCTAAAGTTGTCCAATGTCTGTGTGGTATTTAGACCTGAAAATGATGACTTTACTCCAGATTGCAAACTCCCCAGAGTGCACCCTGGAGATGGAAGCCAGCCCACACTGTTTTCTGATCAGTCAGCATAAATGAACCTCTCTTTCGAGTTCAAGGTGGGCTCAGAATTGAAGCTGTCTTGAGATAAAGCAGATCAGCCCCATTCACCCCTGGGGGGAAGGCCTCCGAGCAGGGGAATGTGAAAGGCCCCTCCGGTCAGGGGAGACATCCGCTCCCCTTGGCTTTGGGCTGTACCAGTTGGCAGATAAAGCTCCGTGTGAATGCAGGCCAGACCAAAATGGTGCCGAGACAGCCACAGTGTTGTTTAGCAAAAAGAAAGGAAACATCTGCAAATCCTGCGTTGGTGCTGAGCAGGGATAGCCTGCTGCTTTTCCTCATGGGCCCACGGTGGGCCAGGTCCTGACTGATCAGAATGGTTCCCTGAAACAAATGCATTTGAAAGATATTTTCCATCCCCCCCCCCCAACAGGAAATTCTTGTGTTTAGTCATCCTTACTCCATGGGCTGAGTCAGCAAGCTCTGCTTTAACCACAGCTGCTTTCAAATGGTAAGCTTAGAGGACCAGTTCGTTGAGTGAGGAGGCTTGGCCGAAATGCTCTGACAGCCATAGCTCTGAAATCGGGTTGGATACATTGGAGGAGCTGCAAGTTAGGCGCTGCTCAGGACCTTCGAGTCCTCCTGGGTGGGCCTCAATTACTTTTTAGTATGTTGGTACTACAGAGCATTCCAGAACTAGCAGGGACAACAGTCTGAGTACCTAAAGAGACCAGTACGGTGCAGTGGCATGATATGTTGGCCTATGACTTAAAGTCCTGGTCCTGCCAATAATTGGCTATATGTGATGACAGGGCGACTGTCCCCTCTCTCTGGCTCTTAGCATTCTCAGGCTTAAAATCAAGGCTTGGATAAGAGACCTGTAAGGTTTCTCCCTGCTCTGACGGTCTATGAGACAACCTAGGACAGATGACCAGCCATTCTTTTCCGAAATTACCCAGAGAAGACACTACATGACCTGTTTTGGGAGCCTGGCATTTTATCCATCTGGGGATAAATGTCCACATCCAAGTGTCTTCCCTGGGTCTAACCACAGTCTGATTTCTCTTGTTTGGCCCTCTGCAGACATGGAGAACCCCCAGGGAACATTCTTTTCTAGAAGATCCTTGGTCAACTCCAAGAGCCTTCAGGTCTGAGTTCTGGTAAATCCTCTGCAGGCAAGGGAGGCCATTGCTTAGGTTTCAGTGACCACACTTCCCTCTCCTCAGATCTGGTTGTTATCACTGACTTGTGACCCTAGGGGGACTAAGGTTGGGATAGACTGACTATCCATTGGACAGTTAGCTCTGCAGAAAGGAGGAAGTCACTTATTCCAGATCAGACACCTCACAGAAGTTGCCCTAGAGCACAGAGAGTCTCAGGCACACGAGAGAGAAAAGCCTCATACAATGTGACCCTCTCCACTCCTGGATCCACATCTGGACATGTGCACCCAATGATGAAGATGGTTACCATTTACTGAACATTTATTCTGTATGTGCTGGACATTGTTCTAAGCAATTTACACGCTTGTTTGATCTGATTTAATCCTCACAACAGTACAATTCTTTTTCATATTTTACAGATTAGGAAACTGAGGTACATCAGAGGTTTATTAACTTGCTCAAGGTTAAACCGCTAGTAAGCAGGGGAGCTGTTCTTCTGACCCAGGGCTCAGCTCTGAACCATCATGCTTCTGAGAGGGGCCAGCTTCATGGGAGGACCGAGATGGTATGGATGATTCTGGCCCCTGTAGGGACTGCCTGCCCCACCTGCCTCATGTGCCTGCATCCCTGGTCAGGTGTAAGTGCCTGGCCTGGTTTCCATGGCGCTCTGTGTCCCCTTCTACAGGGAAAAAAGGCTTCCTCCTGCAGAGCTGCCAAGTGTTGACTCTACGACACCAGAAATGAGTCATGTTTTCCTCTTACGAGGGCAACATAGGGAAAGATCATTCTATAAGATGGGTTTCCCCAAACTAAAGAAAGTGTTGGAAAATGACCCCATTCCTCTGAGCTGGCAAATCCATTAGACTTGTCAAATGTCAGAGTTTGGGGAGAACTTAGAGCATCGTCAAAGTCCTTCCTGTTACAGATGAAGAGACTGAAGTTGAGAGAGTGGGATCAGATGCCTGTGGACTGAGGGATAGCTGGCTCTTAAAAGTTTGGGAAAGGGACAGAAATGACAGAGTTGACCTACTTTATAATTCCCTTGAGCCCACCCTATGAGGGAACTGGAAGGAGGGATTCACCCACATACCAGAGCCATAACCCCTCGCATAACAGGGATTCCATAAGTGTGGGCTTCTAACGCAGTGAGATACGAAGGGACCGCCACATTCAGATGACCAAGGGCCACGGCTAAATGGTAATGTCCCCATAACTTCACACCAGACCTACTGACAAAGTGGATCTCACACCAACAATCACAAAGGGCTTCGGGGAAAACCACTTCTGTTGAAAGAGAAGCTGGTCAAAAACTTGTGGACTAATGACTGTGATCCAAAGATCCCTCTCAAAGCTGACTCTACTGAAAGCCAAGTGGAACCACCTTACTTCTCAGTTTTGAATGTGCGGACATTATTGAAATATTTTCAAGCCAAAAGGCGTGTAAAGTCTTCTTTTAAAATAAATCTTATGGTAGTATAAGTTTTCATGGATCCTAACACAAGAGTCAATATGGAAAAACGTAAAGAAGGACCTGGAGCTTTGTCTGTGGTTAAAGCCGCCAGGAATTGGCCCTAGGGAACAGTGTCTTAATGGCTGTTTTCAAAGAAATAGCAGATCCTCTTTCATTCCCCAGTGTGAGCCCACAATGTATTTTCCAGCCTCTTCCTCCTAAACTCAGAAGAAAGTACCGGAGTTTAAAAATAAAAGGTACAGAATTAGAGCTCTTGCAGATAGAAACCTTATGAAGTGTCATGTCTCCTCTAGCTAGACTCGAACAGGCTGTTAAAAGACCCGCATTGTGTTGTTGGGTAGAGTCTATTACTGCCTACTTGGCTTTGCCATGTGGTAAAGTCGGCCACACACCATCTTATAAATAACCGAATGAACTCCCCCTCATTTTATAGGGTGGCTAAAGCCTGATTACCTTTCACAATCAGCCAACCTCTTAATTCATCCCAGCTTGCAGCTGGCCTCCAGGAACATGGAGGAGGCTTGGCTGGGCGGGAAGGCAGAGGGTGGGAGAGCGACAGGGCATGCGTGCACACGTGCGTGGCCCACAGAACCACTCTGGAAGGTTTTTTTCCTTAGGTAGTCAGGACTTGCAAACGAGAAAAAAAAAACCCTGCCTTTGTAGTGTTAGGGGATGACATTTCGTTGCAAAAATAAATGATTTGGTCATTACCATTTCATGGTTGTTGGCAACCAACCGCCTCTGCTTTCTAACAATTTCCATTTTAGGCACTGACAGGCCCTTCAAAGTGATTCAGCCAAATATCCACCCAAAGTTGCGTATTTGGCAGTTTCATACTGAAAAATCCGGGGCCTCTGGGCAAAAATGTCAGAAAGGGCTCCCTCCTTCTTTGTCAATTGCGAAACAAACAGATCACCATAAACAGTCACCAGGGGCTCCTTGGGCGGCCATGCTGCCGGAAAGAGAAGGAACGGAAGTTGTTGGCAGGGGCTGTTTCCTTGGCTCTGGTTACTGCTCTCACTCTTTGTTGCTGCTTGTTCTTTTCCTGAAGGCCAGAGCTGCCTCAGTCATTAACCCTAACCGAGGTGAGGCCCAGGTCTTCAGCAGGCGGGCATGCCCTGCTGGTGGAAAGCCATGAGCAGAAATGGAAATCACTGGGACATGATTCTCTGAGGCGCTGGGGTCTGGGAATACTTGAAAAGCTCACCTTATCGAACTAGCTGAACTTAACACGCAGGCTGTTACCATGGACCCTCATGAGGCAACTTGTCCAGGTTGGTCTTTGGAACCCACCTGGGTCTCTGGGCCTCTGGACAACCACAAGGCCTAGAGTACTCTGGTTTGCCCACTGGGAAGCAAAAGCGGAGCACCTCCCAGGGAGCCTCCTGCCCGACCAGGAGCCCTAAGAGTCTGAGTCCCCAAAGTTCTTTCACACACCTTTCCCTCAGCCTTAAAGGCTCTCCTCCGGGCTTTTTAAGCAACTGGCCCCCTCTCTTCATGCTGGACTCACTTTAAATGTCCGGCTACCTTGGTGAGGCCAAACTGACTCCTTAGCCTGGGCCCTACCTGATTTTTCTCTCTCACTCAACCTATTTTTTTTTTTCTGCTTTAAGCCCTCATTACCATTTGTATTTATCTGTGTGTCTGCCTATGACTCATCTCTCCTGTGATACGGTAAAGCTCCATGGAGTCAGGGGCCACTTTTGTTCAACACTGTACTCCGGACGCCTCTCATAGTGCCTGGCACATAGTAGATGCTCAACAAATATCTGTTGAGCGAATGAACAAACTGGTGGCATGCTGGTTACTAGGCCAGTCTGTGAAAATTCAAAAAGTAGGCTTATTGTCTCCACACATAGGTCTCTCCCTAAAAACTTCCCGCATTTGTTGCCACTTGTCTATCTGGGAGAGAGAGCTAGCCCTCAGCCACATCCTTCCCCTGTCCACTTCCTACTTCTTACTTGCTTCACGATGCCCAGGATCTGGGCACCAGGCCCAGGCAGCTTTTTGGCCAGAGGCAGTGAGGGCTGAGACTTTGCCACTCAGAACTGACTCTACCAGCAGCAGATTGAAATGTCATTGGGGGGAGCAGACTATTATATTTAATAATAATACTTGAGTTTACCTTCTCTTCCCTTTGGGAGCTATTTTTAAGAAGTTATTTAGATTCCCTGTCTAAAAACAGTAGCCAGGGGCGCCTGGGTGTCTCAGTCATTAAGCGTCTGCCTTCAGCTCAGGTCGTGATCTCAGGGTCCTGGGATCAAGCCCCACATCGGGCTCCCTGCTCGGCGGGGAGTCTGCTTCTCCCTCTCCCACTCCCCCTGCTTGTGTTCCCTCTCTAGCTGTGTCTCTCTCTCTGTGTCAAATAAATGAACAAAATCTTTAAAAAAAAAAAAGTCTCTTACATTATAAAAAAAAATAAAAACAGTAGCCAGCCTTCTCAAAACTACAAATGAAGTCATGTTGCTGTTATGTCTGAAAATGGCCTTCCATTCAGTTGTCAAGGACAGCCACAGTCACCCAGCTGCTCAGTGCCCCTTCCTTTAAGTAAGGAAAGAATGAGTTACCAGATCGCCAACATTCAAAAAGGGTTTCCATCGGGTTCCCATGCCTTCTGCTCCCTTTCCTCCTGTCGTTAGCTGCAACAACATTGATGTTTGTCGGGTCTAGAAAGGTATGGAAGGCCCCGGGCTTTCTGATTACACTTTTGAGTGGCAACCAACCCATGTCTTTCTGCTCTATCATTCCCTAACACCACCAAGGAAGGTTTTCCCCCATCCCTATTTTAAAATATGAATCATCTCAACTCTGAAAATCTTCCCCAAAAAGTCGATCAATATTTAAAATATGTTTCTTTCAGCCTGGAAGTCCCACTGCTTCGACTAGATCCTGTGTATATATATATCAGGATGCAAAGATGTATGGACCTCCAGAGTGTTCCCCGAAATAGCATTTATAATTGCGGTGCTCCGGCAGAACGGAACCCTAAGCAGTCACAAAAACCAGTAAGATGGGTCTGTATGTCCTGTCATGGAACGATCTCCATGATGTCCTAAATGAAAAAAGCGAAGTCTGACACAATTGGATCCCGTATGTCTTCAGAGCCTGTCAGTTCTTCCAGCAATTTCACAAAATCCTGCCCTTTCATTTCCTCTCACTGGTTCAGACCCCTAACTGGTCCCCTGGTCCCAAAGTCTCTCTTTCCAGTTCGTCTTTCCCGTCAAGTGGAATGAACGTTCAAAAACATCACTTTTTCCAGATCTCCTTACTGCCAGAGGCAGAGTCTCAAGCATCTGGGCCATCACAAGGACGGAAGGCGTGTTTCCATGTTCTGGGAGATCTGACTGGAGGGTGGGTTCCACCCCTGACCAGCTGTTTGACTTAAACCCTCTGAGCCTCAGTTTCTCCATCTGAAAAATGGTCATAGGGTGGTTGTGAGAATGAAATGAGGAAACCATGAAAAGAGTTCAGCATGGTGGCGGGCACATAGTAAGGGCTCAATAAATGGGACTTATTATTACTATTGTTATTTTTATTATTAAACCAGAAATTGGTTTATTTGAAATTCTTTGAGAAATGCTTTGTAACTTCATAACACCGTGTGAAAGAAGAAGGTCTACACGTTTCCTTCATGCTTCCTGGACATCTAGTACCCACTTCATACAGTGAGGCCACCTTCTGTCTATTTTCCCTGCTACGTGCTGCAAAGGTTTCCCCTCTCTCATACCCCCAAATCTAGAGGGCATGTCTAAGTCCCTTGGATCCATGGCCTCCAGGAGTTTCTCTACAGACTTTAATCATACGACATCCCTTCTGTGTCTTCATCTTCCCCCACTATTTTGCTCTAATCTTTCCTGCCTGGCCTTGTAGGGTAGCACCCCAATGTCTTCAGTCCTTTCCTGGCTTCATTAAGAGTTTCTTTGTGGCTGCCTGTTCTTGTGTTTCTTTTCTTTGGGATCAGGTGACGATTTTACTCCACTAATTCTTTAAAACAAAAAGGGCTGTTAGCCCATGCTGTGGAATGAAAGGGCATGCCAGTTCTGGTTTTTGTTTTTTGGGTTTTTTTCCTTGTAAGATCCTCATTTTATGCCATTATTGTGAAAGGGGAATGATATTTTTACGTTCTGTTTTGATTTCTGCCTATTTCATTGAGTGGGCTCCCAGAGTGGAGTCACGAAAGGCAAGGCCCCCATCTCAGTTTTGCCTGTGGCCGGATTCGCTGTGTGACCCCAAGGGCACATCGAAGAGATTCCTGCATCTGTCTCATCAGTGAAATGAGAGTGTTGTGTCTTCCAGCTCTGATGTTCGGTTCTTCTGTGGGTCCTGAAGGCAGAGAGACTATGGCAACGTTCTCTCATCACCCCCACCCCAGTGTCTGGGCGGGGCTGGTTCAAGTTGAAATTAGCTATTCTGTGGGACAGTTTCATCTATTTCTAAGAGCCCAGCTCTTGAACATTTTTCTGATGTATATGAAATGTCAGAAGAATTGTTATTTCCTTTTTTTTTTTTTTTTCTCCAGGGCTCACCTTAGCGCCAAGCTCCAAGCCCCACTTACGCTGAGAAAAACCATACATGCTGAGCTCTGGTCAGATTTGATGGGGAAGAACATTTCTCTCATTACCACCTCCATTCCCGGTGATGGCCATCATCACACATTTCCATCCTGGATGTCTTCCAGGCAAATGCTGACTAGTTGATTATTTGCACAGATGATTGGAGCATGCCCTCGCTTTTGGGTTTGCCTCCAACGTCTCTTTATTGAGAGTTTTTATATTAAACATACACTAAGTCTCAAGCTTGATTTTAACTGATCCCACATGAAGGAATGATTTTCAAATCATAACACATGAGGAACATCTGTTCCGCTTATTTGAATTTAGGCAGTGCCATTATTATTGTAGAAGCTGACTGTTGAGTATCAATATTTGTCTCTTTCAGTTCCATTGAACTTTCCGGGGTGCCACTCCCAGTTGTGTGGATCTTTTAAACATACATCCTGGAGTCGGTAAAACAGTGGAACAGCTCCCATTTTCTTTTTCAGTTTCTCCGACTTTTGCTGCAGACCTCGGGTCAGGCCCTGGCTGTTGCTTGCCCACGTGGTTGGGACATGAGTGTCCCTGTCAAACGCGGCCAGAATCACCATTCAAAAGTCCAGGAATCAGGTGCACAGACTTTGAGGCTGCCTCAGGAGGCCATTCCAGACCTTTGTTTGAAATGAGCGAGTTCCCGGGGGAACATGACTGCTCCGGGAATTCACCTGCAAACGTGAACCCGCTGAGCTGAGTTAGCTCTCTCTGGGGCCTCTGGGTGGGTCATGAAGGAGGATGTCTCTGGACCAGAGGCTCTCATCTTTGATGTCAGGACACTGGTGTCTGACAATCAGTTGCTATTTGTTTTTGATAATCAAATACCAAAGCTTGGGTATGATTTACTTAAACAAATAAACGCAAGCAGATTCCAGGATTTCTCTATAAATAACTCTCACTAACATTCCCATATGCTCTCAGGAGTGGGAGAGAAAGGGGTGGGGTTCTATTCAGTGCTCTGGGAACGAAGGAGAACTCTGGGTGTGCCCAAGAGCATGTGAACACCACGGGCGCTCATACTGGGCTCCCATCCCTGGCAGCACGTGGGTATTTTAACAAGGGCCTCATGAGATTATTCCCCTGCCGACGGGGTCTGTCACAGTGGGGATTTAAGGGCGGGCAAGACAGGGCAGGCAGCACATACCACGAAGGCAATATGTTGGCTCTAAGTAAGCAGATGGGCTCTGAGTCGGGCTAAATACATGATAAATAACAGAAGGACTTAAGCTGGGATCTTAACTACTAGTTCATCCTTGGCCAAGTTACTCAATTTCTCAGAGCCTCAGACTATTTGCCTTTAAAATGGAGACATTACTCTTACCTACTTCCGAGAGATGTTGTGTGGCTTCAGCAGGATGGTGCAAAAAAATCACCCAGCATGTGTCTTGGGTGAGCTAAGTGTGACTAGCACGCTGTAGGTACTCAAAACAACGCTGGCTTGACACAAAAGACCACATATTGTATGAGTCCACTTGAGATTGTTTTATTTATTTGAGAGACGGGCGGCGGGGGGGAAGGGCAGAGGGAGAGAAAGAATCCCAAGCAGACTCCCCGCTGAGCGCGGAGCCGGACACAGGGCTCGATCCCACGACCCTGAGATCATGACCCAAGCCAAAGTCAAGTGTCGGATGCTCAACAGACTGAGCCACCCAGGCACCCCGTGTGAGTCCATTTAAATAAAATATCCAGAACAGTTAAATCCATAGAGGCACAAAGCAGATTGGTGGGTGCCAGGAGCTAGGGGGTGAGGGAGACGGTGAATGACTTCTTAACGGCTGTGGGGTCTCCTTTGGGGGTGATGGAAATGTTCCAGAACTAGACAGAAGTGATGACTGTACAACATTGTGAATACACAAAATGCCACCGAAATGTGCACTTTAAAATGGTTACAATGGTAAGTTTTGTGCTATTCGTATTTTACCACATTAAGGCCCCAAAATTCATTGGCTCGGGTTTAGCATTTTCTTCTCTTTTGTGTGGCTCTACTTCACAGAGAGCTCTGAGACGGTGCGCACGTACGGGGCTGATAATCACGTGCCTGCTTCTACCCCAGACAGGCTACAGGGTACAGCTATGAGGTGCTCACACTCTAGGCCAACAGCCCACAGAATGGCTGGGCCCTAGCCCTCATCTCCTTCGAGCTGGGGTTACGTTGGCCCTGTGGCCTTACCCCTGACCTGAGCCCACGCTGGAGGAGTAAGAACAGTAGGAAGGGCGCCAGCAAGAACCAGAGGAGAGGCCGAGGCCCAGCAGGAACAGTCGTGTCCGACTCCAAGCCAACGGTTCTTCAGTCAGGCCACTCAGAGCTGACTGGCCCTGGTGGAGGCCACTGACAGCCCTGCTCTTGGAAAACACCACTGTCCACGCTGCCTCAGGGAGCCTCAGAACGGCTCACGGGATTATTAAGCCCCCGCCATACCCTCCTTGAGCAATCACCCAACACTCCAAAGGCTCAGATTCTTGAGCTGCAACCAGGAATGTCCCTGGAGTGAATTAGTTTTGGGGGGGATTGAGGGACCGGCTCCCATCTGGGGTCTAGAGGGTGACTGAAGCATTTGAGATTTGTTACCCAATAAAAATCTCCGCTAAGGCCCAAGACTGAAATAACTCAGCTGGGCTCTGGGCTCAGCAGGGACCATTCATTAGCTAACACTTCTCGTCTGTGACCGTTACACACAGGTTTTTTTCATGCCCCCCGAAATGGGCTTCAGCATCGCAGCCGGCAGGCGGCTGTGGCCTCACAGTGTTTACATTACCCAGACTCATGCAGTCTGTGCAGAGAACGGATCTGATTGAGCTTTTGGAAAACGGGATTTTGAAAAGTTCCGTGGTCTGCTCTCGCCCCTCCCCTTCCTGAGCGGCAGAGAGACCGAGGTGGGACGAAACAGGCACGGCTAGGAGAGGGAGGCTCTCACGTCTTCGTTTGGCACTGCTTTGTGTGACACCTCCAGGTGGCGGGAGCTGAGCTGAGACCATAGGATTAAGGCGGCCAAACGCTGGTTCATCACTCTGGCGCCTCATCCTACTGGTCAGCGCAAGCTCCCAGGGGACCCCGCACATGTGAAGAGAACAGAAGGGCCAGGGTCCCCGTAGACAGCTGGGTCTGTGACCTGTTGCTCACCAAGTGGAAGCAGGGGCTGGTTAATCCTACGGGGTGTCCAGGCCCTACCACACTACTTCGTGGGCAACCTACTCCAGGTCGGCAGCCATTTTGTTTCATTTCCTCAGGTTGGTGTTCAATAACGGTTCCCAAGTCCTGTCCATTCGGCCCTCAAAATGCATCTGACATCCTCCCTTCTTCTCTGTCACCATTGCTACTGCTTGGAGTCAGGGCCATATTTCCTCATGTCTGCACTAGGGCACCATCTTTCTAACTGGTCTCCTCTCCCTGCTCACTCTTCCAGATGGCTCTTCCAGAGATGTAACCTTATATCCCATCCCATCCCATCCCGCCTCATCTCATTAGTAAATATTTCCCGAGTGCTGACCATAGGGTAAGCCCTTTGTTAGGCACCAGGGATACGCATGTCAATGAGACACAAGCTCTTTCCACAAGAAAAACAGTTCAAGGGGAAGAGGGACAAGGAGGCAGGGAATGACAGGAAAGTATGAAAAGTGCTAGGCCAGGGCCCGGGGACTATGGGAGGCCAGAGGAGAGCCCCTAACCTAGAGCTGAGGAGAGAGTTAAGAGAAGACTCCCCTGATGTCATTTTCATCTGGCCACTCATCTCCAACCCTACGTTGCCACCACAATCTGTCTCCAACCTTCTTTTTCAACCAAATATCCCCTAACCCCCTTCAAAGAAAACTCTATTCCAGAAAGACTGGTCCCCTGACTGTTATTCAACGTATATAAACTCTCCTACCTCCTCGGCTTTGCTACTACTGCCCTTTGTCCTTGCCCTTGGCCATGACCTGTCTTATTTTGGAGCTGTTGGCCAGGCATCACGTCCTCCTGCTCTCCTCTTATGTCTTCCTCCAGCACCAACGCAGTGCCTGGCACCTGGCATCTGTTGACTGATGACCTACGAAGTACAGTTTCTTTTCACTGTGGGACTAATCTGCCTCTCGCAAGCAGGAAAAATAGTTTTGCTTCTATTAGGGCTATCAGAAAAATCTGTGAGTGCAGATGAAGGGGCTTGGAAAACTGCTGATAAGTTTCGGTCACACTGTCCCTAGATTTGTCCTGACCTCTTGGAAAGAGGATGCTGTCAATAATCAAGCGGAGATTAGCAGTTTCAAGAGCTCCAGTAGGCGTATAGTTGGATATATTTTCCATTCTGATTTAAATATTTAGCCTGATTTGTTTTTGGCTTTGTTTTGTTTTGTTTTGTTTTGTTTTGGTCCTGAGCCTGTTGGTCAGGGCTAATTTGTACAGCTGCTTTTTCGTTTGGTTTCTTCCAAGAAAGCGAGAGGAAATAAGGTTGCCAGCAAATTTGCAGTTACCAAGGTTTTCCTAAGATGAATATTATTTTTCTCTTCTAATATTGCCAAATACAGTATAAAGAGAAGCATGTGATTATTCCACAGATTTAGTTGTACCAGGGGTCAAATCCTGTACTCTGTCCACATCCTGATGTTGGGAGACCTATAATGCTGATTTCCTGACCTGCTATTTAGTCAACCATATTCCCATAGTTGTACCATATTTCCAAAATTGTAAATTCACCCTGATTTTGAGCTTGGATGCTCAGACTTGCCTTCTCCTGGACTTCAGCAGGAAGGGCCAAGGGGGCTGCTTTGGGTGGGGGAGGGAAAGGGGACGCAGTGGAGAAGTCAGGGCAGGAGAAAGAGCACTAGGGGGAGAGGAGCATTGGGGGTTGGTCCCTGCCCTGCCACTGACTCAATGTGTGACTTGGGCAAGTCCCTTTTTCTTTCTGAGCATCTCTACAGGGAGCATGAGAGTGCATATGCTCTCAGGCCCTCCCTTTCCTGTCAAATATTGTTGGACCCTGTCACTTTGTGTTGGGTGTTTCTGTAAAGGTTAATCAAGCAAATGCCAAAGCCTTGTCAATACCGACAAGGCTTCTCCCCTCTGGTCTGCCCTTAGGAGGCCTTTGCCCAAGCCGGTGCTTGGTTATCCTGAAGCCTGAGAAGAATGCCCTGGAAGAGAGTGCCCATGTCATTAAAGGAATGCAAGTCTAGCCTAGATAGCTGGTTTTGAGTCTTGCTTAGGCCTGGAGGCTACTTTTTTAATAGCTTTGTTGAGATACGATTCATATACCCTACAATTCACCCATTTAAAATGTATAATTCAGTGGGTTTTAGTATATTCTCAGAATTGTGCCTCCATCATCACTATCAATTTGAGAACGTTCCCATCACCCCAAAAGAAACCCTGTACCCTTTAGCTGTCATGCCCCTGCTCCCAAACTCCTCGCGCTGTGCAGTGCTAGGCAGCCACTAATATTTCTGTTTCTATGGAATTGCCTCTTGTAGACATTTTGTAGAAATGGAATCATATGATGTTGTCTTTTGTGACTGGCTTCTTTCACGCAGCATAATGGGGTGTGTTTTGGGGGGGCTTTTTTAAAGATTTTATTTATTTATTTGAGAGAGAGAGAGCATGAGCAGGGGGAGAGGCAGAGGAAGAGGGATAAGCAGACTCCCCGCTGAGCAGGGAGCCAGATGCGGGGTTCAATCCCAGGACCCTGGGATCACGACCTGAGCTGAAGGCAGACGCTTAACTGACTGAGCCACCCAGGCGCCCTGCACTCAGCATAAAGTTTTTAAGGTTCATCCATGTTGTAGCATGGATCAGTCCTTCATTTCTTTTATGGCTGAATAACATTTCATTGCATAGATATACCACATTTTGTTTATCCATTCATCCGTTGATGGACATTGAGGGGTTTCTGTTTTACCCATTATGAATAAAGCTATTGAACATTCATGTACAAGATTTCGTGTGGACATTTGTTTTCGATTCTTTTGGGTATACACTTAGGAGTAGAGTTGCCGAGTCATATGGTAACTGTGTTTAATTGAGAAATTTCAGACTGTTTTGCAAAGTGGCTGTACCATTTTATAGTCCCCCCAGCAGTATATGAGGGCTCCAATTTCTGGAGGTTACATTTTAATCGTGTCCCATTGGTAGGGAATATTTTCCAGGGTTGATGGCTTGGAGATGCCATCTCCCTGAGATAGTTTGGACCCTGAAATGTTAACTTTTCAAGGGGATAATTTTTATAAACAAGTCCCCTTCATTTTGTTATATGGCGGTTAGATCCTAGGAGAAGGTGACTTGAGGGAAGCCACCACTGGCCTTTGAAATCTACAAGAATTCAGTGGAAATACTTCCATGCGATCCGGCAGAATGGCTTATAATAAGATGTTGTGGGTTTGTAGTGGAACCCATGTCAGTTTTAGCCCTTTTAAGGTACTTTCTGTCAGCATTAGATCATTTCTGAGGTAGAGAGGTTTCAGGTATATCCGCCTACTCAGTCTTGTGTCCACCAGTCCTGCCTGGGAATCAGGGTAGGAACAAAAGAAGTCAAAAAGGAACCTAAGTGCTTTAGGTAGGGTAAATGTATGTATTGGTTGGCCCAGGATGGTCCCAGTTTAACGCTGATATTCCAGCATTATTATTAATAGCACTGCCCTTCACTCTCAAAAGTGTCCCAGTTTGATAAACTGTATGGTCTCCTCAACTTTAAGCTGCAAAGATGTAATGCATCCCACTTAGAGCTTGAAGGCTACAGACTTTCACATCTTAATTAATTTATATCTCACTGGAATAAAGAAAGGATCTCTCAAACTTGCCGAAGGTTGGCTCCCAAATGACAGAGCCAGGGTCATATACAATAGAAACCAAATGCTGATGAGATTCAAAGCGTAGGAAAGTATACTTTGCAGGAAGGTTTGGATGGAAGTTTATTCAGGGAAGGCTTCCATGGATGAGGTGAGGTCTAAAGAGAACCTTGAATGAAGTACAGGATTTGGGCACTCCAAGTTCCTTGACAGACCAAGGTCCCGAATATCCCTCATCCTTGTTCTAATTAAAAGGCACCATACTCCCTTGTGCTTGGGCAGACAATTCACATGACCTCCCAGCTCATTTGGCAGCACTTGGGAGAAATCTGGCCTTGCAATCAGACTAAATGATGTGTTACCCTACACTTAATCTCCACCATCCATCAAAATCCAGGGGCCTTGGCCCCAGCCCCTCAACAAGAGGCCCACAGTACCTGGGTAGGATTTCATCCAGGGAATGAATGCAAAGCCCCTAATTCTCCATCCATCTCAGCCCTCTGTAAACAGTTAAAGACTGCAGCCAACAGCAAAAGAACTGCCAACCCAAATGAAAGCAGTGAGTCAGCAAAATAAAGACAGATGGCAATGGATTAACTGTAGCATAGACGGCAAGAAGCAGACCCTCCTTAGTTCTGACCAGATTGCCTCCCCCCAATTTCAGGCAACCCAGCGCTCACACCGAGCCCCTCATGAGCTGTGCTGGGGGTGGGAGAAAGCATCTGCTGCACGCAGAGTGTGTGGAGACCCAGCGGTCTAGGGGAACGCTGCTCCAATCCATCGTCTCCTGGTGGTCCGTGCTTGGGGTGAAGGGACAGAGAGGACAGGAGAGATGGGAAGAAGGCATTGCTTAGGTTTTCTCCCAAGCTGTTCCACCTCCCTGGTGCCAGGGCCATTCCCTTAGATGGCCTTCTTTTCAAGTATTCTGCTCTGTTGCCCCTGAACCATACTTATCGGACCACATATTCTAGTTTATGGAAACATCATCTCCAGAACTTGCCCTGTTTTGCCCATCGGTTTAGTCAAGCTCAAGCTTTGGAGATGGTAAAAGGTTGAATTCATGTCTAAAGATATTTTTTGCGGGACGCCTGGGTGGCTCAGTCAGTTAAGCGGCTGCCTTCAGCTCAGGTCATGATCCCAGGCTCCTGGGATCAAGTCCCGCATCGGGCTCCTTGCTCAGCAGGGAGCCTGCTTCTCCCTCTGCCTGCAGCTCCCCCTGCTTGTACTCTCGCTCACTCTCTCTCGCCTATGCTCTCTCTCTCTGGCAAATAAATAAATAAAATCTTTAAAAAAAAAATAAATAAATAATAAAACTATTTTTGCAACTGGATGTGAATTTCCTTTTCTAAAAAATTGAAGTCTAGTTGACACACAATGTTACATTAGTTTCAGGTGTACGACATAGTGATTGGATAAGTCCATACCTTATGCTGTGCTCCCCACAAGCGTAGCCACCATCTGTCCCCATACAGCCCTGTTACAGTATCATTGACTATATTCCCTATGTTGTGCCTTTCATCCCTGGGACTAATTCATGTATGTGAATTTCTTTTATCCATGTCTATGATGATAAATACCTAGCACTGTACTTCCTAGAACATAGGAGATGCTCAATAAATATTTGCTGAATGAAAGAAGGAATGGATGAATGAAAGCTCTTACATAAAACGTGGCCCGAAGACCATAAACAAGATAGGGTCACCACTGAAGTGGGATCCTTCATGTAAATGTCTTTATTCAATCAAGGAATCAGTCATTTAACAAGCATCTCCTAACATCCCCCAGGTACCCAACACTTTGTGCTCACCCATCACCTTGGCTACATCAACATTTTCTGAACACTTTCTTCAAAAGGCCATCTTCTTAAAGTGACCTTTAAGAAGATTTCATGCCCGCTTTCTGTATTCCTAACATCTTTGATATCTGGGATTTCTTGGAAGAGCTCCTAACAAATAACTGCTTTTTCATGATGAACAGTCCTTAGAGAAGTGGAATATTCTTAAAAATAATTCTGGACAATCCTTGGATATGGACAGGAATGGAGATAGGAATAAACAGTTGACCTCACTGAGTAGGAAAGGAACAAGCACTGGAACGTGGTGGAGTAGGGGATGGGGAAGATTATAGCTCCCACTCTGTACCCACCTAGCCCACCACTTCCCACAACAACCCAGTCTGCCCCGAATCAGAACTGGGGCTTCTCTAGCCTGGCTCTTCCTACGGCTACTCTAATATTGTTACTGAAAAAATAATTTATGCAAGTGAAATTCACATAAAACCAACCATTTTTACATTGAACAATTCAGTGGCATTTAGTACATTCACAGGTTGTACAACCACCATGTCTATCTAGTTCCAAAACATTTCCCTCACTCCAGAGTAAAACCCCTTACGATTTAGCAGATTCTCCCAATTTCCTCCTTTTGTCCAGCTCCCGGCAACTACCAATCTATGTCCTGTCTCTATAGATTTACCTATTCTGGATGTATCCAATAAATGGAATCATAGAATATGTGGCCTTTGTGCCTGGCTTCTTTCACCGAGCATGATGTTTTCAAGGTTCATCCAAGTCGTAGCATGTATCAGTCCTTTGTTCCTTTTTATGGCTGAATAACATCCCATTGTGTGGATATATCACACTTTTTAAGTTCACTCATCCATGGATGGACTTTGGGCTGTTTCCACCCTTTAGCTATTGTGAGTAGGGCTGCTATGAACGTATGTGTACATGTACTTGTTTTCAGTTCTTTTGGGGTACATACCTCGGAGTAGAATTGTGGAATCACAGGGTAATTCTATGTTTAACTTTTTGAAGAGCCACCAACTGTTTTTCCTACCCTATTATTTTAATGCCTTCAAGGATTAGTAAACACAATACCAAAAGTGACCGATGTAAAGCCACCAGCTTCCATGACGCTGACCTAGGTATCCCTGGGTTTTTGTCCCATGACTCTGGGGGCTGCCTCAGGATTCTGGGGTATTGGCAGTAGTGGTCACGTCTAATTCTCTTTCCTACCATCCTTCCCTCTCCTCTTCTTTCCTTCCTTCATTCATGTAACACATATTCATTGAGTGCTTACCATATTTTAAGTAGGGTGCTAGTTACTGGGGGTCCAAAGATGAACGAGAGGCAGTTCCTGTCTTTGAGGACATTGCAAATGCTGAGGAGATGATGCACGTTCAAGTCAAGGTGCCAGATATCAGAGGAGCCAGGAGAGTTCCAAATGTGGACATCATGTCCCACACAGACCCCACACTCTAAGCTCCTTGAGGGCAATAACCGTGTCCCATTCTTTGTTATATCCCCAGAGCTTGGCGCAGTGCCTGAAACACATCTGTCATCTGCAAAGCAACCTCAGAAAGGTCTGAAGTAGGCCACCCTTTAGCCTGTTGCCCCGTCCCAGCAGCCCTGGGGCCCACACGGTTCTGGGTGGGCCATCTCCCTTTCCTTAGTTCTGTCTTAGGCAGGTGTCACAGCATGGGCCTTCTTGGGATCCTGCTTCCTCTGACCTCCCTTCAATTTCAGGATGAGTTCTCTTTTGAAAGTGTTTTTATAGTTTTAGTCTCATGATCCCTTCTTCAAAGAGGAACCTAGACTGTATGAGGAAGTGAGACCATCTTTCCCAGGGAGTAAATGCACGGTGAACAGAAATGTTCTCTGTCACCAGTTTGATTTTTGTCTCTAGAAAGAGTCTTCTATCAGACCATGGCCGATAGGGTGGAGGTAGGCGCTGGGAAGTGGACAGGAGCCGGCCCTAATGCTCGTGGTGTTCCATGATTTTGGTATACTTCTCTTTCAGTTCGGCCTGTGTTTTGCTTTCCTTGGACCTGATTGCTAACCACAGAAGTTTCCAGAAGAAAACGTAGGGCCGCGACGCATAGATGTTGCCAATTTCACAAACTACAACTTCAGTTCATATTCTTGAAACACCTCCTGGACACAAGTAATAAAAAACTCCTGGGGTCAATGGTGAGTAAAAGTAGGGGGGATTGAGGGGGAAGATGAATAGAGAGGGAAGGTGTCTCAGATTAGATTGGAAGCCAGAGAAGCAGAAGTATGGGATGAGGCTCCCCCACCCCCACTGTAGAAAAGGAAAGCACCCCTGTGTAGGAAAGCTGCTTTTAAATGGAAACGTCCTCGGGGCAATCTATAGACCTTTTAACTCCAGTTAGTCTCAGCTCCTTTATGGCTAACTGTCGGCCTGGGCTCCTTCTGGAGTCAAACCTTCTAGATCCTTGCTGGAGTGCAGGGCTGAAAGGGGAGTGGGGAAGGACTCCTCCCCCAAGGGACGACCATTGGAATTACACATTTGAAGGGGTTTGATTCTTTTAAAAATCAAGGAAAGAAATTCTTCCAAAGATCATTGTTTTTCTTTTCTTCTTTTTTTTAAGACCCCAAACCTCAGGCAACAGACTAGTGGGAGCCCCTTTGTTAGATCTGCCTGCCAGCTCCTGGGTTGTTACCTCCAATAAAATTTCCATTTGAATTCCCACTGGGGATGCCAAGTACTCTGTTCAGCCCTTAGAGGTACAATTATGAACTAGACACGGTCCTTGCCCTCAAGGAATTTACAGTCTAATAGGGAAGAGAGACAAGCAGACGGCTAATGATAACATAGAACGATGAGCGCTGGAAGCTGCTGGGGGAGGACAGAGGAGGAGCATTTAAATCATGCTAGAAGGTCAGGGAAGGCTTCCTAAAAGACATGATGCATAAACTGAAGAATGAGTAGGAGTTAGCCAAGTGAAAGGGAAGGAGGAAAGGATAGTCCAGACAGATGGGCTTTGCAGGAATAAGGCTTGCTAATAGAGATTAAAGCAAAAATTTATAAAATACACAATCACCAAAAAAATGGAAAGTTGATCCATACAAGCAAAAGCTGGCTCTTTGGAAACACCATGAAAATGGGCATAGTTAGCAAGTTTGCTTAAAAGAAAAATAAATAAATAAACCACTTAGGAGTAAGAAAAGCTAGAGGGAGAGGGAAAGAGAGAATTGAGAGAGAACTACATTTAGAACACATTAAAAAGTATAGGAAAGATGAAATATTCTTAGTAATTAGTGATAAATCTTGCTCAATTCCCTGTTCAGAATACCTTTGGCTATGTCTGTAATTAGAAGTTGTGGTATAGATATAAAGTTATAAATCATTGGTATTTGTATTAATATTTATACCAATAAATTTGGAATCCAGAGGAAATGGACAGTCTTTTAGGGGGATATAAATTACCAAAACTGGCTTGAGAACAAGGTGAAAATCTGACTACACCAAT
The DNA here is from genome assembly GCF_964656455.1 of Halichoerus grypus. Lineage (NCBI taxonomy): Eukaryota > Metazoa > Chordata > Mammalia > Carnivora > Phocidae > Halichoerus > Halichoerus grypus. The sequence continues at coordinate 17,283,989 of NC_135727.1, read as the reverse complement.
AAACTAGAGAAGAAATCGAAATAGAATCAAACATGCATACACCTCAGCCCTCTTAACATATACACACACACAAAGGTTTTAAAGGTAAATTGTACAAAACCTTTAAGAGACAGATAATCCCCTTATCAAACAAACTGCTTCAGAGCATTAAAAAAGATGAAAAGCTCCTAACTTATTTTCCAAAACTATCATTACACCAATACCAAATTGCTTGAGGACAGAAAAATAACAGTATGCGACAGCCCTAAATAAATTACTAGGAAATCAAAGTGTGCACTTTTGCAAAAGAAGGACATAACATAACCAAGTAGGGTTGAATCCCAACAATGCAAGGCTGCTTCCCCATTAGAAACTATATCAATGTAATGCATTACATTTGCATATTAAAGGGAAAAAACCACATGATCATTTCAATGAATATAGCAAAAGTATTTGACAACTCGGCACCCATTTGCTCCTAGAAAGCTCTAAGGAAACTCGGAATAAAAGAAAAGTTTAATGTGATCAAGAGTATCTTCCAGAAATCTATAGAAAACTCCATACTTCAGGGGCACCTGGGTGGCTCAGTGGCTTAAATGTCTGTCATTGGCTCATCAGGTCATGATCTCAGGGTCCCAGGATGGAGCCCCACATCGGGCTCCTTGCCCAGCAGGGAAGCCTGCTTCTCTCTCTCCCTCTTCCTGCCACTCCCCTTGCTTGCGCGCTCTCTCTCTCTCTCAAATAAATAAATAAAATCTTAAAAAAAAAAGAAAAAACTGGGCGCCTGGGTGGCTCAGTTGGTTAAGCGACTGCCTTCGGCTCAGGTCATGATCCTGGAGTCCCGGGATCGAGTCCCGCATCGGACTCCCTGCTCAGCAGGGAGTCTGCTTGTCCCTCTGATCCTCCCCCCTCTCATGCTCTCTCTGTCTCATTCTCTCTCTCAAATAAATAAATAAAATCTTTAAAAAAAAAAAAAAGAAAAAACTCCATACTTCAAAAGGTAGCAGGCATAGCAGAGTGGTTACAAATACAGTCTCTGAAGCTAGATAGCGGAGGTTTGAGTCTCTGTTCTGCCACTTGCCACCTGTGTGACCTGGGGCAAGTTACATAGCTTCTCTGTGCTTCAGTTTCCTCATCTGTAAAATGGATATAATAATAATAACAACAACAACAACAACAATAATATCTATCTCATAACACTGTAGGAGGATTAAATAATTTGTAAAGTATTCATAATAGAGCTTGGCACATAGAATCACTACATATGTGTTTGTTAATAAATTGTGAAACAGATGTTTTCTCCCAAAGTTAGGAACAAGATAGGAATATCCAGGACTACTGTTCTTCTACTATTTGATGTTTTACTGGAGGTCCAAGCTAATGTAATAGAACAAGAAAAATAATTAATAGAACCAAAAAGGAAGGAATACAGCTGTCAATACATGCAGAGAACAATCTAACCAGGAATGAAGTCTGCCTCTGTTCAGAGAGGAAGTACAAGAAAAGGAAGTGGGAGAAATGGGTGAAGGGGGTTGAAAAGTTAAAACAAAAATTATGCCCTCTTAGGACCTTTGAGTATCACTATTTTCTTCTAGACATTTCTATGTGGGTATCTCCATCATCTCACACTGAACACTGACCCCAGTATCTTCCTCCACACCTACTTCTCCTGACTCCTATTTTACTTTCCAAGTCATCTAGACTCAAAACTTTGGAATCCTTTTGGACTCTTCCTTCTCCTTCATTTCTCATACCTAATTACCTAGTCCATCTAGTTAATTTTCCCCCCCAAAACATTTTTCAAATGTTGTCTATGGTCATTCTAGTCCAGGCCTGTATCGACTCATACCTGAAACAATGGCTATCCCTCAGTCCCTCTCCAAGTCACTGAGCACACCACGGGTCAGTATTACTCTAAGACCACCATCCTCAGGTTATTCTCTCGCCTGCAAGTCTCCAGTGGCTTCTCACTTCCTAGCATATCCAGTCTAAACTCCTCTGCTTGGTGGTAAGGCCTTTCACCATCTAGCTGCATCCAACCTAACAAAGTTGATCTTTTCCTGCTGCCTTAATATGTCCCCACTGCTTTAATAAGACCAGTAGCCTCAGCATCCTTTCACACCTCCTTTCAAGTAGCCTCAGCATCCTTTCACACCTCCTTTCCTTTTCCTTTCCTTTCACACTTCCTTGCCTTCGTTTAATTCAGTGCCTTGGATTGTTCTGTCTCTCTCCCTCAGTGTCTCCAAATCTTCTCCCATTCTTCAATGGTCAGCTTAAATAGGGCCTTAATGATACCATTTGTTGAATGCTGAACAGCATTTGGTGTTATGTGCCAGGCACTGTGCTCATTTGATCTTCTCAGTAACCTGATACAATAAGTATTTCTTAATTTTCACCCCATTTTATGGATTGGGTATAGGGATTTGCTCAAGGTTCACAATGCTAGTAATGGTGGATCTGGAATTTGAAGCCATGTTTACTGCCCGACCCAGAGCTCATGCTCCTAAGCGCTTCTCTGTCCTGCCTCTCTGGGATGCCTCCCCTCGCTGCATCAATCCCCTCTGACTTTCTCTTCATCATTTTGGCTACTAGGCATTGCTGTCTAGTGTGTACAAGTTTAGCTCCCAGCAAAGCTGTAAGCTCCTGGAGATCAGGGCCCACATCTCATACTTCCCTGCACTCCCACAGAGCTGGGCCCACAATGGGCACTTGATTAATTGGTAAGGGTTGATCAAATATAGCTAAATATATAGAAATTTGGTCTTAGACTCCAGTCTTCAAGAAAGAAGGTTTGTGTAACTTGAAGATAACACAAGCCCTTCCCATTGAAAAGCCTGGATTTTAGCTCCAGGAAGGGAAGGGAGGAGTAGAATTACTCAGTTTTTCAAGATCACCTCCCCCCCAACCCTGTTACTCCCTGATGATCAGGCTTCTCTCTGCCTAGCTTAGGTCAATGTTGCATGATGAATCTTCCCTTTACATAAGGATTAGACCAGCTAGGTTTTGTTAGCATGTGGAAAGGGAGCCAACACTGTCAACTTACCATTGTGTAAAATCTGACTCCTGGGAATCTTCCAGAAGTGAGCCTGGGGAAAACTAATAGTTATCCTACCTACCTCACAGGGTCATGGTAACAATCAAGTGAGATAATGGATATGAACACACTTTGGAAAGTAGCAATGAAAAGCAGCTTGCTTCTCTAGCCTGAAGTGGGACAATCAGAACTCTTGGGTGATATCAAGGACTTGGCCAGGTGAAGGATGGGGGGCTCTTTGGAAATTCTTGAACTCACCATTTCCCAAAGGTTGCACGACTTGCTTTCTGGCAACCTTGGGAAAAATTCACTTTATCATGAGACTTCTTCAGCTACATGTGAATTTATCCTTGACTTCCTTTTCCTTTTTCTAATTACACTTACTCAGCTAGTCCACAATACTCTGGGGACTTCTAAAAGATAAGCTAACTTTCCCTCTCTTTGGTGCATTGACAAGGCAATATTTTGCTGGTGGCTTACATTTAGATCTCAAACCTCTCTCCAAGGTCAAGAGCAAGTGACACAGGGAAAGCACACTCTGAGATTGCTGTTTGCTGGACATGATCTATAAATTATACTAGCCATCGGATGTTACTAGATAAATGTGCATAGCCACTGCTTTCCCCAGAGAGACCAGAGTCCTCCAGAATTCAAGTGTTGGAAGACTCAAGAGAATTTAAGAGCCTAAAGTTGGACTAAAGTTAGAGGTAAAAGAAGAGATTTTTCTAAGAGAGAGAGTTTGGGTTCCAAAGATTCTGATCCTGAAAGTGAAGGACTTTGGGGGGAGCGAGGGGAGAGTGAGTTCAGCTTGGACAGAGAAGAGGAGAAAGGGCCAACTGTGCAGGGACCTTGGCCAAGGGGCCTTGGATCAAGAATAGACTGGGCTTGCAGAGGTAGCCAAAGGTATTCAGACCAGGGAATTGAGCAAGATTTATCACCTAAGTTGGCCTAGACTGGACAGAGCTTGGCTTTGAGTCTGTTTTATGTGTTGGGCATGCATTCATACCTCCTTACAATTGGAGCCTTCAGATAGGGAGCCGTCACTCTCAGTGAAAAGCGAACAAAGGGAGGTTGCTGCTGGTGTCAGGAGCGGGGATGGAACCTGAGAAGCAAAGCTATGGGGTAGACCCCTAGGTCTGGGCACACTGCCCCCCAGCTCCTGGGCTACTGGCTAGCCTATCTGCATCTGAACAGCGTGCACCCAGCAGATCTGGCGGTTGGCCAGGAAGCTCACCTTTGTGCCTCATCCCAGGGACTCCTAGGCCACCAGCCTCTATGCACCCTAGTCCATCACTTCACTTTTGGTTCTAGAACGCTGACCCCGATGAGCTGCTGCACTGAGCTGTGGGAACATTGTAGGCTTGTGTGTGGGCAGGGGGGAGGTTCCCGAGTGGCCCCAGCCTCAGCCTCTCTGACTGCAGGCTTCAGAGGGTGCCTGTGACTATGAACTTTGCTCCACTGTGACTGCCGGATGGACGGAGACGAGTGTAGGCCCCTGCTGGTTCTGTCCCACACTCCCCGTTATGATAGGCAGTGAAGCAAATCATTTGGGCAATTGCCTGACCTTAATGGGATAGAAAGGGCTCCTCTCTTGTCTGAAAGGAACATCCAAGTATGTGCTTACTGTTTAGTTTTCCTGGAAAAATAATTTCTCTGGCAGGCTAAGGAGGGTGAATTTGTCTTCAGAAAAGGATTGTGTCATATCCATAACTCCTGCGGCCTCTTCTATGCATTTCCATGGCTGAAAAGCTCGTATTCAGTGGAGGAGCAACCAAACACGTGCTAAGAAAAGCTTTTGGGTTTTACTCAAAGAATCGTGTGTTGTATAAAGAAAAATAGAGGTGCACTATCGGGCAGCTCTTTGGGGGTAACCCAGCCATCCACTGAGATCCGGAGATTTTTGAAGGAGAATGCAAAGCATAAAACAGGTTGATTTTAAGGTACCTTCCCCCTTCTTGGAATTCTGCCCTTTAGAAGTCCATCCCTTTGTATTTGGAAGAACTTTATAGTCTCCCAGAGTCATGTGTTAAAGAGTAAAATATGCCTGGGAGGGATCTCACTTTAAACCAGATCAGGTGGTAACAGCTCTCTCTTCAGTGTAGATGGAGGTCCTTGGGATGGGACAAAAGGATTCATGAGGACGGCAGGAATAGGAAACCTGAGTGACAAGAGAGGACAAGGAAATGAGAAAGGAAACAGGAGGGTACCCAGGAATTTCGGGAGTTGGTTTGTTACCTGCAGGAATTATTAAAAAATTAAAGTATGCAAGCTTGCAATTAAGCTCTATGAAAGCTAATGAATGCTCAATACTCATGCCTTGCTAATTATTTTTGCTACTCTTCACTCCTATGTCTGTGTGGTGGAAATACTCTCCAATGGGGCGCTGAGGTGCATGTCCTCTCTGCCCCTGGTTCTGTGACATCACGTTGGGAGCTTGAAACTGGCCACGGTGGGAATATTTACACCATAGAAATCAGCAAACACCATCAATCAGCGCCCTTCTCCCCCACCAACTGAGACAGCCAATGTTTAAACATTGACCAGCACCCACCCCCTGACTACGCTGTCAGTCCTCGCTTCCCTGGAAGCGATACTTCCAGCGACCTCAACTATAGTTGCAGCTCAGAACTTGGGGCAGAGATGCTGCTGGGTGACCACGATCCCCAAACACATACACTTTACTCTGTGGAAGAGACAAGCCACTGCCAGGCCCCGGCCCGGGCAAATAGGTGTTCAAGTACATGGCTGATGAGAAGGAACATAGTGACAACAACATGAATCGGCGGCTGGCATTGGGAGGTCCTGGGCATCACGGTCCCAAGCAAACAACCCAACTCATTCCTAAGACCCTCAAAGGTCTCACTGCATCACAGCCCACAGTTTAGGAAGTGGTAGCGGTGATCCTCTGACTCTCTCAACCCGGGCTAAATTACAGGCACAACAAGGTCCATGGGAAGGCTCCAGGTCCGTGGTGTCCACCAGTATCCATGGCACCTGGCCCAGTGCTTGGCATACAGAAGGCCCTTAATCACTTTCTGCTGAAAGAACGAAAACAATGTTCATAAGCAAACTCCTTGCCTATTTCACCACGAGTTCCAGAAAAGGTAATTCAAGACGTTCTTGTGTCAGAAAGCCATGGAGTGTGAACAAATTTTGAAAGGCTATCTCTCCAAAGTTGAGTTACAAAAGTGTTGATACCTGAAGGGGGTAAGTGTCCATTACTGGATAAATCATTGGTGTAAGACTCCAATGCCCCAACGGTATGGAATAAACAAGAAATGAATTCATCAAGAGGGCGAGCAGAGGGGCCCCTGGGTGGCTCAGTCTGCCTTCAGCTCAGGTCATGATCTCAGGGTCCAGAGATGGAGCTGGCGTTGGACTCCCTGCTCAGCGGGGAGTCTGCTTCTCCCTCTCCCTCTGCCCCTCCCCCTGCTCATGCTCTCTTTCTCTCTCTCTCTCAAATAAATAAGAAGCAGACTCCCCGCTGAGCACAGAGCCCCATATGGGGCTCGATCCCAGAACCCTGAGATCATGACCTGAGCTGAAGGCAGACACTTCACTGACTGAGCCACCCAGGTGCCCCAGTATAAAAAAGTCTTAAAAAAAAAAAAGAAAAAAAGAAGGCGAGCAGATTGCCAGTGGCACAAGCCCTCCCCTCACTGCCCCTACTACGAACATCCCTGCCATTCCTCTTCTCTCTTTTGTGCCTGCTCCCTTCACTTTCCAGTCTCTTGTCCCCCTCTCCTTCTGCCCCCTTTTCCTTCCTGTGTCCTCCTCACGCCCTCAGCCTGCCAGTCGTCACCGACCTGCTCCTCCCCACCCACCCAAACACCCACCATGCAAACTCCTGCCTGAGGCCCCGTGGGCTGGAGATTGCTTTCCCTGTACCCAAACAAAGTGTCTTTAGTAGACAAGCCCCTTTGTCTACAGTCTTTACAAAAGGAAACTCATCTAGAGCCAAATACTTCCCTTTTCTCATTTCTCAATTTATACTGGCGGGGGGCAGGGGGAAGGTGTCCCAAATGACTGTGCTGTGTCCAGGGCCCCTTTATGCTTCTACGTCTTCACAGGCGAATTTGCCGTATCTAGACTTAGAGCATTGCAGAGGAGGAGATTGAGCATATTTCCTGACTTTAATTAAGGCCTTTTGGGTTATAGTGACCCAGATGCAACCATCTAGCTAGTTTAGGCAGACTCCGACAGGAGCCTAGGCTGGAATTGCTGGGTTAACTGAAGGCTTTTGTCAGAAAAGACCCAAGGTGGCAGGTCAAGTGGCTCAAAGTGGATGGACACTTGCCACGATGATGCTCCTTCATTCTCCAGCAGTAAGGTCAGTGATCTGACTATTGTTTTTCAGAGACATTTTGGGGTCCTTCTAAAGGAGTTTGAGGTTTGTGGCCAATCCTAGTGAGGCTGGTTATTTCTGTTCTTTGGTTCTACAGGGGACGGTCCCCAGGTGAGTGCGGAGGCTGACTCCCTACCAGAGCTATCTCAGGCAACCTCATTTTGCAGATGAATCTCTCACTACAGAAGCTGAATCAATGGGACGAGACAATTCGGAAGTGAGTTTGAGTTAGGAAAAGTAATCTCAAAGATTCCAGCAGGCCAGATGACTTCTAGAAGCTCTAAATAGGCCAACAGTCCTGGCCAAATTACTTACCCTCTCAGTGCCTACACAACAGGGTTGTGGTAAGGATTAGATCAACGATATATCCCATATGCTTACTCCAGCACTTGGCACAGAGTATGTGCTTTAAAGAGTGTTGGAGGGGGCGCCTGGGTGGCTCAGTTGGTTAAGCATGTGCCTTCGGCTCAGGTCAGGATCCCAGGGTCCTGGGATCGAGTCCCGTATCGGGCTCCTTGCTCAGCGGGGAGCCTGTTTCTCCCTCTCCCTCTGCCTGCCGCTCCCCCTGCTTGTGCGCTCTCTCTCTGACAAATAAATAAATAAAATCTTTAAAAAAAATAAAATAAAAAATAAAATCTTTTTTTTTAAAAATAAAGAGTGTTGGAGGGACAATTAAGTAAAAAAAAAAAAATCAAAATTGTAGATTTCTTAAGAGACCTAGCAGAGCTGGAACAAATGTATTGCAAGATCCTCGGCTGTGACGTCTGTGGCCGTCCCCTGCTGTTGTGGTCCGTCTGTCTGTGCCACCGAATAATGAGACATGCAGAAGTATCTGTGGGTTAAGTGGGCTCACAGAAAATGCAGAGTGCCTGCACCCTGAGTGGTCACGGTAACAACAGACTTAGGGAATCAGAGACTGTGGGGATCGCCTCCCAACGTCACAATGATTAGAGCCAGTGTGTGCCTCTGGGGCCACAGATGAGAGTCCTGGCCTGGGCCCCGGCTGACTTTGCCTCTCCCCGGGGCCCCATAAGTCACCTCCCTCCTTCCCAGAGGTTCTACCAGTAACTCAGGGGCCATGCTGGCGGGCCCTGGGCCCTCCTCAGCCCACCCTCTGTCCGCCTTCCGAGCTCACACCAAAACCTGGACTGAGCATTACCCTCCCTTCTCCGTTTGTTTTGTTTTTTTTGTTTTGTTTTGTTTTGTTTTTTGCTTTAAGTGAAAAGCTGATCTTCTTTAAAGACTGGGGAAGGTCTCTACCTCTGAGACACTCTGCTTTAGAAAAGACGGGGACCCCACTACTTCACAATGTGAATATTTCAGGCAGTGTGACAAGCCAGTGGGGCCCCCTGGTATTTGGGGTCCCTCAAATGACATAGGGATCTGGCGAGTCCCAATTCAGAGGGTGGTTTAGATGCAGGGCTGCGTTTTCCAGGACTCCTGAAGGGACCCACTGGGGATCGGTACACGGCTTTATGGGTCTGCGAGCACTCAAGACCCCACAGCTCTGGCTCTTGTCTCACCACTGATCCTGAGACATTGTGACTGGGACTCCTAGAACTGCTTCTAGTAGAGGTTCAATTCCACAGTTCTCGAAAAAAAAAAAAAGGCATTTCTTAGAAATTCAAGTCCATATCAGGAATGATAATAGGATGGCTGCCTCCCAAGGTTTGCAAGCTGTGCAGGATTTAGCTGCAAAAAAAATAAACAAATAAAGGAATCCAGTCCCTTTTTGTTAATTGTGCCAATGCTTCTTTCATTTTTTCAGGCAATTTCAGTCCAGTCCCAGATCTGATTTCTAGAATCACATTTTTCCAATCAAATCCTTCCCATTGGCAGGGAGGAGCCTTCCTTCGAGTGGGGGATTTGAGCATGCCCAGGTGCTGGCAGGAAAGGAGGGTTTTCAGAGTCGAAGTTGCTCGTGCTTTGGAAATGTGACCCCCCCCCCATCGTGGCAACGGGAGGCGATCACCTTTGGTGGGGGAGAGGCAGGGGGCTGAAGCTCCCAGGGGAGTTTGTGGGCTCCGTCCTTGGACCTCAGCATTTCTTTGGCATCTTGCCTTCTCTCTATTGCCTTCACTAGCACCTCTGGCAGAACTGCCATCCCTCAGAGCAGTCCTGCCCCTGGAACCCCAGCCACGCTTCTCCAACTGCTTAGGGCAGCGCTGCGCAAGCTTGGGAGCATGTTCGAAAAATTCCCAAGTGGTATTCAGGATCGAGCAACTTCAGGAAGCCCAAGCTATATCCTCCCAGGTGCTCTCTCCCCATCACCCCAAGCACAATCTGATTAAAACCATACTCATCCTAAAAAGCAACTCATCTAAAAAGCTGCCGAGAGGATGAGGCAGATCTACACTTAGTCATATGGAACAATTTCCAAGAAGGCTCGTCAAGTGGCAAAAAAATTTTCTTTAAAAACCAAGCTGCTGACAGGACAGTGGAAGCTCGTTTACCTGGCCTCTGGGGAGCCACCTCTCAGGATTAAAGGATGCGGTCCACACCCTCTGCTCCGGATGTGCTGGTATGTCTCTCCCTTAGTATGTCCACACATTTCTGCTTTAACGGATTTTTAATTAACTGACCAACTACTCCCCCAGTTGCATAGATTAGAGAGTCTCTACTGTAGCTAACAAAAAGATTTCTAGCATGAACCCATCTATTTAAAAAAAGGGATCTATAAATACATATATAGGTTGCTAAATGCAGAGAAAATTGCAGGGACTGTGAACAGTGGTTGCTTCTGGAAAGGTAGTACTGAGTGCCTGGGGTAGAAAGGTTCACTTTTAGCTTTTGTGCTCTTTTAGCTTTTCACTATGTTCATGAAGTATTTTTTGCCCAAATTTTTATTTTCAACATTTTCAAAAATACAGAGATCGACCACAGTGGTACAATGAACACATATATACCTATCAAGGTTCCACAATTAACATTTTGACATATGTGTTATATAGTTCTGTGTGTGTGTGTGTGTGTGTGTGTGTATTTCTCTGCTGAACCACTTGAATGTAAGTTACGGGTATCACGATATGCTACCTTAAATTCCTCAGAACGACTGACCTAAGAATAAGGAAATTCTCCCTCCTCATCACAAACCATTATTACACCTAAGAAAAGAAATAACCTAATATCATCTAATTTCCAGTCCATATTCAAACTGTCCCAACAGCCTCAAAATGTGTTTTAGAGATCTTTTTTTTTATTATTATTTTGTAATCCAGAAGAAGAATCCAAATTCACAGTTTGCACATTGCACTTTACTCATGTCACTTTGGTGTTGTCTAATCAACATCAGTGCGTGCTCTTGATTTTGTGCCCGTGTGACATTGACTTTTTGAAGAGTTCGGGTCAGTTGTGTTGTAGTATATCCCATATTCCGAATCCTCTGGGTATGCATTCTTTTTTTCTTTTTCCTTTTTTTTTTTTTAAGATTTTATTTATTTGAGAGAGAGACAGAGATAGTGACAGCATGAGCCAGGGAGGAGAGGAAGAAGCAGGCTCCCTGCTGAGCAGGGAGCCCCACGCGGGGCTCAATTCCAGGACCCTGGGATCATGACCTGAACAGAAAGCAGACGCTTCACCGACTGAGCCACCCAGGCGCCCCTGCATTATTTTTTTCGATAAAAAGATTTAATAGCAATAGTTGTAAAGGAAATCAGGCCCTGGTTTATAGAAACAGCAATCTTCAAAGTAATTCATCTTCTCAGTCTCTCGCAGTGGCGCTGCCCAGCGTTCTGGTCCTCTGACCAGATTCTTTAAGCCTCTTTCCTGCAAGTCTGTCACTTTGCCCTCTGACCTGAGTCATGTTTTCCGTGCCTTCTCCAATCCCACTGTGCCCCTGCCCCCCAGGTCAGGCCTCCAGTGCCTCCCCCCTAAGTTACTGCAACCACTTCCTCACTGACCCCTCTAGTGCTAGAATCTTCCCCTAAACATCTGCTGTGCCGTGAATAGAGACGAAACACTGCCTTCATCGTATCTCTCCTCCCCCCAAAACCGTCAATACCTCCCTATTTCCTACTCTCCAGCAAAAGCCTGTCTTTTCTGTCGCAGCTAGCTTTGAACACAGGCTTCGCCATCAGAGACACATCTCTACTTAAATCCCAGCATGGCTCATTTCTTGCCGAGTGGCCTTGGAGAAGTCACGAGGCTGATCTGACCTTCCATTGGCTTATTTGTAAAATGGAAATGACGATTGTGCCTGCCTCCCGAGTTGGTCCAGCACACATCTGCAGGGCCCCCACTTCTTCTAAAAGTCTGCTCAAATCTCGCTCTTGGGAGTCTTGGCTCAGGCCCTGCCTCTTCCAGGAAGACTTCCTATCTACAGCAGCCGTCCTGCTCTGCATTCCCATAGCATTCGTGGTCTATAGGGAATAATGTAGCAGATGCCAGTTGCTATGGACGAAATGTTTGTGCTCCCCTGCCCTGCATATGTCGAAACCTAAACCCCAGTGTTTACATTTTCCTCTTATCTGCTAGTTTAGATGGCTGGGGCCCCTTGAGGGCAGGCAGAGATCTGTCTGTTGTTTCTCCCAGGGCTCAGTATTGCTCTGTGAGAAGATGCTTTGCGGGTGTTTAAAGTCCTCCTTTGAACTCTGAGAAAATATGACTGAGAATCTCTGTCTTGGGTGAGACAAGCAGGACCAAGGACTGTGACCATGATCCAAGTATATCATAGTCACCGTCCCCATGTACAGAGTGCCTAGCATGTGTCCGGCGCTTTGAATATATATTCTATCAGATTCCAACTTATAGATTGAGAAGAAGAGGCTCAGAGAGGGTAAGTGCCTTGCCTAGGATCACCCAACTATAAACTGGGGAAGCTGGGAGTTGAGCCCAAATCTGTCTAAATGCAGAGCCCATATTCTTTCTCTGCTGCCTCAAAAGTAACAGTGAACAGTAAGTAGGTTGATGGAAGGAAGGACGAGTTATCAGAGCTACTGTGATTAGGACCAAATTTATTCCAGCACTCTCCTTTCTAATGAGAACGTCCACCCTGGTGGTAATGCTATATTACCAGGGGTGGATCAACTTCCATGAATCTGTCTTCCCTCACAATCAAGGCCCCGAGATAGGCTTCTCTGTGGCCATGGGAGAGCATAAAGGGAAGCGGCTCACACTGGGAAAGGATTTAGGGTCCTCATCTCTGTCTCAAAGGGCCCCAAACAGACCATCTGGGTTAATGGGAACTCCCAGCGGGTTGAAAGCAATGATAAGGAACTAAGTAAGTAGGAGAGCAAAGGAAGAGAGAACGATAAGATGGCAAGTAAACAGGGGACAGGATAGGAGATTAGCTTAGGAAATATGTGTTCAGGAAAATCCTACATGAAATCCTAAAGAACACCGCCCTGCAGTTGGGGAGTGGGGTGTGCGTGTCTGTGTGTGTGTGTGTGTGTGTGTGTGTGTATTTGTTCAATCTTTGGATTTAAATAAAGAACAGACCACTTCATCACCCTGGCGTCACATTTCCCAGCTGGAGGGCAGTAATTACATGGCCAGATCTGGACCCATCTGGGAAACACCAGGGTCTTCCTGAATCGTCATACGCCACGCTGGCCGCCAAAGGCATAAGGGGACCTAAGCGAAGCCTTCACACAGGCCATATGCACAGAGTCATAAAACCCCAAGGGAATGTGGCAACAGAGGCAGAGTTGCTGTGCCTGCCAAATTTCCAAGGGGAAGAAGGAACTTGCTGCTCTGTATTTGCCCCCAGGATTGGAAAAATGTATCTCAGTCACTGGAACTGAAGGGGGGTGGCCTTTACCTTCATAGGAGAGTCACTGTTTATACACATACTGCTGATGGCCTGATATATGTGTGTGTCTTTATATAAATAGAGCTATACACTCACTTTGCCAGATTGCATCAGCTACCTGCTTAACATTTTACCCTGGTGCTTTAAAAAAAAAGAAACCAGTCCGAAAATCAGAAATACTCTGTTGTCTCTGCAGTGTTTCTAGTTTAGTATTTTGCTTTGAGAGTAAAAGAAACCCACATCTGGTGCTTGCCCTTGAGACAGTCACTGATTAAATGACTTATACCTACTTTCATTTGTTAGAAACCATATCGCTTTGACAGAGCTCATTCACAGCGACAAGGAGGGTGGAGGGGCCGCACTGTGGTGGTGGTGGTGGTGGTAATTCTTAGAGAAACCAAGCAGTGAGCTGCCTGCTTGCAGCGCTTGCTGTGGCCAATGTAGTCTTTCATTCCTTAATTCAGCAAACGTATGTCAAATGTAGCAGGACCTGTGCTGGACACGGGATACAAAAGCAAACAAAACACATCTCTTCTCGTCCCGGGTTCTCTCAAGGATCTCATGTCCATGTGAGAGGTCAGCTTCTTCAGAAAGGACCTTCAGGGATTTCTGGTCATCTTGGTTGCCTGAGCTGTTGGCTGCAGAAAGCTCCTCCTCCAATCCAAATGTGTTGTTCAAAAAAAAAAAATTTCAATACATAGGGGAGGGGGGTGGGGAGATGGATGAAACGGGGGATGGGGAGTAAGGAGGGCCCCTGTGGTGATGAGCACCGCGGGATGTAGGGAAGTGATGAATCACTATATTGTACACCTGAAACTCACATAACACTGTGTGTTAACTAACTGGCATTAAAATAACAACTTAAAAAAAAAGATTTTAAAAAACCAGGCTCAGCATAGTCACCGACTTGCAGAGCTTCATCTATTTGGGTGTCTGCTACCTGGCGGAAGAAATTGGAGTTTTTCATTCTCCTGTAGGATCTAGCAAGGTGCCAGATCCTACAATTCATATTTTTGCTGAATGGATTAGTGAAGAAGTAAACAATTTTGAAGGATGGAGAAAAAAAATTTCAATATGTAGTAGAGATCAAAAGCAAAACCAAACAAATTCTGGTGCCAGAAATGAAGAGGCAGCTCAAAGCCACAGCAGTGAGCAGGAATTGGCATTTACACAGGCGACAGAGGACTCAAAGGTGGATGCGCATCCTGGGCGCAGGGTGTTAATGGCGGGGTGGGGATGGGAGTGGGATCTGAACTCCTACAGAAAGCCAGCAGCTGGAAGGGCTAACCCATAAATAAGGATAGGAGTAGGAAAAAAAAAAAAAGTTCAGAAGTATACTAGTCGCTTTGAATAGGGAGCAGGAAGAGAGTCACATAACTCAGGGTACATAGGCAGGCAGGCCACCCAGGTAAAAGAATTCTTGCCACATAACAGTAATTGCTTAATTATGTGCTGGACACTGTACTAAGTGTTTTGCTAATATTAGCTCATTCTGAGAACAGCCCTATCTTATAGATACTGAAACTAAGGAACAGAGAGATTAAGTAACTTGCCTAAGATCACACAGCTACTAAGTGATGGAGCCAAAAATTCAAACCCAGGTATTACAGCACGCATCTGTGTTGGTAATTAGGACTCTGAAGATGAATTTATAACCCAAACTTGCTAAGCCTATGAGGAAATAAACCACCATGGGACTAGAACAACAAACAGGAGAATTCACATCTTAAAAGCTAAGCTAACAGAGAAATCTGAAAGGGGCTTCAAAATGAGTATGCTTAGAATGTTCAAAAAGATTTTTTAAAAAGATTTTATTTATTTATTTGAGAGAGAGAGAGCGAGCACGAGCAGGGGGAGGGGCACAGGGACAAGCAGACTCCCTGCTGAGTGGGGAGCCCGACTCGGAGCTCAATCCCAAGACCCCGAAATCATGACCTGAGTGGAAATCAGATGCTTAACTGACTGCACCACCCAGGTGCCCCAAGATTTTTAAAAAAGGAATAGAAATTATAAGGCAAAAATAGAACAGTTGAAAAAATATGGGTGGACTTGAAAAAGAACCAAACTATGGGCATTGAAATGGAAAAAAAGAACACAACAGATGAGGTAAACAGCAAACCAGATACAGCTGAGGAGCAGATTAGTGAACAAGAGGATAGATCCGAGGAAAGCATCGGGAACGCAAAGGAGAGGAATAAAGATGTGGAAAATATGAAAGAGACACGAAACCACTTGGAGGATAAAATGAGAAGTTCTAACAAGTTTCCAGTAGGAGAGAATAGAGCGAATGGAGAAGAGGTAGTATTTGAAAGATAATAGGGGAAAATTGCCAGAGTTGTTGAAAACCACTAACTCCCTGTCGCAGTGTCAGGGTCAGGAGCCTGCAGGTAGGTCACCGGTCGGCGTGGGAAGAGGCCAGCATCCTTAGTTCTAGCCCTGCTACCATAACAGCTCAGAAATGCCAAGTTCTTTATAAAGACCAATTTTTCTCAATTGTTTTTCCATATTGCCTCCCCTTCTCCTGGGAGCATTTTTAGACACTTTTTCCTAATGGCTCCCTCTTTGATACCAAAGACATACTGTATATCTGTTTATGTTCTGTATCTACTGTGCTTTATGTAATAAGCGTGATATAGTATAGGCTGTCCTCATCACCGGGGAGGGGGGCGGGGGGAGGCTCTCGTACTTTGTTCTCCCTCCTCTTTTGCCTGCCTTTCTACTCCTTCTTCAGGTATCAGGGTTAAATGTCACATCCTGAACCTCCCCAAAGAGGTCAGGCTATGCTATATGATCTCCTTTAATGCACTTTTGAAAAGTCTAAGTAAATACTGATCTGTGTCATTATTGATTCAGCAAGGCCCATGCGTCTCTTGCATTCTGCTGTGACTCCAGAGCTCAGCGCCGTGGCTGCCGCATGGTCGATGCTCACGTAGCTGAATAAATGAATGAGCACAATGAGTGGCTTTACCTGAGCAGATGAGAGGAAAATCACAGCCTTGGGAGGGACCTCGGAAAAGCTATTTTAACTCGTCCCCAGTCTGTGAGCAGAACTATTGGATAATGACTTCTGAAAGAGCAAAGCATGTGCTTTTCTGAAAACCACACCATAGTAGTTCCTTTCTCCTTTAAATAGTTCTTACTACTTGGAAGCAAAAGGTGGTCAGGAAGCTGTTGAGAATAGAGACAGACCTCTTTTTGAAAATATGTAAAAATAACATCTAAAATCATTTCCTATTTTAGGACAGCCAAGGAAACTGCCTGCTTCAAAGAAACCCTGTAGTAAATCCTTTTGTTACAGGGAATAATAGACCAAATTGAGTGAAGATTCTCTTTTTATCCAACAGAACCAAAACAAACAGGTTGAAATTTGGGATGGTCACGGTAGTTGCTTGTATCAGCTTGTGAGAGCCAATTGTTACATTTTCAGAAACTTTGGCTGGCTGTTAAATACAGCCCTTATTAAAAATTAAATTATATCAACTTACAATTAAATAAACTAGATTAAAAAGAAAGCTAATAAACCCTCAAAACTCCTCGCTTCCTAATTATTTTACTACGTTTTACTATTATCCATGCTTTTGAGGTTATTTATGTCCTTTGCATACAGATCAAATGGGAAATAATATATAATGTTTTGCAACTGTTCATCTCTTTACAACTCCACCTTCAGTGATGTCAAGTTAGTAGTTTGAAATCAGCCATGGTAAGAGTATTTACATCATGGAAATTAGCAAATGCTACAAATCAGTGCTTAATCTATTATTTTGTTGATTGTCTTGACCAGGGGTCCGCGAACTTCCACCCACAGCATGTTTTTCCATGGCTCACAAGCTAAGAACGGTTTTTACATTTTTAAAGGGTTGTAAAAAAAATGAAAAAGAATAGGCAACAGAGACCCTATGAGGCCACAAAACCTAAAATATTTACCATCTGGCTCATTACCGAAATATTTTGATGACCCTTGGTCTAGACTTAAGAAACTGATGGAGAAATGTTAATAGTGCAGAATTAAACTTAAAATTGCATTCTCTCTGTAGCTGTTACATTTTATTTGTTTGTTTGTTTTTATTTATTTATTTGAGAGAGAGAGAATGAGCAAGAGCACGAGCAGGGGGGAGGAGCAGAGGGAGAGGGAGAAGCAGACTCCCCGCTGAGCAGGGAGCCCGATGTGGAGCTCGATCCCAGGACCCCGAGATCACGACCTGAGCCGAAGGCAGATGCTTAACCGACGGAGTCACAGGTGCCCCTGTGGCTGTTACATTTTAAATAACACAAAAAAACTGAGGAAATATTCTTCCAATATTCAGAAACTATTACCAGATTTAGTGAAGAAGTCACTCAAGTCACTGGTGTGAGCCAGTGCAATTTCAACATACAATGTGTCTTGACTCATTAATGTAAATCAATAAATCTACCAATACTCATGTCAGAAACATACTTGTTTGTAAATTGCCACCTTAGGTCGGCTATAGATGCAAGAGTTAGGGAAAAATCAACTAAAGCATTCTATAAGAGTTATTTGGCGAGATTTATAACAAGGAATATTACATATTTTATTATTATTTGTAAATTGTGTTCTACACACTTATAATCAACATATGTAAAGGAGGGCACAGGTGATGAGCCCTGGGTGTTATAGGCAACTAATGAATCATGGAACACTACATCAAAAACTAATGATGTACTACATGTTGACTCACTGAACATAATAAAAAAAGATATATAGGTGTATTTTATTTTCAGAGAGCAGGTTATTAAGCATTTAACAGTACACCACTGGTCATACCTTTGGGGTTGTTTTCAGATCTCTAGTTTATTTTATAGTTAACATATTTAGTTAATATTTTTTTATTGAAGTAAGAGCATTTAACATGAGATCCGTCATCTTAACAAAATTTTAGGTGTATCTGAAATTCACGACTGCTGATTAGCAACTCCCCATTTCCTTCTCCATCCCAGCCCCTGGCAATCATCGTTCTATTCGCTGCTTCTTTGAATTTGACCATTTTCGGTATCTCATATAAGTCGAATCACACAGTATTTGTTGTTCAGTGTCTGGCTTATTTCACTTAGCATAATGCCCTCAAGGTTCAAAATGATAGGATTTCCTTCTTTTTATGGCTGAATGATATCCCATTATATGTATATACCACATTTTCTTTATCCATTCATCCAACAATGGACATTTAGGTTGTTTCCCATTTTGGCTATTGTGAATAATGCTGCAATGAACATGGGAGTGCAGGTATCTCCTCGAGATCCTGATTTCAATTCTTTTGGACAAATACCCAGAAATGTGATTGCTGGATCATACAGTAGTTCCATTTTTAATTTTGTGAAGAACTTCCATACTGTTTCCCATAGTGGCCAAACCATTTTACATTCCAATAATTGACAAGGGTTCCAATTTCTTCCCATCCTTGCTAACATTTGCTATCCTTTGATTTTTGATGATAGCCATTCTATCATCAAAAGTGATGTGATGTGATATTTCATCGTGGTTTTGATGTGCATTTCCCTGATGTTTAGTAGTGCTGAGCATCTTTCCACAGACCATTTGGCCATTTGTATGTCTTCTTTGGGGAAATGTCTATTCAGATCCTTTGCCCATTTCTAAATTGGATTATTTGCGGGGCGGGGGGGGGGGGGAGTTGCTACCGAGTTATAGGAGTTTCTTATATATTCTGGATATTAAACCCTATCAGATAAATGGTTAGCAAATATAGTCTCCCATTTCATAGATTGCCTTTTCACCCCATTGATAGTTTTCTTTGCCTTGCAGAAGATTTTTGGTTTGATGCAATTCTACTTGTCTATTTTTGCTTTTGTTGCCTGTGCCTCTGTTGTCCGAGCCAAGAGAACATTGCACTGGTCATACCTTAGGGAGGCAAAGGTCTGAGGGGATTCTTTGAGGCTTTCAACAGGTTCAGAGTTCCCTTTCTTCAGTTGGGTCTGAGCAAAGCTACTAACCTGAAAACAAACTTACATCTGAGCTGTCTTAAAAGCATCAGGGTTATGGCTGCAAACTCTAACCCTCTTCATCTGATCATGGAGAGGGAGGAGGCTGTCTAGTCCTTGAGGCCTTGAGCTGCCTGGGAAAATCCTTGGGAAAAGATAACATTTCACTTTGGTGACAAATTTGTTGATTTTACAGATAACATCCACATTTTGCCCTCGAGAAGGAGCTCTCAACAAGGACATTGGTTTTTATGGTTTTCTCTAAACAGTCATTAGTACAAATTAATAAATCTTTTTGTTCGGGGAACATTGGGCTATATTTCATCTCTGTTCAGCTAACAGAGAAAAAAAGGAATGCATTTGCTTGAGTTCAGGATATAAAGAACAAGAAACTTTGAAGTTATATGGACCTGGCACGTGCCCCCCTAAGTCATGCTAAAGACACAGTGCACCAGTTTGGGCACGAAAGAGCACACGTGAGTAAATTCTTGCTTTCTCTGGCAGTGGAATTTAGAAACCTCTAGAACAAAGGCTATTCAACTCGAGACTGCACTAGAATCACCTGGAGGGCTGTTGAAACACAGATGACCAGGTCCCACCCCCAGAGTCTCTGTATCACCAGGTCTATGGTGGGGGCCCCAAATTTGCATTTATAGCCAGTTCCCTGGTGATGGTGATGCTGATACTGCTGGTCTGGGGACCGCACTTTGAGAACCGGTTGTCTAAGAAGCAAGCCCTTGTGTTCCAGCTGCCTGGTTTTGATTAAAATCTTTCTTGAGATGTTCCCTGCAGGGTCACCTCGACAGTTTGTGGTCATCTAAGCAAGATGGAAAATGCCTTCTCCTACAATTCACACAAAAATAGGTGAAAGGCTTGGCTGCTCTCAACCTGGATCATTTCAGCCTTGGGGAAAGTCAGCTCCATTCCCATCAGAAAGCCCTTTGGGGCCTGAGTTAGTGTTTCAACTCCTGTTAAGGCAAAAGACCCAGTTGAATCCCAGCCCTGGGTATGTGCTGTTCTAGAAAGGATCCAGAGGCCCAGGGGATTCCGGCTGCAGTGTGGAGAGGATGTGCAGGTTAGGACATTGAAAGGTTGGCACTAGTTAGCTTTGGGTTCTGTCTGGGGAAGGAGTGAAAGAGGGGCTAGAAAGTGAGCCTAGAAATGATCCTCCCAGCACTGTCACTTCCACTCCCTAGAGAGTGGAAGTGACAGAACTTTCTCCATGAACTAAAGTGGCACCATAGAGAGCTGGAGTGATGGGAGCGCTGGAGAGCGCAGTGCAATATCCAAAATGTCTCCAGTGGTTATCTTTGGGGGGTGGGGCCATAGGTGATATTTTTCTTTCTACTTCTCTGCATTTTCTAAGTTACAAAAACTTAACATGTATATATACTAATAATAAAAATGCCTATTTTTCCCTTTTTAAAGAAATTGATGAATGGCACATCTAATTAAGTACATAAATTCCCCTAACCTTAAATATATAGCTTCATGATTGTGTGTATGTGTGTGTGTATACCCATGTAACCAGAATCTAGATCAAGACAGAAAACATTTCTAGTTCCCCAGAAGGCTCCTTCATGCTCCCAGTCAATATCCCCCAAGGGTAACCACCGAGTCATTGACCTCTACCATCACCGAGAAGTTTCATCTATTCTTGAACTTCAGAGAAATGGAATCATATAGTATGTATTTTTTGTGTCTAGTCTCTTTAGCTCAATCTAACGTGGGTAAGATTTACTCAGGTTGTTGCCTGGAACAATAGTTCCTTCCATTTTATTGCTAATTGGAATTCCATTGTATAGAAACACCACAATTTCTTTATCTCTTCCCCTGTTGATGATCATTGAGGTTATTTCTAGGTTTGGGCTACTATGGATACCTCCTCTATTTCTTTCAAAAGTTAGGATGTAGCAGTGGGGATGATAGATTCCTTAACAGTAATAGCACGCTTTTATTGAATGCCTACTTTGTGCTAGGTCTTTTACTTAGTTCTAATCGTCCTAACATGACGAGACCATGTCATTATTCCTCTTTCACAGGGGAGGAAACTGACCCTGAGAGAAACAGGTCGGGTTCTCTGGAGAGCAGATGTTGCAACAGTTAGAAGTGCAAATGGTTTAGGGGGAAAGAATACCAGTGAAAGAAAAGAGGAGGGAGCAGGACAGGGCAAGGGGTCCGTCAGATCACGGTGCAGACCTGTCAAAGTCTACCAACCCAAAGGAGAGCTCCAGAGCAAAGACTGCCTTCTAGAGGAATCTTCTGTGTGGCGGAAATGGGCCTTGGATCACCTCCTTGATCAGTCATTGGCTGGGGGCCACCCCCAGAACGGGATGGCCTTGGCGCCAAAGCTGACGCAGACCTTGAAGAAGCTAACAGCTGGAGGCTGTCAACTAACCACAGTACTCACAGCTGGGTAGCGGGTTCTTTCTCAACAGGGGTTCTGAGCAGTACATCTCCATGTCCGCCACAGCAAGCAAATGCAGAATCAGGGATTCAAACCCAAGTCACCTGGAGCCACTCGGGCACACTGCCTTCCCCAGGTCAAGAAAGTCGTCTAGTCAAGAGGCAAAGAATCTCTTCACAGCATGAGCCATGGTCATCAGGTACTAGGGAAGTCCAAAGCTAGGGGCAGGTCTGGTCCCCCCCTTCTGTCCTTGACAGTTTGCTTCAACTGTCAGGTGCTTACCATCAATTGGAGTCCTGACAGCAAAAATGGGATAGACATGTCCAAGACAAATCCATTGCCACTCGCTGGGGTGCTGCCCAGAGTGTAAGGCTGTATGTGAGGCAAATAAGTCGCAGGCCAGAGCATTTTCCTTTGAGAAAAAAAGAAATGAAGGCAAGCTCTTCTTCTTTCTGAAAGTTTGGGCTCCAACTACGGCTCAAACTCTGAGTGATCAGTTGTAAGAGGTTTAACGTTGGATGAAGTGCCCAGCTAAGGGGAAAGGGGCCTCAGACCGAGGGAAAGACTTCTCTGAAACCCAGGGCAGCATGCTCAGAAAGAGGAATATTGAAGTGTGACTTTCCAGAGAAAGGAAGGTTGGTTCTGGAAACACGTGTAACTTTCCAACATGATTTGCTTCCAGCTTAGAGTCATTAGACCTAACTTCGGCGACTACTGTTTCCCTAGGCTGTGCCCTTTCTCAGCAGAGTGGAGGGACAGGAGGCCTCTGGGTGTGCTGGCCTGAGACATTGGGACTATTGTGGGCCTTTCATATCTGACCATTCATTTCTGTCAGTTAAAAATGCCGTGGACCAGAAACAAATCCTCACATTTATGGTCAATTTACTTTCAACAAGGATGCCAAGACAATCCAATGGGGAAAGAATAGTCCTTTAAATAAATGGTGCTGGGACAAGTGGATATCCACATGCAAAAGAATGAAGCCGGACCTTTACCTTGTACCATATATAAAAATTAAACCAAAACAGATCAAAGGTCTACACAGAAGAGCTAAAACTATAAAATTCTTAGAAATAAACATGGGTGTAAATCTTTCTGACCTTGGGTTTCTTAGATATGACACCAAAAGCACAAGAAACCAAAGAAAAAAATAGATAAATGGGACCACATCAAAATTAAGAGCTTTTGTGCTTCAAAGTACACAATCAAGAAAGTGAAGAGACCACCCACAGAATGGGAGAAAACTTTTTGCGAATTATGTATCTGATAAGAGACTTGTATCTAGGAAATATTCAGAACACTTACAACGCCATCATAAAAACACAAATGACTAAAAAAGGATCAAAGGATCTGAATAGACAGGACTCCAAAGAAGATATACAAATGGCCAATAAGCACATGAAACGATGCTCAGCTTCACTAGTCACTGGGGAAAGGCAAATCAAACCACAGTGAGGTACCACTTCACACCCACTAGGATGGCTAGAATAAAAGAGAAGAAGGGAATGAACAAGTGTCAGTAAGGATGTGGAGAAATCAGAACCCCACCACACATTGCTGGTGGGATTATAACATCGTGCAGCCACTTTGAAAAAACCGTTTGGCAGGGGCGCCTGGGCGGCGCCGTCGGTTAAGTGGCCAGCTCTTGGTTTCAGCTCAGGTTGTGATCTCAGGGTCATGAGATGGAGCCCCACGTCGGGTCTGCTTGAGACTCTTTCTCTCCCCCCTCCCTCCGCCCCTCCCCCCTGCGCTTTCTCACTCTCTCTCTCTCTCGCTCTCAAAATAAATAAATAAATCTTTAAAAAAGGAAAAAACAGTTTGGCAGTTCCCGAAAAAGTTAAACATAGAGTTAGTTACCCTATGAGCCAGCAGTTTCACCCCTGAGGAATATACTCAAGAGAATTAAAAACATATATCCACACGAAAATTTGAATGTGGATGTTCACAGCAGCATTCATCACAAGAGCCCAAGAATGAAAACCACCCAAATGTCCACCTCGACAAATGAATATACCCACACAATGGAATATTGTTCAGCCGTAAAAGAAATAAAGCACTGACATGCATTACAACACAATGAACCTTGAAAACACTACACTAAGTGAAAGCATATAGCTACAAAGGACCACATACTGTATGATTCCATTTATAGAAGATGTCCAGAACATGCAAATCCACAGAAACAGGAAGTAGATTGGGGGTTGGGAGGAGCTGGAAGGGGAAAGAACCAGATTGCCTGCTAATGGCTACAGGGTTTCTTTTTGGAATGACGACAATGTTCTAGAACGCTGGTGAATGTTCTAGAATGCTGGTGATGGTGGCACAACTCTGTGAATATAGTATGGTAGGTGAATTATATCTCTCTAAAGCTGCTATAAAAAAAAATCCTGTGTGGAGGCCCCTGATCACCTGGTACTCACAGCTTTGGATTCTTCTAGCTGTCCTGGATGGGTGGTCAGTTTTATTCAATTCTAAATTCCTGGGCCTGCACAGTCAGAAGTTAGGAATTAAGGTTGGAGCTGCTTTTGTCTTTTGCTCCCAAGTAACATTTTTCTCAATGATGTGAGCACAGTGCAGCCTTTATTTCGAAGCAGCCCCTGTCAGAAGGCCAATTTGGACATATGTCCCTCGGATATTTTTTACCCTGAATGTAGTGCCTACTTCAGAGGCTATGCTAGGGATGGTTTTCTTCTTGAAGAGTCGCATCTGGCTAGTTGAAGAAGCTGCAATGATACTCATGTGGTACCTACCGTGCCTATAAGAACTTAGATAGAGCTATAGTCAAAAACACGCACACCAAAACGGGGCAAGTAAAATGACTGACAGTACTTAGCGTTGGCAAAGATTTAGAGTAAATGGAGCTCTCATACATTGCTAATGGAAGTGGAAATTAGTAAAACCACTTTTGTAACAGTTTGGTAGTACCTACTACCGTTAAACAGATGCATGCCCTATGACCCAGCAATTTAACCCCTGCATCTACACCAAACAGTAATGCATGAGAACATTCACGAAAGGCGTGAAGGCGTGTGCTGGAAGGGACACAGTATTCCCATTCATAATAGCTTCAAACTAGAAACAACTAGGATGTCCATCAACGGGATAAAGGATAAAATGTAACACAGCCGTAGGATGGAACACTACTCAGCAATTTTGACAAAGCCAGATGCAGCTCAGAGATAGAAAGCTGAGCAAAATGAAGCCAAACGTGAAGCATACTATGTGATTCTATGGTGTCTTGTATAGAAAATACAGAAGGAGGCAGAACCAATCTCTTGTGATGAAGGTCAGCAGGGTAGTTACCTTCGGGAGCAGGTGTTGACCGGAAGGGGCCATGAGGAAACCTGCGATTTGCTGGAATCCTTCTAGATCTGGATCTGAGTGGTGGGTATAGATGCGTACATGGGACCACACGTATATGACATTCCACAGAGCTGTACCATGAGGTTTGAACGCCTAACTGAAGGTCAATTGTACCTCATACTGAAGAAATGGGAAATATAAACTAAGGTGGCCAAACTATGTTGTTATAGAAAGTGAGAGCTGGAAGGGGCCATGGGGAGAAGGTCCAACCCCTTCTTTTACAGATAAGGAAACCGAAAAAATCCAAGGCTTGTCCAAGGCCATGAGCTAATTGGCATAAGAACCAAGTCTGATAACAATTTGCCATCTTTGAACATACATTATATGCCAGGAGCTGTTTTCAGTTAAGTGATTTAATGCTCGCACTAACACTATGAGGCAAGTAGCTATTGTTATTATACCCATTTTACAGATGCAGAACCTAAGGCCAGACAGCTATCAAGTGATTGATGGGCCCAAGATGCCAGTCTAGGCAGTCCTACTCCAACACCCACACCCATAGCCACTCTCCGCAGAGTTGAATGCTCAGACTCATGGTCCAATGCTCTGGGTCCCGAGCATCATGCTCTTTTTTAAAAAATTTTTTTTTACAGGGATAATCTATTTATTTCCTCAAAAGGTCCTTTGAGAGTCCTGGGAAGGATTTAGTGGTAGGTCTAAATCCAGTCATAATGCCCGGCTCACACTTGTCTATAGAAATTGCACATAGGTGAAGTCTTCACAGGAAGGCTTCGAGGCTGAAGACAGAAAGTTCTAGAACTCAGAAAGATTTCCTCCTGGCTGCTCCAAATCTCTCCGTGGGATTGGGGCAGGATGGGCTAAGCGTGAATCTTCCAAACAAAGCCCTCTCCCACCCCACCCACTCCCCCAGTGAGCAAGTACATTGTTGTCCTTAACCAAAACCAAATGAGCAGTCATGGTTACCCTGGTGTCAATGAGGAAGGCAGGCCCAGTAGAAATGAGTCTGGCCTTGGGAAATGGCCTCCCAGAGACTGCCTCCCAAGGTGGGACCCATGGCCTGGTTCTAGCTTTCGTGCTATGGGCTGGGAGGAGGGAGCTCACCTACAGAGGGGTCCGCTAGGTTTGGACATCTGTCCACAGGATCAGCAGGGAGATGTGTGTTACGAGGGGCCGCCTCTTCTTCTGACCCCTTTCCACTTTTTCAGGTTCTTCCCCATGGGCTTAGTGGTCACATGTGGTTCGGTTAAGTTCATCCAACATCTCTGGAGTGTCTACTCCGAGAATTCAGGGCTGATTTTACTCACTTGCCCTCAAAGAGCTCAGTTTCCAGAGAAAGACAGCTTGGGTTCAAATCCCCACCTCCGCACTCCCTACCTGTGGGACACTGGAAAAGTTCCTTAGCCTCTTGGTTTCCTAGTTCCCTCATCAGTAAAGTCAAGATATCGATAGCACCGTCGGGCTGTGAGGATTAAGTGTTAATACATGCGAAGGATTTAGAACAGTGACTTAGGCATCCTAAGTCCAAGGTAATTATTCCTATGTTCAGATGATAAGGGTGAGCATTTTGTGGGAACACAGAGGAGAAGCCCAAACCCAGACAGAGGGAATCAGGGAAGGCTTCCCAAAGGAGGTGACACCGAAGTGAGTCTGGAAGGGTGAGTAGGAGTTAGGATGGAGAAGCAGTGGGGAGAGAACATTGTGCACAGAGGGAAGAGCATGAACTGTGGCAGAGAGGCTGGAAACCGCTTGGCCCCAGCAGGGTGCTAGGGGTCCAGTCTGGTAATGCTAGAGCTAGAGACACAGAGCAGTGGTAAAGGAGGCTGAAGAGGCTGGTGGAGTAGGCTCTGATGGCAGAGGGCCTTCGCAACCTGACTACTCTCCTTGAAGTCTCCCTTTCCTCCCTCTGAGCCAGGCCAGCCTGCTTTTGGTCATGGGGCTTGCCCTGGATCTCGATAGAACCTTGGCTGGGGTTCACAGGAGGCTGCAACAATCTTCAGGAAATGCCGAGGTGATGAGGATGGCCCTGCATACGGCTAATGTAACTGTCACTCCAGTCTTCCCCCCCACACACCCCCCGAAACACATTTTTGTCTCTGTCTCTGGAAAACATGTGTGCAAGCAAAGTTTGGCTGGGTGGCAGATGAAACTTTTTTTTGACAACAGAAAGCCATCAACAGTCCAGCTACACGAGAGCCCCCAGCCGGCCTCACATGTTCATCTGAAAAGCAAGTCTGAAAAGCCCATGTCCCCGAGGGGGGGGCCCATTCTACCTGGGGACTGTCCTTGATGCATGTTTCCCACTGACCTTACAGCAGAGATCCAGCAGGCAAAGGGACCCTACTGCCTCATGCTTGAGGAATGCTCCCTCCCACCTCCATCCTCCTGGCTTCCAGAACTCAACAGCTCGCCTCTTATGGGCCAATGTTTGCAGAAAATGTTTGCAGACTTCATAGCATGCCACTTCCAGGAATAATTAGCAGTCAAGCAGCCAGTCTTTCACTCAGGTCTGGTGAACGAAAACCTCAAGAATGTGGAGCTGGGTGGGAGGGGTGGAGGAGGTTAGGGGTGTTTGCCTAAGTGAGGCTTGCCGGCCTGCCTAGCTGGCTGAGTTTGCTAGCCCCTGAATCCCGGTCTCTGACCACACACCTAGCCCCCTGAGCACACCACCCCAGGAACCCGCTCTGTCTGACCTCCACGGGACAGAAGGTCATTGGCCTTTTGTCCCGTAGAACACCAAGCCACAGTGTAGTCGCCAGCCCACCATGTACACAAGACAAGGAGATGCCCTAGCTCTTACCAAGAGCTAGTGGCCATGGGCACCTTTTCCAATCATGTCCCATTGCCGCCCCCCCCCCCCCCCGTCACCTAACAAAGATACTGCCGGATTTTCAGTTCACAGACCCCATCAAGTATCAACCACATGGTGAACAGTTGGGGAGTTTTCTGAGAAGACTGTGATCCATGCTATGCTTCCTTGTTTCAAAAAAAAAAAAAAAAAAGAGTAACCCCACAGGGTGAAACTCCTGTGACACATTGGTTTTTGTCAGGCCTCTGACTTTTGGCGAAGGCCCAATTTCTCCCTGTGATAATCCAGTGTTATTAGTTTAATATACAGGCCCCTGAGTAAATTTTACACAGGACTTCCTATCCTGCTGAATCACAAACTAGCTCAATAGACTGGAATGACAGGGTATTTTAGGAAAAGAAATGTGAACAGAAATCAATGTAAAGCCCTGGAACTTGGTACAAAATAAATCAATTGCACAAATACAAGATAGGCAAAAACTGGCTTAATGGTATAATATGTGAAAAAAAGGGGGGTGCTTAGGGGTTTCTGGTGAGTTGGCCCAATGTAAGTCAGCATGTGATGGGGCCAGGAAACCAAAAAGAGAAGTGGTTGCATTCATAAAAGTCTACTCTTCAGAATAAAGGAGTTCGGCTCCAGCCCCATACAAGCAAAATCCTCCTGGGTCATTGGGTGCCATTTTGGCCACTGCAAACTGGTGGGTAAGGGGATAGAGGGTTGAGCTGGGTGCGGAGAGTTGTGTTCTTTTATTACCTATCTCCCCACTAGACTATGAGCAGGGACCATACTTGTTTTATCCACTGCTGTATTCCCAGGACACAGTATGGTGCCTGTCCCAAAGCACGTGCTCAGTAAACAGAAGTGAGAGACTGAACAAATGAAAGGAAAATCTTTTTCAGTCCGAGCCACTCAAGAATGCCGACCCAGCCCTGGAGGTGAGGTCCCCACCACTGGAGGAGTGCACGGAGAGGCCGGAGAGCCACTGGCGTGGGGACTGTAGAGGGGGGTTCAGGGTCACTAGATGACCTTGAAGCACACCTCCCCACAAGTCCTGAGGGCTTATAATAACCTCCCCTGTGGGAAAAGCAGAGGCTGACTTGGTGCCTCTGGGTGATCCCAATATCCTAGGTAGCTGTGGGTTCAGAGACATATGAAGCATGAGTTCTCTCCTGTACTTACTCGCTCCCTCGCTCTTGTTCTCCCTTCCCTCCCATTTTGCTGTTAAATGGGGTCTAAAGGGGCACCTGGGTGGCTCAGTTGGTTAAGTGTCTGCCTTCAGCTCAGGTCATGCTCTCAGAGACCTGGGATCGAGCCCTGCATCGGGCTCCCTGCTCAGCAGGGAGTCTGCTTCTCCCTCTCCCTCCCTCTCAAATAAATAAATAAAATCTTTTTTAAAAATGGGGTCTCGAGAGTGTCTTGCAGAAGCTGTACTAAAATCAGGCAACACTCTGTTCCCTTGCTCAATGGCCGACAATGATGGTATTGCTAACCTCACCAGCTGCTTGGAGCTACCTCCCCACTCGGAAGAAAATATCTTTGATAAATACCAGCCTTAAGAAAGTCGTGATTCTGATGAAACAAAGCAAGTGACTCTTTCAGAAGTCACGAGGGTTACCCCCAAAGGGGGCTTCTTTGAAAAAATCCCAATTGACAACATACTAGTGAACAACAAGTAGTGCCCCCCCCGGGGGGGGCCCTGTAGCAGGTGACTGGTTGGCAGGTGAGGAGAGGGGTCAGGCTCCAGGTCTCAGAGACTGGAGCTGCCGAGTCTTCTCCATTGACTGCCCCGCCCGGGAACAAGCACACCTCCTGGGATTTCAGAGGCTCGTTCAGCCGTGCTGCTAGGGGCAAACTCAAGGCTTACTGGGGGCTGTGGGAGGCTCAAACTCCTTATGTAAGTTACGAGAAGATGGATTTTTTCCTCCTCTGTAGCTGTTTAAGCTGAAACGGTCCTTTGGGGGAATCCAGTTAGTGCCAACAGAAGCAAAGATGAGAGAGAGAGAAAGAGAGAAATATCCAGGGTTTGTGAACTTGCTGAAATTATACGGGGTGAACCTCTGCAGGTTTATTTGTTTGTTTGTTTAGAGAGAGAGACAGAGAAAGAGTGGGGAGGGAGGGAAGGAAAGAAGGAAAGAGGAAGGGAAGGAAGGAGGGAAGGAAGGAAAGAGAGAAGAAAGGAAGGAAGGAAGGAGGGAGGGAGGGAGGGAAGGAGGGAGGGAGGGAGGGAAGGAAGGAAGGAAGGAAGGAAGGAAGGAAGGAAGGAAGGAAGGAAGGAAGGAAGGAAGGAAGGAAGGAGGAAAAGAAATAGCTGAGTGGATTTCTGACAGGATGTGAGAAAGGAAATGTCCCATTATTCCGTGGTCATTTCCTTTCCACCTAGAAACTCTATCACGTGAAACCTCATCATGGTCCTAAAAATTAAATTCTACAGAGAGATTTAGTTGGCCAAATGATCCCAAGTGAGAAATGGCAGAGGAAGCAGGGCCCACCGTGGTCCCCAAGCCCTCTGGCGAAGGAGGTTGTTCCAGATTGCCACCTTGCTAGCAGAGAGGGTGTTTATCGACAGTGAGCGTCAAACACCAGAGAGATTTGTGGTCGGCGAGGCTGATGCAGCCTTTTGATCTCCATCTGTAGAGGGAGGAATTTGGCTCGCCTTGTTCTGATATAACTTCATCTCAGCTTGAAGGCCCGAAGAGCTCCTAACAATGTGACCTAGGTACTGCTGGCCAGTCCCCAAGTGTTCCTGACTTGTCTTTACTCTTCCATTAATGAGAAAAAATGTGACTGTAATCTAGTGCAGAGCCGGCCTGCATTGTTCACACAGTTTCTATCTATTCTGGAGATGAAAGGGAAAATGTTCAACAGATGGATATTTCTAAAGGCTACCATCCTTGGCTTTTTTGAAGCTACGCATCTGTTGGATATGATTACAACAATCCCCTATGGGGTGAAACGCAAGAAGCTTGCCTTGGACACAAAATCTTGGCCCAACAGCCCACTTGGGAGTCATTTAGGATATGGCCTTTTTGCGATATTTCACAAGTTTAATGGATATGGGAAGACACTGAGGCTGTCCAAAGTGATCTGATATCATGGATCTTCCCTGGAAATTCTAGCTTCAGGATGACATGTGGAAAAATATTCTAAGCACTAAATCCTAAAACTCATTTTCACAGCCTCACGCCTTGAAGTCTCTTGGGAAGCTTAAAAAGGACTCGGGGAGACACCCTCAATCTTTGTAAAGCCAAGCGAGCCTCCATCCCAGAGGCCATGCAGGAGAGAAACGGGTAGGGCAGAGGTGGAAGGGCGGGGGAGAGTTTCTGTGTCTTCAGTAGATCCAAACAAGGAAAGCTCACACACTCAACAAAAGAAGGCCAAAGTGAGAAATGACCCAAGACAAAATAAACTTGGTTCCTAGAATATTCTTCCCCTAACCTCAGTCGCATGCACCATAACCCCCAAATTTCTGTGGTGCCCTGAAATAAGTAATTGAGACTTGTTAAAAAACAAACATCACCAGCCTCTCAAACAGGGGGTGACTGGGTTCTCCTCTTTCCCTACTGGCTCTGTTAATTTTAGGTCCGTGTGGCCCAAGGTGGACCACACTAAGGGCTTTGGCTCTTGCACGTGGTGGAAGAAACTATTTTGGTGCATCCAAGGAAAACTCGAAACTGGGTTTTTTCCCCTCACCGATTTCTCATTCCTTCCTCTTCCTGTCTCTATAGCTGGTGATACAGATTAGATCATACAGATTAGACCCACTCTTTCAGCAGGACGGGGGGAAAAGAGAACGTGGAAAGAGCTCCACTTCCATAAAAAAAGACCCACAGAATGGGAGTTTGGGGAGGTTTAGTAAGAGGAACGAGGACTAAGGAAATACCTACTCTGGTCTCTTCAGTTCTTAGCCAAGGTCTTTGGACACATCATGTAAGCACCCAAATCTCCACTGTCCAACCTCATGGTATGTGGAGAGTGTCATCCATCCGTCTGAGGCGGGGAAGCTGACTCACTTGAGATCACACCCAGCTCTGCCATCTACGACCAGCAGGCTTTGTTCTGGGCCCATACCCAGCCATTGTCTCTGATCTCTGCTCACGGCTGAGCCCATTTATCATCAAGAAGAACGAGTAAGCTGTCCTATCTCGACAGAGCCCACCGCTACCAGTACTGCTTGGCCCCTTCCTCCCTGACAATGCTGGAATTTGAGAAAAGGCAAGTCCAAGACAAAAATTAGTGAGGCTTTCTTGTCTCCCCATAGGCCCCTCCAAATACTTCCTCTCGCTGTGGCCTGGAGAGAAAGAAAAGTGGCCTTTTCTGCCCCCCACCTCGCCCCTGCTCCTGCCACTTTGGTCCCCAGAGGATAAGGCACAGTCAGAACTAACAGCGTGGCCTCCCAATACAGAAAATCTGAGCTCAGAAGATTCCTTTCGGGGCAGGGATGGAGAGCCTGAATTCCCAGATGGACAAGGTCACCACATCATTGCTCAACCCTCTGTTGTTGGGAGCCTAGCCTCTCGGTCTCCCCCAAAGGTAGACCAGCTCGCAGGAGTGAAAGGGGAGGCGGAAACAAAGGAGCCTTTCTTTAGCAGAGTGACCTTCCATAAGTCACTTAACCCTTCCATGCCCCTTGCTGCCATGGGACTCGGGCCATAATTTATTGGTTACAAACGTTTCAGTTGCTCAATGAAAAGTAATGGAAAAAGGGTGAACTCGTCGAGTTATTCTACTATGGAAACTTTGTCCATTCAAAGGCAGGTTACAGAGTGGTCTTTCTTTTAATTGAAAAGCATCTGGAAATTGAAAAGCCTGTTTGGCCCTGGGCCTCCCTGCAGAGTAATTGATGCATGTCATCTGGCCGGGCCATCCTCTGCTCCCTCAGCGGGGACTCCGGGCCGGGGTGGGCGGGGGAGAGTGGGGACGGCCTGGGCCTGGTGCCTAGGGCCCATACTGCCCCCCACCACAGACATTATAGGGGCTGCCCCTGCACACCAT
This sequence comes from Halichoerus grypus, assembly GCF_964656455.1. Lineage (NCBI taxonomy): Eukaryota > Metazoa > Chordata > Mammalia > Carnivora > Phocidae > Halichoerus > Halichoerus grypus. The sequence goes on along the minus strand of NC_135727.1, from coordinate 17,251,395 downwards.
CTAGACCGAGTCCACACCCCACTGCTCCAGGCTTCGGCGCCTTTGGCTTTGCTGACCGCGTCCTGACCGAAGGGGATCTCTGACTTTAAGCTTGTATTCCCGGAGAGATGGTTAGAGAACCCAGTGCCAGGGTGCGTTCCGGCATTCCCTGACAACAAGCACTGATAGCAAAAACATTTCTAGATAACATCTTGTGACTGGATTTTTATGTGAGCAACATGCTCCTGGGCCCTGCTCCTCACAGAACACAGAATGACTGGACAGAATGGAACGCTCTTTAGATGGAGAGACACAAAACCTGGCTCATCCCTGACCGTGGCTTTAAAGAGGGCCCATTCTCTGGTCTGGGCCTCAGCTTGTCCTCATCAGAGAAAATGTATCCGTGGGTCCTGCATGGAACTGTTCACAGAATCTACTGTGCAGGGGCACCATAGAATAGCAGTTTCAAGTACGGGCGGCCGGGGTTTGAATTCTGACTCTACTGCTTCCTACCTGGGTGACCTTGGGCACATTACTAACCTCTCTGGGTGCCTCAGCTTCCCCATCAATAAAATGGGAATATTAAAATATTAAAATTACTATTGCGAGGGTCAAATGAGTTAATACTGCTAAAGTACTTAGAACAGTAAGGGCAATATTAAGCGTTTGTCACACAAGTAAACTTGTTCAAAATGAAGATTTCCGAACCCCGTCCTGAGAGATTTTGATTGAGTGGGTCTGGAAGGGGCCTTGGCGATATGGATCTTTAAAAGGCCTTCCGGGTGATTCTGAAGCCCAGACGCTAGATGGTCCCTAAGCATCCAGCTGCGTACTGTGCGATGTGCATTTACGGAACAAATATTAACAGAGGGACCGTCCTGTGCCAGGCACTGTGCTAGGTGCTGGGGATACGACAGTGAACAAGTCAGATGTGAACCCTGCCTCAAGAAACTCACCTTCTAGAAGAGAGAGACAGATTGTAAACAAGTAACCATATAAATACATAACTCATTAAATACCTAATTTAATTTCAGAGAGTAATAAGTGCTCTGAGGGAAACAAGAAAATAAGGTGACTGTTGGGGGTCCTACTTTCATGAAAGTAATCAGGGAGGCCTCTTAGAGGAGGTGATAGCAGCTGAGAACACCTATATTACTCTCTAGGGGAAGAGCTAGTGCAAAGGCCCTGAGGTAAGGACAAGCTGAAAGGTTCAAGAAACAGAAAGAAGACCAGAGTAGTTGGAATGTGGCAAGTGAGGGTAAGAATGGTAGAAAATGAGGTTGGAGGGATAGGGGGAAGCCAGATAATGGGACCATGATAGAGTATTTGGATTCTGAGTGCACTGGAAAACCATTGAGGGTTTTAAGCCGGGGTCAGGGGAAATGTTCTGATGCATGCTTTTAAAAGATAGATCTGGCTCCTGTGTTGGAGCTAGACTAGGGAGGCAAGGTTCGATGCGGGGAGACCAGTTAGGATGCCATGGCGGTGGGCCAGGCAAGAGATAGCTATGGCTTGGGCAAGGATGGTAGGGCCACCGGTGCTGAGAAGTGGTCAGCCCCTGGATATGTTTTGAACATGAAGCCAATGGGATCTGCCAATGGATCAGACGTGGGGAAGAGGGAGAGAAGGAAATCCAGAACGCCTCCCAGGCTTTTGGCCCAAGCGACTGGATGGGGACACCATCTCTTCCTTTCCACTGGCTGGAGTCCCCACCTGTCCTTATGTGCGCACCCTGCTGCCACACTTCACTCTCCACACAGCAGTCAGGCTGACCTTCTCGAAACGCCAATCAGGCCAGGTCACCCCCCTGATCTCTAGACCTCAGTCCAATGGTTTCCCATCACACCATGGAGAGGCCCGCAATTTCCTGGGTGCTCTGGTTTCTGTTAGCCTCTCCAAACATTTGCAGCCACACTTCTGGTCACTCCCCCTTGCCTCTTTCTCAAACATGCCAAGAAGGGGCCTTTCTAAAGGCCTTTGGCTTGCTGTTCCCTCTGCTTCTAGCACCTCCCCCCAGACCTTCCCATGCCTTTATTATGCAACTGCCTACAATCTAGTATAATTCCCATGAGGTCAGGGACTTTGCTCTGGGGACACCCCTGGTGCATCGTGGGCCTGGTAAGTTGAATGAGAACAGTGGCACCCTAAAAAGTAGATGTCTATACCCTAACCCCAGGAACGTGTGGATGTGATCTTCTTTGGGAAAAGGGTCTTTGCAGATGTAATGAAGTTAAAGATCTTGAGACGGGATCATCCTGGATTATATGGGTGGGTCTGAAATCCAGTGACAAGTGTCCTTACAGGAGACACACAGAGGAGAGACACAGAGAAGAGGAGGCCGGGTGAAGACAGAGGCAGACGCTGGAGGGACGTGGCCCACAAGCCAAGGAAGGCCTGGAGCCACCAGAAGCCGGAAGAGGCAAGGAAGGATTCTCTCCCAGAGAGTTACTTTGGGGAGAGTATTGTCCTGCTGACACCTTGATTGAGGACTTCTGGCCTCTAGAACTGCAAGAGAATACATTTCTGTTGTTCTAAGCCTTACGGAGTTTGTGGTAATTTGTTACAGCAGCCACAAGAAACTCATACAATAGGTGTGCAATGCCGTATAACGTAGGAATGAATGAATGAATGTGGGCAAGAATGAGATGGGAAGAGGGTAAGATCGGGAATCAGGAGTTTGGTGTTGGACATATTGTCTGAGATGTCCACTGCATGTATAAGAGAGATGTCCAGTAGGCAGTGGATATACGAGACAGGAGAGGTCAAAGCTAGAGACATGCACTTGGGGACCACCAACCCCGGGCTAGATGGTATCCCCACTGAAGACAGAATAGTTAAGATTGAGAGGAAGGCTGAGGAGGAAACAGTTACAGTGTTGTTTCTTTCCGGCAGTGGTTCTCAATCTAAGGTGATTTTGCTACCCTCCCGCAGCAGGGGACATTTGGCAATGTCTGGAGACGGTTTTGGTTGCCACAGCTGGGGTGGGGGGAATGCTACCGACATCTAGTGGGTAGAGGCCAGGGACACTGCTAAACACCCTATAATGCACAGGACAGCCCCACAATGAAAAATTATCTGACCCCAAATTGTCCGCAGTGCTGAAGATGAGAAACCCTGATATATAGGGACTGGCTTACGTCTCCTGGTGTTGTGGGTTTTTTCTTCTTTTTTTTCCTTCATTTATTTTGTGCTGCACACATTTTCTTTTTTTTTTTATTATGTTCAATTAGCCAACATATAGTACATCATTATGCATACATTTTCTTTCTAAACTCTTATTTAGAAAAGATTCAGGGAAAAGATTAAGAGGTGGCAACCAACTCTCCACTACTAGTTTATTGTGTGTGACCTGGTGCAACGTACTTCCTTTTTCTAAGCTTCTGGGTTCTTGGGGCGGCTATGGGTGATGGGCGGGGAGCAGGTTGATTGCATTAGCTGCTCTCTGAGCTTTCCACCAGGCCCTAGAGTCTGCATGTCTGTTCTTCCCCGCAGCGAGAGGTAAATTGCACTTGGGACAAGCCACTGGGCAGAGTTTTTAGCACTAGCTGACAAAGAGAAGAATGCAAGATACCTCCTAGTCACAGAGACTGAATTTTCTAGGACAGTCCCAATTTCAAACATCTATCACCCCGAATCCTGAGAAGCACATACATGGGTACTTTTGCGTCCCAATATTTTGATTAGGAAATTTTTTTTCCTAACCCTGATAGAGCACCTACTAAGTGCCAGGCACTATTCTAAGTGCATCACGTCATTTAATCCACACGATGACCCAATGAGGTAGCACCACTATCATTCCCTTTTATAGATAAGGAAACTAGGGGTCAGAGGTTAAGTAACTTGGCTAAGGTCACACAGCCAGCAAATGATTGAGCTGAAATGAAGACAGGTCTGCCTGATGCCAGAGTGCACCATCTTAGCTACTCTGTCACCTGGCTTGTCACATCACATTCCAGTATGCCCTGGAGCTGTCGAGCAGGGGGAGAGAAAAGGAGAAACAAGTCCCATTTCAGAGGTTAGCCATTTCCTGGTCTCTGGAAGGGCTTCTGTATGAGCCAGTATTCTAAAAAGGGAAAATGCTTTCCCCTTCCCCTACATCACTTGTTTGTGGCCTCTTGAGAAAATGATGCAGTTCAAGGCTTGGAAAATCTGTTCTATATGTGGGGCATTGGCTGTAATTCTAGACTTTTCATTTGGCTGCCTTAATTAAGGCCAATAGCCAAGTGTCTGGCACTGCACTTTAATTAGAACAGGGCACAGACGTGGTGATGCAGGAGGCTATTTGAGAAGTCACTGGACCTTTGGTCATAGCTACTTCTTCCCTTCTTGAAGTCAGGAGGAATCAAGCCTAACAGATAGAAAAGTGCAAAGGATTCCAGTGGCCAGAGGTCAACCCCTTCATTGTACAGGTGAACGTACTGAGTTTCAAGGGCCTAAGACTTGCCCAGAGTCATACGAGCAGGTTGGGGGGAAGAATTGCAATCAGTCTCCTGTGACCAGGCCAGAAAAAATTCTGCATGTCAAGGGGTCACTTCCTCTTCTCAGGGCCTGAAACTGTATTAGCTGCTCATTGTTGTTTCCACAGGCTCCCTGGGAAACTGGAAATTATTCTACCTTGAAGGAACCTACCAGCGTGATGAGAATCAAATGAGTGGTAACTGCTTTGGTTGTTAAGAGGAAGAGATCCTCTTGGGGAAGACAGTGAGGAAATGAGGCTGCCTTAAAGGATAACAGGAGAGAAGGGAGATGCTGCTCCAAGGGGGATAGACTGAGCTAAAGGACAGACATAGAGTGGTAATATACACACAGTCTCAACATGTGTGCACACACATGCACACATTTATTAATTCAATATTTATAAAGCTCCTACTCTGTGCCAGGCTCTAGAGATATATCCATTTAGGAGTCTCTCTGCACAAGACCACAAATTTAAATGAAGGCGAGCATTTAACCCATTGCATTTATTTATTTATATTTAAATTCTATTAATGAACATATAGTGTATTACTAGTTTCAGAGGAAGAGTTCAGTGATTCATCAGTTGCACACAACACCCAGTGTGCATTACATCAAGTGCCCTCCTTAATAAACCCATTGCATTTAACCCACTGGGGACAGAGGACTAGCTGAAATGGCCTTGTGAAGTTGAAAACAAATAAAAATTAAAGAAAGCAAATACAATGAAATGACCATAATGAGAATGGGAATGAAGAAGGAAAAAAAGGAAATAATATGACAATGAATGGAAGCCCCATGAATGCAGAGATGTTTTATTCACCAACGACTCCAGTGTGCCAAGCACAGTACCTAGGACACAGCAGGAATTCATAACAGCATTTGTCTAGAAGAAAATTTACATAACAATAGCAGCAACAACATCATCATGGCTAGAACTAGGTGGCTCACCAAAAGGTCATGGAAAAAAGGACTCCAATCTTAGTTTTTGACTCAGTTTCTTCTCCTTTTGGGGTATTAATTTCCCAATGTGTGCAAAAAGGTGCTTTTTTCCTCAGATTTTTATTTCAAAAATATTACATAAATGATGCTGTGTCCTTATCATTGCATTGTATCAGGAGGCACATTATACAAGTTTGCTCAATTGTGGATGTTAGGTTTGTAATTTCAAAGGGGAAAAGATATTTTACAATGGAGAAATCAGGCGGACACCAATATAAACAAGAAACCAAACGAACATACCCTAGCATTTCAGCACATATCGACGACCATTGCCTGAATCCCTTAGTAAGATGACGGTTGCAAAATGGTGATCTGCTAATTCTGTGATTTCTTCTGTATTTGTTGGCATTCTTCCAGGCAAAGTGATTTTTAAGGTCCTTTCTGACTCAGATGTTCTGTGCTTCTATCATTAAACCTGATTTCACTTATCTGGTAGCAGGGACGTTGGAGAGGAGGGCCACTGACTAATGAAGCTCTTCATAGAACAGCTGGATGGGGCACGGAGCCGAGGCTGCTGAGCCAATGAGGGAGGGAAGCAAGCTCAGATGGATTCTGAGGTGCTCGAGGAGGAAGGAAGAACCATTTGGCCAAATGGTTCCTCTTGTCTTGATCAGAGTTACTGAAGCCTGGCCTTGCCACAGGTGACTCAAGTGCCTCCCTATTCGCTCTTGACTTCAGGATGCAAGCTACTCAGATGGCCCAAAAGAAGTGTCACATACATCCCTGTAAAGCCAAACTCAGACAGTAAGGGAAGATAAAGTAAAAGGGCATATGAACTCTTCAACTGTGATGACAAGATGTCATTTTCATCCTTGTTCAGTTCACAAGTGGTAGAGAAAAGCCCAGGAAATATGTGCAGTATTATTTTGTGGGTGATTTACTTGTTCAGTTTCTACACTTTCTTCTTTCCCCCATTTCTAGAATTTTCCATGAAGTCCTAGTACACTAAGAAAAGTCAAGGGGTACGTTAACTTCAAGTTTTCATTCTTCCTCTGATTGAAGCTGCAAAATTGGTTTTTGGAGTGTGGGTTCAGCAGTGAAGTGGGATTTGGCTTAGTTCAGCAGGCCCTGGAATCATCCCAGAACTTCCGTGGTCATTTCTCACACCATCTGCAGAGATCCTAGAGACGTCAGCCCCAGCACCCTTTCCCCATCATTGCGGGCCTACCCACTCTCCCTGCCATCATAAACAGCAAAAATGGGGAGGTTAGTTTCACAAGCTGGTTCAAATGGACCCACTCAGAGGAGTCTAGAATCTAGGTTCCTTTTCTAGGAGAATTTCTAGTCTGTTCTCACCACACGATGGCACAAAGATCTGAGTGTCACAAATCTTTTCCACCACAGATTGCCAGAGGTTTGCAAACAGTGGCCTTGTATCATTTATCTTTCTCTGCTTCCCATCACAGACTAATTCAGCCCAGATTAAAAACAGATGATAGGGCTGGCTTTTGGTGAAGCCAAAGGATCGGGTTCTTCCGGAGTCCTGTCCATAACACTGAGCCCAAACATAGAGTGTCTATGTGACTTATGAAGTATTGAAAACCATCCATGGTAGCTATTGTGGCAAGAGGCTTGGAAGGATGCTTATTCTCCCAAGAAAGGCCTCCTGCTTCTGGAGCCGCCACAAGTCAACACTGGCTTTGTGCCCTCCTGGTGCCCACATCAGTCTGTGTGGGTACCATGTTTAAGGCCTGAAAATTGAGTTGGGTATCTGCAATCATGTTGGCCTAGATCTGAAGGGAAAGCTAATTTGGCATGCCCATTACAGGCAAGGTGGCAGAGGCCCCTTGTGCATTGCCTTTCTGGACTGACCTGGGTTGAAATACCCATTCAGAAAGAGAGAGAGTGATCTTTTGCCACCCTGATGAGAAGCTGGCCACATCAAATGATGGACTAGAATTGGACTTGGACTAGAATTGGGCAGAGGGGTGGAGTGGGAGAAAAGGACTAAGGATGGGACTTCTATACAACATGTAAGAGATTGGGTCCATTTACTAAGGCTTATCAATAGTGTAAACTGAGTTCCAAGGAAAAGGAGCCCACCTGGTGCTAAGAATTTTCCCCCATCACCCTCAACAGAAGAATGATCCCTTTTTGCATACTTCAGCCTGGTCCCCAACTACATGAAGGCAAATGAATGTCCCTCCAAAACTTCTCATGGGAACAGGTTTTGGCATCATTCAGGAACTAAGAGTTCTAAGGATTAAAATCTCATTATCTCCTCAATAGCCAGATTATCATCTAATGCCCTGCCATGAAAAAAGACACTGTAATTGGTCTCTGCTTTGATCTAGTGTCTTCTCACTTATACTCTTGCTGCCAACAAACTGAAAACCTCAGTATTTTCCCCACTTAATTTCTAGGGAGACAAGTTGTATGTCCTAGCTTACCTGCTATTGCCCTACTGAGTACATTTGTTCTTGCTAGGCCACTTCATACAAAGGTCATCCACCAGTGGACAGATTAACTGTCCTTGGGTCAGGTGTCCACCCATGACCTAAGAAGTCACCACTCCATTTTCAAAGAATAGTCTAGGGCCATTTTCTTCAGCAAGGGACTGTGGACCATGCAGTTTCCCTTAGAAGGAAATGGTGGAGAGGCAGACTGTAACTGGCATGTCTGGTCTAAGATTTCTGACAGCATAATGGCTGGGGAGGAGAGATAATTAAGGCCCTGTCAGACACCCCTTGCATCAGAATGTGAGGTGGTCACCTATTGCTTTGCCTAAAGCTGGTCCTAGGCATATTCCTCAAATCCCATAGAGTGGACACAGGGCCCTTCCTGACGTGGACTGTGTAGGAGAAAGACAGTTTCACCAGAGCTTTTCTATTGATGGCGGAAGGTGTGGTGGAGATTAAATGGCTTTTTGTATCTTGGAAGCCTGCCTAGCCCCTCCGGAGGGCCTCCACAGAGCAGCTGCCGTTCTCTACAGAGGAGTAACTTTGGCCCTGCTGAGTGAGTGGCCATGTGTCATGTGCCTTTCCTGAGAAACATGCTCCGACTTGTGTCCCCCGCTATATTTGGGCTATTGAAAGTAGCCCCAGCAGAAACTAAACACCTGCAGCCTTGAGTAGTAACCCCAGAGCGTTATTTGTACCGGGCCTAGCACTAGACACAGGAATCCCTTCTCAAATTCCTCACCGCCGTGCCACCATCCTTTCTCTTAGTTTAGTTCCAAAAATAGTGCCCATGCGGGGCCACAGGCTGGTGGATAAGGGGAGGCGAAGCATGGAAATATATGGAACATGGCAGGCTGGATGAAGTGGAATCTTTCCCTTTTTTGGTCAGGACTGGAAAAATATTGATTATTTCATGTGAATGGGAAAAACCGGAGTGTAGTACCTGGCAGAGGAACAGGTAAGGTCCTCTGAGAAGGACTCAAGCTTGGGCTTAAAAGCCAATTTTCCAAAACACGGGGCTCACTAGGCCATTTCAAGTCAGGGGAGTCTGTGCACATCCTCTTCGACAAGGGAAATTCACCATGTTGTACATTTGGTCCTGTGGGGAGAGGGAGGTAGACGACAGCAGCTCTTTCACACTCAAAAAACTTGTGTCCCTTATCAGGGCTTGTAGCCGATATTTTTCCCTGCCTGGTAGCTGAGGAGTCATTTTGAGACAGACATCTGTTCAGCAATCTGAAAGCCCCAGACAGAAGATGGAGACATTCATTTTCCTTTACTCATAGTGCAGAGGCCAGGGAAGACTGATTTTGTGGCAGTGTTCCATCCTGGCCTGGATCGCAGCTGATCTGGGAAGAACAATCCAGGATGACACTTAGGCACTATCCAAACGGCCTTGGATTACCAAGTGAGTCCCAAAAGCCAGCTAGGAGAATACTTTGGAACCTGAAATGGATGTAGGCCAAGAGGTCCTTAATCGGAGGTCTGCTGTTGATGAGGTTATAATGCGGTGGAGTGGAAGAATGCTCAGCCAGGAGTCAGGACATCTGGGTTCTAGCCCACAACTAACTCATTGCATGACCTTGAGCAAATCCATCTCCTTCTCTGAGCCTCTCTGTCCCGCATCTGTGCAACTAAGGTAGAACTAGATGAGTTAGGAGTTCCTTTCCGGCCCTGTCTTTCTATGGTTTGAAGATAGGAAAGTTGGTGGTCAAGAGTATCTCTTGCAGGGTACAATGCCAAACTCAGGGTATACCAAGGTGGGCAAAATTGCTGGTTTAACTTTTTATTGAAAAATAAATAAAGAAAAATGCCTTTGTCTGGCTAAACATCTCCCTTCATCTCTGCCAGCCATCTTGTTGGGCACAGGGAGGACTAAGAGACAGAGTGTGAACTATTCAGTATGAGCACTGTCTGCTGCTGGACAAACTGCCTTGAAACCCAGTCCTACTCAAGGTGGGTCAGCAGTGGTCAGCTTCCCCAAGGTAGGCCAGCACTTTCATTATTACTATCATTTTTTTAAACCCTCCTTCAGCCTCCTGCAAATCATAGGCAGAAGACAAATGTCTTGGTTTGAACTCTTCATTGGTCAACTATACTGACAGCCATGTGCTCAGGACCAGTGCTGACCCTTCATGAATTTGGAAAGGAGCCTAGGCTTCTCTTGGTTGTCCCGTTCCAGAGCCCCAACTGCAGCTTGGCCCTTGCCCCTTTTCTTCTTCAGCATGACCAAGAATCATGGTGTTTAGCCTTCATCTTGGAAACCAATGGGATGAATTAATCCCAGTAAGGAATGGGGCAGTAATTCAAGAAGAAATGATAGCCTACTCTTTCAGAGGACTTACGATCTAACAGGGTGATAAGTGCAAATCATAAAGCTTTCCCAGTGCCCCTCTGTTTTTATGACACTCTTAAGAGTGACATATCACATCCAAATGGCCAACAGACACATGAAAAAGTGCTCAACATCACTCGGCATCAGGGAAATAGAAATCAAAACCACAATGAGATACCACCTCACACCAGTCAGAATGGCTAAAATTAACAAGTCAGGAAATGACAGATGTTGACGAGAATGTGGAGAAAGGGGAACCCTCCTACACTGTTGGTGGGAATGCAACCTGGTACAGCCACTCTGGAAAACAGGATGGAGGTTCTCAAAAAGTTTAAAGGAGATCTACCCTATGACCCAGCAATTGCACTACTGGGTATTTACCCTGAAGATACAAATATAGTGATCCAAAGGGATACCTGCACCCCAATGTCTATAGCAGCAATGTCCTCAATAGCCAAACTATGGAAAGAGCCCAAATGTCCATCAACAGATGAATGGATAAAGAAGATGTGGTGTATATATATACAATGGAATATTATGCAGCCATCAAAAAATGAAATCTTGCCATTTGCAATGATGTGGATGGAACTAGAGGGTATTATACTAAGTGAAATAAGTCAATCAGAGAAAGACAATTATCATATGATCTCACTGATATACGGAATTTAAGAAACAAGGCAGAGGATCACAGGGGAAGACAGGAAAAAATTAAACAAGACGAAACCAGAGAGGAAGACAAACCATAAGAGACTCTTAATCTTAGGAAATAGACTGAGGGTTGCTGGAGGGGAGGAGGGTGGATGGATGGAGTGGCTGGGTGATGGACATTGGGGAGGGTATGTGTTGTGGTGAGCGCTGGGTGTTGTGTAAGACTGATGAATCACAGATCTGTACCCCTGAAACAAATAATACATTATATGTTAATTTAAAAAACAAGAAAAAAAAGAGTGACATATCAGCAGAAAGAGATTATGAGAGGGATATTGGCATTAAGGTTCTGTCACAGATCAGTCATGGGAGGAGCTAGATAGAAACAAAGTGCAAATTCAAAATCATTTGCAAAGCCCAAGGAAAATGTGTGTTATAGTTTTCTCATCTGAAATCATCTGAAAAGTGACCATAAACTTCTTGTTGAATCAAAACTCTGCCTTTATCCATGTCAAGGGTAGAAAATGTCTTTCTATTTTCTTTTAGACCATCCGTGGAGTCTGTCTTAGGGGGCAGACTTAAAGTCTTCTGGGAAGTTCACTGCTCAATACACGATGTGAGTTGACAGTCTACTAGATGAGAGTCTACTGGTTGCTATGGTTGATGTGGCTGCTTTGGCTGACTAGGTTATGCCCCTTTCCTTCCTCCTACTCTTTGACCAAGAGCGATGTAGTGGAATGAGCACTGGACTTGGGTTTGTGCCTTTAGTGGAATTGATTGAACCTCATTAAGTTTCACTTTTCTGATCTGTACACGGAGGGGAATAATAGTTACTTACTTCACAAGTCTGTTTGAGGACTAAATGAGATAATGCATATATAAAGCACCTAGCACAGTGTCTGCCTGGCACATTGTCAATTCTCAATCCATAGGAGTTATTATTAGTTTTAGAGAGGCCTCACCGGGGGGCTGTGTGGTAGCTCTGGGCACTTGGACATAAGCCTGTGGACTCCTGAAAGTCGTTGTGAGGAGAGAAACAGAAGACACGAAGAGAGGTGAAGGGGCTAGACAGAAACTTCACTTGTTTCCCTGATGACCAGCCCAGACCCTAGGAAACAAGCTTAGAAGAAAAGGCTCCCACAGTCCTCTCTGTAAATGCGGCCAGAGCAAACCATTTTCCCTCCTGCTCTCTGTGAGAGTGCACGAGAACATCTGCTAAACCTGCTGTTTTCCCCAACTCGGACATCTTCCATTCATTTGACTCATAGAAATCAGAGATGAGATTTGGGGTGGGGGTAGCAAATCCAAGAGCTTTGTCAGTCATGCTTAAGGGGGTATAGCATTTCATACACTGAGCAAGTGTGTAACAGACAACGCAGCGAGTATTGTCAATCCGCCTGTTCCCACTTTGTCAAACGATGTGGTGTTGCGTGATGCTCTGATATGAATCATTCAGGCAGCTGCCATATTGCGTTAATTGCAGAGGAGCTGGATTCCATACAAGGTGTTCCCAAAGGTTCATTACCAAATACTCATCCAGCCGTTCTTTGAAAGGTTGCATTGGGTGACAAGGACACTAAATCCTTCTATGCACTCGAGCTCCAAGAAAGGACAACTGGAAATTACACCATGGTTTTTCTCTCTTTTCTTTCCAGAAGAGAAAATATAATTACTCACTTGGGCCATTCCCACCCTCTCCTTGATGTTTTCTGGCTTTGAAGGCATTTAAATGCTTGCTCCCTTGCGTTCAAAGTCTTACACCACACTTTCTTTATGAAAACAATATGTCTTTTAAATTAATGCTAAATAAAAGTGAATATGTCACTGGAAGATCATCCTTGTGTAAAGTATCCAAAATTAAAAAAAGAGTCTAATGACCTCTAACCTCTAACGTCACTCCAATCTCGTATCTTATGTGTCAAGCTACTTGGAGACCATCTCTACTCAGATGTCCCACCATCACCTCCAACTCCCTGTGTCCCAAACCAAATGTTTTCCCTTTGCTCCAAAGCCTCTCCTCTCCCTACTTTGTTCATTTCCATGGAGGGCACTACCATGACCCCATCATCCAGGCCTAGAAACCTTGGAATCATCCTAGATTTCTCTCTTCCCTTCATCTGCCCTTTCACAGATGACTAAGCTCTGGTTGTTCTGCTCTATGACTTGCCTTTAAATAAGCCTTTGATTCTCCTCTGCCTCTTTGTTCCCCCTGCCACCATCTCAGCTCTGGTTCTTCTCACACCATGGCAGGATTCCTAGAAGAGTCCACCATTGGTCTGATTTCATTCTACCCATCCTGTTGGCCACTAGCAGGTGAGTCTTCCTACAAACAGGCTTCGGCATGTCACACCTCTGCTCAAAATTCTACAGGGGTTGCCTATTGCTTATTGTATCGAGTCTAAATTGACCTATCATTCAAGAGCTTTCGATTATTTGAGAACATAAACCCATAGCTCTAGCCAGGGTTCCAGCTTCATCGTGTCAGTATGAACCGCAAACCACATCCATTCTTGTTTCCAGGACTATGTTTGTTTTTGTGTCCCGCTTCCATCTCCTCTACTTTAAACATCCTTCTATCTTTGAGAGCCTATGACAAGGCCCAGTTCCTTCATCAAGCGCCTCCTGACTGATTTGGCATACACGGAGCACCTTCTGTGTCTGTTGTCTTCACTGTGATATTTTAGCAACTAATCAGACGACATAAATGGAAAAAATATTGACAGAGTCAGGAAACCTGGGTGCTAGTCCTGGCCTTGCCTTTGACTCAATATGCGACACTGGACATTGGGCAGTCACTCCCCTTCTTTGAGTGTTGGTGTCCTCCTAAGTAAAATTAGATGGGTAAACTACAATAATGTTTCTCAAATACTGGTCATTTGCACAGCACGTTCATGTTTGCTGTATCCGCAATCTGTCTCTACTTGTACATAATTAAAATTTTTCTTTTTCAAGAAGAAATCTTGCTTTTTCATTGAAATACATTTTTCATTGTGGTAAAACATATATAACCTAAAATTTACTATCTTAATCACCTTTAAGTGTACAGTTCAATGACATTAAGTATGTTCACACTGCTGTGCAATCATCACCATTCACCTCCAGAACCCTCGCCCAGATCTTGCAAAACTCAAAGTCCCTACACATTAAACAGTAATTCCCCATTTCCCCTTTCCCCAGCCCCTACCAACCACTACTTTCTACTTTCTACTTTCTGTCTCTCTGAGACTACTCTAGGCATCTCATATAGGTGGAATCATATAGTAATTGTTTTTTTGTGTGTCTGGCTTATTTCATTTAGCATAATGTCTTCAAGGGTTCATCCATGCTGTAGCATGTGTCAGAATTAAGTACATTTTGAATAAAAGGAAATGATCATATCTGTGAAATCATGGTTTTATGGAATGGCTATATTTTTTTCTAATATACATTAAAATAAATCTGTGACAATAAAAATAAAGTTTGTGTGCCTCGGTCCCATCAGTGGTGTGTCCCCCACTCTTCAGGGAACACCTGCCTCAATCATCTCCACGGGCTTGTCAAGCACTAAAAACATATGGTTCACTGCAGCAGTAGCTTTCAAACATGGCTGATTATCAGAAGTCTTCAAGTGGCTTTGAGAAAAGACCTGGGCCCTCTCCCAGACCCATTAAATCAGAATCTCTGGGGATGGCCTTTGAGTCTGTCTGTTAAAAAGCTCCCAAGGCATTCATGGTGGTCAACCAGGTTTGGAGGCATTACTCCATGACTGACTTGAAGGCAGTGTGCCAGGCCTATGCCTCTTTCACATTTCCAATAGCACAGGGCTGGTCACAGAGGTCAAACTAAAAAATACCGTATCGACTGATAAATTGAGAATTTCCAGAAGTAGAAAAGAGATAAGATTTTAAATTAACTTCTTCCTTTTCAGCAGTGTCCTCCCCACAATAAGTCCCTCTGTAAAACAGGAATAATGACACCCGACCTTATGGGGGTAACTGTGACTCAAATTGGATTAACATGTGGGAAAGCAATGACTGTTATAAAAATTGCTTGTCCACTTCTTAGGAGCCCAGCAGCATGCCAAGGGCTGTGGAAGATAGACAAGAAGTTTAAACCATGATTTCTGTTCTCACAGAGCTCGGGATCTGCTCGAGGAAACCAAACTAACCCAGATGGAAGAAGTGAGGAACAATGACTTCCGAGTGGGGCAGAAATTCAAGCCAGGTGCACTCTGGGCAGGCTTTCATGGGTAAGATTTGAGCTGAGCCCTGAAGGAAAAACAGGGCTGAGACAGAGAGAGAGAGAGAGAGAGAGAGAGAGAGAGAAGAGGCCAGGACATTCCAAGAGAAGGGAATGGCATCAGACGTGGCTGAGGCGGTTACCCATGTGGTATATTTGAGTTGGCCCAATAAGACTTGTCTCATCACACAACGCCCCAAAATAACACTGGAAATTTGACTGTTTAGAATTCTGTTCCTTATGATGGCCCTTCTGGAAATGCAAACACACCTGGGCTAGTTTGTATATGACCTCACTTACACCTTAGTGTGCATTAGTTAAATCAGAATGCTTTCTCCTCAACATCTGGACAAGATGGGTGGGCTGAGGGTTGGGGCTCTGATTGGTGGAGGCCCAGGAAAGGGTCATTTTGGAGCCCCGGAAACAGTTTCAGCTGGGAATCCAGAAAGCAGCGTGGGGGCTCAGGAAGGGCAGCAGGTATCAGGGCTCTAAATTGTCAATGATGATATCACTGTGAACATGAGGAAGGAGACAAGTCCTAACCAGAATCCATTTCAAATAACTTCCTCTGCTGATGTGTTTAGAGGCTTTTGCAAACCAGGATAACATGCAGATTTCTATTAGAAAAGCATCGAGCTTCCACACTGAACAAATGAAGATCTGTTCAGGTGGGTTCTTTCATTTGATGGGTGTTTGGGAAGATGGACTGTGACAGGCATGGAGATGTGGTTCCTTGGAATCAGGCCTGTAACAGGCTCTCTTGTTTCATTTCATACCCAGGCTCTCCCTCCCAGTCCCTTTACAGTTTGACTCCTGGCCTTGACCTCAGGTTGGAAAAAAGTTTCCTTTGCAAAGACTGTATTTTTTTTCTCCCAGAGTCTGCTGCTCTCAGCAGAGCTGGCTTCTTGAATAGCTGTGATTAAAGACAGAGGTTCTTTTTCTTCCTTCCCTGGGCTGTGAGGAAGCTGGTCTCCCCCATTGGGCAGCACTTGGGGCATCTCTTCCTGGCCAGCCCTCCATTCTCTGAAGCCATTACAACAGTTAGTCCAGCCAGCCTTTGTTTGGCTTGGAAGGTCCCAACTAACTTAGGCAAAGATATTTAGAAAAATGTTCAAAAAAACCTGAATCTGGGGCTTCAGGAATGAGCCTAGGACAGTGAAGCCTGTCCACCTTTCTTTAATTTTACTACTTTCCTCACAGAGCCAGTACACATCCTGCCTGTGGGACACTTTGTTTTTCCTACTCCAGTTAGGCAAGTCCATCATCAATCACTGAGTTAATTCAAATTATTCCTTCAGGGGCGCCTGGGTGGCTCAGTCATTAAGCGTCTGCCTTCGGCTCAGGTCATGGTCCCAGGGTCCTGGGATCGAGCCCCACATCGGGCTCCCTGCTCAGCGGGAAGCCTGCTTCTCCCTCTCCCACTCCCCCTGCTTGTGTTCCCTCTCTCACTGTGTCTCTCTCTGTCAAATAAATAAATAAAATCTTTAAAAAAAATTATTCCTTCAGAGCCCACATTGTGCTAAGCTCTGTGTGGGAAAGAGGAAGTGAAAGGCAAGGTTACATCTTCAGAGAAAAGATAGCCTCTCCCTACACAACACACATACACAAAACATAGCTAGCTCCCAAGATGAGACAGTAGAAGGTTAAGGTCAAAATTACTGCAGGGGAAGAGCAATCAGTGTCAACAGAATTTGGAAAAGGAAGAGTGAAATCCAAGAGGGGAAGTGGTCCAGTAAGGCTTCCAATAGGAAGTGGCTGTAAGCTGGACTTTGGCAGATGAACTACATTTGGAAAGTATATTTAGGTAAGTTTTATCATCCTATCACCCTTGCATAAAATATCTCAAAAAATTCCTCCAGAATCACAGCCTGGCATTCAAGGCCTTCAGTCATATGGCCCCACCTCCCCTTCTTCCCTCTCCAACAGTAACTCCTGATGTTCTGCTACACAGGATTCCTTACCTACCTCCATTCACATCTGGTCTCTTGAGCATCCCCCCTTGTCCACACCTTGGCTTTCTCTGTGTTCCATCTTCACTCCTTCCCTCCCTTCCAATTCTCCAATGTCACCCATTCCTTGTCAAGTTCAAAAATCACTTTACCCTTGACCCGTCCCTGCCAACACACATCCAGTTATGTCTCCCTCCCCTGAAATTCCTCAACACAGAAAGCATGTCTCTCTCATCTCATATACCACATATAACTTGCTATAACAATTAACAGTAGTATATTATGGGATGCAGCAAAAGTAATTCTAAGAGGGAATTTATGGTGATTTATTCCTACATTAAGAAAAAAGAAAAGCTCAAATAAACAACCTAACTTTACACCTCAAGGAACTAGAAAAAGAAGAACAAACTAAGTGCAAAGTTAGCAGGAGGAAGGAAATAATGAAGATCAGAGCAGAAATAAATGAAATAAAGACTAAAAAGACAATAGAAAAGATCTATGAAATTAAGAGCTGTTTTTTAAAAAGATAAATAAAACAGACAAACCTTTAGCTAGGCTTACCAAGAAAAAGGAGAGAGGACTCAAATAAATAAAATTATAAATGAAAGAGGAAACATTAGAAATGATACCACAGAAATGCAAAGGATCATAAAAGACTACAATGGGTAACTATTTGATGACAAACTGGACAACCTAGAAGAAATAAATAAATTCCTAGAAATATACAACCTGCAAAGACTGAATCATAAGGAAAGAGAACATCTGAAGAGACCAATTACTAGTTAAGGAATCAATAATCAAAAACCTCCTAACAAAGAAAACTCCAGGACCAGATGGTGTCAGGGGTGAATTCTACCAAAAGTTTAAAGAATTAATACCAATCCTTCTCAAACTCTTCCAAAAAACAAAAGAGGAAGGAACACTTCTAGATTCATTTTATGAGGTCAGCATTATCCTGATACCAAACCAGACAAAGACACTAGAGGGAAAAAAAAATTACAGGCCAATATTCCTGATGAACATAAACGTAAAAATCCTCAACAAAGTATTAGCAAACTGAATTCAACAATACATTAAAAGGATAATAATACACCATGATCAAGTGGGGTTTATTCCAGGGATACAAGGATGGCTCAACATCCACAAATAAATCAATGCAATACACCACATTAACAAAATGAAGGATAAAAAGCACATGATAATCTCAATAGATGCCGAAAAAACATTTGACAAAATTTAACATCCATTCATGATTTAAAAAAAAAAAAGTCTCAATAAAACAGGTATAGGAATGCCTAGGTGGCTCAGTTGGTTAAGCGTCTGCCTTTGGTTCAGTTCATGATCCCAGGGTCCTGGGATTGAGTCCCACATCAGGCTACTTGCTCAGCAGGGAGCCTGCTTTTCCCTCTGCCTGCTGTTACCCCTGCTTGTGCTCGCTCTCTCTCTCTCTTTCCGACAAACAAGTAAATAAAATCTTAAAAAAAACTCAAAAAACAAAAAAAAAACAGGTATAGAGGGAATGTACCTCAACATAATAAAGGCCACATATGACAAGCCCACAGCTAACATCATAGTCAATGTAAAACGCTGAAAATTTTTCCTCTAAGATCAGGAACAAGACAAAGATGCCCACTCTCACCACTTTCATTCATCATTGTACTGGAAGTCCTAGCCACGCCAATTAGGCAAGGAAAAGAAATAAAAGACATCCAAATTGGAAAAGAGGAAGTCAGACTGGCTCTATTTGCAGATGACATGATATTATACATGGAAAACCCAAAGACTCTACCAAGGAAACTGTTAGAACTAATAAACAAATTCGGTAAAGTTGCAAGATACAAAATCAATATTCAAAAATCAGTTGCATTTCTCTATACTAATAATGAACTATCAGAAAGAGAAATTGAGAAAAGAATCCTGCTTGCAATTGCATCAAAAAGAATAAAATACATAGGAATAAATTTAACCAAGGAGGTGAAAGATCTGTACAATGAAAACTACGACACTGATGAAAGAAACTAAAGAAGACACTAATAAATAAAAAGATATTCTGTGCTCACAGATAAGAAAAATTAATACTGTTAAAATATCCATACTACACAAAGCAATCTACAGATTCAATGCAATACCTATCACAATTCTACTGGCATTTTTCACAAAAATAAAATAAAACAATCTTAAAATTTGTATGGAGCCACAAAAGACCCTGAACAGCCAAAGCAAGTTTGAGAAAAAGGAATAAAGTTGGAGGCATCACACTTCCTGATTCCAAACTATGTTACATAACTATAGTTATTAAGACAGTATGGGCTCAGGGCGCCTGGGTGGCTCAGATGGTTAAGCATCTGCCTTCGGCTCAGGTCATGGTCCCAGGGTCCTGGGATCGAGCCCCACATCAGGCTCCCTGCTCCGCGGGAAGCTTGCTTCTCCCTCTCCCTCTCCCCCTGCTTGTGTTCCCTCTCTCGCTGTCTCTCTCTCTGTCAAATAAATTAAATAAAAAAAAAAAAAAAAAAGACAGTATGGCCTCTTCCTCGGTGCTGCCTGCAGAGATGGCAGCCATCTCCTACACAGCATCATGGCTGCCCTCAGACCTCTGGTGAAGCCCAAGATCATTAAAAAGAGGACCAAGAAATTCATCTGGCACCAGTCAGATCAATATGTCAAAATAAAGCACAACTGGTGGAAACTCAGAGGCACTGACAATAGGGTGTGCAGAAGATTCAAGGGCCAGAGCTTGACACCCAACATTTGGTTACTGGAGCAACAAGAAAACAAAGCATATGCTGCCCAGTGGCTTCCAGAATTCCTAGTACACAACATCAAGGAGTTTGAAGTGCTGCTGATGTGCAAAAAATCTTACTTATCTCACAGTGTCTCCTCTAAGAATCCCAAAGCCATTGTGAAAAGAGCAGCCCAGCTGGCCATCAGAGTCACCAAACCCAATGCCAGCCTGTGCAGTGAAGAAAATGAATAGACAGCATCTCGGTTTTTTTGGTAATTTTATGGTTTTATTAACATAAATGCATACCCAGTATGGTATTGGCATTGAAAAGGACATATAGATCAATGGAACAGAAAAGAGAGCCCGGTAATAAACTCATACATATATGGTCAATTAATTTATGACAAAGGAGCCAAAAATACACAGTGGGGAAAAGATAGTCTCTTCAATAAATGGTGTTGGGAAAACTGGACAGCCACATGCAAAGAATGAAACTGGACCCTTACACTATACACAAGAATCAACTCAAAATAAATTAAAGACTTGAACATAAGACCTGAAACCCTAAAACTCCAAAAAGAAAACAGACAAAGTTCCTTGACAACGGTCTTGGTAATGAGTTTTTGGATTTGACACTAAAAGCAAAGGCAACAAGAGCAAAAATGAGTAAGTGGGATTACACCAAACCAAAAAGCTTTTGCACAGCAAAGGAAACCATCAACAAAATGAAAATGCAAGCTACTGAATGAGGGAAAAATTTTGTAAATCATACCTGATAAGGGTTAATAACCAATATATAAAAAGAACTCATACAACTCTATAGCAAAAAAACCAATCTGATTTATTTTTTTTTAAGATTTTATTTATTTATTTGACAGAGAGAGAGAATGAGAGAGGGGAGGTCAGAGGGAGAAGCAGACTCCCTGCTGAGCAGGGAGCCCAATGCAGGACTCGATCCTGGGACTCCAGGATTATGACCTGAGCCGAAGGCAGTCGCTTAACCAACTGAGCCACCCAGGCGCCCAACCAATCTGATTTAAAAAACAGGCAGAGCAATTGAATAGACATTTTCCCAAAGAAGACATACAAATGGCCCAATAGGTACATGAAAAGGTGCTCAACATCACTAATCATCAGGGAAATGCAAATCAAAACCATAATCAGATATCACCTCACACCTGTTAGAATAGCTATCATCAAAAAGATAAGAGATAACGGGCGCCTGGGTGGCTCAGTTGGTTAAGCGACTGCCTTCGGCTCAGGTCATGATCCCGGAGTCCCGGGATCGAGTCCCACATCAGGCTCCCTGCTCGGCGAGGAGCCTGCTTCTCCCTCTGACCCTCCCCCCTCTCATGTACTCTCTCTCTCTCTCTCATTCTCGCTCTCTCAAATAAATAAATCTTTGAAAAAAAAAAAAGATAAGAGATAACAAGTGTTGGCAAGGATATAAAGCAAAGAGAACCCTTGTGCACTGTTGATAGGAATGTAAATTGATATAGCCACTCTGGAAAATAGTATGCAGCTTCCTCAAAAAACAGAACCACCATATGACCCAGCAATCCCACTTCTAGGCATATAGTTAAAGGAAATAAAAACAGGATATCAAGGAGATATCTGTACTCCCATGTTCATTGCAGCATTATTCACAATAGCCAAGATATGAAGACAGCCTAAGTATTCACTGGTGGATGAATGAATAAAGAAAAATATATATAATCACATTTTCTTTATATACATATATTGTGTATATATATATTTCTTGTATATATATATTTCTTATATATATATATATGTGATATATGTATATAAAGAATATAATGTGATACACACAATGGGATATTATTCATCCATGAGAAAGGAGAAAAATCCTACCATGTGTGACAACATGGATGGACCTTGAGGGCATTACGTTACGTGAAATAAGCCAAATAAAGACAAATACTGCACAGTATCACTTATATGTGGAATCTTAAAAAGAAAGTCAAACTCTTAGAAACAGAGAGTAGAAAAGTGGTTATCAGGAGCTGGGGGCAGTGGGAGAAATAGGGAGAGGTTGGTAAAAAGTTATATCAAGTTTTAGCTGTAAGATGAATAAGGGCTGAGGAGGTAATGTAAAACATAGTGACTATAGTTGATAACACTGTACCATATAATTGAAATTGGCTATGAGAGTAGAACTTAAATGTTCTACCAAAAAAGATGAATATCTGAGGTGATAGATGTGTTGATTAACTAGATGGGAATCCTTTCATACTGTGTATATATATATATATCAAATCGCTGTGATGTATACTTTAAATATCTTACAATTTGGGGCCCCTGGGTGGCTCAGTCAGTTAAGCGTCTGACTCTTGGTTTCAGCTCAGGTCATGATCTCAGGGTCGTGAGATCGAGCCCTGCATCAAGCTCCACACTCAGTGTCGAGTCTGCTTGAGATTCTCTCCCTCTCCCTCCGTCCCTCTCCCCACCCCTGCTCTCTCTCTTTCTAAAATAAATAAATAAATATCTTATGATTTTACTTGTCAATTATACCTCAATAGAGCTGAAAAAATAAAAGCAATTACACACACACACACACACACACACACACGTTAAGCATTATTAAGGTTTTTATGTTACTAGGTATTAGGTGAAACATTTTGTGAGCATTGCATTTGATCGGCAGAATTATCCTGTCAGGAAGATGCAATTATTATCTTCATTTTATGGATGAGGGACTGGATGCTTGGTGGGGTTCACTTGGCCAAGGTCATACAATCAGTAAGTGGTGAAGCTTACCTTCTCATGCCCTCTCCTATCTGGGTACATGGGTATAGAGAGGTACAATATAAGCAAACCATTCTCATATGAATCCATCTATATTTAGAAACTTTGAGAGAGAGGGTGGGGAGAAGGAGAGAGGGAGAGAGGGAGAGAAGGAGAAAGGGAGAGGGAGAACGCAATTGAAATCGTGTGGGTAATTCTATCCATCATTCCATTTTGCTTTGCCCTGGAGTTAACTTAAACTGGGAGATGTGAATCTGCTGTTCCCTCACATGGTGCTGGTTCCTGTGAGCCTCTCACTAGTGATTCTCATGCTTAAATGTATGTGCTCTACAAATTCAACATGGCCCCTAAATGCAAGCCAATTGGCTTGGTTCTCAACTAAAGAGTGATCTGGTATAATGTTGGAGGAAATAATAAAAACAACCCTGTGTTGGACTTACTAAAAAATGGTATTTCTGTCTTCAGTGTAGCCCCTTTCAAAGGACTTTGAGGGGTATTTTGTCTATAAATTATTATGTTTTGCACCAGGAACCTAACCCCTCATAAGACAGGACTTTCCCATATTTGTCTTGATTCCCCAACTGGTGTGAAAACTCCATGTGAGTAGAGACAGTGTCCTAAACTTTTTTATATTCCTTCAAAGTGCCTAGCAAAGTCACTTGAAAATAATAGGAGTTGAATGAGTCAATGTCAAAGATTATTCATTACACATGTTCATTTTCACAGCAAGTTTAAGGTTACTGAGACATCCTCTCAAGCTACCCACAAAATGGAAGGAAGATCTGTACCATCACGTATATCCCATGACTTGTTGGCATCCTCTGTACTATTTCTAGAAATAGAATCTGTCTGTTCCCATCCCTAGCTGGATCAACTGAGCACCTGGCAGTTTCCTATTGATGCCTGTTCAGCTGTCACCTTCAAACTCCTGGTTCTGTTTGCTCAATGTGTCTTCTAGAGTGGGCCTGACTATTTTGGGTCTGAGCTACAGCTGTCAGCGTTTCAGGCGTACCTCACGTATTTCTAGAATTAGGTGGAGATATTTGAAGCCTGAAAAAGGAACTATAATGTTCTGAGTATGAAGGAAATATTTAGGCAAGTATCAACTGGCAGCCCATAAGGCTAGCTAAGAAGAGTCGAGTCCCTGGTGATAAAAAAGAGATGAGAACAACACAGCCAAGCCATCTTGGGTTACTTGCATTTTAGTAGCATGGGGTGAGTTACCAAACTATTTCTGTTATTTTTATAAGCATGTGATTAAGGAATTGACCAAATGTGAGACTGTTTGCTATAAATGTGAAATGACAGATTGACGGAACACATTTGCTTTGCTTTGCTCTACCAGAGAATAATTGTAATTCCTTAATTTAAAAAGTCATTCTGGTTATACATATGTCCTAGGGATGCTTTGAGAGTCAAGTTGTACCTCTTGACCTCACTCTTTTTAATTTGTGATAATAATTTCTGCTCTCCATAGAGTATAATAGTGTACAATACTGACCTGGAGCAATTACACCATGATTCTGGACCAAATTATTAAGATATGATTAGTTCTCTTGGAGGGAGGCCCAGGAGACGTAGGGAGTCAATTTTATGGAATGGCTAGGTACCAAGGCAAGATGAAGGTGATAGAGATTTCTTCAGCTTCCAAGATCAAATTAAATTTGGTGATTTAATATAGGCCAGGACGATCATCTCATGTCATACAATTAACAGTTATTTTGGATTCCTTAATCCAAGGGTGTGTCGGGGAGGTGTCAAATCCATCTTCAATTTTGCCTTTTCACAATTTCACTTTTGTAATGTCCAGTGGAAAAAAATAAAACCTTAAAAGTAACTCACAAACCCTCTGTCATTGACATCCTCCAGATAAAAGCTATTAGTGGAATGAAATAAAAGCTCTGGAGATGAAGGAGGAAGTGATTGTGGTGCCAGGAAGGGAAACACCATAGGCTCAATCCTTGACAGGATCAATTAGCTTTACTTGCTGCCTGTCTTTACAGACTGCTTCCCAGGAGATTCTGATGGAGGTGGCCCAGGGACCACGCTTTGAGAAACACTACCTTAGAGACTAAACATAGTCATACCCACGGTCCAAAGGAAATTAAAATCTTAAGAGTCATTGCCTCTAAATTCTTTTCAAATTTTGCTTTTCACGGGAATATGCGCCTTTCTGATAACTCTATTCCTGCTTCCTTCTAGACAATAAATTACTGATGTAGAGATCACTGAATTAAATCATGTGTTGGAGAAGTTGAAAACTTAAAATTTCAGCTCCAGTATTAATTTGCAGTCTAATTTTGACGTAATAAGTTAGTTATTTCCCCTTTTGTAAATTGAAAATCCATCTAAGAAACATCTGGTAAATTTTGGATGAAAAGCACTGGGAAAATGCATGTATCACAAGATGAGTTTTTTCTCTACCTAGGGTTGCCAGATTTTGCAAAAAAAAAAAAAATTAATTACAGATAAAGGATGAGTAATTTTTTGGCATAAGTCTGTCCCATGCACTATCTGGGATATACTTATCCTGGAAATTCATTGGTTATCTGAAATTCAGACTTAACTGGGCATGCTGTATTTTATCTGGCAACACTATCTCTACCACCACCCTTTTCCTGGAGCCTGCACTTTCCAAGACTTGGGCAACAGAAGAGAGCATTTTGTAACTCAAGGCCAGGAAGGAAATGAGCACTCACTTAGCATAATACAGTACAGGAGAAATGCTAGCAGGAGATTAAACTTCCACGTTGGAGAAATCTAGGTATATTCTGGTGATGGGAAGCAAGAGGCTAACGTGGGGGAATGGAGGGGAGGAGAGAGCATGGTTGGGCAAACACACACACATGGAATTCCAAAGCAGGTCCAATCAGTTATTCAAGGAACATAATCCAACTTGCTTCTCCTGTAGCCTCAGAAAAAATAGAGAACCAAGGACTTCTTCAAACACAAGGCTTTCATCATTTTCCACTGCCACCACCAAAGGGAGTGAGGCATTTCTATACCAAGCAGCACAATCTTGGAACCCCAGTGTGGCTTTTTTATCAACTCCTATATCCATCCACAATTGTGAGTCAAGAATTTAGATTGCAAAACTCACTGTGCTCTCTGGTTCCACAGGCTCCTTTCCCCCCAGGCCAGGTTTTGCAAGGGGTTCCCAGCTTCGTGTGCTATGCTGCTCTGCTCTGCAAAACCCAGCTTTGCTCTTTTCTTTCCTGAAAGGCGCAAGTCTTTCTTCCCTGTGGCTCCTGTCAGTCTTCACCTCCTAGTTCACTTTTCCTGCCTCCAGCTCTCCAAGAGCCAACATATCTCTCCGCTATCATTCTGATCTTCCTGCCCAAATATGGCTTTACAATGGCAAAGCCACTGCTTTGCTCTGAATTCAGCCAAACAGGGGTACTTCGAGGTCATAGGTAACTAACGAGGGTGGAGGTGGTTTCAAAAATTAAAAGAATTTTCTTCCTGATAAAAAGAATGTATGCTTATTGTAAAAGAATCCAAACAAAATGTAAAAGAAAGGAAAATAAAATACCCTTAATCACAAGACCTAGAGATAACCACTCGGAACATTTTGGGGAGCATTTTTCAATATTCATTTGTTCACTCATTCTTTCAAAAAAACATGTATTAGTGCCTGCTATGTGCTAAAACACTGTTTTAGACACACGGGATGATCAATAAACAAAGTAGAAAAACAAAACTACCCACGTGGCCCTATTTACACACACATACAAATACATTCACACATACAATTTTACATTAATGGACACATACTATATATGCTATTTTGTAACCTGCTCTTGTGTGGAATAATGTGTCGTATACCTCCCTATACGTCAATAAGTATTGATTTATGTCATCCTTTTAATGTCTGCCTAGTATATTCTAGAGTATATATGCACCACAATTTATTTAATCATCTCCCTATAGACATTTATTTCCAATTTCTGTTATTATAAAAAATAGTGTGATGAGTATACTTGTACATGTATATCTCTACATGTTTGTTCAATCACCTAACTAGGATAAATTCCTAGCTTTACTCCTATCTTGCTGGCTGTTTCTTCTGTCTCTTTTGCTACCTTCCCTTTCTCTGCTTAACCTCTAAATGTTAAAGTCCTTAGCCCTCTTTTCTAGCTTTACTACACCCTAGATTATCTCATACAATCCCATGGCTTTAAACAGTATCTATATGCTGTTTATATCTACAATTTTGATATCTCCTCTTGAGCTCTAGACTCTTATCCAATGGTCTTTGTAGAATATCCACTTGTATGTCTGTCATTGAATCTCAAATTTAATGTAACCCAAAGAAAACCCTTAATTTTGTCCCCAAAATATATTCCTACCTCGGTGTTCTATACTTCAGAAAATGGCATCACCATCCATGCAGTTATTTGGGCCCCAAACAAGGCATCAATCTGATTTCTCCGCTTTTCTTTACCCTCAGCCCCCTTTCAAATGTTTTCAAGTCTGTCTCCAAAATATAGTTCAAATATGTCCCTTTCTCTCTATATTTGCTACATTCATTTGCTACCATCTTAATCCAGGTCACTCCAGCCTCTCACCCAGGCTACTGCATTAACCTCCTAACTGGTCTTTCAGTTTCCCCTGTTGCCCTTCTACAGTCCTTTCTTTACATAGTAGCCAAAGATCTACAATAATCATACTTAATGTGGCACCTGGGTGGCTCAGACTGTTGAGCATCTGACTCTTGATTTCAGCTCAGGTCATGATCTCAGGGTCGTGAGATCCAGCCTTGTGTTGGGCTCTGTGCTCAGTAGGGAGTCTACTCGGGATTCTCTCTCTCTGCCTCTCCCTTTGCCGCCCTGCCCCCGCTCACTCGCTCCCTCTCAAAAATAAATAAATCTTTAAAAAAGATAATCATACTTTATGATAAAAGAATACAAGAATTTACTTGAAAACTCAGAAAAAAGAAGATGAGGATGCCTGTCATTACTGCTTGCCTTTGACACTGTAATCGAAGACCCAGCAAACACAATAGTATATGAAAAAGAAATAAGATATATAAGGATTGGAAAGAAAGAGAAAATGATCATACTTGCAGATGATATAGTTGCTGACATATAAAATACAATAGGATTTACAAGTCATTAAAACTGAGAGTATTCAACAAGGGTGCTGGATATAGTAATATGAAAAATCAGTATCATTTCAATATACCAGAAACAACCAATCAGGATATGTAATTTTTTAAAAAGGAATGATACTAATCAAAATATATATTCTTAGCAAGGATCTGGAAATACATATACACAAACTTTGTGTAAGACCTTTATGAAACATTTTGGAAGTCATAAAAAATGACCTTGTACTTCCAGTTGCAGGACAAGATGATATAGAAGTGCTTCTCCCTATTTGTCCCACTAAGTATAGGTAAAAACTTCATGTTATATAGAAAACAAACATCAGAAGACTCTGATAGGTGGAGAGAAGACTCAGACTGCCCAAGGACCTTGGGAACTGAGGAGACATGTCAGTAAGTTCCTTCTGTTTTCTTCTGGCCTCATCTATCCCAGACTGGGTGCTGGAGAAACTGGCAACCCCAAAACACCAACAAGGACAGGCCAAAAAAGTCCCAACAAAAGCCTCCTTTCTCTAGCCAAAGTACCAGGAAAGGAGCAATGCAGTAGGGCAGAAAACTTTTTTTTTTTAGGACAGAAAACTTTTAACAATAACTGTTCTCTACTCCAGCTAAATACACACAGGGGAAAAAAAATGTGATCCCACTCTGACTTATGCCAGCAAAGGCAGAGTGGAGAGCCTGGACTTCACCCTCCCTAGACTGTAAAGAGGTACCTCAACCACCCACCTGGGGTGTTGTCAGAGAGCAGTTGAATGGGCAGCCAGGACTGTAACAAGGTCCCTCCTCACATGGTGAAAGTGGCAACTCTGTGGGGAGCCTACACTTCCACCTCCAGCTGGCAGTAATGAAGCTATAGCTCTTCTTCCTCCACTGGAGCATTGTCAGAGAAGGCCTGATAAAACTGAAGATTTCAACAATATATGCCCGATAACAATATATACCCAAAATATCAAAATATCAAAATCATCGTCAAGAACCAGGAAGATTTCAACATGAATGAGAAAAAATAATCAGCAGATGCCAAAACTGAGATGACACAGGTGTTAGAATTACCCAACAAAGATTTTAAAGCAGCCATCATAAAAATGTTTGAGCCAGTAATTACAAATATAAAAACAAAGGGTAAAACACTCTTAGCAAAGAAATAGAAGATATAAAGAAGAACCAAATGGAAATTTCAGAACTGAGAAAGCAAAATAACTAAAATAAAAAACTCAATGATGGGCTAAAAAAAAAACAAAAACCAGAAACTCAATGGATGGGCTCAACAGCAGAATGGACGAGACAGAAAAAAGAAGTAGTAAGCTTGAAGATAAAAAAATGGAAATTACTCAGGATGAACAACAGAGGGAAAGTAGACCAAAAAAAATATGAACAGAGCCTTAGGAACATATGGGATCGTATCAAAAGATATAGTACTCATGGCATCAGAATCCCAGAAGGAGAAGAGAAAGAAAACAGGGCTGAAAAAGTAGTCAAAGAAATACTGGCTGAAAATTTCTCAATTTGGCAAAAAACATAAACCTACAGATTCAAGAAGTGTAGTGGATCCCAAAGAGGATAAACCCAAAGAAATCCAGGCTGAGCTACATAGTCAAACTTCTGAAAACTAAAAACAAAGAAAAAATCTTGAAAGAGCTGGAGAGAAATGATACCTTTACCTATCAGAGAAAAACAATTCCAATGACAGTGGGTTTCTCATCAGAACCTGTGGAGGTCACAAGGAAGTGGCATAATGTTTTTCAAGTGCTGAAAGAAAAGAACCACCAACACAGCCTTCTCTGTCCAGCAGAAGTATCCTTTAGAAATGAAGGGGAAATCAAGACATTCTCAGATGAAGGAAAATTAAAAGAATTTGTCACTAGTACACCAACACTTAAAGAATGGCTAAAGGAAGTTCTCCAAAAATAAAGAAAGGATTAAAAAAAAGGGCTCTTAGAACATCAGGAAGTAAAGAGGAGCAAAGAAAGAGCAAAAAATAAGGGTAAATACAATAGGTTTTCCTTCTTCTTTTGAATTTTCTAAATTGTTTGCTGGTTGAATAAAAAAAAACATTGTCTAATATGTTTATCAATATATGTAGAGGAAATATTTTTAAAAGATTTTATTTATTTATAAATAAATAGAGAGCGAGCATGAGCAGGGGCAGGGGCAGAGGGAGAGGGAGAAGCAGACTCCCCACTGAGCACAGAGCCTGACTCGGAGCTCAATCCCAGGACCCTGAGATCATGACCTGAGCTGAAGTCAGACTCAACCAACTGAGCCACCCAGGTGCACCTGTAGAGGAAATATTTAAGACAATTATCTTATAAACTGGGGAGGAGGTAAAGGGACATAAAGGAAGGCAAAGTTTTCACATTTTGCTCTACTAGGTAAAATGACATCAGTTAGTATAGTATCTTTGTATAGTATAGTATCTCTATACAAAGAGATACTGTATAGTATCGCTATACAAAGAGATACTCTTGGAAACCTATAGATAAATCAAAATGAAATTCTAAAAAATGCTCAAGTAACCCACAGGAAGATTAAAAAAATAAAAACAGAAAACAAAAGATAGAACAAACAGAAAACATCAAAAATGGAGATGTCCAAAATGTCACTCAACAGGTGAATGGTTCAAAAAACTGTGCTACGTTCATACCATGGACTCATGTTCAGCCATAAAAATGAGAAAACTATTGATACACGTAACAACTTGGATGAATATCCAGGGAATTATGATGAATAAAAAAAGACACTCTCAAAAAGTCACATACTGTATGATTCCATTTATTTTTTTATTTTTTTTAAAAGATTTTATTTATTTATTTGACAGAGAGAGAGAGCACAAGCAGGGGGACCAGCAGAGGGAGAGGGACAAGGACCCTGGGATCATGACCTGAGCTGAAAGCAAATGCTTAACCAACTGAGCCACCCAGGCACCCTTGTATGATTCCATTTATAAAACATTCTTAAAATGACAAAATTGTAGAGATGAACAGATTGGTGGTTTCTGCGGGTTAGAGACAGGGTGGGTGTAACTATAAGGGGTAGCATGAGGGATATCTTTGTGGTGATAGACTAGTTCTGTACCTTGATTGCAATGGTGTCTATACAAATCTACACATAATAAAAAGGCTTAGAACTATACACAAACATTGTGCCAGTGTCAAATTCCTGGTTTTGACACTGTAGTCTAGTTATATAAGATGTAATTGCTGATATAAAGTTTCAGTTACGCAAGACAAATAAGTTCTAGAAGTCTGCAGTACAACATTGTGCCTATAGTCAGTAATTTAGCATTTTACACTTAAAAATTTGTTAAGGGGTAGATCTCATGTGAAGTTTCTTGCCATAAAACAACAACCACAAAAAGGGGCAGGAGGAAGCTTTGAGAGGTAATGGATATGCTTATCACCTGATTGTGGTGGTAGTTTCACAGGTATATGCATATCTTCAAACTCATCAAATTGTACACATTAACTATGTCCAGCTCTCGGTATATCAATTGTTCCTCAATAAAGCTGTGTAAAAAAAACAAAATGTAACCACTGTGAGAAAATGGGTGAACAGTACAGGGGATGTCTCTGTACTACATTTCCATCTTCCCGTGAATCCATAATTACATTGAAATAAAAACTTTCCAAAAAGGTAATCTCAAAAAGCAGAGATATACAGTGATCATGTATGAGAAGATTCAACATCAAGATGTCAATTCTCTTCAAATTGATCTATAAATTTAATTCAGGTTCAATAAAAATTGCAACAGGATTTTTAATGGATCTTAACAAGCTGATCCTAAAGTTTATGCTGAAGAGTAAGGCACCAAGAATAGACAAAACAATTTTGAAGAAGAGCAATGGAGGACAGATTATCAAGACTTATCAGGGTATAGCAATTAAAACAGTGTGGCAATTGGCAGATGGATAAATAGATCAGTGGAATAGAGAAAGAGCCTAAAAAAATAACTCCTATAAATCTGTGGGAAGTAGGCATATGACAGACATTGATTATAAAACATGGAAGAGGGGCGCCTGGGTGGCTAAGTCTGTTAAGCACGTGCCTTCAGCTCAGGTCATGATCCCAGGGTCCTGGGATCGAGCCTGGCATCGGGCTCCCTGCTCAGCGGGGAGTTTGCTTAGTCCTCTCTCTCTGCCCCTCCCCAACCCCACTCGTGTGTGCTCTCTCTCAAAAAAAGAATAAATAAACTCTTTAAAAAATATATAAATCATGGAAGATATGATATAGACTATTCAATAAATATTAAAATTATCCATGTGAGAAAAGATAAAATTAGGTAATATCTTCAAATCCTACCTAAGAATTAATTCAAAATGAATTAAAGATCTAAATGTTATTTTTTTAAGTTTATTCATTTAAGTAACCTCTACACCCAATGTGGGGCTCGAACTCATGACCCCGAGATCAGCAAAATTTTATAACATTTTGATGCAAATATAGAATACCTTTATGATCTTGGAGTAAGGAAGAATTTATTAATCACACATGCATACAAACTCACAAATTTTAATAGAAAAGACTGATAAATGTGACTGCTTTAAATATTAAAATGTCTATGGAAAAAAAATGACACTATAAAGTTAAAAACAAGCCATACAGTGGGAGAAGACATTTGCCACACACAAAATTGCAAAAGAAACCGTATCCAAAAGATACATAATAAATACATTTTGAAAAGGCAACCAACCCAAAAGAAAAATGGGCAAAGAATACCAACAGGCAACAAACAGAAGGAACTAGAATGATCTACAAATGTATGAAAAGATGCTCAACCTCACTAGTATTCAAGGAAATACTTGTCAGATTGGCAAAAATTAAAACTCAAAAGTTACCAGTGGTATGGTGTCATGGGAACACGTAGACCACCGGTAGGACTATTAGTAAAAAAATTGGAAACAACCTAAATATCCATCAACTGGGGAATGAGTAAATTAAGTGTGTCATGGCTGTACTATTAGGTTGCTGTTCAGCAGTGAGACGACCTACATGGACTGATCTCAGGAAATAATGCTGAGAATGGGTTGACAGGAAGTGGGAGATAAAGGGAACTTCAACTTTTCCTTAAGTATTTTACTCTTTTTATTAAAAAAAAATTGGAAGACAGGGGCGCCTGGGTGGCTCAGTTGGTTAAACACCCGACTCTCGGTTTCCACTCAGGGCGAGATCTCAAGGTCAGTGGGATCGAGCCCCGCATCAGGCTCCACATTCAGCGTGGAGTCTGCTTAAAGATTCTCTCTCTCAAATAAATAAATAAACCTTTAAAAAACGGAAAACAAAATAAATATGGTAGTGTATTTCCACTCTGCATGGCAAGAACACAATGCTTGCTATATTCTTCTCTGAACATTCCTATATTTTGAAAGCTCTAAGTGAAAGGTGTGGCGTGAGATGCTTCTGATAAATACTCAGTTTAGGGAACCATTATATTAAGGTACTAGTAACTTTATATGTTAACCTTCCCAGGGACACTTTCATTTTTAAAGAAGGCTGCAGTGTTTAATCCAAAGCTTGAGGCACTGTGGGATTTGCTGTCACTTATGAACTGTGGGTTATGGTGTTTTGAAGACAAAACTTCAAAGGGAGTTATCTTCCTCCCCTGTGCTAGTCTTGCAATTTGGGTAAGTTGCCACGGCTCTGAGCGAATGATAGGCTCCCGTTAAGTTGGACAGCTCAGAGAGAACAGAACATTTTCCCATTCAATGATGCTTTCATTCTTTATAAATACAACTGCATTTGAAACAACTCCACATGGAATAAAATTTAGAGCCAAGTTTATAGAAACATGGACACCTATGTGCAAACAAACCCCCTCAAATTTTATCAAGCGTGGATTCTACCCTGCTCGTCAACCTGGAGTAGACTGAACACAATTTAAATATTTCTTGGTTTGTCTGTGGAGTATCAAGTCTTGTCCAGAGCTCGAGACTCCTACTCCCTTCACCGCGATCAACTCTGCCAGTTGTTTAAACGGCTCGAATCTTTCTGCAACCACGGCTTTTAAGTGAGAGTCTTTTTATTGCTTTGGGCATGTTCCTTCTCCTAGCCAGTGCTCAGAATTTTAACTATCTAACTATTCAATTTCTCTCTGTCTCTTTACATGGGGGAGAAACTGGATTTCTGTTCCACACAGCTTGGCAAAAGCTAGCAGGGAGTGAGAGATTACAGCCAGATGTACATCTGCATGTCAGCAGCGAGAAGGTCTGGGATGGTGCTTTTTCAATCAGAAGGGAGTCATTTTCCCCCTCTCGAAGGAGAGGGCCTCCTCCCTCCCATCAGATATTTGGCGGCTAGATGCTCACTGATTAATTACTGAGGTCGCATCTACACACAACTGGTTTTCTTAACAACAATCCTAGCAGGTTTCCAGTTCATTCCTGAATGTGCTTCTTATTTTTAAAAGAACTACCCTCCTTTCCCAAAGCATAGAAGTAAAGCATAATTTTTTTAAAGATTTTATGTATTTATTTGAGAGAGAGAGTGAGAGAGAGAGAGCACGAGAGAGGGTAGGGGAGAGGGAGAAGCAGACTCCTTGCTGAGTGGGGAGCCCGACGCAGGGCTCGATCCCAGGACCCTGGGATCATGACCTGAGCCGCAGGCAGATGCTTCATGGACTGAGCCACCCAGACGCCCCTAAAGCATAATTTTAAAACAAAGGATTCCACCACAATTTCTAATAATAGAAAATCAAGCACCAGTGGGAGAGTGTTTTCAGGGAAAGGGAAACATTTTGAGTACCCTTCCAAACAGAACACCAAGCCAATCAGTTATTCTATTTGCACATCACATGATATATCATTCCTAATATTTTCTGGTCAAGTCCAGAAAGGTAAGGCAACATAGGCATCTTTCTCTGTACCCCAACGGCTCTCCATGTGCCTAAGAGAGAGAGCATATCAAGTTCATTACTAGTAAGTTCCTTTTTCTAGTTTGACTCATTACTGAGAATTTCCATCTGTTTTCCAAGACATCTGAGGTCCCCAATACAATCACTGCATTAAACCTAACCTGGAAACTGCCTCTGGGATCACTTTCTCATTTCTAAGGAGCTCAACATGCAGTGCAGCCGGTGCTAGAAGTAGTTGATTACAAGAAGTATAATTATGGGTTCTCCAAGACAAGCTAAATTTGCGAGAATGGGTTGACAGTCACCACTTTAATTAAGATCCCATCTCTGTATCAGGGAAAATACTGGAACCTCACAAATGAGCAGTAGCTCTGTGACATCAATGACAATCTGCTATGCAAAATTTGGGGGCAATCCAAATGAAAATGTGTGTACTACAGCTCTGAAAAGCTGCACCTACCCATCTCGCCTCCCCAAGTTCATCTCTCTCCTCTCCCAGAGAGCACACATCTTGTGGGCCGCTCCAATTCTCAACTGCGATACAACTGACATGATATTCACGTGTGTCACATACTCCCATGGGTGTACTTGGGGACTACACAATTCTTGGCACACCAGCTATTAATCGGGCCCTTTTCTCTAACTCTCATTAAAACATACTGAAACGCAAGCAGGCACAGAAGGATAACCTTGAATCCATTCCAACTTATAACTACAGTAAAGCAGTCAGCAATGTTGGTACAGTCACTCCTATCAGTAACAAGTCATTTACATTAACACTTTACAGCCAATCACAATGGTTCCTCTTGTCATGTCAGTGACCTGCCATGCTCTCTCACGCCTCCGCACATGCTCTTCCCTTTGCTCCAAAAGGTCTAAAACCCCACCTAATAAGTCCACAAAACAAGTTTGTTGACTGACTGAAGGAATGAATGAATGAAGTGCTTGCGACCTCAGATAAGCCTCCCACTGCGTCTGTAACATTTGCACATTGGGCGGCAGCCACACATTGATGAAAAATAATATTCTGTTACAAATAGGAAAGTCAACTGTGATTATGGGCAATTTTCTTAACCAGAAAGCATTGAGTAGTAAGATGCTTTGCAGCTGTACATTTTTATTAAGGACCGTTTAAATAAACATAAAACATGTTTGCCAGGAGAGGGTAAAAAGACGGATGCAAATTTCAGCCCGAAAAATAGGTACATTCATTATTTTTTGCATTTGTCTTAAAATGTGCCCCTAAAACAGCAATTACCCTTGGATGTCATTTTTGACCAGCGACAGGGACCGGAAATAGTGACTTAATTTAGGCAGGAGTTTGCTAGGACATAATATGGCTACTGTGCCTGGAGTCTTTCTTGGTCATAAAAGCAGTAAGGAAGTATGACATAACGTTGTGATGGTAAATCACAGCCCAAGCCATTTTGGTTGGCAGAATTTGAAAGACAAACATTACTTCAGGAGCAGAGAAGACGTGCCTAATTACCTCCGTGCCTGGGCTGGGTTCCCTGCAGCTTGGGTCGTTCCTGGACTCAGGTGTGTCCACACGGCCAGGGGCCACATGTGCAGGGGCAGCGTGGCTGGGGGAGTCGGGGGGAGAGTAGGCGCCTGGGGATGTGAGGACTGGCAGGCCCCTCTGCAACCTCCTCTCCAGGGAAATCGGGCAGCTGAACCAAAGGAGAAGGCAGCCTCCAGGGGCCCTGTGGA
Organism: Halichoerus grypus; assembly: GCF_964656455.1. Lineage (NCBI taxonomy): Eukaryota > Metazoa > Chordata > Mammalia > Carnivora > Phocidae > Halichoerus > Halichoerus grypus. Next base: position 17,215,258 of record NC_135727.1, on the reverse strand, counting down.
GCCTAGAGGGAGTGAGACTGGGGAGAGAATACAGGCTGGTCCCAGCCACTCTGCCTGGGAAGTGGTGGGGAGCTGAGCCCATCATATTTATGAATCTGCCATTTTTACCTCGGGCCAGCCCAAACCACCTCCTCCTTCCCTCCTGAGGTCTCCCCATCTGGGCACAGCCAAGGCCCAAATGGGGCTGGGGACTCACCCACCCCAGGGGTAACCACTGTCTCGAGATGGAGCCTTCTTTCCTTGCTTGCTGCATTTTCAGAGCTCAGAAACCTCCATTCCTTTGTAGCTTTTATTTGACACTCACAGCCCCAGGCCCCCCTCCTTTCTTGCTTCTGTATTCTCTGTCTCTGTCTGTCTGTCTCTCTGTCTCTCTCTGTCCCTTTATGGAAATTGGCTGTCCTCTCATAGTAGAGTAGAATATAGCAGAATCCCAGAAAGGCTTTCCCTGGGGCGTTCATCCCTTTGCCAGAGCTTTGGTTTTTCTCTCTCATTCCTCACGTGTATACCCCAAATCCCAGTAATTCTCCACCTTTTTCTTTTTAATTGCAGCAACACACACAGAACATAAAATTGACATTTTAAAAAAAAGATTTTATTTATTTATTTATTTGAGAGGGAGGGTGAGAGAGAGAGAGAGAAAGGAAAAGAGATAGCTGAGAGTAAGGGAAAGAAGAGGGACAAGCAGACTCTGCAGAGCGCGGAATCCGATGCGCGGCTCGATGCAGGGCTCAATCTCAGGACCCCGAGATCATGACCTGAGCTGAAATCAAGAGTCGGATGCTTAACCGACTGAGCCGTCCAGGCGCCCCGACATTTTTTTTAAAAATCCAAAATGTGTTTATTGGGATAGTTTCCCACTCATCTTCATTTTGGGTGCTTTTAGTGCTGCTTCTGTCTGAAGGAGCATCCCTCTGTAAGCCTTGCTTTTCCTCCTGTGGGCTGCAAAGGGCAGAGGGGCAGCCAGCAAACAACTACGGTTTGTGTGTGGCTAGAGATGGTAGTGACTTCGTAGGATCCCGGGCATTTCACGTCCATGAAGCAGGAGTTGAGTCTCTGCACCAGGCGCTTCTTGTTGTGCTTCCTCTTCTCCTCTTCCAGGGATGGGTGGAGAAGGTCCTTCGTGAGGGGCATATTCTTATGGGGAGGTCGTCACCACCAGAAAGGCCATAAAATTGACGTTAACCATTTTGAAGTGTCCAGTTCAAGGGCATTAAGCCCATTCACACCGTTGTGTGCCATCTTTCTCCAGAATTCGTCTTCCCTGACTGAAACTGTACATATTAAACAACTCTCCTTTTGCCCCACCTCAAGCCCCTGGCAACCACCATTCTGTCGCTATGAATGTGACTACTCTAGGTCCCCCACGTAAATGGAATCGTATGGTATTTTTTGTGTGTGTGACAGGCTGATTTCATTTAGCCTAACATCTTTAGGTGTCATCTATCGTGTGTAGCAGGTATCAGAATTTCCTCCCTTTTTAAGGCTGAATAATACTCCACTGTATGGACATACCACCTTTTGCTTACATTGCTTCCACCTTCTAAACTTGCCTTTGAATTGTGGAAACATTAGGCATGAACACCCGAAGTGCTGAAGTTCTCCGGTGCCCCATCCTCTGCTCTCCAGAATCCTCGTCTCAGACCACCACAGCCCCCAGGTATTACTAGCACGCAGACCAGTTGCTAAGTGGTTGGCATACTCTCTTGTGCTTAATCTTCACAACGATGCAGTGAGGTGGGTGTTTCTCCCGTATAACAGAGTCTTCTACTGAGACGCAGAAAAGCTAAGCTACTTGCCTAAGGCCAAACAGTTAATATGCAGCAGAGCTTGGATTTGAAACCCCCAATCAGGCTTGTCTGACTGCAAAGCCTCTACTCAGAAGCACCACTCCCAGTGCCTACGCAAGGCCCAGAGGCCCTCTGCCACCAGTTCCTCCTGTTTGGTTTCAGATTGGGTTGGTTTGTAAGAAAAGTAGAGCTGACTCTATGCACTGACAGACCATTGACCACATGTGCCTGGAAGGGCCCTTTGGATCCTGAAATCCTGGCCACCCCCCTCTTGCACGCACGTGCGCACGCACGTACACACACACACACGCATGTACACACACACAAAGAGTTCCGAAATCATTCTACTCTGGGGGCTGTCAGGACTTCTCTATTGCTGTTTAAGCCAGGCAGCGAGCATTATTGAGATGCTGGGATTTGTTTTAACTTTGTTCATCAATTAGCCGAAAGAAGCCTGGCCTAGACTCGGGACTTGATTCATGTTCTTGGATCTGCTACTCTTCCATAAGCTATTTGTTTCATTTCCTCTCCGGAGGCAATCTGCTCTTGAATGGATTAATTACAGAGGTGCCCAGCATTTGAAAATGCTAGAAGAATTAGGCTTGAGGCTGTTGGCAGATGCTTACCTGTTCGTGTAAGTGTGCCTTAGAAGCCCAAGTGACACCACTTTCTACCAAGGAAAAGAAGGGCTGAGGGGCTTTGTGGCTGAGACGGGGGGGGGGGGGAGTGTGGAGGGGTGCCCCATGGAGGTGAGAAAAAGCCTAGTGGGGCCGGGAACTTGCAAATAGAAAACACAAACTCAATTGCCTCAATTTTGCTAGGAGCTGGCCAAGTCCACAGCTCTCTCTGATGCTACCCCAAAGGCTGGCCAGAGTGGTTCTGCACATGCCGGTACCCTGGGCAGCAGCAGGCCCAGCTGGGTAAACAAAAGTGCAGGAGCAAAACAAGCCAATAAATCATGGCACGGCTCTAGGCTGCCCCAGTCCCCTCCTCCCTCTTCCTTTCCAGCTCCCCCGGGTCTCCCTATCAAGCAAATGGGCCCAGGTGTCCTTTGATCTATCTCCTTGCCCTTCACAAGGGAGAAATGTATCCATAGGAAGGGTGAGCTCAGCCCCACCTGTGACCTGCCCCAGGGTTCCTTGCAGGGAGCTGTGAGCTTCACACATCCAGCTGCTAATGGCAAAAGAGAGAAGCAGACATGGGGTGTTTGAGAAGCTTAAGGTTGGCCTATGGTTAGAGGGGCCCTGGGTGGTTGACCTTTATAGAGTTACAGAGATGAATGGGCCTGTTCTCCACCTCAAGCATGAGCCATCACCTATACTAAGCACACGGAGCCCTGATGGGACCAGAGCTAAGCTCAAACTCCACCACTGCTCCTTCGCCTTGTGGCTTGTGTTTTTCATACACTCCCTGGGCTCGAAATCTGGAGCTCTCACATTTTGAGAGCCCTCATCCTGCTAGTAAACGGATATATCGCCCACTGTTGGGTCATTGATCCACAGAGGCCTTCTTCCTCCAGGAGGTCCACACAGTGTCCTGTTCTACTGGGTAGAGCTCTTCTGACTGCTATACCCCCAGTGCCTAGAACAGTGACAACATCTCATTGGTGCTGATTAAACACTTCTTGAGTGAATGAATGAACTGGCATAATGTAATGGTGGAGGGGTCAGTCTCTGAAGTCAGAACAGAACTGCAGCCCAAGTTCTGCCAGCTTGACCTTGGGAAAGATAACTTCCCTTGGCCTTGGTTTTCTTGTCTATAAAATAATAGTATCATAAAAAGAGTAATGTGTGAATTAAAAAAAAATAATGCATGCACTGAGCCAGTGCATGACCCGTAAGTCCTCAGTAAGATGTTAGTTATTATTATTTTGTATATCAACTCCAGGCAACTGGTCTAGATTGCTGGGGGTGCTGAATTGAGGATTCTGTGGTCTCAACCCAACTCGATGGAAAACAGTGCTCTAAGGCCTGCTATGAGTGAAGATAGGAGAAATGGGAGCTTACTTACAGGGGATTTGCCTTCTCTGGTTTGGCCATGAAAATGGCCAACCCTGAACCATCTTGGAATACTCTTCAGGGAGAAGTACATTGTGTACATATGGCAAATTGCTTTTATCAGCCATGCAGGTGTAAGAAAAAAGCTTAAGGCTTCAGTGGGGACTGCCTCCCACAGTAAAGGCAAGGGTGGAGAGTAGGCCTGCCTACTAAAATTCCAAAACTATTCAAATAACCCACTGCTTGCCTAGGGTTGGAAGTAGCATTCTTTTTAAAAAGATTTATTTATTTATTTGAGAGAGAGAGCATGAGCGGGAGGAGAGGGCTGAGGGAGAGGGAGAGAATCCTCAAGCAGACTCCCCACTGAGCATGGAACCCCACACAGGGTTCAATCCCAGGACCCTGAGATCATGACTTGGGCCGAAATCAGGAGTCAGATGCTCAACAGACTGAGCCACCCAGGTGCCCGAAATAGCATTCTTCATCAAAAAAGCAGACCCTGATGGGAAGTCACTCCCCTATTCTTGAGTCTCCGGTTCTATAAGAAGAATGACTGTCTTTCCATGTGCTTGAGTCTGTCAAATGTCACACACTATATTTCAAACATGTGAGTTGACATCATGTGAGCAATACTGCACTCATTTCCAACCCTATTTGAACTTCAAAGGACATGTCAGCCACATTAGTCCCACCTAAGTATGTGGCACTTTTGATCAACAGGTACCTGATGGCCAAGAAGACTTAGAGGCCCATGTGTATTTAGAAATGGAGCCAAGAAAGAGAATTTTTGACTAAAGGTAAATGAACCTAAGTCTTGTAAAGTTTGAGTTCAGCTGTAAACACAAAGCACATGAAGTCAGAGAAAGTCTTAAATTCTCTATCTGAAAACACTCCAATGACATCATCTTGAGCCTGGGAGTGTCTCTGGGGTCTGGAGAAGTGTGAGCCAGGAAGCCTCCATGGAGAAAAAAAAAAAATGTTCCCCGTCACAAAGTCTCTCCAGAGACTTCTGGCTCTCAACAAAGCGGTAGGGTGGACTTGGGCTCTGAAGGGCACTGTGAGGGTAGGAGTATAACCTTTCACTCCCCATTCCCTGAACAAGCTTCACCAAACAACGAACTTGCCTTTGTACATTACTTGAAAAGTACCTAAAGAACACCCTGCTCTCCAGAAATACCTCCTTCTTGGCCTCTCTCGCAAGTCATCTTTTTTTCTTTTAACAGCTTTAGGGCTTGACATTCCTCATGATCAGAGAATTTGGACAGGGTAACTTAGGGAGGCCTTAGCAAACAAGAACACGTGACTCAAGCAAGTGGATGCCATCTGGTCAGTTAGTAAGGCTTGTGGGCAAGGGGCACTCAATAGGGAACCAATTATGAGAGTAGTCTCAGGGCCTAAGGTCCCAGCTGAGGGGTGGGGGCGGGCAGAGACCTCAGAGATCTAATCCTAGGACCTGGCTACCTGAGGCCACCAGGGGCTGGACACAGCAGCAGAAGAGGGAGATTTGAGGGCAAAGAAAACAAATTGTTTATATTTTGCCTGGAGCCATGCTGGGCAGCACTTCTCTCAGAGTCCTTCTTTCTCACCAGACAGAAGGGAGACAAAGCTGAAAGACTGCTCACCTCCTTTTCTCTGCACACCTCCCTCCCTTGCCAAATGAATTGGGTACAAAGGGGCCTGTGAATGATTGTGTTTGGAAGAAAGGCTAGGCCCCCTCTTTATGGGCTGCTTACTGATAAAGAATTTATAATAGTCATTCTCTAAATAGAAAGAATTTCATTTTCGCCTCACACCTGGGCAAAACTATGGACAAATATTCTTTATGAATATAGATGTAAAAATCCTCAAAAAATTCAGAATAGGTGAATCATGGAGACAAAAAGTAGATTAGTGGTTGCCAAGGGCTAGGAAGAGGGAAGAATAAGGAGTGACTGTTTAATGTGTATGGGGTTTCCTTCCGGGGTGATGAAAATGTTCTGGAATTACATAGCAGTGATGATCGCACAACAGTGTGAATGTACTAAATGCTACTGAGTTGGACACATTGAAATGGTTGAAATGGTGAATTTTATGTTATGTATATTTTACCACAATAATAAAAAATCTTCAACAAAAATATAGTTGACCCTTGAAGAATGCAGGGGTTAGGGGCACCAATCCCCCCATGCAGTCGAAAAATCCACATGTAACTTTTGATTCCCCAAGAATTTAACTACTGCTGACTGAAAGCCTCACCAATAACATAAACAGTCAATTAACACATATTTTGTATGTTATACATATTATATACTATATTCTTACAATAACATAAGCTAGAGAAAAGAAAATGTTATTAAGAAAATCATGAGAGAGGGGCGCCTGGGTGGCTCAGTCAGTTGAGCATCCGACTCTTGGTTTTGGCTCGGGTCATGATCTCAGCGTCATGGGATGGAGCCCCACGTCGGGCTCTGCACTGGGCATGGAGTCTGCTTTGGATTCATTCTCTCCCTCTCCCTCTGCCCCTCCCCCACCCTCTCTCTAAAAAAAAAAGGAAAGAAAATCATGAGAGAAAATATATTTACTGTTTATTGAAAAAGATCTACATATAAGTGGACTTATGCATTTCAAGCCCATGTTGCTCAAAGGTCAACTGTACCCCAAAATTGAAACCAACAACATATAAAAAGGATTATATACAATGACCAAATGGGATTTTTCCCAGGAATTCATTTCAATATGAAAATCAATCCCTATAATATGCTATAGTAATAGAACAAAGGACAAAAACCACATGTTCATCTCGATAGTTGCAGGACAAGTATTTGACAAAATCCAATATCTTTTCATGATAAAAACACTCAACAAATTAGGAATAGAAAGTAACTTCCTCAGTCTGTCAAAGGGCATCCATGAAAAACTCACAGTTAACATAAAATGTAATGGTATAAAGACTGAAAGCTTTGGGGCGCCTGGGCAGCTCAGTCAGTTAAGCATCTGCCTTTGGCTCAGGTCATGATCCTGGGATCAAGCCACATGTCAGGCTCCCTGGTCAGCCGGGAGTCTGCTTGTCTCTCTCCCTCCGCCCTCCCTCCCCCCTCATGCTCTCTATTGCCCACTCTCTCTCTCTCAAATAAATAAATAAAATCTTTTAGGGGTGCCTGGGTGGCTCAGTTGGTTAAGTGTCTGCCTTCGGCTCAGCTCATAATCCCAGAGTCCTGGGATCGAGTCCCGCATCGGGCTCCCTGCTCAGCGGGGTGTCTGCTTCTCCCTCTGCCTCTGCCCCTGCTCATGTGTGCTCTCTCTCTCTCTCTCGCAAATAAATAAAACCTTAAAAATAAAATAAAATCTTTCTTTTAAAAAAAAGACTGAAAGCTCTTTCCCTAAGATCAGGAATAATACAAAGATTTCTACTCTCACCACTTCTATTCAACATTGTACCAGAGGTTCTAACCAGGCCAATTAGGCAAGAGAAAGAAATAAAAGGCATCCATATTGGAAAGAAAGAAGTAAAAATATCCCTATTCATAGATGATATAATCTTATACGTAGAAAATTCTTTTTTTTTTTTTTAAAGATTTTATTTATTTGACAGAGAGAGACACAGCGAGAGAGGGAACACAAGCAGGGGGAGTGGGAGAGGGAGAAGCAGGCTTCCCGCAGAGCAGGGAGCCCGATGGGGGGGCTTGATCCCGGGACCCTGGGATCATGACCTGAGCCGAAGGCAGACGCTTAACGACTGAGCCACCCAGGTGCCCCTATACGTAGAAAATTCTAAAGAATCTACCAAAATAACCTATTCAAGCTAGTAATCATGCTCAGCAAGATTGCAGGATACAAGATTTACAAAAAAAAAAAGAGAGAGAGCACAAAGGAAAAAAAGAGAGAGACAAACCAAGAAACAGACTCTTAACTATAGTGAACAGACTGATGATTACCAGGGGGGAGGTGGGTAGGGGGCTGGATTACACAGATTATGGAGATTAAGGAGTACACTTGTTGTGATGAGCACTGGGTGATACATGGGTGGTACCTGAGGCTAACATAACACTGTATGTTAACTATACTAGAATTTAAAATAAAATTTTAAAAGATCAATTGTATTACAATACATAAACCATGGACACCCTGAAAATCAAATTAAGAAAACAATTCCATTTACAATAAAGTAATAAAATAATTAGGAATAAATTTAACAAAAGAGGTGCAAGACTTGCACACTGAAAACTATAGAACATTATTGAGCAAAATAAAAGACCTAAATAAATGAAAAGACATTCTTCATTGATGGATTAGAAGACATAATATTGTTATGATCGCAATACTCCCCAAATCAATCATTTTGAATCAAACAGATGCAATGCAATCCCTAACAAAATCCCAGTGGGCTTTTCATGCAGAAATTGACATGCTGATCCTAAAATTCACATGGAAATGGCAAGAGACCAGGAGCTAAAACTATTAAAATTAAAACTCTTAGAAGATAACATAGCTATAAATCCTCGTGACCTCGGATTAGGGTAATGGATTCTTAAATAGGACACCAAAAGCACAAGTGACAAAAGAAAAAAGAGAAGATAAATCAGACTGCGTGAAAATGTAAAGCCATTGTACCACAAACTATACCATCTAGAACATGAAAAGACAGCATGAAGAATGGGAGAAAATATTTGCAAGTCACACACCTAATAAGGGACTTACTTGTATCTCAAATATATAAAGAACTCTTACAAACTTAATAACAAAAAGACAAATGACCCAATTAAAAGTGGGCAAAAGATCTGAAAAGACATGGCCAATAAGGACATGTAAAGATGCTCAGCATCATTAGCCACCAAGAAAATGCAAATCGGAACTATAAAGAGAGAGGTGCCTGGGTGGCTCAGTCAATTAAGCGTCTGACTTTGGCTCAGGTCACGATCCCAGGGTCCTGGGATCGAGCCCCGCATCAGGCTCCCTGCTCAGCGGGAAGCCTGCTTCTCCCTCTGCCACTCCCCCTGCTTGTGGTCCCTCTCTCGCTGTGTCTCTCTCTGTCAAATAAATAAAATCTTAAAAAAAAAAAAAAAAGAACACTATTCACAATAGCCAAAAGGTGGAAACAACTGAAATGTCCATCAACTGATAAATGGATAAAGAAAATGCAGTACATCTATACCATGGAATCTTATTCAGCCATAAAAAGAATAAACCTTACAAACATTAAGCAAAGTGAAAGAAGCCAGACCAAAAAAGGCTACATATTATATGATTCCATTTACATGAAATGCCCAGAAGAGCAAAATCCATACAGACAGAAAGGTTAGTGGTTGCCAAGGGCTGGGGGTGAGAAGGAATGGGAAGTGATGGCTAATGTGTAAGAAATGTCTTTCTGGTATGATGAGAATATTCTGGAACTGGATAGTGGTAATGATTGTGCCACTTTTTGAATATACTAAAATCACTGAATTTTATACTTTAAAAGAGTACATTTTATGGCATGTGAATTACATTGCAATAAAAAAATGGGAAAAAGTTTTTTGGGGGCAATCACTCTGATTTTTGGTATGTAACTCAGAAGGAACTCATGGAATTATGTCAACTCTCATTTTCCTATTTCTATGAATAAGATTTCTCAGTCTTTATGTATATAAAGAAAGAAAATTAGAAATGGAATTGATGCTGAATACTGTGTTTCTAGCAATAAGTAATATTTATCCACGGATACCTTAAAAAAATATCACCCATTTCATTAAAGATGCATTTAAATATAAACTTATTTTTTGTAGCTAATAATTATTTCTATTTTTTAAGATTTATTTATTTGAGAGAGAGAGAGGGAGAGCACGAGCAGGGGAAGGGGCAGAGGGAGAGAATATCCAAGTAGACTCTGTGCTGAGCGCAGAGCCCAAGCAGGGTTTGATCCCAGGACCCTGAGATCATGACCTGAGCCGAATCTAAGAGTCGGATGCTTAACTGACTGAGCCACCCAGGCTCTCCTATTTTCAAAAACTTCTAACATATTTATTCTGTTCTTATCATTTGTGTACAGCAATTGTAATATTTTCAAATAATTAGTGTTTTGTGGACACAGGAAGTAAAAGTTAATTTCAATTTATAAGCATATTTTTGTTACCAAAAAGTCTGAGAGGGGGAGCATTAGACTTTTGTGTATAAAAATGTACTATCCAGGGGCACCTGGGTGGCTCAGTCGTTAAGCGTCTGCCTTTGGCTCAGGTCATGATCCCAGGGTCCTGGGATCGAGCCCCGCATCAGACTCCCTGCTCCGTGGGAAGCCTGCTTCTCCCTCTCCCACTCCTCCTGCTTGTGTTCCCTCTCTCGCTGTGTCTCTCTCTGTCAAATAAATAAATAAAATCTTTTAAAAAAAATGTACTACCTTAAGATAAAATTCTCTGGGGGAAGTGAATTAGAAATACAGATTGAGGGAGTACAGTGTTAAATGCTTAAAAAGATCTCGTTTATATGTTTTCAAATAAAATGATGGTGGGTAAAATCACTTTGGTGTTTAGCTTCCATTAATACATTTAAAAGAACAAAGAAACAGTTATATTTTAAATGCTGATATTTACAATAGATTGGAAATAACATCTTTGCAACTGTTTACACTTAAGACTGTAAAACTGTATGATAAAAATGTGCAAGGGGACATTTAGTTATCAAAAGGTCAGAACACTGAGAATGGCACAGTTATCATTTATGTGGTATTCTTGTCAAAAATGGATAACGTCAATCTAATCATGAAAAAATATCAGACAACCCTCCATTGAGGAGCATTCTACAAAGTAGCTGGTCAGTATCTTTAAAAAAGCATCAAGGTCATGAAAGACAGAGAAAGACTGTTACAGATTGAAAAGGACTAAGGGGACATGACAACTCAATGCGATGTGGGATCCTGGATTGGATCCTAGAACAGAAAAAAAAAAATCAGTTGAAGGACTCGGGAAATGTGAATAAACTCTGTTGTTTAGTGCAACAGACTGAATGTGTCCCCCCCCCCCCCAAATTCATATGTTGAAACCTAACCCCTAATGTGATGGCATTAGGAGGTAGGGACTTTGGGAGATAATTAGGTCACGAGGGTGGAGCCCTCATGGATGGAATGAGTGCCATTATAAAGGGGACCCCAGGGGTGCCTGGGTGGCTCAGTCAGTTAAGTGTCTGCCTTTGACTCATGTCATGATCCTGGGGTCCTGGGATCGAGCCCTGCATCGGGCTCCCTGCTCCACGGGGAGCCTGCTTCTCCCTCTCCCTCTGCTGCTCCCCCTGCTTGTGCTCTCTCTGTCAAATAAATAAAATCTTTTAAAAAAGGGGGGGACCCCAGAAAGCTTTCTCTCCCTCTTTCTGCCATGTGATGGCAGTCCGCAACCCAGAAAAAGGCCCTCATCCAACCATGGTGGCACCCATTTCTCAGACTTCCGGCCTCCAGTAGTGTGAGAAATAAATTTCTGTTGTTTATAAGCCACCCACTCTGTGGTACTTAGTTATAGCAGCCTGAACTAAGACATTTAGTCAGTATTATTGTACCAATGTTAATTTCCTGGTTTGGATCACTGTACCATGGTTAAGTCAGTTAACATCAGGGAAGACTGGGCGAAGGGCATACTGGAACTCTCTGTACTATTTTTTTCAACTTTCACATAAATCTAAAATTACTTCAAAATAAAACATTTAAGAAAATCACAGGGGATTGTGAGGCAAAAACGTTTGATGATTATTGAGTTACATGAGTCACAGCGTCCATGAGACAAAAGCAAACCATTGCAGCTCTTCCTGGTTCTGAGACCCGAGAGAAACTTCTCCCCTGGTGCCCTCACCTCACACTGATGTGATAAGGTCTTTAGCATCCTCTTACAGGAAACAGCAACAAGTAGGCCTCATTTTTCTTTCTGTAGGTCGGCATTGTGCACTAAGAGGATGCTCACAGCTCTCGAGTGCAGGTGCTCTATTTATTTATTTCTTTTAAAAAGAGTGTTCTTCCTGATTACAAAAGCAATATAAACTTCTTATAGAGGGGCGCCTGGGTGGCTCAGTTGGTTAAGTGTTTGACTCTTGATTTCAGCTCAGGTCATGATCTCAGGGTTATGAGATCGAGCCCCATGTCAGGCTCTGTGCTGGGCGTGGAGCCTGCTTAAGATTCTCTCTCTCCCTCTTCCTCTGCCCCTCCCCGACCCTCCACCCCCACTTGTGTGCGCTCTCAATCTCTCTCTCAAAGTAAAAAAATATAATAAACTTCTTACAGAAATTTTGGAAAACAAATATAGCTACAAAGAAGAAAATAAAAATGTCTGCAATTACATACTATGATGAGTATTTTGGGCTATTTCCTCCTAGTCTTTTTCCACGCATATATACATGGTTGGGGGGGGCTTTTAATAAAAATACCAATCATCCCAATATAACTGCAAATTACTTTTTTTTTACAATTACAATATAAGACTATCTCTCCACATCATGACATTTTTGTCCTACATTTTAAATCATAAATGTTGGGGTGCCTGGGTCGTTCAGTTGGTTAAACGTCTGTCTTCGGCTCAGGTCATGATCCCAGGGTCCTGGGATCAAGTCCCGCATCGGGCTCCTTGCTCAGTGGGGAGTCTGCTTTTCCCTCTCCCTCTGCCCCCTATCCCCTGGCTGTGTGCTCTCTTTCGCTCGCTCGCTCACTCTCTCTCTCTCAAATAAATAACATCTTAAAAAAATAAAATAAAAAATAAATTTTACTTAGTTAACATTCATGATTTAAATTAAATTTTTTTTTATTTTTATTTTTTTTTTTTTTTAAAGATTTTATTTATTTATTTGACAGAGAGACACAGCGAGAGCAGGAACACAAGCAGGGGGAGTGGGAGAGGGAGAAGCGGGCTTCCTGCCGAGCAGGGAGCCCGATGTGGGACTCGATCCCAGGACCCTGGGATCATGACCTGAGCCGAAGGCAGACGCCCAACGACTGAGCCACCCAGGCGCCCTAAATTAAATTTTTTTTTAATCACAAGATAAAATTCCTTTGTGTGGATGCACCAAAATCGATGTCACTGACCCCCTATTATGAGATCTTGTGCTCATCAACCCTACAGAGCCAGGGTCTCTGTTTCCACCATACTCTCTGCCTGCCGGGTAGGCACTTAGACCAAGAAAATGGACCAACAGACATTTGTGGCTAATAAATGCCAAAGAAGATAGGGTTTCTGCTCTACCAAAACATAAGCAAGCCTCAGAATATTGCTTCCTAGTGGATGATGGTGAGGTGTGGTGCCTATCTCCCTGAACCCCTATTTAGAAAAATGTTTGAGTCTAATGATGTATTTATATGTTGGCTAATTGAATAAAAAAAGAGAAAAAAAGAAAAATGTTTGAGTATATCCCCAAATATCATATAATTTCAATATACTCATTTATATATTTAATTTATGCACATGTACTTAAGTACATATATATTGCCGATTTACAAATTATATTAACGTACTGCATACTAACAAAATAATTGTGGACATTATATAATATATACAAAACCAGAAATTTATAAATTATGCATGAGAAATTTATAAATTCTAATCAGGCACTCCTGAATTTTAGTGTGTCTGTTTTACATCATAAAGCATATATAGAAAATAGACATTTAAAAGTGATAAAATAAAGAGGCAATGGGAATAGACGTTCTAACATTTTCTTCCTGCCCCACAATGTACACACTCCGCTCTGGAGATGGAGTGGGGTGAATGGAGAAATCTCCAACTTTACCCATTATTTGCTTGGAAAGAGGCAGCATGTCACTTGTCCTAACACCTTCAAATAGCTCCTGAAAGCATCCTCAGTCAGGAAGTCCACCTCAAACCCTCTTGGACCCCTCTAGGCATTTCAAATTGGCTCCTGCAGAGGATTGCTGACCTCTGTGCCACATGGCCGTTCGTTACGCTGCTGGTGTGTTGTCTATTGACTTTAGATTGTTGGAGCCTGTAAGGCAAGAGGCAGGCCATTAATCTGTCCAGCACTTAGCATGCTGTTAGCCTTCATTGTTAGAGGCCACTGTGATTTGTAGACCAAACACAGGCCCTGGAGTCAGAAAACCTGGGTTTTGGTCCTTTCTCTGCCCCTTGCTTCATTGTGTGACCTTGGGCAAGCCCATTTATCTCTCTGAAGGAAGCCACAGTGTGCCACGGGGGGGCAATGTGACAAGCAGAAGAGACATACACCCTAGAATCAGCCAGACTTGGCTCAAATCTCAGCCCTGCCATGGGGTGCTATGCAATCTGGGGCAAGCTTATCTTCTCTCAGCTTTCATGTTCTCATTTTCAATTGGGGGATAATAATACCACCTATCTCACAGGCTTGTGAAAAGTTACTAGAATAACACTTAATGAACATTTGATGAATCTGACACTTAAAGGTAAGTAGAATTACTGAATGTCCAAGTCCTCCAAAATCATCTGTTCCAACCCCCTCACTCCACAGACGAGCATACTGAGGACAAGACCCGGGAAGGGGGTTTGTCCAAGGCCACACCCTGAACTCCGTCTCTTCTATAGTCAGCAAACCCGGATTCTCATTAGGGTGCTAGTGTTAGCTCCAGGTGAATTCCCCTTAAGCACCCCTTTGCTTGCAACAGACATGTAATAGTTATTTTTCTACATATGAGGGGAGGAAAGGGAAGGGAGGAGAAGAACCATGACACTAAACTAAGGCCCACAGTTCAGATAAAAACATTCAGCCATCCAGAAAGAATTTGGGTGACAATAACATTCATGAAAATGGCTCACATTCGATGGACCATGTATTACTCCAGGCACTTTTCACACATCAATGTACTTAATCCTCACAATAGCTTCATAATCCCCATTTTAGAGCTGAGGAAATGGGCTCAGAAAAATTTTGCACTTGCCCATGGTAATACACTGGGAGAGCTAGGATTCCAACCTAGGCGATCTGTCTCGGGCAGTGGTTCTCCAACTTGAGCAAACATTGGAATCACTGGGAGAGCTTGTTCAAACACAGATGACTGGGTCCCACCTTCAGAGTGTCTGATCAAGCAGGTCTGGGATGGGGCCCAAGAATGTCTATTTCTAATGAGTGCCCAGGTGAGACTGCTGCTGTTGGTAGAAGGGCTACAGTTTTGAACAACATTAGTATATGATTCTACAGTCAACCACCTTATTACACTACCCAGGTCAGCCTCTTGCAAAATCCTTCATTGACCCCTCCACAACCTTAAGATAAAACACAGATGCCTCCTTAAAACACACAGGGCATTTCGTGATCTGGCCTTAGTTAGCTTTCTAATCTCATCTCCTTCTGGTACCCTCCATTCCCTCCATATCCATCCTCCAAAGCTATTTTCCATTTCAGAATGTACCAGAAGCTCTCTCTGGCTTCTGTCTGTATTTGCTATTCCTTCTGTCTAGGATGCCTGCACTCTCACATGCTCCTCGCATCAACACTTAACTAACTTCTTGTGCTTTAAGGTTAGAGGTTCAGCTGAAACATTACCTCCTTCCAGAACCCTAACAGAATTCTACTTCCTACCCCCTCTCCACGCTGGAGTGAGGGGCCTCTCTGGGGTCCCCAGTTCTCTGGCCTTCCTTCCTGCTCTCACTATCCTGTAATTTTCTATACAGTGGTTTCCCCATGACCCCGAGGGACCTCTTTTATTCATATCGGTATCCTCAGTACCTGATACATGGTAAATGCTTGTTAAATGAATGTACAAGGTTGATAGTTGGGGAGTGTCACCAGAACCCAAATAACAATATTAAAAACTGTTTGGTGAGGGGCGCCTGGCTGACTCAGTTGGTACAACATGCAACTCTTGATTTCCGGGTTGTAAGTTCAAGCCCCACATTGGGTGTAGAGATTTCTTAAAAATAAAATCTTAAAAAAAGTTTTAAAAAAATCAATAAATAAAAAATACAAACTGGTGAAAATATAGAATCAGAAAAAGCAAACTGCCTCTTGCTGTAAGCCTGCCCCAGTCACACAGAACTGATCAACCATTCTTTTCCCCATTGCCTGTCTCCCTTTCACCCTTTCCCTTCCTCCCCAACTCCATGTCCAGCGCTGGATATACTCTGCCCATGCTCCTCAGGCTACATTTCCAGTCCCTCTGCCCCAGTCTCTGATTGCCTCCAGATTGCCATGAAACTGCCCCCTTTTGCTGTGGGGTGAGAACCTGTCTCTGGCAACACTGTAGAACTTTAGCCAACCCCAGTTTGCAGGGATGTGTGCCCCTTCCCTCAAAAGTAGGGAAGATCAGTGAGGCGCCTGGGTGGCTCAGTCATTAAGCGTCTGCCTTCAGCTCAGGTCATGATCCCAGGGTCCTGGGATCGAGCCCCGCATCGGGCTCCCTGCTCCGCGGGAAGCCTGCTTCCCCCTCTCCCACTCCCCCTGCTTGTGTTCCTGCTCTCACTATCTCTCTCTGTCAAATAAATAAATAAAATTTTTTAAAAAGTAGGGAAGATCAGGAATGGAAGGAGAGGGCTGGGGGCATATATCCTGGGTGACATGGATTTCAACTCTCTTTCCAGATTGTGGCTGATTCTCTTTAGGGAAGTCGTTTTCACCCTCTTAGGAGAATGGAATGGGATCATTTCTCATGATTTTTTTTTTTTCTCTTTCTGACATGAAGGCAGATAATGAATGCTGGTTGGCCCTGTGATTTACGAGTTCCTTGAAATGAGGAGATCTAAGAAGCATAAGATCAGCAGAGATCTAAGAAGCATAAGACAAGTTTAATATTTATAATTTGCTCCTCCCAATGACTGGTCTCAAGTTTCATCAAAAGAGTTGTGGGTCAGCCAAAGCAAACAGTAGGGGGAGTTATACTTTGTAAAGTGTAACTATGAGATAGGGCCAACCAGCTCTTGTGGAAGTTCAAATAGAGTCACTTAACAAACAAACAACAACTACAACAAGCAGCAGCAACGACAAACACTGAGAAGGAGAAAGATTCTGATTTCTAGAGTTACATCATAATATTCAGAATGACCAGTTTTTTAACAAAAAATTATGAGACCTGCAAAGTAGACCATACCCAGGAAAAAACAAAACAACCACTAGAAACTGTCCCTGAGGAAGCCAAAATGTTGGGCTTTTTAGACAAAGATTCAAGTCAGCCATTTTAAATATGTCCAAAGAGCTAAAGGATACCATGTCTAAAGAACTAAAGGAATGTGTGAGAACGAGGTCTCAATAAAGAGAGAATATCAATAAAGAGGTAGAAATTAGTTTTTAGAAGAACCAAATAGAAATTCTGGAGCTGAAAAGTACAATAACTGATGTGAAAAATCTACTAGAGAAAAATTTACCACAGATTTGAACAGGCAGAAGAAAAAAATCAGCAAATTTGAAGATGTTGATATCCAATGTGAGAAACAGAAAGAAAAAGGAATAAAGAAAAATGACCAGAGCCTGAGAGACCTGTGGGACACCCTCAATGTACAACATAAACATAAGGGAAGTCTCAGAAGGAGAGGAGAGAGAGAAAGAAGCAGGAAGAACATTTGAAGAAATAATAGCAAAAACCTCCCCAAATCTGATGAAAAATATTAATCTACACATCCAAAAAGTTCAACTAACTCCAAGCAGGATAAACTCAAAAAGGTCTGCACCTAGTTACATCACAAGCAAACTGTCAAAAGCCAAAGGCAAGGAGATAATCTTGAAAACAGCAAGAGACAAGTCACTCATCACATACAAAGGATCCCCAATAAGATTAGCAGTTGATTTCTTATCAGAAACTAGGGAGGCATGAAGGCAGTGGGATGATATAGTCAACGTGTTGAAAGGCAAAAGCTATCAACTGAGAATTCTATACCCAGCAAAATGATCCTTAAAAATGAAGGAGAACATTATTCAGCCACAAAAAAAAAAAAAAAAAAAAAGAAATCTTGCCATCTGCAACAACCTGAATGGACCTTGAGGGCATTATGCCAAGTGAACTAAGTCAGAGAAAGACAAATATCATATGATCTCACTTATATGTAGAACCAAAAACACTAACCCAAGCTCATAGATACAGAGAACAGACTAGTGGTTGCCAGAGGTGGGGATGCTAGGGGTGGGCAAAGTGGGTGAAGGGGTCAAAAGATACAAACCTCCAGTTATAAAATAAGTAAGTCACGGGAGTGGAATGTACAGCATGGTGACTATAGTTCATAATACTGTATTGCATATTTGAAAGTTGCCAAGAGAGCAGATCTCAAAATTCTTTGTCACAAGAAAAAACTTTTTTTATAAGTATGTATGGTAACAGATGTTACTAGACTTACTGTGGTGATCATTTTGCAATATATGCAAATATCGAATCATCATGTCATACACCTGTAACTAATACAATATTATATGTCAATTATACCTCAATTAAAAAAAGAGCAGAGGGCACCTGGGTGGCTCAGTCAGTTAAGCATCCGACTCTTGGTTTCAGCTCAGGTCATGATCTCAGGGTCGTGGGATCGAGCCCAGCAATGGGCTCCGCACTCAGCGTGGCACCTGCTTAAGATTCTCTTTCTCCCTCTGCCCCACCCCGCCATCTGCTCTCTAAATAAATAAATAAAATCTAAAAAAAAAAGAGGGGAAAATGGCAAAGGGAGTCCTTCAGGCTGAATGAAAGGACACTAGATAGCAACTCAAATCCACATAAAGAAATAAAGAGCACCAGTGCACATAATATTAATATTTATAGGTAAATTTTAAAGATATTAATGCATTTTGTAACACCTTTTTTCCATCTGATTGAAAAGATAACTGCACAAAGCAATAGGTATGGATCTATGTTGACGGGTACATCATGTAAAAGAAGGTAATGATGATGCTCATTTTACAGATAAAGAGCCAAGGCATGCCCAAACAGAGGCATGGGGAGGTAGTGAGCCTTGCCAAGGTCACACCACAGTCCAGAGGCGGAGGTAAGAATTGAACACATGCCTGCCTGCTAGCAGAGCCCATGAGTTTAAAGCCCTTGCTATGCTCTGTAAGACCCTGGGCCTCTCCACCTAGCTGCCAGAGGGGGCTCTTTGGAAGAAGCTCAAAACATCCCATCAGAGAAGGTCCTTGAAAACAGCTCCTCCTTCATAGATTTCTACTGTATTACTCACAGTGCCCCCAGCAGAGGGCTAGGCACTCAGCAGATACTCCATAATCCCAGTTGAACTGAGTTCACCCAGAGTGATCTACATAGTTCAGGGACCTAAGGACAAAGCAGCTTTCGCAAGGGAATGGCAAGACTAAGTATCATTCACTAAGTGCTTCCCATTGTGCTGGGCACCATGCTAAGTGTTCATATGCATTCAAGTTATCTAGTTGCACTCATGTAAGAACCCTGTGAATTAGGTCCTAGGACTACCTTGTTTTATAGAATGAGAAAACTGTGGCACCAAGCATTTAAATAATTTAAGCACGGTCCCACAGCTCGTGAGTGCCAGAGCCAGAATGTGACCTCAGACAATCTGACTCCGGAGCCTATGCCCTCTCCACGTGACCACACGAGTTCTAAGGATTTTCCAGCTATAGATACTAGTTTCCAAATGAGTTGACATCCAGAGCCAGTAGTATGATTTTAGAAGTGCCAGAAAGGTGCCTTCTCTCAATATCCCTTTATTAACCCTCCCACTTGCTGGCCAATGCCTGAAATTCCACTGATAGAGATATATTCCTTTGGCTTAAGTTCCTGTCCCCTGAAACAAAGACCTAGGAAAGGGCACACAAGCTGCTGTGATATTCTTTCTGGAGAGATGCTTTTATTGTGCACATGCAGACAGCTAACATAAGATGCCATCATGTCAGGGGAGGGAAAAACACAAGAGCAGGAGGGCCTGAGGCTCCATGGGAGAGAAAGGAACAAGGTAGAGACCAACAAGAGACAAATGTTACTGTTTTGGAGAGGACCAGCCCTGGTCAGAGGACAGTCACTGCTCTGCAAACATCCTCCCAGACAGCATTGAGTTTCTGAGAAGGAAAGCTTCATGCGGGAGCCTTTAGAGCAAGGCTCTTCAGGGGAAATGGTGATGAAAACCCCAGGTTGTCTGTTTGTCCCGAAATGCCCTCAGTTAGCTCTGAGATACTACTCTGCACAAATTCCTCTGATGGTCATACGGTTATGGCTACCTGGGAAACAACTCCTGTCTGAAAGCAAGAGGAAGGGGGCTGAGGAACAGTTTGGGGGAAGGACCTCCTGCTGTGGAGGTTGCAGCTGAGAGCTCTGCTTTTCCAGCCAGCTGCAGGGAGTCGTGGGGGGAAGTGCTCTTGCCTGGGCTTGGCTCTGCCCCTGATGGCTGTATGACCTTGAACAAGTCATTCTGGCTGGTGCTTTCTCTCCCGGCCCTCACTTGCCTTCTGTGTGCTGATGGCCTAGCCTTACACTAAACCTCCCCGCTGAGCTACAGCTGTTGTCCTAGGTGGGCGGGGGTCCCCTCCAGAGAACACTTACAAAAATAAACATCCCTTAATTTCATACATCCATCTATAAGACAAAGAATGTTCCCTGCAGCCTGACCTCAGGACCCGTGCTCTCTGCTACACCATGTTTTAATTCCAGGATCACACTTCAGAGCTGTGGGACCTGGATTAATGTACCTGAGCCTCAGTTTCCTGGTCTGTAAAATGGGAATGTAATCATACTTGCCTGCCATATATTAAGCCCTGTGCCTGGCACATACTGAGTGCTCAATATGTGCTTTTAAAAGTGAATAAATGAGCAATGGTTGGATTTGATTCCCAAATTTGTGTTTTTTTAAGCAGAAGATTGGTTCCTTTCTCTATTTTTGAGACATTTAAATCAAATGAAAGCCAAATCAAGCTTTAGAAATGCTGGGTAAAGCCTTCTCATCTACCTTATAAGCTAGCCTAGGGGCCGGCCCCTAAACTTGCAAGGACACATACCACCTGGTACTTCATAAATGCTCTCTACCACACTGCCAGGGAGGAGCAGAGAGATTGCCACCATCTGCCTGGAGACTCAGTGTGGTCTCTTTGTTGGGACTTCTGGGGTATTGGGACTTGTCCCCCCACCCCCGCACCCTGTTTTCCCAATCACTCCCTCCTGATGCCAGAAAGGTCTGCGTGGTCTTCTGAGGAAACTTAATCCAAAAATATCTACCCTATCAGCTCTCATCCTAGCACTGTGGCCTCCACCCACAGAGGCTTTTTGCCTCCTAGAGTCTTGTTAACAGGCGTGCATACCTGCTATGCCCCAGGCTCTTATCAACTAAACCCCAACTCGCAGTTCAACCTTAGCAGGACTCGACAGCGTGGGACACAGGATGAGTATGTGACATAGAGGGCCTGTCTCACAGCGGGAAGGCAAGTGGTGCCAAGGGAGGTGGGGGCCTGGGGGCCAGAGCCTCTGCCCCAACCTCACTGCACACAGCTCTGGTGACCCTCCCTCTAGTCTGCCTAAAGCTCCAGGAAGAAATGAAATCCAGCATCTGAGCAGCCCAAGATTGGACCATCAAGTCATACCAATTTGGGCTAATGGGTGCCGAGGAGGCTGGTCTATATTATGGACCATTTTTCAAAAAGATACAGTTTTATGACTGCCCAGCCGGTACAGTAGCATGTGGAACTAATAGCTCACCAAGAGCTGCCAAGTCCCAGGCCTGCCAGATCTGTTTAATGACAAGATAAGAACCATTTATAATTAGCACATTTGGTCTGTAAATGGGCCCCACTATACTCCTAGCCAACAGTTTGTTCCCAGGGTTGCAATGAGCATGTACCCACAATGCTTCCTCCATTTTTAACAGGATCTCAAAGCAAACTCAATCTTTATGAAGCCCAGTCCCTGGCAGACGCTCCCAAATGCTGAGACAGGGCCATCCAAAGCAGGGACAGAAGTTGGCCGTAGCCGGATCATCAAAAAAGCAGTACTGTGGGGGAGATGAAACCCTGACCTTCGTTACAATGAAACACCAGCACCCCGAGAAGGGAATGGCCTCCCACTCCCTTATCTGCTAGGAATATGCAGTCTCCCAAACATCTACGGGACATGCTTTTTTGGCGGGCATCAAATCAGGAGTAGGACGTAGTCAGAAGCCAGAGATGCAACTTTTTGGTTACAGCAAATGAAACTATTAGTAAAAGACATCCCCAGCAAGCCGGCGGGACACCCACTTCGGTTTCCTCCCAAGGAAAGGGAATGCACAACAAGGATCCTGTGTGCCTTCTCCCATCATGGTCAAACACACACTCACACACACTCACACTTCACACACAAGTCCTTTGTTGAGCTTTGAGGAAGGAAATGGGAAATTTAAAAGAGCCTGAGAAGCCATTTTATTTTATTTTCGGGGGCTTCTCACCATCCTGGCGAAGGAGCCAACACCAAGTGATACAGACTGGAGCCCCTCTCATGGAGCCTGACTTTTCATCCTAGAGGTAAAGCAGAGAAATTGCGGGGCTCAGGGCCAGAGAAGCTTCATCTGATGGGGGAAATCACTGTAGGCTCTGAAAGTAACCCCAGGTTGGCCTTGCAGGTGTGGTGGGTTTGTGTTTTGGTGGAGTGAACACATAAAAGAGGGGAGTGTGTGCAAAAAAAAAAACCAAACCCCAAGGAAAAGCTCCCCAAAACCCATTGGAGCTGGATCTGAAGAGGCAGCCAAACAGAGAGAGGCTCACCCTCTCCTTTCCAGCTCCTTTGCCCTCTGTAGTGATGGGCTGATTTGGAGTTCGTGAAGATGTACACACAGGTAGTACGTGCCCCTAAAGAACTGGGCCCGGCAACAATGGTGGGGGAGGCCAGGGGTACCTGGGGCTGTTTCCTCAGAAAACTGGATAAGGAGGTTGTAGACCACCAAGGGACGAGAAGATTCTAGACAGAGTGAAAGCGTAAAGGCACAAATGAGCATGGCGGGTGGCAGGGGTACTAGGGACACAGATGAGGCCTGGCTTGAATGGAGGGCCCCAGGCTGGGAGTGCTGAGAGGTGAAGAAGTGAAAAAAAAAAAAAAAAAAAACCCAACAGATTGTACTTGTCAGATACTACAGGTTATTGGCATGAGAGTGTTCCCTGCCCTTCCCTCAGGAAAAAATGTTTGCAGATCCATGTGAGGCTACGTGCGGTGCGCTCCAGCATGATGTCCGCTTAGCCGCCTCACGTCTGGGAAATACACCGCTTTCCAGGTCTTCAAAGATCTGTACGGGTCCTAGGGAACCTGGTTGAGGTTCTTTCTCAGATGAAATACAGCAAGCTGGGCCAGCTGGGCCTGACATTTCCTGAGTGAAGCAAGGAGGGCTGTGCCTGGCTCTGCCTTGTCTGGGAGGGGAAACATTCCGGAAGGAGCCCGCACTCCCAGCCCCTACTCGGCCTCCCTGCTTCCACTCTGCTCTCTCGGCCCCAGAGTTGGGAGCCCTCTCAAATGTGTTGGGTTGAAGGTTGAGAATAAATCCTGGATGTGGGTGGTTTTTTTTTTTTTTCCAAACTCCATCCAAGGCAGCCCTCCCACACTTCGCCTGTTGTCCCCAGCCTGTTGGCAATGACGTAGGCCCGACCCCCAAAGCAAAGCCTCACTGGTTTCTGGAGAAGTGTTAGGACCAGGGAAGCATGGGAGCCGGGGGTCTCCCCAGAGCCCAGCAAGTCCGGTGGTCTCTGTCCGGCTTGTGGGGCGTGCACGTGGGGAGTTAAAATGCAGGCTTAGTCCCCCACTCCACACCTGCGGAGGGCCAGCAGGCCCGGTCTAACCCCCAATGGCTGGCATACAGGGGCCTCATTCACAATTCACTGCGTTTCAAGGGGCATTGCCTCTCACAGGCCAGTCTTCCACGGGGCCTCCTTCCTACGAGTGACTCCTGCTCACAGTCAGGCTGCTCTAATCTTGCAGATAGGCCTGAACCTCCCTCCCTCAGCACATTTTTTAGGAAGGGTGGTTTTTTTTTTCTCCCCCCCCCTTTTTTATCATCATCAAAATATATTCACAAAACACCCACATCTCTGTCCACACTATAAATCAGGGTGGGGAGCCTCTGGCCCACAGCCCAGATCTGGCCCTCAGCTTGATTCATCTGGCATGTGGGGGATACTGTATGCCTGCCACAGCTGCAACCCAGAGCATAATGCCTGCCTCCCTCCCTGCCTCCCACCCCCTGGACTGCTGGGGCCGGCCCATTCCAAAGGAAGCCTCGAAAATAGCCAGACTCAGATGGGGCGGGGGGGGGGGGTGGCTCCTGTGACTCCTTCAGTTGCTCTTCAACAGGAAGCAGGATTACAGAGCCAGGGAGGTGATTTTCATAATGACAAAAGTCAATATTGAGCGGCCACTTTGCGAATTTTCGGCACTGACCTAACAAAGCACGTCACCTATGTTTTCTCATTTATCCTTCCCAACCCTTTTGTGCTAACAACTCTTGTTTTCATCTGGAGTGTAGGAAGCAAGGGGCTCAGGAACTTGCCTGGCCCCACAGCTAGGAAGCAGCCCAGCTGGGAATTAAGGTAACCACCCGGCACACTACTCTCTGCGGAGTCACCACACCACGCTGGTTCCCACGGTTCCGGAGTCCTGTCTTCTCCTTGTCTCTGCGTCACGTGCAGTAACCACGTGCTCATTCTGGGGTGACAGTAAATTCCACTCCAGTCACTTCAGAGTGGCAGCCCCTGCTCTGAAGATTTCTAAAACAAACAAGCAAACAAAACCAAAGGGTAGAGAGTGTGTTTAATGGGCTACTTATAATTTTAAAAAGCAGGGAAACTCTTCGCCAAGTCCAGGGCCCCAAAGAAATAGAAGAATACTGGGGGAGTTTATCACAAAGATTCCCTTTTACTATTTGTCTAGGTTGGTCATGACTAATCGAGGTGGGGGGGAAAGTTGGAGGGGGTGGGGGGAAGGGAGGGGGGAGGAGGGAGGCCACACACACCCCCTGCCGGAGCAAGCCCTCTGGTAGTCTCCAAGAGACCTCTTTAAATCCTCCCACGGTATCTCAACAGCCCAAAGCACCACTGGCATAATCCTTCACCTCCTCAAAGACTGCGTTGGGATGGCATCTCTGCGCAGGTGAGCCAGAGCCCAGAACGTATGCCCCAATAAAATACAGTACATCTCTGGGTACCAAGAAAGATGTTGCGAATCCAGAAATACCCAGCAGTTGAATGGTTAAAGACAAAAAGGGAGCAGGGGGTAAATTCAGAACCCCCAGCGCCAGACCATCTGTCTACCTTAAAAAAAAAAAGAAAGAAAGAAATATAAGCTTCTGCCTGATGCGAAATCTACAAATACCAGTGGACCCACAAATACCCTTTGCTGACACTCCAAGGCAGCGGACAACTGCTTGGGTTTAGGAGAAACCAGGGGGAACTCGAGACTGATCCAGGAAAGAGGAGGCAGCTGCTTGGTGACAGAGCCCCAGAGCCCCCATGACTCCTGCTTCTTAAGGTCCAAGTGACCAGAGGTATAGAATAAAAGAAAGAGTCGACTGGGCCCCTAACCCCGCCAACAGGGTGGTCCCAGAATCCGACAGCTGGTACTAATAGCCCTGGCAGTGTGACACTCCAAATGAGTACATCTCGTCCTCCCAAGGTCCTCGGAAATGGAAGCTTTGCTATGCTCATTACTGGGAAGGCTCTGGCGCCCTCCAGCTCATCTGTACCTCTTCACCCTCTCTCTAAACATGTGTTGTCTGGCAGGCACAGCTGCAGGCTCCTAAAAGCCACGGCCTCAGACCTCCGGGAGACCCACGGAAAGGGGTCAAGGTGAGGATGATCAACCTGGAGGGCATCTGGTCAGAGCCCTAGAAGCAGGTGGCCCCGCAGGCCTGGCCACAGAAAACACATGGCTCTGTTTTCAGAACCTGCTTGTATCCCGCCCCGCGTGGCAGTCCAGAAGCCAGTAACTCGGAGGAGTTTGGTTCCTACCCAGAGAGAAGTGTAGAAAAACTGCGAGACTCTAAGGAAGTAAATCAAAATAACAGTGCATCTAGAAGCCTGGTGACCTATTTCCTGAATCGGATGTTGGAATCGCCTTCCCACAGAACAGCCAATTGTGATGTGTTAGTATTTTCATGCAGCGCGGCCCTCTGGCATGGAGGCTCTGCCCCATTCCTTCCCAAGGAAATTCCACTGCAGGCAATGTTATGATTAGTGGACTAATAACACTTGTCGTTGGAACACTCCAGACAAAGCTGCAGTGTGGACTGGCCTCCAAGTCCCTTAATCACCTATTTCATCATCTCGACACTGGAGCCCTGGCAATGGGGATGGGCTTGTGGATCCCAATAACTAACCAAAGGGACAGCTGCTTACTTGCATGGGGATCTCCCATCCCTCCATTCATAATCCCAAGCCGAGCTGGGGTGTTAACCGGTGTGGCTGCCATGTCCGATACTGGATGGCGGTTAGAAAAAGAGATGCTGCCGGCTAATTCTGAAGCAAACCACCTGCCTGTTCACTCCTGACATTCACGCACACACATTTTCCTCGTGATCAACTTGCTGGGGTTCTGGGCGGGGCCAGGGGAGAGTCCGGGAAATGTGTGTGCACTAATGGGCCCCGCCACCTGACTGGGAGCACTGCCAATTCTCAACACTGTAACGGCAAGCTCCTTTAATCACACCAAGGCCTCCGAAGAAACCAGTTGGGTCTCTGGGAAATGAAGCGGGATGGGGGGAGCAGAGGGGGACAGTCTACTCCACTCCTTCATCTGGTCCCTTTTGATTGGGCTTCACAACAAATCAGTTCACTAGCTGAAGGCAGATGCTACAGTCTTTGAATGAACTGATTTGGAAGTGAGCATGTATAAAAAGACAATACGATAACATAAACAAGTAGGGGAGAGGGAGGCTAATACAATCATAGAAGGAGGAAAAGAATCTCCGGGGACTTACTGGTTTCTCAGAACTGCTGGCTAGCCTCAGACCAGTGGACTTGACTTCCTTTCTAACCATGAGAGCCATCGGGGCTTCCTGGCCACATCTTTGAGGGAAGAAATAAACATATAAAAAAAAACATATGAAGGGAAAACTTAAGTTGGGGGGGGGCAAGTAGTGAGAGCAAGACAGAGAGGGTGAGAAAAAAAGAAAGTAAGAAAAGGGAAAGGTCAATTATTGTTGGAAAGTAGAGTGCTAAGAGCAACATCTGCAGGCCCTTAGCAGAAGCACTGGAGCTCTGGGGTGCCTGAAGCTGGCTTCAGGGAGAAGCGCTTTCCCAGCACACGGTATGTGATTATTTGGAACCCGTCAGTGGTTCTCCTGATAACAAGACGCAAGGCAGGCAATCCTCAGCAATTTTCTTCCCACAAATGCACTCATCCACGGTTCCTGACATAACTCCACTGCTCGTGGGATTCCCAGGAAGAGATGGCCGCTCCCAAGCCAACTGGGCAAATCCCAGGTGTCCACCCGCCCCCACCCCTGTCCCCAGAACCTAGGTACCGAGAGAGTATGGCTTTTGTCCTCTCCTCCACCCTCCCTGAGAAGTACAAACCGCCCAGGGTGACCAGATAGCTCATGGAGCAAAGGCTCAAACATTCTCTGGGAAAGTCCCACCCCAATCCCTTTCCCACTGACCTTTCCAAAATTCATTTGGCTTTGCTTTGGGCTCCACAAGTTATGAAAGTTAGCTTCCAGGGGAGCTAGAGATGAGGCATTCCCAATGTGGGATTTAGACCTCTGTTAATTTCCACCCAACTGCCAGAGTATAGTTTGGGGGCTGTCTCTCCCTCATATTTAGACAATGACGCAAAACCTGTTGATTTGTTTAGACACAATTGTCCCTTAGCAGGACAGATGGTATTCAACAGAATGGAATAATTAGGAGATTTAAACGAAATAATTATGTGGGAAAATACGGTTGGAGTCAAACATGCCTGGTAATCTATCTATACGGAGGATTCATGTTTAAAATGTGCATTAAAATTGTCATTCTAGATTCTGTTGCCTTGTTATCCTGAAGTAAAACAATACTTTATCGATGGGAGATGTTTCATATCATGCTGTTAAAGACAAACATGATTTTTTAAGAATCGTGGGAACAGTGACATGAAACATTCAGTTTATTTTCATCTCTTCCTGGGGAAACTGAAGTTCCTGGTGAAACAACTTTATGAGGCAATGGCTTAATTACACTAAATGCTTTTTAAAAAATAACACAGCGGGGTGGGACTGGGGGATGGTGGGAGCTACCTTGTTAAATTGCTTTTTTTTTTTTTACTTTGTGCTGCCCTTGGCTTTCGCCATAGCTCAGGGTCCAAAAGATGGGACTCTTTTCTGCAACATACACTTCTTGAAATGAAAGCTGCATGTGTAACGCTCTTTACTAGGCACACATCAGTCCTCTGCCCACACAAGTGGGGATGAAAAGAGCCTCCTAAAACATTTAATCTCGAGACAGCTGACTCCTGCAGCCACCAGGAGGCCTAACTGCAGGGAAGAGGCCAATTAACTCCAGCTCACACTCTTGGCCACATGGTTTGCTTCTTGCCTCCCCATGGCCAGGGCCACCGAGCTCTCTTTCACTTGTGTGATCTGACAAAGGCAGTGTAGCGTGATTTGGGCCCAGCACCTGGATGGGGTACTAAGCCAGAATGACAATGTGCAATAATACTATCTGCCCAATTCAGAAGGTCTGGAACTGGGGGGAAAGAGTGGATTTTGAATTCGGTGGATTGGGGATTATTTGAGTTTTATTTAAGTGAGGCATCCGGTCTTGATCTCAAAAATTCATCCCGACTTTAAAATTCTGTAATTCCTTGACATCATCCACTGAACATACATGTTGAACATACATGTACAACCCAGGACTCAGTAATTCTGCCCCTAGTACACCGACTCAACAGAAACGCATGCGCACATGCTCCAAGGCACAGGCACAGAAATATTCCTAAGAGCCCACACTGATAGTAACTCAAAGGTCCATCAAGCATAGAATGGATAGACTGTGACAAAGTCATTCAATGGAGTGCCATACAGCAATGAGAATGAATGGTCTACAGCTATAAGCACATGTGTATATAAATCTCACAAGGGTGACGTTGAGCAAAAGAAGCCAGACACAAAAGAGCACACTTGTATGATTCCATTTACATGAAGTTCAAATGCAGGCAAAGCTAATCTATGCCGTGAGAGGTCAGGATGCTGGTTAGCGTTGACAGGGAGTAGCTGGGAGAGATGAGAGGTGTGGTAGGTTGTATGGTGGCCCCCCAAAAGATATACCCACATTCCAGAACTTGTGAGTGTGAACTTCTTTGGGGGAAGAAAAAGGGGTCTTTGCAGATGTAATTAAATCAAGGATCTCGAGATGAGATCATCCTGGATTATCTGGGTGAGCCCTCAGTGACAAGTATCCTTATAAGAGGTGGAAGAGGAGACACACAGAGGGATAAGAAGGAGAAGGCCCTGTGAAGACAGAGGCAGAGATTCACAGCAACGTGTCCCCGAGCCAAGGAAGGTCTGGAATCGCCAGAGGCGGAAGAGGAGAGGAAGAACGCTCCCCTAGAGCCCCCAGAAGGAGCACGGCCCTGCTGCCATCTTGCTTTCAGACGTCTGCCTTCTCAAACTGTGAAAGAAACATTTCTGTTGTTGTAAGCTGTTATGTTTGTGGTGATTTGTTATGGCAGCCCCAGGAAACTAATACAGGAAAGATGCTCTCTTTCTTGATTTGGGTGCTGATTACGTAGATAAGTTCATTTTGTAAAAATTCATCAAGCCGTACACTAACCAACTGTGCACTTTCTTACATGTATAGTATACTTCAACAAAACATTCATTTAAAAAAATCCATGATTCGGGGCACCTGGGTGGCTCAGTTGGTTAAGCGACTGCCTTCGGCTCAGGTCATGATCCTGGAGTCCCGGGATCAAGTCCTGCATCAGGCTCCCTGCTTAGCAGGGAGTCTGCTTCTCCCTCTGACCCTCCCCCCTCTCATGTGCTCTCTCTCTCTCTCTCTCATTCTCTCTCTCAAATAAATAAATAAAATCTTTAAAAATAAATAAATAAATAAATAAATAAATAAATAAATCCACAATTTGATAACCTAGTTTCCAGTTGCCCACCATTTTGAGTAAAGAGAGGTTGGCTTTCTGAGGTTCCATTGTTTATGTTTCAGCCTGGCTTCAGAGCAAGGAAGGCTTTCCACCAAATCAAAAATTATGCCCCTAACAAATGTATACCCCTAGTCTTTCCTTCCACACAGCACAGTGAGGGGAATGTTGGAAGACAGGAGGTCAGAAGCAAGGAGCAAACATCCATTTTCATATTTTCCTCTTTGAAGTTGGCAGCACGAGAGTTCAGAGATAACAGATCTCCAGGAGAGCAATTGTCTGGAGGTTCTGGGTAATGATAGAGTGACCAAGACCTTATTTTTGCTCAGAGTGGATCAGCTGTAAACCTTCTGCGATCAACAATAAGAAACAGCCAAAACGTCACCCCACCTCAAGAGATAATTTTGCAGTGGGTGGGAGAAGCATGGCAGAGAGTTCGTGTGTTATTAAGAATGACATTTAAAGATGGTTTCCTCTGTCTTGACAAACAAACAAAAAACACACTTGGCAGCGCACACCCGTTAGTTAAACCAGCGGAGGGTTCAGATTTTTTTCCGAAAGAATGGGATGTCTCTAAAATGAGCATGTTTTCCATTTTCCACCCTCTCCAACCCCAGGCAGAGGATTTTGAACGTGCACTCCCCTCACACTGGCTTTGAAGAAGTCAGTACTTGCCAGGACTGTGGACTCCAGACGAAAGCCAAGTACAGATGGAAGGGACTGCAGAGAGCAGGCCCAAATCCCCTCAGCAGGGATTAGTGAGGAACAAAGCTGGCAGGGTGGGGATTTCAAACAGTCACAGGTGCAGAAAGGCACAGGACAGGGGATGGGGCACCGGGGAAGGGCCTTTTTCCACCCTCACGGAAGTCAGCTCTCAGGCATGTCTGCTTAAAGGGGGCCATGGCTGCCTAAATCCAGCTACCCAGTTCCAGTTCAAAGAGACCTCGTGACTGAAGGTGGGCAGCCAGGCCTACTGTTTCCTCCATGATGGAGCAGACTCTCCCCTATGAGCCCTGCCCAGGCACCTAGACGGGACCCTGGCCCCGTGGTCTGGGGCATGCGGTGTGAAGTTTAGACAACAGCGGTCTTCCTCCAATTGAGAGGGGTTTTGGAGTCCACGGTAGTAGGAATAAGCAAAGTTTTGGCAACGGTTTGGGTGCTGACTTCCTTAAGGGGCCAAATCGGGCTAAAATTGATGACTTCTTGGGGCGCCTGGGTGGCTCAGTCAGTTGAGCGTCTGCCTCTTGATTTCAGCTCAGGTCATGATCTCAGGATTGTGACAGCAAGCCCTTCGTTGGGCTCCGCGCTCAGCGGGGAGTCTGCTGAAGATTCTCCCTCTCCCTCTGCCCCTGCTCACTCTCTCTCTCAAAATAAATAAATGTTTTTTTAAAAATGGATGACTTCTCTAAATTCCCTCCTGCATGGAATCCTCAAACGTGTGTGCTCTGTTCTGTGTGGAAGCTGTGTGTCTCGTCCTTTAGAGTGTGAGTTCCAAGGATGGCCAGGGCCAGGCCCTCTGTTTCTGTTGTCACCTTCGAGCTGCTGCCGTCTCCATGCAGCTGTTAATGCAAAGAAAAACAAAAGGAAGAGAGAACAAAGAAACGTGAAGACAGAAGGAAATGGCCCATGTTCCATATTAGGCCACTATGGGATGGCCACAACAGTGACTTCTTCAGCAAGAAGAAAAACTTCACTCCAGGATTTGAGAGGGAAAATGAGAACTTAGGGGGCAAAAAGAAGAAAACGCCCACCTAGAAGATATGAAAAGAAAGGCAATGTTTATGAGACCAGATAATAAGTAACTGATTTGAAAAGAAGTCAAAACATAAATCTAACACTGGAGGTTAACTATACTGGAATTAAAAAAAAATTGGGGGGGGGGGGTGCCTGGGCAGCTCAGTCAGCTAAGTGTCAAACCTTTGAACTCAGCTCAGGTCTTGATCTCACAGTCATGAGTTCAAGCCCCACATTGGGCTCCACACTGGGCGTGGAGCCTACTTTAAAAACAAAACAAAACAAAACAAAACAGGGGCACCTGGGTGGCTCAGTCGTTAAGCGTCTGCCTTTCGCTCAGGGCATGATCCCAGGGTCCTGGGATCGAGCCCCGCATCGGGCTCCCTGCTCGGCAGGAAGCCTGCTTCTCCCTGCTTCACCCTCTCCCGCTCCCCCTGCTTGTGTTCCCTCTCTCGCTGTGTCTCTCTCTGTCAAATAAATAAATAAAATCTTTAAAAAAAAAAACATTAGGTAATGTGAAATTCTGAGCCTTGACTGTAACCTATATTCCATGATTTTTTTCCTAATTCGGTTTTGTCTGTATGGTATTCTGGCCAAGTGTTCTAACCAAAGCCCTGAGGAAAGGCGGAACATGAGACAATAGTTCATAATTCAATTCCATCAGCATTTACTGAATGCTCAACATTCTGTTTGGTGCTGTGGGGGACACGGAGGGAGCAGACAACACGGGTGATGCCTGCAAGAAGTTTGCCATTTTGTTGGGAGAGAGAGGACTTCCAAACGTAGAACAATCCAAATGATTAAGTTAGAAAGTAGAGGCATAAAGAACCAAGAGAAACATACTTCAGTGCAAAGATGTATGATAGGTCCAGGTGAGAACGGGCAATTCAACACCACAAGAATGCCAAAGATAGTAAGGAAAGGTCCACAGGATACAAATGAGGTAGACTTCTGGGCTGCCCGAACAGGTCCAGCCAATGGCATTCTGAAACTGACATTAGTGAGAAAACTCTCGAGTGTTGGTGCTTTTACGACTAGGCTACTGGCTCCAAATCAACAAGAGGCTGAGGATGGCTTCTAAACTCTCTAACCGTAAGGCATCAATTTAAAAGGCTAACTGATGCAAAATCAGTTATCTTGATGTGGTAGTGACAAAAGTCTTTGGTAACTGAGTGTGAACACCGCATGAGAAGACCTAGACTTACCTCACTTCTCCAAGTCTCAGTTTCCTCAGATAGGAATAATCGTAATAATATCTCCCCCCACTAAATTCTGATGAGGAGTCAATTAGGTAACACATGTGGAGTGCTTAGCACAGGGCTTGCCATATGGCAGGAGCTCAATTAAAGTTTGCTATTGGGACACCTGGGTGGCTCAGTCAGTTAAGCGTCTGCCTCCGGCTCAGGTCATGATCCCAGGGTCCTGCTTCTCCCTCTGCCTGCCGCTCCCCCTGCTTGTGCACACACACACTCTCTCTCTCTCTGGCAAATAAATAAATAAAATCTTTTTTAAAAAAGTTTTCTATTGTTTTCCTTTATTGTAATCACCTCCTGACGGCCACTGAGGGCTAGATAAATTCGTAGTTAAGAGTTTGGGCTTTGTAGGGGCACCTGGGTGGCTCAGTTGGTTGGGCGGCTGCCTTCGGCTAGGGTTGTAGTCCCAGGGTTCTGGGATCGAGTCCCGCACTGGGCTCCCTGCTTGGTGGGGAGCCTGCTTCTCCTCTCCCTCTGCCTGCTGCTCTGCCTACTTGTGCTTGCTCTCTCGCTCTCTCTCTGTCAAATAAATAAATATTTTTTTTAAAAAAAGACTTTGAGCTTTGTAGGTTAGAGTCTAAATCCTGTGTTCTGCCATTTACTAACTATGTCACTTTAGGCAAATCAGGCTGTTTTATTATTACTATTATTAGCCATTATGGCTATTATTCCTACCAACTTGGTTTCCCGGGTACCTTAATACTGGACAAGGAAGTTAGGGGACACAAGTATTCCAGGCACCAGAAAGGCCAACCTTCCACTGTCAATGAACAAACTGGTCTTCTGAATTAGTCTCCTCGGAGTCTAGTTGGTGTGTATCAGTCCCCCAGAGTCTCCGTGGATGATCTGGGAGTTCCTGTCTCAGCGACCAGCCAGCCTCTCTTGTCACATCTACGCCCCAGAATGAGAAGGGTTTTGGCTCCCAAGGCCGGAAGTCCAGAGTGAACACTGTGATTGCTGTAGCCGCAACTCCTTTTCCCCCCACTCTCCTCCCCGAGTTGCCTCTGTCCTCAAGTTCAAGTGAGACCACGCGGCATTTTCAGACCTCACACCCAAACATGACAGCAGATTAGAGGCAGAGTGACCTCTTAACACCGAGGAAACGCTCCTCAGAAGCCCACGGCAAACGTTCCCTCCTCTCTCATTGATATGAGGTGGGTCACGTGCCCATTCCCAAACAAATCCTCGTAGCCAGGTAGACCTGAGGCATCCAGGGGCACGGCCTTACCAAGATTGGCTTAGACTAATGAGGCTCCACCCAGTGAAGCTGGAAGCAAATCCCCCAAACTACACTTGTGTTAAACAATGTGAGAATCCATGGTAGGATATCGACATGCAATGGCCACCATCTTAAGCGTAGGATATCCGTGCTCCCTAATGCTAGAGATAATGAAAAATAACCCCTACCACGAATAACTGGCCCCTCCCTGAAAGCTCTAGTTGAAGTTAAGGTCTACCCCAGTGACCTCTTTGGAACTATAGTCATATCCGGAGTAACAGGAATGTCACTGCCTGGAAAAACAGGGTCCTTTTCTAAAATGGGCTTTCCCTTCTGGCCAGACTGCTTGGTCCATAATGACAGTTGATAGGATCTTTGGGAGAGGTTTCCTTGGCCTTTTGTTTGAATGTTGTGCCCCCTTTATGATTCTATACATGAAGAGGAAACCAGCCCTTTCCAGGTTTGTCAGGACCCTGATTAATGCCTCAGTAGCAAGCACGACCCAAGCCACAGTGAGCCTGGTTCCTTCCTTTCCCAGAAGGAAGCTAACATGGCTTTCCCTTTGTTTGAAGGTGCTGGGTTAAAAAACACTAGCTGTAGGTTCAGAGGGAGGTAGGAGGCCCTAAAATCGGTTTCCCTCCTCACCTCTCTACTGTTTATGTTGAATTTAAAATGAACCAGCCCAGGAACGCCTCGGTGGCTTAGTCGGTTAAGCGTCTGTCTTCGCCTTGGGTCATGATCCCAGGGTCCTGGGATCGAGTCCCGTACCGGGCTCCCTGCTCAGCGGGGAGCCTGCCTCTCCCTCTGCCTGCCGCTCCCCTTGCTTGTACTCTCTCTCTCTCTCTCTCTCTGACAAATAAATAAATAAAATCTTCTAAAAAATTAAAAAACAAAGAATCAACCTGAGAAACTACGATTCGTTCAAGCCAAGGTTGAGGCCTCCCTACGCTGACACAGACGAGGCCAGACTGTTCGCAGAGCTCAGCGTGACCCCCCCCACCCCCGTTCTGGAAGGTGTACAGCCACAGGCCTGTGCCACAAACTTCCATTCCCATCATTGGCTTCCTCCTTGACCTGGTTTTAATTTGTCAAAACTCCCACCCCTCTTGCAGAACGGTTTCGGTTGCTTGCCTGACCTCTGCCTGGTCTCCCCGGGCAGGTTGCCTTGTTCTCCCTCAGCTAGCCAGGCTGGCTGGCTGCCTAATTGTCCCAAGAGATGGCAAGGCACCCTTTACCTCTCTCCGGTTTGGGGCCATTTTTACTGCTTCTCTGGAGTTACCATCAAGGACTTTAAAAACATCTTGGTAAAGGCAGATGTAGAGGCGAGATAGGATTGTGGTCACCTTGGCCTTCATTTTTCTCGCTGCTCACAGAGTAGGAAAATTCAGTGCTGTTTTTGGACTCGACCCAACACCTTTTCTGTCCAGAAAGCCAATAACTCACTCTCGGAGTGACTTGTTTGGCTCTGCTGGCTATATCACGTATCATATATTATAGATGATATATCACAGTCATTGGCAAAGCGAACCAATGCCCAAACTCCACTCCTAGATCCCAGCACTGACTGCCAGAGGTAACCATACATTAATATTAGAGAGACGTGCTGGGCTATTAAACCAATCTGCATGATTTGAGGTGAAAGGGTGGAAGCTAACAGACTTCCAAGTTTCTTGGATTAGTATCAGTATAATTTCTTTTGGACTGTAAATACCTCGAAAGATCATATTTTCTACATTACTTGGAATTTGTTTTCAAATCAAGTGAATATTGTATACAGAACACTGTGCTCAATGTTCAAGGGGCTACTACCGAGGTTTTAGTATGGGATACATGGCACGTGCTCTGGAAAGATGATAAACAATCCAAGGTACTATAGGCTGAGTCAAAAGGAATGGTATAGAGCAAGCTGTAAGTGAGGCAGACGCACAGAGGACTTTATCCTTAGTTGATGTATAACCGCTTAAACTCATTTCTAAGCATTGCCCTTAGGTCTTTTCAATCGGGACAATGACATACTCTGGAAGAGGTGGGGTGGAACACCGCTGACCATCTAGAGTTAAATGAAACCTCATTAACCCATTGCCACCCTGCACCCAGAGTGCCCTGTGCAGTTGCTGGCTTCCTGTGGTTAACGTTGGTCTCTCCAGGAGGCCAAAAAAGTGTCTGCCCGGTGGTTTACATGGCAGCTTGCATTCTGATGGGGAAGGGAAGATTAAATAAATGTGGAAGAAGCTGAGAAGACTGGTGACCTGACCTCCCTGGGAAACGCCCCGCTATATTTCGAGCTGCCTGGTCACTTCTTTTAATGATTTTAAAAGAAGACATTATTTTGTTCAGTGGCCTGTAGTGAAGGTTGCAGGGGAAGAGAAAATAAATGTCCGTGGGAGTGGGGAAATAGTGGGGACCTCCTTGGGAAATTATCTGCTGATCACTTAGCTTATTAATTTTTAAGAGACATTCTGAGAGCCTACGGTCAGGAAATGTGCTGTGGGGGGTAAGAAGCCATTTAGCAGAGATCGGGAGAATATCAGCCCCTGGGAACCTACCAGGAGCATTTATAAGGATGAGGACACGTGTCACATTTTATTACTCTACACTTTCCGAAGCACTTTCACGTTTACTACCACAGAATCATAGAATTTGCCCCACCTAAGAGTGGGACTTTAGGACTTACCCAGGACTTTATGGAATTATCCAGTATGGCCTCCCACCCCAGGCAAGACTGTCACCTACAAAATCCTTCTCATTGAATTTTTGAAGAAGTGCTCTGTGGATCCAGCTTAGCACCTTGCACCATCTCTATCTTACAGAAAAACCAACTGAGGAGGACATAGAGAGTTTCAGGCCAAGATGATACAGTCAATTCGTAACAAAACTGGCCTTTGACATGGGAGTCCCAGTTCTTTCCAAGCTATCACATATCTCTTTCATCTTAAGACTAGAGTCTAGTCAATCTTCTGGTCCTTACTATGTAACTTAGTACTGAATTGTTCTCTCATTGCTTTAGAAGCTCCAGATCTGTTACCCCAACTAGAGTACAGGATCCTTGGGGACTAGATTCATAGCTCCTACTGCCTTTGAATCTCCATCCTCTCCCCACCTCACCACCAATGTTAGGGGTTCCTGGAAGATATTTAACAAACGCCTAGAATGAATGGATTGACATTCTACAATCTCTGAGTTATTCCTATTATACCTTAGAAGTATGCCAGATTCTACTTTCCATGGTTATACCATTATCTTTGGAAATTTCATTTGGTTATAGCTATTGGGGTTACTTAGGCAGGTTAAAATACTCTGCTATCAGGGCTTAAGTAGGGGGGATGTCTTGATACCTATAGCAGATCGCTTTTCCCAATGGATGAAACAAATGACAATTACCTAGGTCTGATATTGGCAAGCTGAGGATCCAACATCTTTATTTCCCTTGAAAGCCCCGGCTGGAATTCTAGAGAATGGAGTAGTCGTGTTGCCCCTTTCTGGCCATTGGAACATATTAAACGAGACATGTTGTGCTCATATTATATCTTAATGTGAAAGGAAGAGTTCTAATCAGGGTTATTTGTCATGGGCCTTTGACATAAACTAGTGTCTTCCAAGAGTATTAGGCCACAATAAAGATAAGAATCAATTACACAGAAATATCCATAGGATTGACTACTTAGCCAAAATACGTACTTTTTTCTGAAGTTAAAATTTGGGATTTGGTGAGATATTTCTATAAAAAAAAAAAAGAAAAGATTTGGGGCTGGCTCAGTCAGTGGAGCATGCAACTCTTGATCTCACGGTTGTAAATTCAAGCCCCACACTGGGTAGAGCGATTACTTAAAAATTAAAAAAAAAAAATCTTAAAAAAAACACAAGATTTTAAACTGCTCTCTATACCTATCTATACCTAGACTTAAAAAAAAATCTCTTTAGTTCATAATTCTTTTGTTGTTGTTGACATACAGAAAAACCCTAGCCAATCCATTTCCATTCCTCTCTGCTCGTTCCTTTAATTCTCCTTTCCCACAAATAGAATCTATATTGCAATAAGCATCTCCTACTCCTGCCCCCCAAGGAATCCGGAAAGGGTGTTAGTTAAGTAGCTATGAGTTTGCACAGCGCTGTAATTTTTATAGCTATAAGGGAGCCTCCTGCCACTGCCACTCCTATACCAGAGATGGGTTAGCTGCCCCAAAAGTCTTTCAAGAGGAGAACAAGCAATGGAATCTGGCAGATTACCCTAACCAAACACCACCCAGGTAGAAGGGGCCCAACCTGTCTGGTGAGATTCTTTCAAACACATTTTATACTATCAAGGCTTAAATTCACCAGGGGGGGAAAAAAAAAAAACAACAATGAAATTTACCAGGAAACGTTTAAAGTAGAGTAACAGAACTGCTAAGATACACTTAAACATAACTTTCTAAGCTTAAACTGCATAATAATCTTTTCCAGATCCTTTTAGCTGACGTCTTAGTCCAAAAAGAACCTTATATGGAATTGCACACATTTAGCCCAGTGCAAATTTGGCCCCTATCAAGCCCCTTAGACGTGGCCCACCACAAATTCACGCTGTCAACTGCAGCCTGGCTCCCATGGTGGCCGAGTTGCTCCTTACAACACCTTATCCTGTGAACATTCCAAGTCTTTCTCCTCAGGCCCCCAAGGCCTCTACCTCCCAACTCCCCATTCTTAGTAGATGAGCTTGACAAAGGTTGCTGAAAAAAAAACTGAAGCTAGGAGTCTGAACTCTTTTAGCGACTGGAGGTGTGAGACGTCTCCCATATCAGGTGACGACTTTTTTTTCTCAAGACTCTCAAAGCTATCCCGCCCTTTCTGCTTTAGAGTTCACCCCTTCCCACCTTCCTCCTTCACATTTCTCCTGTCCCTGTAGACTTGCACTGTCCTATCTGGTAGCTACTAGCCACTGGCCATTTAAATGTAAATGAATTAAAATTAAATAAAATGTAAAAGTCAGTTTTGCTCTTGCCTCAGCCACATTTCAAGTGCTCAGCAGCTACATGTGGCTAGTGGCCATTGTATGGGACAGCAAAGATATAGAACATTTCCATCACTGCAGAAAGTTCTAGCTTTCATAGCAATGATTGATAGGGTCCTCCGATTCCTTACCTATCCCATGGGTTCTTCAATCTCATCACAACAGCGACAACTACGTTACAATGACTGTCCTACCCTCATAGCTAGCAGTCTCTAAATGTCTCCACCATTTTTTAGTCAGTCATCACCCTCTTCAAATGTCTTCTCTCTAACCTGTTCCTCCCACCTCGGGTCCCTGGCACAGCACCACTGCTGAGGTGTTGGTAAGATGAGACCATGGGCTTCCCTCCTTGATCATCCACTCCTCCAGGATCCTTGCTTGCCTCCCTCCTGTCCCGAAAGTCCCATCCTCCATTTTTTCTGCCAGCCCTCCTCTGACGAGCTCATCTTCCCTTGCTCACCTTTAACTATCTGCTCTATGAAAACGGGATTCAATCTCATGGCTCAAGATGGTAATTTCGCACCGACATGCCTGGCATTACTGGGAGAGCACCAAGAATGTGTGTTTGTAATATCAGTGAATGCCCCCAGTTATCAATGAATGCAGGGCAATCCATCTAGCTCCCCATCCCAGTTCATTGCCACGTCCCCCGCGACACTGTGGGCATGTGAAGAGTCAGGGACTGAAGGGGGCAGAAACAAAGACTACAAAATGAAAGACGCATGAAGGCTCTGGCCAAAGGAACTTTGCTTATATAATAATTCTGCCGTAGTCTTTCTTACGGCTAGTTTCAAAGTCTCAAGAGGGCATAGAAGTTCTTTTTCTTTTCGACTTCTTCCTCCTTTTTTGGAGGGAGGGGCGGGTTAGTAACTTCCACACTGCCACTTCATAGCGAACTACACAATAGTTGTAGATCAAAATGGAAAACCAAGCACTTGCACAAAGGCAATAGCACTCAGCAAGGCTGCAGCAAATTCCACCCTGGTGTTGTGTGAAGGAAGCTGACAGGACAACACCTCCTTCCCTTCTCAAAACGAACGCATAAAGTACACTCCAACCTTTAACAGCATATGACGTCTATAACTAATGTGAAGGGAAGTCAGAACTTGTTTTCTCCCTTTGGCTTTTTTTTTTTTTTTTCCCCAGCAGACACATTGCTCTGCTGATTAGAAAGCTAAGAAAGTGAGCAGGTAGAAATATACAGCTCATTCAGCTAAAGGAAAATTAAAGTAATGCAGACAACACAGGGCATGGTGCTGGAGTTGGTCACACTTAAAGACAACTACGTCCTGACCAGTGTTCCTCCCCAGCCCTCACCCCAGTCTTATTGAGGTATATACAGTTGACCCTTGAACTACTGGATTTGAACTATGGGCTTCTACTTATATGCGGATTTTTTTACCGTAGAGTACTGTAAATGTATTTTCTCTTCCTTATGATTTTCTTTCTTTTTATAGATTTTATTTTTTAAAAAAGATTTTATTTATTTATTTTGACAGAGAGAGAGAGCACAAGCAAGGGGAACTGGAGAGGAAGAAGCAGGCTCCCTGCTGAGCAGGGAGCCCTCTGTGGGGCTCAATCCCAGGACCCTGGGATCAGGACCTGAGCCGAAGGCAGACGCTTAACCCACTGAGCCACCCAGGCGCCCCTTCCTTATGATTTTTCTTAATAACATTTTCTTTTCACTAGCTTACCTCATTGTAAGAATACAGCATATAAAACATACAGCATACAAAATATGTGTTAATCGACTTTATGTTATCAGTAAGGCTTCTGGTCAACAGTAGGCTATTAGTCGTTGAGTTTTGGGGGAATCAAAAGTTATACATCGATTTTTTAAAAAGATTTATTTATTTGAGAGAGAGAGTGCGTGTGCATGCGTGTGAAGTGGGGGGAGGGGCAGAAGGGAGAAGGAGAGAAGCAGACTTTTCACTGAGCGCAGAGCCCAACCCAGGGCTGGATCCCACGACCCTGAGATCACGACCTGAACTGAAACCAAGAGTCGTGCACTTAACTGACTGAGCCACCCAGGCGCCCCCATCAAAAGTTATACATGGATTTTTGACTGCACAGGAGTGGGGGTCAGTGTTCCTAAGCCCTGTGTCGTTCAAGGCTCAACTATAGCTGACAAATAAAATTGCAATGTATTTAAAGTGTACAACGTGATGATTTGCTATATGTATACATGGTGAAATGATTAACGACAATCAAGTTAATAAACCCATCCATTACCTCACCTAGTTACTTTTTTTTTTTTTTTTTTTTTTGGTAAAAATGCTTAAGATCTACTCTCTTGGCAAATTTCAAGTACCCAACACAGTATTATTAACTATAGTCACCATGCTGTATATTAGATCCTCAGAATTTATTCATCTTATGACTGGAAGTTTGTACCCTTTGACCAACATCTTCCCATTTCCCCCACCCTCCAGCCCCTGGCAACTGCCATTCTACTCTGTTTCCATGAGTTTGACATTTTTTTTTTTTTTTTAGATTCCACACATAAGTGATACCATACAGTACCTGCCTTGCTCTGTCTCCTGACCAATGCTCCTGAAATGTAAATTCAACATCCAAAATCCACAAGTGATGCTAAGGGCACTGGGAAACCGGAGAAATTTACACTGGACAGATGTGGGTAGTTCCAAAACTCAGTGATCTTTGACAGCTACAAGGTCAAAGACAGTTTTTCACAGTGATTTGTACGAAGTTTGCTTAGAAAAGAAAAACAAATTTAAAAGAGGGCATTCAGTTATATACAAGGTAATCAAAGTGGCAAAAATAATCTCTAAAGTGAGCATTTACCAGGCAATTTGGGTTAAAATGATATAAAAGGCAGATTGTTTGGGCCAGCATATCTGCTTTTCTTGCACTTGAAGAAAATTTATAGATGAAGAAACTGCTTTAAAAAAAAAAAAAAGAAAGAAAAAGGAAAGCCTTCTTTCCCACAGCCTTCTGCCAAACAGATTCTGTTGCTAGGTAAACATAAGCTACCAACAATTTATGTACCAATATATATAGCAAATTATAGCTGAGAGGAAGCTTGCTAGCTTATGAAACAGATGGTAGATTTGTGTCATGGCCCAAGAAAGAACAGGGCTTTGCCATTGCAAGTCTCTGACAATTTCCTCGCCTAATAAACACTCGGACTTCTTACGTTGTGAAGTTGGATGAGAGTGGAATCGTGTAGAAAAGGGAGGAGGAAGGAATGGCAAAGAGGATGCTGAGAGTTGGAATTACTGGTTTTAAACTTTGTGTTTAAATATACGGCAACGCAGAAAGTAAACCAACACAGCTCATAATAGATCCCTCAGACTTGCCATGTGGGTTGAAGTCAAATTTCATAAGCCCAACTCCATCAACTCCATGGCTGCAGCACTCTAAC
Organism: Halichoerus grypus; assembly: GCF_964656455.1. Classification (NCBI taxonomy): domain Eukaryota; kingdom Metazoa; phylum Chordata; class Mammalia; order Carnivora; family Phocidae; genus Halichoerus; species Halichoerus grypus. Next base: position 17,172,981 of record NC_135727.1, on the reverse strand, counting down.
AAATTTAAGAAAGTCTGGTCAAACAATCAGGGGTGGGAAAAGAGGGTATAATCTTCTGTGAACTCTGTAACTAGAGAATGCATCCATGCTTATGAAAATTATGCAAAAAGAAATTTCAGCAACTTAAGGCCCTTGCTTGTGGCTCATATTTCTCATCCGAACTAAACTGGTGTTTGTGTAATAAGCAACTGGTTCACAACTGGACTTCAACTGTCCACCACATCCTGGAACAAACTGTTGATCTACACTCAGATCCACACTGACATCTGCAGGTAACTGAAACAGGACTTCTATGAATTGATTTCTAGACACAGATTCTCAAGCCAAATTCATCACAGTAGTGTGTGAACCCATAAAACTTAAATACCCTGGATGACTATTTCTTTAAAAAATACTCACAATGTTTAAGCCTTTTCAGAGATGAAAATATTGTATATAGAGCCTGAACTCAATTATGTAGAGAAAACCCACAAACATAGAGCTATTTCTCCCTGGTGTATTTAGGGTGACTTTTTATTTTCACTTTAAAATGTTCTATTTTCCATTTGCTTTTCATTTATTCTCCAACGTCCATACAGTACTTTTATAATAACTTATCACTACCTCAATTTTAACCTCAAACCCTTCCTTGTCCCAATTTGTATTCACGTTCATCAAAGCCTTAAAACAAAACAACCCTGCAGAGCGTTGTTTTATTGTATTCAACTGCTGCTAAGCAGCGTGCTTATTTATATAGGCTCTCAAAACTCCCAAATACACACAGATTGGTAGCAGAGTCAAACAGCTCTCGTCTAATACATGTGATTTTTCTACGGGACCTTTCAACTGAGCGAAATTTCCAAGTCACATTTATTGGATCAATCTATAATTACAGTATTAGAATATTAGAGAAAATAGGATCGACTACCAAGAGGCTCCTTGTACAATGACTGGAGGAAAGCCTGTTTTTCTGGGCTTGAAAAATTCAAGTGACTCATTCAAGGTCTGAGGTAAAAATCAACATTCGAAGAAAGCCTTATTCTACACGTTAAAAAAAATTAAGTGTAATAGAAAAACACATGGAGGATTTCTAGTCGTAGAGAAGAAAGTACAAGTGCTGAAGGCTCATTAGCAAACTCCATCAACAGGCGCTCATAAACACGCGGACCCCCAATGACAGTTGTGCTACGTATCAAATGTTTATCGATGTATTTATTTTTGGGTGCCTGGGATGCATTTTCTTGAAGAACCGGAGCTATGGTTATTAGAGTTCCCAAGTGCACTCACAAAAGGAAAGCTCAAATACTGTAGGTTTACAGTAAAACTGTAGGAAGCGATTTTAGCAATGAGATCAAACAAACGTAGGAATGATCTTAGCAATAAACTACTCCTCAGCTTTCTTGTTTGGGTGCGTGAGAAAATAATTCTAGGAAGATAAGAAAGCAGGACTTTTTCTAGCCTTTTCCTCGCTGGCCCCTAATTCCCTTTACAACTTGCAACTTCTCTCATTTTTGATTTTATGCTTATGGGCCTTGCTTAACGTTTTACTTTAGGTAACAAATTGGCAAGAGATGAAAGTCTGGGAGAGGGGTGCCTGAGTGGCTCAGTCAGTTAAGCATCTGCCTCCAGCTCAGGTCATGATCCCAGGATCCTGGGATCGAGTCCTGTGTCGGGCTCCTTGCTTAGCAGGGAGCCTGTTTCTCCCTCTCTCTCCCTCTCTGTCTCTCATGAATAAATAAACAAAAAGAAAGTCTGGGAGAAAAATTAGGAGAGAGATTTTGCAATAAAAACCAGGTAGAAACTGAAACAGAATGGGGAGAGGAAACGAAAGAAACCATGGATGTTGCCTCCACTTGATTCACCCAGTCATCCATCCGACTATGAAGTGGCAGGACCCAAGTAGTTCATTCATTCAACTATTCAGCCCTCTCCCCAAGGACGCCACACGGTCAAGTTGACTGCATATTCTCAAAATCACATTTGCATCTCCCTTCACTATGTATGAAGTGGAATATCTTTTCATATGTCTAAGGGTCATTTGTTTATTCTGTGATCTGTGTATTCATGTTTCTACCCATTTTCCTTTTGGTATTTTTAGCCTTGTATCCCCCTGTGAAATTCGAGAGCTTTTTATGTATTGGGGATATTAACCTTTTATGTAGGATATAGTAGAAGTATTTTTCTCCAAGTTTTGTCATCTTGCTTTTGACTTTGCTTATGTGTTTTTTGCCATGCAAAAGGTTTTTACTTTCATTTTTATGCAGTTGTCATTTTCCATCTTTTTTATTACATCTGGATTCGGAGTCATATGTAGAAAAGTTTTCCCCATACCCAGGTTTTCTTCTAGTACTCATATGGCTTTATTTTTTACATTTAGATCCATCTGGAGTTTACTCCAGTGTATAGTGTAAGGCGTGCAACCAAATTATTTATTTTTTGTGGTTATCCAGTTACCCCAATAGCATTTATTAAAAAGTCCGTCTTTGCCCCAGTGATTTGGGTATTATTATATATTAAAAATATATTTACATATTTATATATAATAATATAAAAACATACAATATGTTATATTTATTATATATTACTATATAATATATTTAAATATTTATTATATATTAAATTTTCATATATACCTGGGTCTACCTCTGGACTTTTTGCTTTATTCCATTGATATGTCTGTTCATGCACTAGTACAATAATGGTAGCAGGTTATAGCACATTGAATAATAATTTAACAAAATAATTTGAAGTGATACGCAAAAAGAAGGGGGGGCAGCTTTCTTTAACAGAATGCTAGTTAATAAATGACAAAACTAGAAAAACATCATTTTGCAGCCACCATTAAAAAGTGATTCAGGGAGTGCCTGGGTGGCTCAGTCGGTTAAGCATCCGACTCTTGATTTCGGCTCAGGTCATGATTTCAGGGTCGCGACATCAAGTCCCACGTTCAGCTCCAGGCTCAGCAGGGAGTCTGCTTCTCTCTCTCTCTGCCCCTCCCCCTGCTCGTGCTCTCTCTCTAAAATAAATAAATAAATCGGGGCACCTGGGTGGCTCAGTCGATTAAGTGTCTGCCTTCAACTCCAGTCATGATCCCAGGGATCAAGTCCTACATCAGGCTCCCTGCTCAGCAGGAAGCTTGCTTCTCTCTCTCCCTCTGCCCCTCCTTCCCTGATCCTGCGTGCTCTTTCTCTCTCTCTCAAATAAATAAATAAAATCTTTAAAAATAAATAAATAAATCTTTAAAAACAACTGATTCAGATAGGCATCACTAGTGAATGCTAAAACTATCTGGTGAAAATGTTTGGGGAAGAGGACATGTACACGGTCACACCTACTTTTTAATGTCAATCCGTTAATTACAAAGAGGAAAGAGTACCTTTCCAGTGGAAGAATCTGGAGAACACTACTTTCACCAAGTGATCAAACTTGGCATCGCCAATGGGACAACCGACGTCACCTACCTCCTGATGTGGAACAATGGGAATCACCTACGTGGTATTCTTGCCAAAAATGTTTAATGTTTCACTGAATCTAATCATGAGGAAACAATCTGAAAAATCCAAATTACAAGACATTATGCAAAATAACTGGCCCAGGCTCTTCAAAATAAATATTTCATGAAAGATGAAAAAGGTGGAGGACTGTTCTGTATTAAAGAAAATTAAAGGGGCACCTGGCTGGCTCAGGCAGTAGAGCGTGTGACTCTTGATCTCGGGGTTGTGAGCTTGAGCCCTACGTTGGGCTAGAGATTACTTAAAAAAAATTAAAAATCTTAAAAAAAAAAAAAAAACTAAAGAGACATGACAACTAGATGAATTTGCATGACCTCTGATCCTGAATTTTGGATCCTCGATTAAAAAAGAAAAGCTCTGGGGCGGCGCCTGGGTGGCTCAGTAAGTTAAGCATCTGCCTTTGGCTCAGGTCATGATCCCAGAGTCCTGGGATCAAGCCCCGCGTCGTCGGGCTCCCTGCTCAGCAGGGGAGTCGGCTTCTCCCTCTCCCTCTGCAGCTCCCCCTGCTTGTGCTCTCTCTCTCACTCTCTTGCTCTCTCTCTCTCTCAAATAAATAAACAAAATCTTAAAAAAAAAAAAAAAGAAAGGCTCTAAAGGAGATTATTGGGACAATTTGAGAAATTTGAATATGGACTGTGAATTAAATAAAATTATCTTATCGATGTTAAATTTCTTGGGTGTGCTAACAAAACTGTGATTATATAGGCAAACACCTCTGGTCTCTGTGAGACCATTCTAGACCAACTGAACAACTGGGAACAGCTGAGCCTGGTCCTGAACAGTAGGACCTTCCAGCTTGCCCATAAACTCTTGAGAAAAAAACAAACAACTATTGTTATAAGGCACTACGGTTTGGGGGTGGTGGGGAGCAGGGGGAGAATACATAGTCATAGCTCATACAAACAATGATACTGTCTGTGTATAACTTTGGGAAAAAGAAAAAAAAGAAAAAAGAAAATACTGATGCATATGCAAACTCTCTGTAAGGAAACACAAGAAACTGAAAATACAACTGTTTGGGGGAAGATTAACTAGGGTGGCTGGGGGATGAAGATGGGAGGGAGACATTTCACTGTCTGCTCTTTTGTACCTATGGAATTTCGAAACATGTGAATGTATTTCCAATAAATGAATAAATAAGTGAATAAAATCTGTTACTTTTACTCAGATCTTTCTAGAACCCTTAAATCATCTCTAGTGGGTAATGGGAACTCTCATACCCTACAGGAGAGATTATAAATTGGTACAATCTGGAGGGGGGGTGGAGGTATGGTTTTAAGCAGTACCTATAAAATATGTAAATGCATATGCAACGCACAGACTGTCTCTGGAAAAAAAAAAAAAAACCCACCAGAAGCTGGCAACACAGAATGCTTCTGAGGAAGGACCTTATGGAACTGGGGGTCAAGAGTAAAAGGAAGACTGGGGTGCCTGGGTGGCTCAGATGGTTAAGCGTCTGCCTTTGGCTCAGGTCATGATCCCAGGGTCCTGGGATCGAGCCCCACATCGGGCTCCCGGCTCAGCGGGGAGTCTGCTTCTCCCTCTGCCTCTGCCTCTCCCACTGCTCATGCTCTCTCTCTCTCTCTCTCTGTATCTGTGTCTCAAATGAATAAATAAAATCTTTAAAAAAAAAAAAAGAATAAAAGGAAGACTGACTTTTTTCTATATGCCCTTTTTACTACTTGAATTTTTTACACTGAATTTGTATTACCTTTTCAAAAGGAAAATTATGAATAAAATGCACATGCCCTTTGACCCAACGATTTATCACTTTTAAAAATCTCTCCTGCAGAAATACTTACAGAAGCAAAAATAAATGTATGTTATTACTTATGTATACTAATAAATTATAAAGAGCCTAAATGACCATCAAGTAAGGATTAGTTAAATAAATTATGGAATGTTTGTACAAGGGAATAATACACGGTTGCTAAAAATGAACCCATAAACCATCACCCAGGTCAACACAGAACATTCCAAAACTCCTAAAGTACTCCCTAATGCCTACTTCAGCTATTCACCCCCTATGAATTATCACAAACTGAATAAACCCATGTAACCATCACCAAGGTCAGCACAGAACATTCCAGAACTTTTGAAGTGCCCCCTAATGCCAACTCCAGCCATTTAACACTCGATTAATTATCACAAACTGAACAAACCCATTTAACCATCACCCCGGTCACAGAAAATTCCAGAACTCCTGAAGCGCCCCCTAATGCCCACTTCTAGCCATTCACACTATGAATTATCACACACCGAATAAACACATGTAACCATCACCCAGTTCACACAAAACATTCCAGAACATTCCACAGAACATCTAGTTTGTGCTAATTCATCAAGCAGTACACTCTTTTGTATGTATGCTATAATTCAATAAAAATCTCTAAAATATGCATGTGTATCTATTATAAATGTTTGCATATTATAAAAAGGCTAATTAGTTATACAAATCAAACTATTACATTATAGATGAGAAGGCTGTGGGGGCAGGAGTTTATTTGATTCAAGAAGGTTTGAAATTTTTATAGTGAGCTTTTTTTCTTCATAACTGATGATTTTAAAATGAATAAAAAATAATGAAGAAAAATACACACAAAAAAGAAAATAATTTTAAGTACGGCTAAGAGATGTTAGTTTTGTCCTTGAGGACAAACTATACACCATCAGGATTATAAATCCTAGAATTCTTGACCCACCATCTGCAACAGCCAGCGTCCCCCTTCCTGCCACCCCTAGCCATAGGTCTTGGAGGGAAATAAATGCCTGAAGAACAGATTCAAAGAAACACTTTACCAGCCCAGGCTGTCACCTCAGACCTCAGTGTAGTCACTAGATAACTAAAAATATAGACTAAAAATTTTATAGACTAAAAAGTCCTTTTGCCTGGGATGCCTGGGTGGCTCAGGCAGTTAAGCGTCTGCCCTCGGTTCAGGTCATGATCCCAGGGTCCTGGGATCGAGTCCTGCGTCGAGCTCCTTGCTTGGCAAGGAGCCTGCTTTTCCCTCTGCCTGCCGCTCCCCTTGCTTGTGCTCTCTCTCTCTCCACCCCCCCGACAAATAAATAAATAAAATCTTTAATAAATAAATAAATAAATAATTCCTTTTGCCCAAAGTAGACAGGCTTCAGTGACCTAGACTAGAAACTTCTTTCTTTGAAGCTGACCTTCTGACCTTAGCTTTGGAGCCCTAAACACTCCTTCAGTCAGAAGAGAGGTAAGGAAAGAAACTGAAGGAAAACCACACCTAGGGAAGGCAAGAAACCTTTTAGGGTAACTGAACAGTCCTAGTTTGTCCAGGACTTTCCTTGTTTTAGCACTGAAAGTCCCCAGGAAACACCTCAGTTCCAAGCAAACCAAGACCTAACAAACCAGGCCTCAAGTCCTCTTTAGGCTTTTTCCCTGAGCCCCAACCAAATTCCCCCTTGGCCTTCAAGGTGAGAGAAGGGTGTCTTCTCCTCAGAAGCTAAAGAAGAGGTACCAGACTTCTCTTACCACACTTCACAGGAGAAGAGCAGAATCAGAATCCCAGAAAGAGAGGATCCAAGAGGCACCCAAGAAGAGCACTCTACACAGATTCAACAGCTTTTAACCGCTTCAAACCATCAGCTCCACACACACTGCGACCCAATGCTTTCCCTGGATCTAAATTCTGATTCAGATTTTACTTTGAAGATTTGGGCCATATCTAGGTATCACTCATTTCAACTAGCTTTTTGTTACGTTCATTGCTTAAATACACGTATTTAAAAATATTGTTTGCTAAATCTATGCCACCAGAAAACTTCACATCACCATCATAAATGGGAAATGGGTACCACATGCCACAAACAGAAGGAACATATTAGGTATATACTAATAAATATTACCTAAAGGTGGTGCTCCTTGACGCAGACTCCTCAAGCAAGTTTTCCTCAGCAATGCCTGGAAGAAGCCTGAAGCTCCTCCTAGAGGTCAGAGTGTGTGGTTAACACTTCCTCAGGGGTTTCTTCCAGCTCCTTCTACAGATGAGAGTGAGTTTTCTTTTAGCTCCCCCTATTGGTTAGACTGTGGGGTTATTGTTCAGCAAAATTTTATTGAGTGACTGTTATGTTTTGGATACAGCGCTAGCCGCCCAGGCTACAGAGGAGAAAGAGGAGAAAACGGGGAGCGATTTGGGGTTGCAATCGAGCAAGGGCTGGAAGAGAAGGGAAGGAGGAAGTTAGAAGGTTTAAGCACAGACCGTGCTGCTTGTCTCCATTTCCTCAGCCACCCCCCCATCCTTTATTCAAGCCACAGAAACCCGACTTTTGTCCTTTCCACCTCACCAAAAGTACTCTAACAAAAGTCTCTAGGGGACCTGATTATCAGGCCCGATGGGGAGTTTTCGGTCCTCATCTTAAGTGACCATGGAGACGACTCTTTCCTTAGCTCCACTGAGAGTGTCGGCTTGTGTCTCCAGGTTTTTCTCCTACCTCTCTTGCCACCCCATCTCTCCTTCAGCCTGTCTCTTAGATGTTTGTGTTTGTCAGGATTTCGTCCTCAACCCTCAGCTCCATTAATCTCGCGACTTCCATCTACACGCATGGCTTCCATCTCCATAATCTGACTCTCGAGTCCCAAAAGACCACAGGTGGCCCCCGTTTCTCTCTCCAGCCTCGTTTTCTCCTATTAGCAAATTACGTCTGTGTGATGATAGCAACTGTGTCCTATTTCCCTCCACCCGACTCCCACTGGCACCCCAGCTTTGTTCTTCAAGATTCAGCTTCCGGGTTACCTCTTCGAGCAAGCATTCCGGAAGCACAGCCCAGGTTGTGTTAGGTGCCCTCCCTCCGTGTTCCCCTGCACACTCAGTGCTTCGCACACCTTCTAATGCTTGCTCTAGTTTTTATTGCACTAGGCTGGTCTACTTGAAGGCACGAACGTAATCTGCATTCAGTTCCCAGCACAGGGCTCAGTATTTGTCAAATTGATGAATATAAGAAATCCCTGAGCTGTGAACCATTCTATTCAACACAGAGGAAGAGGAGCTTGGGAGCGGTACCTGGGATGGGTGTGAGCCAGGTAGATTTAAAACCTGAGTATGTAGCCCTTCTTCCCTCTCCCTTCTGCAGAGGCAGCCATGGGTGCAGGGTCAGAAATTGTTTACATACAGGGGAAATGAGCAGTCACATTGAGGATAAAGGGAACCAGGGTGGTCCCTATCAGAGAACGGAGTTACAAATATGGATAGGGTGGACACTGGAAGGAACCCTGTGGTATTGAACTGGACTTGGAGGTACCAGTTTAAACTCATTTTTAATAGATGAACAGATATATATGTGTATGTGTGTGTGTGTGTGTGTGTATACACACATCTACATAGATTTTCTCTATGCTGAGAAAGCCTTTAAACCATGATGCCCTGGTAGCAATGATTATACTTAGTGCCTACACCTTGGCTTTGAAATACCACTTTCCATCAAAAGGAATTGGGGCTCCTTAGAGAAATGTCCGATCCCAAGGCTGGGGCAAGGAAAGTATGAATCTGGGACATCTTAAGCCAGGTAGTGAAACACCACTAAAAAAAAAAAAGTGAGATTTGTCAAAAGGACACAGGAGCCAGCTTGGAGGAGCTGTCGAATCTGAGATGTGAATATCAAAATAATGAAAATGATTTTTTTTTAACATTTTATTTAGAGAGAGAATGTGCGTACGCAAGTGGGGGGAGGAGGAGAGGGAGAATCTCAAGCAGACTCTGCGCTGAGAGCAGAGCGCCACACGGGGCTCGATCTCAAGACCCTGAGATCGTGACCTGAGCCAAAATCAAGAGTCAGACGTTTAACCAACTGTGCCACCCAGGTGCCCCAATAATGAAAATGATTTAAAACCCACTGACTGAAATAAGGAGTCCACGAGTCCACACTGATGCAAATAAATGGTGAAGGGAATTTTTACAGTAGAATGCCAACTAATAAATGTAGAAAGAATGATAGAATGAGGGTCATCATTAGGTGGCCATCCTACTACCATCAGGCACGAAAGAGCAACGGATACTAAAACTAGTGAGTGAAAGTTTGAGGAAACAGGATATTCATATACTGTCAAAGTATCTCCGCACAAAGTATTTTATTAATTTCAAAGGGAAAACATTAACTAGACAGGAATCTGGCAGACACCACCTTAACTGAAGGATCAAGGTTACCATCACCAGTATTAGGACAGTGACATCATGTGCCTCCCACAGTAATAACACAGAATGCAGCATCAATTCTGTCGTATTTCTGCCCAGAATGCATAACCTGAATTTAATAACTAGGAAACATCAGTCAAACCTAAATTAACGGACATTTTCAAAATTGGCCAGAACTTTTCAAAAGATATGAAAATCACAAAAGGAAAGGCTGGGGGACTTCCAGATTGTGGGAGATCAAAGACCCATAACAACGAAGTGTAACACATTATCTTGGATTGATTCCTGGGTCCCAAGATGTTTTTTTTTTTTTCCTTTTTGCTAAAAGAGCATTATTGGGACCACAGGCAACATTTGAATGGAGTCTCTAGATTAGATGGTAGTTTTGTATCAAAGGTAATTTCCTGATTTTGATAGTTGTAATATGGTTGTGTAGAATGTCCTAATTAGTCTTTAGGAAATGTACTGAAGCAGGTAAGGGTAATAGGGTATCGTTTCGGTAACTTCTCCGCTGGTTCAGAAGAAATATGTGAATACTTAAGTACTTACACATATGGAAGGGGGGAGAGAGAGAATGATAAAGCAAATGTGGTGAAATGTTAACAAACAGGGAACCTGGGTGAAGGATGCACAGGAATTCCTTGTGCTATTCTTGCCACTTTTCTGTGTGAAATATCCCAGTTCGTGTTTTTAAGACATTGAAAAGAAAATTGAGTGTTTAGAACCTGAGTCATGCAGAAAAGGCTTTTATTTTTTACCTGTCAACCCCCCATCTTATTCAGAAGACTAAATTGTTTTGGAACATGTAAAAAAATGAAAAAAAAAAAAAACTGAAAATAAGAAATATGTGTGGCCTTGGCAAAAACTGTCTAAATTGTCCAGTTCTACAAAATGCTCATGAAAGTTTGACAGATTATGTGGAAAGAGGTTTCTTTTTGTTTTGGGAAACGGCCCAAACTTCAATGCAGCTATTCTTCTGTGCTCCTGGTATCATTTTACTCCAAACTTGACTGCAATTAGACACAGAGCATGCGATACTGGGACACGGAGGCAGAAAATAATTATTAATAAGGATAAAAGAGATAGACTTGAAAAACTTTTACAGAATTTTATGCATGTGTACACACTTTATTAAATTTGCATTCTAAGATATACACAAGGTCAGCATTTCACAAAACTTCCTATTATTTATTCCAAAAGCAGTTATCATGAAACAGAGTATGATTATATAAGTTAGTCAAGCAAAAAGAGCATCTATAGGATTTTCTTATCATATCATCTCTTGTACTTGCTTTCAAATAGAAGCCTGAAATATGATATATTAGAATAGGAAGAGAGAATTTTACTTTATAATAGTGACCACTTTTCAAATATTAGACTTTATATAAAAATAAAGGGGTACTGTCAACAAAGCTCATCTGAAGGTTAGCGTCTCTATCTTTTATTTATTCCAAAACAATCCCTGCATAAACTTAACTTCCTAGTCAATTTGAACAATAAAAACGAACCTCAGTTTAAACGATGAAGTGACTCATCTCGTCTCCTGGTTCTCACACTACTGTAACAACTTCATTTTCCTGTCCCAATTCTCACCCACCACTGAATTTCAAGAAGAAATTTAAATACCATCACATTCCGAAGGTTGTTTCTTTTGAGTCCTAAATTAGAGCCAAAAAATCATGGCCAAAAGTATCCCTTTAAGACAAAGAAGACAGTAGGGTGAAGGTGGATAAATATCCTGTAAAAGAGAAAACCATCTCTTGGCATTATATGGGCAGAAACATCTGAACGTGGTTCTTTCAGAAACAGAATAGACACACTGAATACCATCGAAGTAATTTTTCTTTAAGATGGCACGCTAGGGACCACGCTTCATAATATGTACACTGATGTTAGGCTTGAAAGCTTCTGGACTTTGCACAGGCGAAAGCAATACGAGAAATCAAGCCATTAATAATGGCCACCGTGGCGGTTATTACAGTTTAAAATCAACACCACAACTGATGCTGGACAGAACTACTTACTGCAAGCTAAGTGATGCTCTCTTGTAAGTCAAAGAGGCTAGATCTCCCTTCAAGCCATACAGGAGGACTACTCTGTGAGTGCCCTCAAAGCGCATCATCTTCCGTTAAAATTCAAGAATCTTGGCCTTCAAAGGACACAGAGGCAGGAGTTTCCATTTCTTACATTCATTTCAAAAGTGGAATATTATGATCCTAGCAGGCAAATTTGCATATTAAACACAGACAATCCAACCACGATGTCTGAACATTAAAAGAAACCTAGCACAACAGACATTTTTACACATTTTTAAATAATAAATAACACAACGATAGATTACACTCGGGTTTTGTTTTTTTTTTTAAATAGCTCTAGCAGGATTTTCCTCTCTTAAAAATTAAATAACTTACGGTACCTCAGACTTAACTATCATGTACACTGTTCACAGCTCAAACAGCTTCTTAAAAGCAGAATGCACAGTAACATTGACTTTTTGCAGCTCCTAAAAGCTTCCCCATAGATATTAAATCGCCCTTACTAGGAGGCAGCATCAACAAGAACTGGATTCGGACTCTGGTGGCAACACGATAACCCACAGTCGGCAGCAGCACGCACTCACCACGCGACAAAACCAACAAATCCAGTAACAGAAAAGTAATCAGGAAAAAAAAGCAGCAATCGAAACAGTATGTGGCAATCGGACACATAAAGCCCCCTCTTCTACCCTACCTTATGACATCCATCTTTACAGCACAACACTGTACCCCGAGGCACCTCAGGCCTCCTAAGACCACCCGAAACAAGCTGTCAAGCTCCATGTATGCTTTTCTACACAGTGCTTTGGGTGTAAATAACATTATTCATTCATTTGTAGATGCTCCACACATCTGGTCAAGGCAGGAATTTCTTCTCCTTGATAACACCACCTAGAAACATTAACAATATTTTATATATTCCTTCGGGCAACAGGTTTGGGGAGAAAAATATCAACTGTGGTGGCTAAGGCATAAGAACCTGTGGTGAGTCATCCAGGCATCCTGTCAAGTCCATTTACATTCTCAGCACTAAAATCAATCCTCACGTCATACACTCCACCAGCAAAGCGATATGGACAGTAATGAAAGCGACTACGTGTTTCTTCCCCTCTGAGAAATGGCAAGTAAGCAGCTCAAACAGGAAAGGGAAACAAAATGATGTACTTTAAGCTGATGCAGAAAAATAAAAATTTAATATAATCGAAAGCAATCCATCTATTATTGTGAAATAAAGAGATCTGAAACTAGTCAACAGAGAACAAAACAAAAACAAAACAAAACAAAACAAAACAAATCTCTCAAGCAAGAGAATTTCTGATCAACTTTAGCTGTCGTGTCACTGCTGGGAAAAAGAACTACACATCAGTGCTTTCCTTAAACATATAGACTCCACAATAGGTGCTCTCTGAGGCACTGAGGACAAAATATATATGTCTATATATATATATATATGTATATACTCTAGGCAATCGAAAATGAGTATTGGAGATTTAGTCACTAGATCCAAAATGAGATCCGCAAAAAGAGACATGAGTAAGGTCACTACACTCGTAAACTTGAACTTTTAGAGGAGAGAGATGCCGAAAAGAATGGCATCAAAGTGGTTTTTTTTTTAAGTCTGTCACACTTTAATCCTCATATGGATCAAAGTTCTCTGCGTTCCTCACTGAACATTTTACGCAAGGAACAGCAGTTAAGACGCTGAATCAGAAATGGGTAAGTCACTTGGGTGAGAGATCATCCATCAAGATGAACGGAGAGCATGAATTGGAGCATGCTACTGGAGACTCTGCGGTTGTGCTGCCTTTAGCCAGTGAGTCTGAGGATAAGCCACTGCTGCTACTACTGCCATCCAAAATATCTGAACTGAGGACAAAGCAAAAAGAATTATAAGCAGATGCATCTATCAGGGTAAAGGTAAACATAACATGCAACAACACAGTTTCAAGAACTCACATGTCGGTAAGAGCATTTGTAAATCATACCAAGCATAAGCAAGAGCAATGAACTACACGGGCTCCCTGCTTCGCGGGAAGCCTGCTTCTCCCTCTCCCACTCCCCCTGCTTGTGTTCCCTCTCTGGCTGTCTTTCTCTCTGTTAAATTAAAAAAAAAAAAAAAAAAAGAGCAATGAACTACATAATGTACTGTATTCAGATACCTGCACAAACAAGGTCACAGAAGCCCAAAGTAGGACGCTCAAGGTTCTGTATCACTTTAGGGCTCTCTTGGAGCCACCAGAACGTCCAACATAGAGTAAGCACTCCTCTTGACATGTCATGACTTTGGTGAGGGAGTTCCCTTACCTTCAGCTCAAGACATTGCTATCCTGAGATTTCGCTTCTTTCCTCCCCATCAGCCTTCGAGTAAGAGGACTGGCTACTCACTGAGGTACCCTGCATCATCTGAAGTACTCTAGTAAGTTCACTGCTTCATGGTTCCTCTACTCCAGAACATGGTCGTTCAACTACCCTAGATTTGACCACTTCCCCCTTCGCAAGAGGCCTTCAACTCAAACACTTTTTTTTTTTCTAATTTCTCCCTGCACTGTTTGTCTGTCTTATTCTTCTCATTTGATGAATTTGACAGTTTCCTTTTCTCTTCCTTTCAGAACCCAAAGGTGTCCCTGATATCTCTACAAGCCTCCCTCAGTTACTATCCAGTTAGGCTGCTAAAAGGAATGTTCTATTGCCACAGACCCAATACCTTCACCCTCCGTTGGCCTCTTTGATTCTGACAGCTAGCTTCTGCTCCCATCCTTCCAATAAAACTCCCAGTCTGGGCATCAGAGCCTCTAGAATCCAGCCCAGGGATGCCTTACCCATCCAGCCCAGGCTCTCGTGGCTGCCGACCACCCATCTGGCCTGCTTCATAAACCTGGCTTCATACTTCAGTATTCACAATTAAGAGCCTTCACAATTTCGCACCAGGCTGCCTTTCTGGCTCTGAGTCCCATCAGTCCAACATTGTAAGTGCTATGCTCTATATCTGGCCTGAATTCACTCCTTCACTTATTCTAATATTTACCAAGGACCTGCCAAGTCCAGGAAGTATTATGCTAGATCTTAGAAATATAATGGCATCTAAGATAGACACGGTCCCTGCCCTCATGGAACTTTACAGTAAGTACAGTGGGGGACACAGGCTTTTAAGTAATCACGCTAATACATATGTACTTTGTGATCAAAGCAATAAAAGCAAGATACAAAGGGCTCTGCAAGCATATAACATGCGTAACCTGATCTAATTTGGAAGAACAGGGAGGAACACGTTCCTCAAAAGTGATACTTGAGCTGTCATCTGAAAGATGAGTAGGCATTAACTAGGTCTGGTTTGGGAGGAAGCAAGGGTAGTTTTAGGAGCCGAAAGCAGGCTAGTGTGGCTGTTAAGTACAGAGAGTGAGAACACAATGAGAGACAAAGCTGGAGAGGTAGCTGGGCAGTTTTAGGATTTACACAGACACACTTTAATTCTGAAAAGGGAAGCAAGCATAGAATTGGGAGAAGGAATAATGAATGAATCAGGAAATATGGGTTCTAGCTGAAGTCTGGTCACTAGCTCTTTTACAAAAGCCCACCCTGGTCTAATATGCTCTGAGGCTAAATATTAGGAGTCTTTAATATGATCACCTTTCTGGATCTCCAAGTTAATACATTTCCGGTGTTAAGCAACCCATGGTACATTTGGAAGTTTCTGGGCCCTATACCCTACCCCCCACCTCAATGACATGTAACGCTCTCCCCCCTCTTCTCTGCTATTTTTCTATTGCCTGTGGATTGTTTTTAGGTGGAGACAGAATACAAATAAACTTCGGAAAAGTAAACATAAAAATGGAAACAGTACAGTCCACAGAACTCCCACTCTATGCTCACTGCTGTGAAACGCATCATTAATAACAGCACTTTTAAGTAAGAAGTTCGGAAAATTTAGCTGGCACTGCTATTTTTTCAACCCAATGGTAAAACAGGTCTAAAATATGAATTATTCAAACTACTGAAAGAAAGTTACACAGATAATCTAAGGCATTGGAAAATCAAAAGACCTTTATATTTGCCTTTGGAACATATGTGATTTTTCCTCCTGCAGCATTTTGCCTAGACTAATATTAAAATGAATTTACTTTCCTAAAGCACATATTGGCCAGGCAGCCGAAGGACACGCTCTGTGCTACTTGGCAGGAAGAAACAGGCTTAGATTAAAATTTGGCCACCCAGCAGATAATCTGAATATAAATAAAGACTTTCTTATTCCAACCACCAGACTTACGGTGAGCCCTGGGTTAAAAGATTCCATTTGTAACAAGACCTGCTTGCTTAGGTGAATCCTGTATTCATTCAAAAACACAGAACATGGCTCATGAGGAGAAAGCTCTCATGTAACATGGTTGATTACCTTAAGAGAAATAAGCTAACAGGGAAATTACCAAGAAGTTACCAAGACAAAAAGAATACAAATCTGAACATTTCATTTCATATATTCCTTTTCAGGAATTTCTTCTCTATTATTAAATATGAACGTATGAAAAACTGTGTTCATTATTAGTGAAATAGCATACTTATATATAACTGCCAGTGTAATTTAGATACAGAACTTGGTAAACCGTTCACCAGGTATTTTCACTAAAGTCTAATTTCTGTTCTAATAAATCTGATACTACTACACTTGGTCATGGAAGCAGAGACTACAGGTAAATCTGTGTAAAGCAAGACTTACGTGATTTTTTTTTTTTATTCACAGAGAGGTCCCTGAATAAAAGTGACTTTCACAGCGTTCATTACTAAACCTTCCATCAGGCTTTCTAAAAGCAACAAAGTACGGTCCAATTTGAGTTTATCTTTTTCCTTTCCTAGCTGAAGCTCTGATGAAGGGGTTAATGGGCTTCAGACTAATGGCTGAAAGCCAGACAATGCAAGGAAAGCAAAGGACCTAGACAGTTCAAGTTGCACACAGTACACGAATCAAAAATGAACTAATTCTAATTCATTCTGGCCACTGAGTATACATATTGATGCAAAATCTGAACCACACATCAAAAACACAACTATTAAGGTAGTGCCCTCAGTCAAAAAAAAATAAGGGCAAAAGTATAAGAGAATTATTAAAACATTCAAATGATAAACAATAAAATCAGGACGTCCAGTGTGACTCATGCTATTACCCATCTGGTTGAGCCACTTTGTGCCTTGTCCAGTCAATAAACTGGGTTCTATCCGATTAAGGACAGGCAGGTAAATGCACTAGAAATTAGACACAGGCCTATCAACCCCTGCACAGATTCTGGTATAAGCTAAGACTATGTAGCATCCCCTACCCCTTGGTGTGGGTTAAAGTGGTCCATTGGGTAGGTTTTCTGGTCTCTACTATCTTATCTTAGAAAGATCCAACATTGTATTTCTGCATAACTTCTAAGTTTTTAAGATCACACATTTAAATATAATCATTTCCATAGTCACCTTGGAGATAGTTTAAAAGTACCAGCACAGATGTCTAAGCTGCTCACTTAAACATGTTCAAGGTATATGTATACGTTCTATTATTAAATAAATCATGATTAAATCTTATTCTTTGTACATGTCACATATTCCTGATTAAATTTTCTTGCCATGACACATAAACCATTAAAAATAATGTGAAAACCACGAAATGAAATCCAGTGAAAAATGTTAAAATAAAACTGTAATAAGGTTAAATTACCAGTCACACTAACACTGATGCACTGGGCAAGAATTTCATGGGAGAACTTTTCCTTTCCTGTATGAGAAACAGACTATCACTTAATCTTCACCACATGGCTAGTAGCCCTCAAAACAGATCATCTTGTTCCCATAAGAATGAGGAGCAGAACAAGAGTCCACAACACACAAAAAGAATCAAAGCGCCATGGAAAGGTGTACTTCCAAGCTATGATCAAATTCTTGAGGTTCGGAAGAACTAAATGCAGAATGACGTAATTCCTGCCTTGTGCTTGACAACGTTCCCCGGATTTGGCTGGCAAAGATTTCAGAGTTTTCATCTAGTAAAAAATACGGTATCAAGAGTGGGCCTACTATTCCTTTGGGCAGCAGTTGCCACATTGGACACAAACCCCAAATAAGTCTATACTCAAACTTCACGCTTAATTTACACTTCAAAGATGTCAGGTTTTATTTTATTTTTTTTTAATATATTCTTTTTTTAAGATACTATTTATTTATTTGACAGAAAGAGAGAGAGAGCGCGCGCACAAGCAGGGGGAGCAGCAGACAGAGGGAGAGAGAGAAGCAGGCTTCCCTCTGAGCAGGGAGCCCGACGTGGGGCTCAATCCCAGGACCCTAGGATCACGACCTGAGCCGAAGGCAGACGCTTAACTGACTGAGCCACCCAGGTGCCCCAAGATGTCAGATTTTAAAGACTGTTACCTAATATATGAAGTTTAAGTTAAAGTTTTAAAACCCATCTTCCCTTTGTGGGGTGGGGCAGGGAAACAAACTATGACAACTGAAATGATGAGATACCATCTACTAATGATCCGGTACCTTTTCTGCTCCCTAAAATGTATAAAAATGGTTTCCTTGGTTATCAAGTAGATTGGCTATCCTTGGCAACAGAAACCAGAACACAGCTAGTCTCTGTCTCTGTCCCCATTTCTAAGAATACGGATGTCTGATCAATGAAACTGCATTACAGAGATAGCAAAAAAAAGGTTTTGCAAAAGCAGGATCCAATTTTTACGGATCATGAATAACTCCTGTTTAAAATCTCTTCGTGGCAGACATAAATGTCAGCAATATTAGGATACAAGGTGTCCCCAAAGTCGGAGCAATTTTAAGCTTTAATATCCTCTGGAGTCCAGACGCTACAAACTTACCAAAAACATCTTTTAAAGTTTAATTGCTTAAATATCTTTCACACTTAGTTTTGTGAATTTGGAGTAATAAATTTCTTTTTAACCTATGACTTGAGCCACACGTTGGCCTGTTACTGCTCTGACTGGCCGTAAATGAAGCAAATCTTTCCAGCGTGAGGCAACGCTTTTTGTCTTTATGGATCAAAAGTGCCCTTGGTTACCAGTGTCGAGGTACCCAGGGCTCTCATAGCTAGTCACAGCTCTGAGGAGAAAGAATGGGAGTAGTGGCAACAGAAATAGGACCCTCACCATAGCCACCATCACTGACAACTTAGGCTTTGCTGTTCAGAGGAATAAACATCTGGACAAGGGGTGAGGACCCTTGGTAAATCCCAGACCCTTCTCTTTCCTTTTTTCTTTATTTGTCTGAACCTGTTTCATGGCATCCTGTACAGTCAGTCTGTGACATTATTTTTTTTTAAAAATCACTTCACCCTGTACGTTCTCAGCTTGGCAAAATGCTTCCCTATCTTTTCCCTAACTTGGTTACTTGGTTAGCAACTGGGTAAGCAAAGCTATTTATAATGTCATGTGCCTATATTAAAACACACTTTACCATAAAAGTGATAGGCAGTTTCCACTAAGTATAGAGTTTCAGCCGCTAGTCCTCTTGACAAGCCTTAGAAGTTTTCTCTTTGCAATCATCTACATACCTGGAAAGGCACTCTATACCAAAATTAGCACACTGAGCTACCAAGGACAGACACAGATGAGAGAGAAGAGAGACTGTGGGGCTGAAAATAGCTAGAACAATCTAAAAGGCATCTGTTCCAAGGTCAGAACAGTACTGATCAACGAGTCTAAGAAACTAGAAGAATCTGTGACTTCTTGGTCAACTAGAAGTACAGGTTATCTTACACAAAACAATTAACATGGGATCTGGAAAGACAGAATCACTAATCCTTATACCTTATAAGTGGTGTGCACAATTCTTCCATTTAGAGTACACCATCCTTTTATTTTTAAAATGAATGTACTTTTGGGCTCTTAAAAAAGATCCTCAGCTATAAAACTCAGGAAACAAAAAGTCCTGAAAGGCACTACACAGTTGTGTCTAGAACACGGGTGCTCACTGAATTGATTAGAAATATGTACCGAGGGGCGCCTGGGTGGCTCAGTCGTTAAGCATCTGCCTTCAGCTCGGGTCATGATCCCAGGGTCCTGGGATAGAGCCCCGCATCGGGCTCCCTGCTCGGTGGGAAGCCTACTTCTCCCTCTCCCGCTCCCCCTGCTTGTGTTCCCTCTCTCGCTGTGTCTCTCTCTGTCAAATAAATAAATAAAATATTTAAAAAAAAATGTACCGAGGGGCACTAGGGTGGCTCAGTGGGTTAAGCGTCTGCCTTCGGCTCAGGTCAAGATCCCAGGGTCCTGGGATCGAGCCCCGCATCGGGTTCCCTGATCCACAGGGAGTCTGCTTCTCCCTCTGCTGCTCCCCCTGCTTATGCTCTCTCACTCTCTCTCTCAAATAAATAAATAAAATATTTTTAAAATATTTAAAACAAAAGAAATATGTACTGAAAGATTTCAAAGTATTACCTGGCCACTGCCACTATCCCTTCCCCTTCTTTCCAATATGTATGTCAGCGTCCAAGTACTCAACTTCAGGTATATGAAAAGAAGTTAACTTTTGCACAAAAACACTTAAGGGCCTTAAGTTAGATACCTAAACTTGGATGAGTAAGGCTAAAAAAAATTATGTGACTAGACCACAGGAATCAGGAAGTGTATACTAACACTTGTTTTTATACTGAAAAAAAACAAAACCTGGGTAGGATTGTGACAGAATACCCCAAAAATTTAAAAAGATTTTATAACAACAGAAAATGCTATAGAAAATGCCATGCTTCAGAGGATGCTGGTATTCTCTGCTAAGTCAAAAGGATAAGTCAAACACAAGCAGAGCAGCTACAATCAATGCACATTATCCACAGCAACCCAGAAACTCTTTCTCACGCCATCCAGCTGTTGCCACTCTCCCACACCATTAGCACCTACTGAGAGAGGCTGACCTAACAGGAGTTAGGAAGGAAGGTGAAGGTGCCAAAAACATACACACACTTCTAAAGGAGTACTCAATGACTTTCAAATTATCTTTTTTTTCACATTTTCTGTACCTCCATGGAGCTTTCCCCTCTACAGAGCATGAATAAAAAGCCGAATATTATTTCAAATGATCCCAATATACTTTTGATGTGGCTCTTTTTTAACAGATCATACCCTAACATCCTTTGGATTTGATTTCATTTTTTACCATGAACTGAGATCAGACAGTTGCGCAGCCTCCGGAGACAGCATGCTGGTAGTGCCTTGGAAGAGCCTCTTGGGCTGGCTTTCTGTCTCCATTTCACCTAAAACAGAAAGAGATGATGCTACCGTAAAACAATTTTACAGATACAGGCATGGTGCTTAAATGGGATGAGCTTTGTTTAACTAAAGCTCAGAATACTTCGTCAAGCCATTACTTCAAAGCTGTTTTTCCACGGGCTTTAAGGTGGAAGAAATATACATACTTCCATATAACCTCAACCAAAAAGCAAGCAGCCCTAAAAAAAAAAAAAAGGCCTTCTTATTTAGCACGCTAAGGATATAGTCATGTTCTTTAATAGAAGAGCAGAACACGGACTGCATCGGGCAAAATGAATCAAGGCTTACCCCAGCAGAAATAAAGAATCCCCAAACAGCTGAAGTTCACAGTGAATAATGATTTATCCTGAGAATTAGTGAAGCCTATTGATTTTATATTACTTTAATATTGGAATATTTCCTGAGTTGAAGTCAAATGGGTTAAAAAGTATGTAGTCTAATAAATGGTGTATAAATCAAAGATTGCTTTAGACTACTTAGTGAAAATGAACTTTTTAAAAAGTAACTTTGGGGGCGCCTGGGTGGCTCAGTTGGTTAAGCGACTGCCTTCGGCTCAGGTCATGATCCTGGAGTCCTGAGATCGAGTCCCACATCGGGCTCCTTGCTCAGCAGGGAGTCTGCTTCTCCCTCTGACCCTCCCCCCTCTCATGCTCTCTCTCATTCTCTCTCTCAAATAAATAAAATCTTTCAAAAAAAATAAATTAAAAAAATAAAAAGTAACTTTGAATGCCCATCTGTAACTGAAAGCAATTATTAATCCATTCACGAAATTGGTGTTGTACTGGCCACCTCAATCTTATAAACTGTCTCAGAACATCTGTAAGGTAGCAGAAAAACTTTGCATCAATCGGAATAACATTTTGCCACCAGGAGTGCAAACACTAAAAACCCTCTGTTAAGACAGAAAAAGCCCCTTTCCAAATAAGCTATGATTTAAAACACACAAATACCTTAGTTTTGAGGCTCCTTATCTGAGCTTTAAAATGGAATATTAAATAAAATCTAATTCTTGGGCCTAACTATATGCTCCAATGGGAAATTAGTAACTGTGAATTTACAGCTGTACAAGATTCTTCTGATGGAAAAAGATCAAGCAACAACAAATGCAACATTCATTTTTTTCCTATTATCAATTAATTCATATTATCTTTCTTCTGGAGCTATTTTGAAAATTACTAACTCAGGAAAGGTTATATTTTTATTTGCTTTTGCCATGCTTTAATATGGAGCTTTTAAAAGCTATTGCCTGGCTTTCAACAACCCCTCATTAGCAAAAGACTTTAGCCCTTTTCAGCAAAGAATTCCTCCATCTGCTGGTATATTTTGGAATAGCTTTGAAACCAAACAACCGTACTAATTCCACCAACTTCCTGCAATATATCAAAAATTAATAATAACAATAATAATAATGGCTTTAATTTCCAAGTGTTATTTTCACCTAACAGCTCCTGAGAAGGTTCTTAGGGTTGTAAATAATTCCTTGCAGCATTAAGGTAAAAGACTACTAGGTTATAAAATAAAATTTATTCACTAAATACAAACATCGTCACCATATCAAAACCTATTTTCCAGAGCACACCATCTTTAAGTTACCTGCAATATCGTACTTTTTGAATCTGTGCATGATGCTGTATCGGTGGAAAGCTTCCACCAAAGCTGCAAATACCTGTTTACCTAGTATTAGGAGAGGGACTGTTTTCCTGGCCCCAAAGGTGATCTGCACAAAGAAACCACTTGCTGAACTGCTTTTTCAAAATTATGGTTAAAACTCTTGTTTAAAATGACATCCAGGGGCGCCTGGGTGGCTCAGTCGGTTGAGCGGCTGCCTTCGGCTCAGGTCATGATCCCGGGGTCCTGGGATCGAGCCCCACGTCCGGCTCCCTGCTCAGCGGAGAGCCTGCTTCTCCCTCTCCCTCTGCCAGCCACTCTGCCTACTTGTGCTCTCTCTCTATCTCTCTGTCAAATAAATAAATAAAATCTTTAAAAAAAAAAAAAATAAATAAAATAAAATAAAATGACATCCAACACTTGCAATCATATGGGTATAGCCCCAGGAATAATGAATGACTCAACCTATGTTAATTTTTTGTGCTTTTTTAAAATAGACTCCATCGGGGCCCTCACAGGCATCTGAAACTAGCACCGAGTGAGATCATTTTAGTTTACTACCCTGTGATTCAAAATAAGGTAATTAAGATCACCCCCATCATATCAAAAACCCTATGTGTTCGAATATGAGGCAGTCTCTCTCTGGGAGGCATAATTTGATGGTGGCTTATATCTGAATATGCAGCATGTTTAGAGACCTATTTACTAGGACATAAGCACATACTTCTGCAACGTATTAACTTGCATCTGTTTTCTATTCAGATCACTGAGAGGCAAAATTTTTGGAATATATATTGGTAATATGAATATATGAATAAGATTCAGTTATGAAGTGCAAAAAACATAAGACAGTATCAGATAACTAATTTACAAAACTTAGTATCCGTAAAGCATATATTGGGAAGAATATTTCACATTTCTTTAGAAAAAAGGAGTCGTGCCTTGAGCTAATTTCAGACAAATTCTAATTTGTCATTCAAGCTCAACTACGTTTAGTATCAGAAGTGTGATGCTTACCTTTTCTTTTCAGAGGACCAAGAACACTGGGCCTGATGCACTTGACTGGACTCTGACTCCTCCTGCTTCAGAGAATAAACAAACAGGAGGATGTGAAGTGCTTCTAAGATGCAAGATTAACGTTATAGCCCACCAAACAAATCAATAAAATTGACAATCATCTAGAAAACAATGGAAAATGCCTCTGCTGTAAGCTGAGGAACTGAAATACCAAAACATGATCTTAGCTGGCCTATGGCAATCTGAAACAACACGGCGTTTTAAGCTATTTTTAGAAATCATTCTATGAGACAAGATATCTACAAGTTTTGTTTTTTTTTTCTAAGATAAACCTTATTAAAACGGTATTTAGATTTGACTGGTCTACAATCTTACATTTTTTCCCTTATCCTTACAAAGGATATATTGTGTGTGTGTGTGTATCTGGTAAAATGTCACTGGTAGAACATAGGTGATAGGTATTATATGGAGGCTCATTGTGTTCAATTTTGTTGTCTGTTTGAAAATTTCCATAAGAAAACCTTGGGGAAAAAGTTCATCAGGAGAGACAAATTTTTGAAAGGCAGGTTCACTTACCTGGTAAAGCGTCTTGGACTAGGAACGGGACTTGGTGGCAGCCCGCTGCTGCTCACAAACATTTGTAAGGATGGTGAAAAACATTGCTAGAAAAAACGTATTTAATATTAACATAGTTCTAGTGCTCCAGCTTTCAAAAGGTTCTCATGATAATAGAAAAAACACCCTAAGAATTGCTTAGCGCGCACACACACACGAGAGAATATATATATATATATTGATAGACCGTTTTTTCAAGTTACTATCACTGACTTTCATTAATTTTCCTTCTAGTCATCGGATTCTTCACAAATGAGGCTGTGTGTGTGTGTGTGTGTGTGTGTGTGTGTGTGCGTGCGTATTTGAGAGAGTAAAGAGCTCAGTGTGTGAAAGAGAGTTAGCATCTTGTCAATGAGCCTACCTTTCCAAATCCTCTGGTGGGTGATGGTGCCGGAGAAACTGGAGTGAAGTCAATCCTTTTTGGAGAATATAGTTTCTCCGGCTTCTCAAAATCGCTGTCACTCTGTAAACATAAAGTGTTATTTCCTCACAATTCACAATCCAGCACATCACAGCTCTTTACTACTCAAGCATGCCTACATTTTTAGAATAGAAATGTACAGACTCTAAAAAGTTGCAATCTCACGTTCTGGTGGAAAAGCAGAGATCAAAAACGAATACAAATTTGGAAACAGGGGTGGACGAAATGGTATGAAAAAATTAATGAAGCCAATGAACAACATAAAGGTTTCCAGAGAATAAAAAAACAAGTAAACATGGGATTAACTTTACCAGGCTCAAGCTCTCATCCCATGATTGGCTTATCTGCATTGCGGTCTGCACTTCCCTAAAACAAACAGAAATGAAAGGCCATCAGTGCTCAGGAACAAGACATACAACCAGCTAGGCCCTGTTCTTATGAAGCACTAACCGTTCGTGTGCAGTTTCCCTGTTCATCATATCCATGCCCTCCTCCTGCAAAGATAAACATGTGCTGAAAACACAGTATCCACATCCACACGGTTCTCTACTTCGAAGAAAATTTTTTTTTTTTTTTTTTTTTAAAGATTTTATTTATTTATTTGAGAGAGAAAGCACAAGAGGGGGAGAGCGGGAGAGGGAGAAGCAGACTCCCCACTGAGCAGGGAGCCCGACGCGGGACTCGATCTTGGGACTCCAGGATCTTGACCTGAGCCGAAGGCAGTCGTTTAACCAACTGAGCCACCCAGGCGCCCCTACTTCGAAGAAAATTTTAAAAGACTTTTTTTTTCTGCCTTCTTTGACATCATCACAGCGCAAGCAGAACATTCTAAGACTGTCACCCCTGCCACGTCTGTGTTTTACCTGCACACTCGGAAGAATTTCCAGCTGTCTGTGGCTACCCAGAGTGGCAGCCTGACTCATGTTTAATGGATAAATCTTCAGAATGAAAATAAAAGCAAAGTGGACAATTCAGACAATTGTAGCTCTGAGCTAGGAAGTAAAATTTACCCTTTTGATCTGATGCAGTCTGCTGCTAGGAACACGGTTAGGCGAGGATGACAGCAACTGGAAAGGAAAAGTAAACATTTACTATTTTCTGAATCACAAAGCAGCAGTCTGCTGTCAGTCCCAGTGTCCAACTTCCTCCCAGATAAGATTTCATATTCTTCTCAGAGATGTAGCTCTTTAGATCACTGAACATTAACGCACTAGAGGCAGGACATTCAGTCTTTGGAAAGTACACCAGGTGTCCAACCTCAAAGCACCATCTGTCACTAGACAGGCACTGACTTTAACACTTTTCCCAAATGAATGCAGGGCTGTGTACATTTACGTAAAAAAAAAAAAAAGAAAAAAGATTCCAGGCCTTGGAAATATCCATTACCCCACTTATCTAAAATAAGGAACTAGGTAAGAAGGGAAAGAAAAAAACTGATTCTAGTCATTTTAACACCAATGCACCAATGGAGGAAGGCTCAGAAGCCCAGTATAATATTCTGTCTATGATTAGGGTTGATCAAAAACACTTTAAAACTGCAATCAGAAGATTTTGCTTGTGTGATCTAAATCAATTATAAAATTTGGCCACTACCACTATCACCGCAAACCCTACTTACTAGTTAAGAAAAATCAATGTGGAAGGCAATGTGTATTTTTCAGATAACTGCTGCTTTCCGTTAGATCATCATTTTTTGACAACACAAAGCTAAAATGATTTGGCGGGGGCAAATTATGTTCCCTCAAAATAATCACAATCTGATCACAAGATGAAAGGTACAATTCATCTCAACAGCTCTTACAGGGTTCTAACAGCCATAATGTAAACAACTGCTACTTATTCCCTAATTAAGTGCAAATAAATCTGTAGTGCTGTAAAACCAAGTAAGACAACGATCTTGTTACAAGAGGCCCTATCCTATTAAAATGTCTAAAAATCCTAATGTAGTGAGTAGTATAAAATGGTAATAAACTACTCCAAGTTTTTTAGGCAAAAGCTAATCCGGGTGAAATTTTTTAAAGTTACACACTAAAATGGGATTTTTACCTCAAAGGATATCTCTTCAGTACCCACCCCTTCCTCTTACTTTTTCCTCTCCTGGGCTCTGAAAACAGAAAAACTTTACGAATAAAATCCTCTTAAAGTTTTTTTTTTCTACTAGAAAACTAATATATGTTTACTGGTCAACTCTTAATAAAGGTCATTTGAAAAACACTAAGCGGGGTGCCTGGGTGGCGCAGTCGGTTAAGCAGCCAACTCTTGGTTTCGGCTCAGGTCATGATCTTGGGATCCTGGGATCGAGCCCCAAGTCAGGCTCCGTGCTCAGCCGGGAGTCTGCTTGTGATTCTCTCTCTCCCTCTGCCTCTGCCCCCTACCCCCAATGGTGCGCGCTCTCTCTCGCTCACTCTCTCAAGTAAATAAATAAATCTTTTTTTAAAAAAAGAAAAACACTAAGCTACTAGGCAAGTAAATAAGGCAGGAAAGACTAACAGGATACCATGGAAGAGAGCATGGATGTGTCCATCAGAGAACAAAAGAAACCCTAGAGGCCGCGAAATCATCAGGAAAGCCAAAGATTGCAAAAAGCTGATGGCAGAGAAAGTCAGAAATTTAGATGCTTCATCTATATGATGTACAACTTGTCAACGTAGGCAGAACTGGAAAGAAGACCCAAAAGGGGCACAGGGAAGAACAATGCTGTGTCTAGTACTGGAAACAAGCGTTAATGTACAGGCTGAGAAAAAAAGCCAAGCACGTCAAGGAGGGTGCTGGTTAGTGGTGTTAAGTGAAGCAAAGAGCTCAAGTGGGGTAAGAAAAGAGGCCCCTGCCACTGGCATCAAGTGGGCACTGGTGACTTTTGCAAGAACAGGTTTTTTAAAAGATTTTATTTATTTATTTGAGAGAGAGAGAGCATGCGAGCAGGAGGAGGAGCAGAAGGAGAGGGAGAAGCCAGCTCTGCACTGAGCGCAGAGCCTGAGTGGGGCTCGATCCCAGGACCCCAAGATCATGACCTGAGCCGAAATCAAGTCAGACGCTTAACCGACTGAGCCACAGGCGCCCCTCCAAGACAGTTTGGTTTTTTTTTTTTAAAGATTTTATTTATTTGAGATAGAGCAAGCGAGTGAGTGAGAGAGAGAAAGAGAGAGAGCACGAGTAGTGGGTGGGCAGAGGGAGAGGGAGAAACAGGCTCTTCACTGAGCAGGAAGCCCGACGCGGGGCTCCATTCTAGGACCCTGGGATCATGACCTGAGCCGAAGGCAGAGGCTTCACTGACTGAGCCACCCAGACGCCCCTGAGAACAGTTTTTTAATAGTATGGTGATAGAGGTAGTGAGATCACAAACAGGCTGAGTAGATGGCAAGAAACTAGGAGACAAGGAATTAGAGGCAGTATGGTGTGGATTAAGCTCTGTGAAAGCTCAGAGGGGTGGAAGGAAAACAGGGAAAGAGAGACCAATGAAAAAAGACAAGTCTGTGTTCCAGATATTAGATATGTGAGTCAGAAGAAAGTGGGAGCAAAAAAGCCAGGGAGGAAGGGACTAGAGGGGAGACAACAGACCGAGCAAAGAGACAGGAGACTCAGAAAACCTAGGAATCATTAGGACACAGCACCACATGTGGAGGTAAAGACATTTTCAGAAGAAAGCCGACACGTATACAAGATAGCTGTCTGCAAGCTCTGTGAACAGAGAAGGGTCATCTGGCAAAAGTGAAAGGTGGAGGAAGCCTGCAAAAATTTTTTTTCCAAACTAGAATATTGCTTTGGAGAACAGCACAAAGCAAGCGGCACCTTGAGCCCAAAATGCCCAGGAAGAGTTTCTCTCCTGGCCCTTCAAATGACCAATTCCTTGACATTTCCCTACTCGTAATATAGACAACATTTTTCCCCTGGTCACTAAGAAATAAAAGTTCAGTCCCCTGGTGTCCTCCTACGCCCTGCATTTACACCTAATCGGTTGTCACATCATGAAGAAACGACCTCTGCACGTCTTCTTGTGCCAATCCCCTCCTTTCCATTTCATTCCTCCCCTTGCTTTTGGCAGCAGACACAGGGAAGTGTATTTAAAGATTTATAGAGGGGGCGCCTGGGTGGCTCAGTGGGTTAAGCGTCTGCCTTTGGCTCAGGTCATGATCTCGGGGTCTTGGGATCGAGCCCCCCATCAGGCCCCCTGCTCAGCGGGGAAGTCTGCTTCTCCCTCTCCCTGCCGCTCCCCCTCCTCTTGTGCTCTCGCGTGCACTCTCGCTGTCAAATAAATAAATAAAATCTTTAAAAAAAAAGATTTATAGAGGACACTGTGATATAACAGATAAGGTGTAATCAGTGGCGACCGAAGTACCCAAAGGGTGCTGCAGAAGGCCTCCCGAACCAGGAATCAAGAGGAGAAGGGGACGGAGGGAAAGACAACATAAGGATCAACAAAGAGCAGTGAATCAACATGGCTCCTCCCGCAAACTAGGTATTTAGTGCAGCCAGAGAAAAAGGTATTTTGTCAGGGGGTAGGGAGAGATGAGCCTAGACAGAGTGGACAAGAATCTTCGCATCTTAGAAAAGAGCAAAAGTCAAGTGTAAAGAGGCAAATTCATTTTCCCTTTTTTTTTCCTACTACTGATATCAGGAACATAGCTGTGTAACAAGTGGAAACATTTTTCATATGCACAGCAAAATTAAATTCTACTTTCCAGTATCCTCAGGGAAGGTGACGTGAATCAAAACTCCAGATAGCAAACATTTTCCCCTTTAAGTATTTTTAGCCACTTCAGCTGGAAATCTTTCTTGAAAGTGTTGTATCTACCCCCCCCCTTTCTTAAACAGATTTTACCAAACAGAATGGCACTGGCATATCTCTATTCTAATCCCAGCCCTGCCGCTTACCAATTATGTGATTCTAAGCAAGTCGCTTCTATCAGCTGAGTCTTAGCTGCTGCCTCTTTTAACTGGGAAAAACATCTTTTGTCCTGCCTACTTCACACGGGTTGCTATGAGAATGACAAGTGTGAAAGGACTCTGTAACATGTAGAATACCATACAAGCATAGGTACTACTATAATTTAAGAAAAGGTTAATGACCCAGGTATCTTTAAGAACATCAAGTATTTTACAGTTCTATGCCAGCAAGACCCTCAGGGTCTATTAACGGGCTCTTAGCCCTTGTACTAAGCCACGGACTAATTTTTTAAAAGCCTCTTTCTGCTTTTCAGTTTTTCCCTCTCCTCCCTTGCTAGCAGCTATTAGTATACCTTAAACCCGAATGTACCTCTTCTGATTTGCTCTTTCTCCACACTACCGAGTTGGAAGCTTATTATAATTGTGCATAAATTTTAGATGATTCAGAGGTCAGAGAGGCTCCCTATAAATAAACTGATGAACCTTTGTGCACAGACTATGGAAATCAAGCGCAGCCATTCAGAGGTCTGTTTGCTTACATCTCAGATATCTTCCAGAGTGCTGCAGCTACTGGATAAGTGGGCCCCGCATGTGAAGTGCTACTATATAAAAAACCTCATCATAATTTCTCCCAATGCGACCAACTAATAAGGTGATCCCTGACAGCTCTGGCTGTACAAAACAGTCACTATTAGCGACTCTACCGGGAATATAAATACAAGCATTATAAAGGAGATCTTACTGTGGATAAATAACGTTGTCCAACAGACAGGTGTCAGAAATAAATACTCTGCTACAGTCTAAATGATTTTTGCTTCCTAGGACAAATAAAGACCACTTTTCTCAGCTATATTTAGAAGTTAATCCTGACTTACCTCATAACCATGATGCAAGTAGTGACAAAAAAACAATGAATAGTTTTTAAAAATACGAAGTCCCACAGCCAGGAAGAAACTTTAACCAGATCTCTTTTTTGGCACCAAAAGCTGAAAATGGCCACAGCATAAGCAAGGGAGGTAAAATGTTTTTTTCTTTTGTGAACAATGGTGCACAGCACATCATCTTAAGAGCGAGTAACTACGTTTGAAAGAGTTTTCTCCAATCCATGCCACTAAAAATACTTACTTCTATACTTACCAGGCTATGACGGCTCATAATCGTTGTACTATTCCTCCGAGTTCTAAAGGTATAAGGTTGAAAAACCTGTGAAAGGTCACTAAAAAAATAAAAATAAAATTGTTAATGTCTTCTCATTAAGATATCCGTCAACTCTCTAGTCAACAATGAAATCTTCCATGGCTCCTCATTTCGTACAATGGATAAACTCCTCACCGACCTCTTCAGAGCTTCCGTGGTGATGTGCTGTGGATCACAGGTTTGCCCAGATACTGATCTCCTCAGTGGTTGGGGGGCGGCTAGGAGAGGTATGGGGCGGAGCTCCAGACTGGTTGCCTCCAGCTGCTTCTGGTCAGAGCTCACGCCCCCAAACCGGTTCCCACCAGACATGAGCAGCCTCATCTGTTTACCCCAGAGGACCCAAACATATTACTGCTTTCTGTGTGTGCCATGATGGTGAGAAGGGCTGGGGAAGCCCTGTTCTACAGCACATCTCCCACTATTGCCCTAAATACGTGTTCTGCCCATGAACCTGCTGTGCAACTAAATAAACATGCCTGGAGTTTTGCTCCTGTTGCCTCTTCTGCCTCTAGCGTCCTCCCTCCCACCACCATCAGCCCAAATCCTCCCTCTCCTTGAGCCCCCATTTCGATGCAATACGCTCCGTGGGGCCTCTCTTCAATCCACAAACTGAATGCAATCATTCCCTCCTTTGAGTCCAAAGAGCACAATGGGAAAGGAGATGCTTGAGACACCGACTTTACCTTTTATTACAGAAAAGTGTGCGTGTGTCTTATTAAACTCCGTGGTCAAGGCCTTTTGATCCTCTTTGTATAACATCCCTGCAGTGCCTAGCAGAGTGCCATGCCCATGATAAGAAGTCAAGAAAGATTTTCAGGACTGAACTGAATTGGGCTTCAAGGGACCACTGAGATCACCTAATTCAGCTCTCCTAAGTTTCAAATGAGAAAACAGACACTCAGAAAGGCTAATTCATTCATTCATGATCACAGTTAGGGAGAAATATTGGGACTAGGTCTAGTCTCCTCAGCCCTTCTTCTGTCACATCATACTACCCTGCAAGTAATCACTTGATTCCTGATTCAAAAAACAGTGTGTTATTTCTACAACAGTCTAAATGCAGGTCAGCAGGATCGCCCCTAGTCCCTAGCAATTGCTTGCTTACCAGATTTAAAAAGACAACCCCAAAAGACCGATTTATTCCTACAGAATCAAAAAATAAATGTAGAGCTGAAGACAGCATTAGGAAAGCAGTCACTCCATCATTCCCTCAGTTTCAAAATTTAATAAAAGAAAATGAGTTAATTCCATTTTCCCCCAAAATACAGATATTATAATCAGTTTGATAGACAAGAATTACCTATTTCTTTGCCTTCACTGTGCTTGATTAATGATTTTGGCTAATTCTACTCCCATCCCCTTTTTTGGACTAATTCCATTTCTACAGGGTCTCGCAAATTAGCTCTCTACTAAGATGAATTGTCTACTTAGAAGAGTGAAATGTAATAGGCTCAGGAGGTCTGCCAACCTAACCTTCACTATCATAAGATTCTACCTTAAAATAGACCCTTTGGTGACTTATTCACATGAAAATACAAGACCCTACCACTAAAATTCAAGGGTTGATTTTTTCCATTGTTTTCTAAAACCTGTATTTTCACTGACCTAAGCTACACGACACCCTTCCTTTTTTTATTCACTGGAATGCATTTCTGGCTGTTTTAGGATCTGAAAACATTACGACAAATCCGAATCACTTAATGTGCCATGAACATGCCACTTGATTACAAGTTATTAGATAAATTGTGATTTATTAAAGTAAATGCTCTGTTAATGCCAGGGTTCCTAAACTCAGCTTAGAAATAGCAGCTCTTAGAGACAGGTGTCAAGTTGCAAGTCTAGTTCCAGGGGCTTCAGTCTGACATTCAGTGGTGTAAATTAGGCAGGGCAAGCAACCTGTTAGAAGAGCCAGAAGCTTCTTGTAGATCCTTTCAGAGTGGGCCAAGAGAGCCCCAGGTAAAGAGGGCCCCATTTTTCCCACAGTTCCCAGAGTTTGGGGTCAAACTTTCACTCCACCTTGGGACCCAAGTCACTGTGTCAAGCAAACAAGTCCCCACCCCCTCAGTTTAGAAAACCCAAACGAGCGCCAACTCTCACTTTAGGGAAAGAAGATTGCTTGCAGGGGGTCGAGGAGCCCCTGAACCCCATACCCGTACTTCATCGTCCCCAGCCCGCCTCACCTGAGCCCATGGATCAGGGGAGCGCTGCTGGATCTCCTCAGGGTGCCCCCATCAGATGTATCAGGCTCAAAGTCCAGCTCCATTTTCTCCTGAGCCATGTCGGAGACTTGCAGGCAGGCACAGCGGACAGTGCTCAGCTCCTGGTGCTTAGCTATGGACTCCCAAGACTCTCACTGCAGGACTGAGCTGCTGGGGACTGGCAGCTGGGGGCGGGGGCTAAGGGGCGGAGGCTTGGGGGCGGGGGCTGAGGGGCGGAGAAAAGCAGGAGAGGAGGAGGAGGGAACGAGGATGAGGATGAGGAAGGGAGGATGACAGTGAGTGAGGGGAGGAGGAAGGGGAGGTGGTAGTGGAGAGGGAGGTGGTGGTGGTGGACGGTGACAGAATAAAGGAAGAGGATGGAGGAAAGAGGAATGGAGGGAAAAAGAGCAAGAGGCAGGAAAAGCGGATAGATGGAAAAGCAGGAAAACAGAGAGGGTAAAAGGACAGGATCGGGAAAGGAAGAAGATGGGGGAAAGGAGGAGGACCGAGGGGGAGGAGGAGGGCAGGGTGGAGGGAAAAGAGGAACACGAGGGAGGGAAAGAAAAAGACGAGGTATGGGGAAGAGGAGAGAGGAAGGAGAAGGAAGCGGACAGAGGGAGAAGAGGAGGGGGAGGAAACTAGGCAGCGGCGGAACTCATGTTGCTATCTTTCGGCCGACGACCTCAAGCGGGGCCGGGCTAGAAACACCGCAGCTGCCCGGGCAGCGCTAGCACCGAAAAGCTGACAGTCGGGCAGGGCCCGGCCGGGTGGCCTCGACGGCTCCAGCTCCCCATGCTCGGGGACCCGGTCCAGCCCCCCATGCTCTGGGACCCGGTCCCGAAGGCTCCTCAGCCCTGTGAGGGGTGCTTCTCCCCTCCCTACCCCCCCACCCCGCCTGGGGGACAGGTGGGGGGTTCGGCCCCTCAGCCGCCGCCGCGGTGCCTCCTCTTCCTCTCTTGGGTTCTAATGGCCCGGGGGAACCCCTTGGGGCCAAGACCAAAATCTACAACCTGCCGCCTCTTCCGCCTCCCACGCTTCAGAAGCGGGAACCTCCGCGGTGCCAGGTCTTCCGCGTCCGGGCACCCATCGGGTCCTGCGCACGCGCCCGGCGGCCGCGCCAATGAGCCCGCGGGCACGGAGCATGCGTGGGAGCCCCGCCCCGCAAACCTCCTCCAAAGGGGAGGAGCGTTTCCAGTGGGCCCGGCGCCTTCCTCTTTGGCATTGGCCCGGGGACCCTGGCGCCCGATTTTGAAAAGAACCAATAGTTTGGAGGCACTGGAGCATCCTCGTTCAGAGGAGTTTGGGCCGATATTCATGGGAAGTAGAAACCTGTGGTTTCCAGGTTTTTTTCAATGCCAGTTTGTTTGCTCTGATCTCTGTGATCTCCGCCCACTTCTTAAATCCCTTGATTTTGTTGGTCTTTGGAGGGGCTGATTTCTTTTTCAGATAATCCATTTGGATGCACTAGACAAAAGAGAAATGAAAAAAAGCAATGGTGTAAAAATAAAGAGAATCTAATGAGAGTTCATATAGCGAGTGGCAAGCACTCATCTCCATTTTACAAGCACTGTTAGCTTCAACGATATTAGGAAAAGTCCTGAAGAACAAGTAGCAGAGCCAATTTTTTTTTTTTCTTTCTAAGATTTACGGAGACCCTAACAATAGCCATTCAGCATGTGTGAGGCCTGGAATAATTTATTTTATTTAACAAACACCTACATAGCAGTTACCGTGTGCTAGGCCCCATTCTAAGAGCTTTAGAAATATTAACTCATTTAATCCTCACTACTTGAATGACCCTGGGATAAAGATGGTATTGTATTGTGTTAATCAAACATAGAGAGAAATATAGGAAATTTAATAGTTATGAAATTGGTTTCAAAATTTAGCCAAAGTAGTTTTACCTGCCTCTTCAACTTAGTTGTCCCATATTAAACTTGCCAAGCCCAATCATTTTATTCTTCAATGTTAGTATTTGCTGCTTGTAATACAGAGTTTTTAAGAGTTTTTGGATAGTTTCCTTTAAACTGCCTATATTTTTCTGCCAACTGGATTAGAAAAGCAAGCTCTGTTTCGATCAATTTATGTAGCTCTTTTTATCTCAAGCTCTCAGCAACCCCCTCATCTGCTCAAAAAAATATAGTACATTCTATCGTTCACAATAGCTAGTAAATAATCATCTGTTGACCACATGCAGAGTCCCTAACTCTGAGGAGTCAAACAATTTAGTAGAATCCCTGGGGCGCCTGGGTGGCTCAGTCGTTAAGCGTCTGCCTTCAGCTCAGGTCATGATCCCAGGGTCCTGGGATTGAGCCCCGCATCGGGCTCCCTGCTCGGCGGGGAGCCTGCTTCTCCCTCTCCCACTCTCCCTGCTTGTGTTCCTTCTCTCACTGTGTCTCTCTCTGTCAAATAAATAAATAAAAATCTTTTAAAAAAATTTAGTAGAATCCCTAACTTTCAGGGGTGCCTGGGTGGCTCAGTTGGTTAAGCCGCTGCCTTTGGCTCAGGTCCTGATCCCGGGGTCCTGGAATCGAGCCTGGCATCGCATCGGGTTCCCTGCTCATCGGGGAGTCCGCTTCTCCCTCTCCCTCTGCCCCTCTTCCTTGCTCATGTTCTCCTGCGCGTGCTCTCTCTCAAATAAATAAATAAAATCTTAAAAAAAAAAAAAAAAAGAATCCCTAACTTTCAGGAGCTTAACAATTAGGAGAAACTCAAGGGCATGTGAGAAGATGGATGCTACTTTGGCCATTATTTCCAGATTCTATTCATATCATTCTTGCCTATCTAGTTTCTTTTACCCTTCATGTAAATCTTTTGGGAGGTTTGGGGTATTTGTGGTTTGTGGGCTTGAGTTCAACTTGTCTTTGACTTGCTCTTGTGATAATTAAAAGTTAACCAGTTGCTTAAAAGTTGCCATGACGACTGATAAATTAACAACTGATTATGACATATTTGTGGGACACCTGTTATAAGTAAGAGGCCTGGTTCAAATGGCAGCAGACCGGGACAAAGCAAAAACAGGAGTAGCGTAAGTGGCAAGGTATAGATCTAAGCAAACCAGCAATCTAAGATCACGGCATATTGCTATGGAACAGCAGGAGATGATCATGACACACAGCTAGGTTGGTATAATAATGCATGAAGAGAAAGGGGAAAATGTAAAAATAATTTCTTTAAATGTTGTGTTTGCCACTGTAGTATATAGAATTGTTTTTCCAGTACTTGTTCCTTTTGACATTCTAACTTGCTTATGTACTATGGGTTCCTGGCATTCAGCTACACTTTAGAGAATTCCTCCTCTTTGATAATAGCTGAAAACTTCCTGCCGTCTCAAGCATGTAGTCGTTTCATATTACTACCCCTTTTCTTGAAAGTCTCTCAGTTGCTATTTCCTTGTCATTTTATTATCTATTTTCTTAGTGTTCTTGTACTTAGTTTTTAAAAAATTAGGATCTGTGATGCTTAGGCATGATAAGATTGTCTATTCATTCAAAATATATCCTTTAAATCTTATTACTTGCCACAAATATTAACAAACTCTTTGAAAAGTAAAATGAGCAGTAGAATGGAGGGAAGATCTACTTACTTTCTGGTGTACCCACCATTTTTCTGCTATTCAGTTTGGCTTTGACCCCTGTTCTGTATTTAACCACTGCCTTCTACATTCACCCTGTCTTTACTCAGCTTTAACTGCCATCTTTTGTAAACCTTCCAGGTACCCTGGGAACTTTAACAGTGGCCTTCAGGAGATCTTGGTATCAGCTCAGATTCTACTGCTACCTAATTATGTGCCATTAATCTCCCTGGAATTTTAACAACTGTAAAATAGAAGTGACTTGCGTACCTTACAAAATAGCTGTGAATGACAGGTTATTTAAACTTGCATTTATTCATAAAATAATTTAATAAATATTTATCAAAGTGCTTATGAGTATAGAAATAGTATCCAGAGAAATATCCAGAGGCCCCTCATCTGTCTTTTCACTTAAATAAGAGGGCAGAGGAATCTTGGCTTTGCCACTTAGCAGTTATAATTTGAGTAACCCCTCTGGGCTTCAGCTTCCTCCTTTGAAAAATGGGCATTGTGATGGTGCCTACCTCACAGAGTTACTGTAAGTATTAAATGCAATCACATATTTAAAGTGCTTAGGACAGTGCCTGGCATATAATTAAGTGCATGAAAAATGGTAGCTATTGTTAACCTGTCTTACATTAGGAAAGGAGACTCCAAATCGTCCTCATGTCTGGGATTTAGATAACCCAATTCTGCCTAATATAATTAAGCTTTTCTTATTCTATTCTCAGAATGAATGAAGAATGATTATGATCATTTGTGTCATAACTTGTCATGAACTCTTTCAAGATAATCCCATTATTTTAAGTTCACCACTGATTAGCTGAGCAGGGTTCATGACTGAACCAATTGAGATAAATATGTGAAGACATTTTTTTAAACTGTAAAGTGTTATACCACGTAATGATTATTTTAATTAATAACTCTAATTTCAGTAGTTTCACTTGCCTTCTCTGCCAGTCCTCTATATGGTTCCTTTTTAAAAGGTATGGTTTTACAAAATTGTTAGTGTGGAGTTAAGATTTCAGTACTCAATGTGGCTCATTAACTGGTGGTGAAAAATTCTAAAAGAGCAATTCTTATAATGTTTGAGCCATGACAGCATTATTAAATGGAAACCCTGATCTGGATGGATACTAAATTCTGAGATTTGTTTTAAGTAAATAAGCTTCTCTAACTCAAATCATTTTCTTAGATGAATAGCTTTGAGAGGCTAAATTTTATTTAGTGTAAAAATACACTTACGATTATGGTTAAAAAACAAACAATGAGATCACATGGAAAACAATGATTCGTCCGCACAATTGGTTCAACTGAGTTAGCGCCCTACAAGGCCACTTTAGCGGCAGGTGGCAGGTCTTGGGTTGGTTTCCGCTCCCCCCCGCCCCCGAGGTATAGCTTTTTTTTTTTTTTTTTTTGACATATAGCGTTTTTTAAATTACAATTGTGTAGTGTTGGCTATAACAGGATGGAAAAATTCGTCATGGGAGTTAACAAGCTTATTGGCCTCAGTTATACGGGGATAATGGGCTAATCAAACCAGAGAAAATTGAGTATTAGACATAGCGCAGAAAGGACGGCGCTCCCATACAGCTTACTCCTCCCCACCCTTTCTTTCCTAAATAACGGTCAGTGAAAAACGATCCCTGGGTTCACATAGAAGCAGAGGAACAACCACGGTGAATCTCCACGAGGAATAAAGAGAGGACCGGGCTTGGAGTAAAAAGTCGGCTCCTAAGACTGCGCGTGCGCCCCAGGCAAGGCTGACAAAGACGCCCTCATTGACTCTCATTGCTTGCGTAATAAGCATGCGTCAGCGGGCAGGGCACCGGGCGCAGGTGCAGAGGGGCGGCACCCGACGGATTCGCGAAGGCGACAGGTTGTAGTTTTTGTTTTGGCCGGAAAGGCTTACCTGGGGTTTCTTTTGCTGAGAGAAATTAAGAACGATTCACGGGGTGACTAAGATAAATTCCTCATTTTCATTATAGACTTGGAGGTGGAAGATCTCAGCGTTAGGGACCCCGAGGTTGGGGGATAGGAGGTTCGGAGCCAGTCCTGCCCGACTTTGTGCCCACTGGTATTAGGGATGGTAGGGCTGCAAAGGT
Organism: Halichoerus grypus; assembly: GCF_964656455.1. NCBI lineage: Eukaryota > Metazoa > Chordata > Mammalia > Carnivora > Phocidae > Halichoerus > Halichoerus grypus. Next base: position 17,134,435 of record NC_135727.1, on the reverse strand, counting down.
GAGCACCTCACTCGTCTAAGAGGTTCCTCCTTTCTTCTCTTTTCCCGCTTTTCCTCTCTGCCTGCATCTCCTCACCCAGGTGACTTGTCCTTATGTGAATGGGAGCCAGAAAACCTTGAGAACTTGGAACCAAGCAGTGGTTTCTTCCTCGACGTGGACATGGCACAAGAGAAAATGGGACTAGACTCGGAGCTGCTGCCGAGTTCAACTACCACAGATGACATGCTGAGAAGATCCAACAGCGCCCCTTTGATCAATGGGCTTGGGTGAGCAAGCAGGGGGTGGGTGGCAGGAGGTGGGGAAAGTGACTTCGATAGCATTCCCATGACTCTCTCCATCGAGGTTCTACAGGTGTCTCCCTTGTTCCTGCTGTCGGGAGATCTCACCCTCAGCCTTGGGGGGAGTGGGATGGGCAGGCCGGAGGGAGAGCGAACACCTCCCCTGAGGTTGACACACATGTGAACCTGGACGTCCTCTTCTGACAGTCCACCAGGACCCAAAAGCAGCAACCTATTGGTGTGGAGCACGACTTTTTTTTTAACTTCACCCCACCTCTTACCCACTCCTTTGAAGAAACTGAGCATTCCCCACCCTCATCTCCAGATCTTCTGTGATGACTGTAATTTTCTGTCATTCTCTCAGCTGCTTTGTCACCTCTGACCTTCACCTCTAGCAAATGGAAGTGGTTGCCAAGCGAAAAACCTTGGGCCTTTTTTACACCTAGTTTTTATTTGAACAAAAAGTTTGTTAGGTACCACAGAAACTTGATCTCCTAAATTTTGCATTCTCAATGGCCAGTACTGCCCCAAACTTGGTTCTTGGGGGTGTGTGAAAAAAATCTTGCTCTTTTTATGTATAAGCCACAGCTATAAATACAACAATTACGTGAGAATTTTCAAGAGGGAGTAATTGGTGGGGGGGAAATGTCAAAAACAGTTCCTTAGAGGGCTGATAATGAAAAGCATAAGATTTAAAAACACTGTCCTAACTGATGGTTCACTATTTCCTGCACATATCCAAAAGTCTGGCATGACACATGCTTATAATTTCTTAAAATAGAATTTGAAAGTAAGATCTTGGATCTCACATCCAGTGTCATAAAGTTTTATCAGTATTGTGAAAATGTTTGAAAAATGCATTCACTCCCTGTGTTAGTAATTTTGCTCCTCCCTTTTCCTAGCATCATTCTAATTGATAGTTATAAATCACAACTGTTAGAAGTGAACTCAGAGACCAGATCTACCCTCCTTATTTAACATATGAGGAAACTGAGGCCCATAAGTCTCTAAAATGACATAGTAATAGAGCCAGTATGTCCTGGCTGTGTCTCCTGATTCCTAAGCTAGTGATTTGTCCACTACTAATCAACTTCTAAGCTTTTTTTTTTTTAAAAAAAGATTTGTTTATTTTTGAGAGAGTGCAAGTGTCGGGGGGAGGAGCAGAGGAAGAGGGAGAGAGAAACTCCAGCAGATTCCGTGCTGAGCATGGAGCCCGACTCGGAGCTTGATCCCACGACCTGAGCGGAAACCAAGAGTCAGACGCTTAGCCGACTGCCCAGCCAGTGCCCCTCAGCTTCAAAGTTTATTTAACCAAATTCAGCTTTCTGGTCATTTGAGATAAGGAAGAATATAGTATACAAAAGGAAAAGCTAACTAAGATTTAACAAAAAAAAATACGTGATCTTTTCTAATAGGCAGAGAAATAAAGGGGCAGCAGCTGTGCATGTTGGGCTGAAAACAAGAACTTCTACAAATTCAGGATTGACTCTAATCCTGTTGTATGAGAACATGAATTGTTATGAACCCGCTCTGCTAGAAGAAAAGACTTGGGGAGAATGTTGGTTTTATTGGAAGCCTTTATGAAACGTAAAAAAAACAAGTTGCAAACAGTCTTAGAAGCAAGGAGAGTGATGGCAGTTATCCCTTCATGCTTTGTTTTGTTCTGCAGGACTTAAATTTTTTATTTTTTATCATATTAGAGTATAGTTACAGTGTCAGATTCTGTAGCTTAAGCTCCTGATGGATGAAGTGAAATTGGTACAGAAAGGTAAGAGGCAACTGCATATTTACCTAATAGGAGTTAAAGATAAAGAAACTGCAAGGTGGACCAAGTCCAGGGACTCTTGTCTATCAAAAAAAGGTAGCATGAAGATGATACATGACATGCCTGAGGTCAGGGAACTTGGCCAAATGATCTCCTGAGGGCAGATTTTGTGCCGTTGTGGCCAGTTTAGGATGTGGCCAGGGAAGTGAGAACAATTTAGAGTAGAGTTACACAAGGCCTCTGTTGAATTCATGTTCACCTCCATTCTTTTCAGTTGCATATGTACACTGCTCACTTCCCTCACTTTCACTTAATTGAGCCTCTAATACTTGTTGCCTTGCCTCTTTCACCGCTCACTAAATAATTGTTGCACTTCTTTCAAGTAATTTTCTAATTTTGCTTGATGCTTCCTGTATATAAACACAATCTCTCTTGCACCAGCATTTGCAGAAATTTGTTCCTTAAATATAAACTCCTTAATACAAGTATTAATGTTTTTAGAGTTCCTGCACTGTTTTGTGTACATCTTGTATTAATAAAAATACCAATGTCAAAAGTTTTGAACCTCTTGGTTCTTTATCCTCTTTAGCCCTCTACTTGACTTCACTATTGGTGTCAATAACTTTGTTTAAAGGTAGTAGGTTTTTTTTTCTTTCACTTCTCTGGCCCTAATGAGAATTAGAGAGTAAGTTCTGGGATTTCTGCCATTGCCTTCCCCCTGTAAATACCTCTAGCCTGATCCTGCATTTAAACTGTTTGAAAGTCAAACTACTGCCTGTAGGCCAAATCCAGCCTGCCACTTGATTTTTGTAAATAAAGTTTTATTGGAAGATAGCCATGCCCATTTGCTTACTTATTGTCCACGGCCACTTTCCCACTATAGTAACCAAGCTGAGTAGTTGCCACAGAGATTGGATGTCCCACAAAGCCCAAAATATTTACTGTCTGGCCCTTTGCAGAAGTTTGCCAACCATCTGTTTTATTAAATTCTTACAAACCTGGAAAGAGAATAGTGGCCATAGAGAATGATTGCTTTGAGAATATAACTGGCATAAACATATTGCAGTTTAGATATTTAGACATAAATAAGCATATTTATGCTTATTGATCATTTGATGTGGAGCATTGAACATGTATCTAGTTATCACTTTTTCTAAGTTGTAGCACTTAACTCAGTTGTAGATATCACCTAGGATTTTATGAATTCATGTTGAATGATTCCTACCAATTGAAATATATGCTTCCTCAATGATTTTTTTCATTTATAGTCATTAAATTGACAGACAAAAATTTAGGCGAGAATATAATTGCCAGCCTTAAGAATTACCCCCCACGTACAAAAAAGTGGAAATATGTAACTCATTAGTGACCCTCCAACTTTCTTATAATGATTGCTAGAATCCATTCCTATTCTTGTAGGGGAAAATTCCTGGAAAATGAAGTAAAACTTAGACCCATGTATACACCCATCCTCTCATAAAATATTGAATTACTGCCTGTTATATACACATTACCATGCTGCAAAGATGTATCTCGACCCAATAAGCTTTTAATTTAGTAGGGCAAATATATAATCAAAGGATTTAAATATATGATGGAGTAAGATCTATGCATAGGGAGGGAAAGAAAGTGCTAGGGAGATTCGAAGAATGGAGTGAGAAATGACAGCAGGATTGGTGAGGGATAAGGAAAATGTTCTTGGAGAGGAGGCATATGAGATGGGTCCTGATGGATTGATAGGAAGCAGACGGGAAGAGGGGACCCAGAGAGCTGGGACAGCATTCCAAGTATATGGAATAAGCTTGGAGACAGAAAAACATAGGTGTATTCCAGAGAGCTTGTCAACTCTGCCTGGATCACTGGCTCCCAGATACTCATCTGCTGACCAGTGCTGATCCTAGGTGACTTTTTCACTAACCCATGTTTTTAAAAAAGTTAAGTGCAGAGTACTTAAATACGTTGTGATATAGTTGGCCAAATGTCTTTTCCTGGGCAGGACTGTACTTTATCCTGAGGTTGTTTTAATTTTTTTAATACCAAAATGCCCTTTTATAAATGAAATGATGGTGTTGGTAGATGGTGGGATTTTTTTACTTGGCAAAAGAAAGATGGTTAGCAACTGTATGTTTGTGCCAAGATTTTGTTTTGAAATTTTACTAGTCCATGAAATCCAAAAGGCTAGAGCTAAATGGTGGCGAGCTTTGAATGTCATTGTAAAGAATGTAACTGAATTCAGCTCACGATGAAGAGTTACTGAAAGTTGTGAGCAGGTAGACTGCCGTAGGGACAAAAGCAAGATGAAGGGACAAATTAGACTATTGCAGAGTACGTAGGAAAGTACAAAGGCTTTGAATTGGTTTTTGGCCAGGAGTCTGAAAAGAATAAGATGGCTATAAGAGAGACCTAGCACCTGATTGGATGTGGCAAAAAAAAAAAAAGGAAGTGCTAACGTTGACTTCTTACGTCATCGGGGAAACCTGGGTATAAGGTACATGGGAACCCTCTGTATTTTTGCAATGTCTTGTGAGTCTTAAACTCCTTCAAAATAAAAAAGTTAAAACAAAAAGAAGACATGAAAAAGAAAAGACTTGTTCAGGGTCCCAAGCTCAAATAGGGCCGAGGCACCAAGGAAGCTGAGGAAGACAAGCCCCTGCGTAAGCAGGGAACAGCTGCTTAGCTCCAGTCTCTTGTTGCCATGTGGGAATGTGGCCCAGTGTGGACCCAGCTTGCAGATTTTCAACAGAAGCTAGAAATCCGGAATCTGGATTATTTATGTGAAACCTCTCAGCATTTCAAGTGTGTGTAACTAACTTAAAAACGTTTTGATCCCGAGTAGGTCAAACAAAACACATCTGTGAAAATCTCCATTCTGTTAACTCCTGCTATTGATTATCCCTCTTGTTCATGTGAAAACTTCAGAGTTGAGAGGGAATTGGGACTGCACATGGTAGCTGCAATCATAAATTTAAATCAGTTACAGGTTTACACAGAAAATGATGCATTTCCAGGGTCACGATAAATTATTCTTATTCTTGGTAGCATGATTAGTGGCATGCTTGAGAATTCCTTCCCTTACATGGAGATTTGTTTAGGCTCAGCCAACTAAGGCTTTGTGTGCGTGTGTGTGTGTGTGTGTGTGCACGCGCATGTTCTAATTTCTCCATCTGCACAGCTGTCTCCACAAAGAACCTATTTACATTAATGGCATTGCTGTTTAAGTATTTGAAACCTTATTTCTTTAAAAAAATTTTTTGTAACGGATTTCAAATGTTTTCTTTTTCTTCATAGTGATAACTCACAGGTGTTCCAAGCTGACACGTTAACAACTCCAAGAAATAACACAACGTTTATGGTACAACATTGTCTGGTAAGAAAATGCTTGTAGCAGCCTCACTGGCCAAGACTTGTGCTATTGGTCTTAACTAGTGGTCCTCAAACTTGAGTGTGCACCTGGAAGGCTTGTTAAAACAGACTGCTGGGGGTGCCTGGGTGGCTCAGATGGTTAGGTGTCTGCCTTCGGCTCGGGTCATGATCTCAGGGTCCTGGGATCGAGCCCCACATCGGGCTCCCTGCTTGGCATGGAGCCTGCTTCTCCCTCTCCCTCTACTGTTCCCCCTGCTTGTGCTCTCTCGCTCTCTCTGTCAAATAAATAAATAAAATCTTTGGGGGAAAAAAATAAATAAAAAATAAAACAGACTACTGGCCCTCAACCCCAGAGTTTCTGATTCTGGGGGTATGGGGCAGGGCCTGAGAATCTGCATTTCCAGCAAGTTCCCAATTTGAGAAACAGTGCTCTAAACATCACTGAAGGAAAAATAAATACGTTGACTACAGTTTTGATTGCTTGGCTGCAGCTGCAGCAGAATTAACTTTTAAATCCCATCTGGATTTAACATTGAGATTTGTTTTCATGTATAAGACCATCTGGCTTCCAATTTTTAAAAGAACATTCTAATTTTGAGAGGAAAATTTGCAAGCTCTCCTAAGAGTAGTTTTTAGGCTTTTACTTCAACTTTTATCTCTCATTTATCTTGAATTGAAAATAAGGTTTGTTTTTCATGGTGTTATAATGTAATCTCTAAATTATAACTCTTATCTACTAATTATCCTGTAAACATAGGAAATATGCTTGTAGATCAGTAAACCAAAACGAACAAATGATTCACTATATGAATCTTTTTATTGATGTGAAATTCATATAAGATACAGTTAACTATTTTAAAGTATACAATTCAGGGGCATTTAGTGCATTTACAGTGTTGTTCAGCTACCACCTCTCTTTTCTTTCAGAAAGCATACATCCTAGGGCGCCTGGGTGGCTCAGTCTGTTGAGCATCCAATTCTTGATTTTGGCTCAGGTCATGATCTCAGGGTCATGAGATCCAGCCCCATGTCAGCTCCGTGCTGGGCGTGGAGCCTGCTTGAGATTCTCTCTCTGCCCCTCCCCCATCCTCCCTCTCAAAAAAAAAAAAAAAAAAAAAAGCACACATCCTTCTCTTGTTCCCTAGGTGGAAAGCTTGCAGTCTTTCATCATTGAATATGATATTAGGTATAGGTTTTGGTAAATGCCCTTTATTGTGTTAGGGAAATTCCTTTCTGTTCCTACTTGCTGAGTATTTTTATCATGAAAGCATGTTGAATTGTTTCAAATGCTTTCTGCATCTATTGAGATGATCATGTGTTTTTTTCCCCCTCTGTTCTAATATGATGCATTACATTGATTTTCTTATATTGAACCACCTTTGCATTCCTGAGATAAATCCCACTTGGTTCTGTTGTATAATCCTCTTAATGTACTGTTAGATTTGGCTTGCTATTATTTTGTTGAGAATTCTTCCATCTGTATTCATAAGGGACGTTTGTCTGTAGTTTTCTTATAGTCTCTTTGCTGGCTTTGGTATCAGGGTAATGCTGATCTCATAGAATGTGTTAGGAAATGTTCCTCTTCTTCTATTTTTGGAAGAGTTTGAGTAGGACTGGTATTGATTCTTCTTTAAATGTTTGGTAAAATTCACCAGTGAAGCCATATCCGGTCCTACACTTCTTTGTTGGGAGGGTTTTGAAACAGATTGTATCTCTGTACTTGTTTACAGATCTGTTGAGATTTTCTCTTTTCTCTTGAGTCAGTTTGGTAATTTGTGTGTTTTTTAGGAATTTGTCCATTTCTTCTAGATTATCTAATTTGTTGACATATAATTGTTCATAGATTTCTCTTACATGATTTTTTAGTGAAATGTTACAGCTTGGAACCCATTTTAAAATATTGCCTCCTAATCTTGAAACTGGATATTTTCCAGGGTGCCTAGGTGGTGTAGTCAGTTAAGCGTCCAACTCAGTTTCAGCTCACGTTGTGATCATATGGGTCGTGGGATCAAGCCCCACGCTAGGATCTGCGCTCAGCATGGAGTCTGCTTGAGGCTTTTTCTCCCTCTCCCTCTGCCCCTCCCCCATATGCATGCACACTCTCTCTAAAAAAATAAATCTTTTTAAAAATTATTTTAAAAAGAAACTGGATATTTTCTTCTTTGTAGAACGATATCCAATATTATTTCCACAAATGCAATATTATACTGGGGAAAAAATAGAATTGTTTATTAAACAAATCTTCCTTCTTCCATTCACTCACTCATTTACTCATTCATTTAATGGTATTTATTGAGCACTTGCTTGTATGTCGAAGACCTCCATACCTAGTCGTTCTTCTTTTCTGCTCAGCCAAGTCTACAAATTTTTTTAGGAATCTCCTATGTATTAAGCCCTGATCTAGTTGCCAGAGAGATCTAACCTAGTATGAGGGGCTGAGGTAGGAAATGACCTCCTTTAGTTGAGCTCTTACTGATGTGTAGGAGTTAGCCAGCTTGGGATATGGATCATAGGGGCAGACAAGATTCCAGGTAAAAAAATGGCTTGTGTGAAGGCCTGGAAACGAAAGGGAATGTGGTGCGTCGAGAATAGAGTGTGTAGAGAATTTGAAAGAAGTGCATTGTAGCCAGTGTGGACGTAAAGATGAAGTGGTGAGAAATGAGATCGGAGATGTGGATTAGTACAAGATCTCGTAGGGCCTTCCAAGTCATGTTAAAGATTTTTCACTTTGTCCTCCTGAGGTCAGTGTGAAGCCATTGAAGAATTCTGAGTCTGTGATTGACATGACCAGATTTGAATCTTTAAAAGATTACCCTGGCTGCAGCGTGGTAAGTAGATTGGAAGTGGGCAAAAGGAGATGCAGGATGATCACACAGGAGGCAAGTGCAGTGACCTTGGCTACTGTGATGGCCGTGGACGTGGAGAAGAGTGAGATTCATGAGATATTTGAAAGGTAGAATCAATTGCTGAGAGATTTGATGGAAGGCGGTCAATGCTTGTGGCAAAGATGACTACTAGGCCTCTCACTTGGGCAAGTGATGGGTCTGGTGGGGCCACAGAAGAGGGGAAACTTTGGCAAAAAAGTGGATTTAGAGGGGAAGATAAGTTTATTGTTGGACATGTTCAGTTTGAAGTTCTCTGGGATCTCTCAGTAGAGATATTAGTTATACTAGTTTGAAGCTCAGGATAGAGATCTGGGCTAGAGACACACATTTAGGCATCATCAGTAGATCCTTATTTAAAGCTGTGGGAATGAATGATGTGACCTATGGAGAGAGTATAAAAGGAAAAAAGAGGCTATAGGAAACAGCTTTAAAGATCACTAGTAGTACCATGAAAATACAAGGAAAAGTGTTAAGTTATATGCTGTCAAGTGGTCAAACATGATAAAAACTGAAAGTGTCCTTTGAGTTACCAAAATGGAGATTATTAATGAATTTCTTGTATTCGAAAGCAAGTTCCATGGAGAGAGGGGTGGGGTGAGATGAAGCCAGATTGGATTGGGTTGAAGAATGCCTGAGAAGTGAGGGCCTGTAAGTGGCATCATACAGACTAGCTTGGTTATTTGTATGCACGTTACCCTTTCTGCGCCTTAATTTCCTCTTCCGCAAGATGGGAATGTGACAGTATCTGCCTCATAGGTTTGTGGAAGTTGAGTACATTAATCGATGTAAAATATCTCAGAAAAACTGGAAGAAAGAGAAAAAGAGAAAAACGTAGAGCACATAGCACAACAATGTGACTATACTTGACACTACTGCACTGGTGCATTTAAACATGGTTAACACGATAAATTTTATGTTATGTGTATTTTACCACAGTCTAAAGAAAAAAAATGCAGGGCGCCTGGGTGGCTCAGTCGGTTAAGCATCTGCCTTCGGCTCAGGTCATGATCCCAGGGTCCTGGGATCGAGCCCCGCATCGGGCTCCCTGCTCGGCGGGGAGTCTGCTTCTTCCTCTGCCTCTGCCCCTCCCCCCTGCTCATGCATGCTCTCTCTCTCTCTCTCTCTCTCAAAAAAATAAAGAAAAAAATGCTTATAGCATATAAAAAAATCAGCGTAAAGCACTCAGCACAGCACTGACACATACTAAGCACTCAATAAGTACTAGATGTTTTATTAGCAATAGTACATATAGAGAGCAAACATGTACCTGGCAGTTTTTTAAATGCATAATTTTCCTTAGGAATTCTAGGCTCTTAATTTGCGTAAGGTTCAATTTAATATGATACACGTTCCAAACAAACCATCTTACAGAACGGTTGTGTTTGGCAGAACTGACGTCATTCACACGGACTTGATGATGGGAATTTCAAGACTTATTGGTTTGGTTTGCTGTAACAGCATAATGCATAGGCTTTTATTTTGCTCGAAGTATCGCTTCGTTATTATTGTAAGACTTACGCAGGTTGATACTTGCTTTCAGGATAAATAGGCTGAATTGTCTGGGATAATGACATGATAATTAGAATGCTTTCGGCAGAAGTAACAAAATCCTGATATATCACGTTACAAGATAGAAACATCATTTTTGAAAAAATACACGTATTGTTGAGTGATAACATAAATCCTAAGTGTAAGGGTCCTTTCCCATACTAGACTGTCCTTAAAATTGGTGCTGCAGGAGCCTAGAGTTCACAGAGACAGAAAGTAGAATGGTGGTTGCCAGGGGCTGGGGTGGGGGTGGAATGAGAGGGGTTTAATGGGTATAGAGTTTTGGTTTTGCAAGATGAAAAGAGTTCTGGAGATTGGTTGCACAGCAACATGAATATACTTAACACCACTGAACTGTACACTTAAAATGGTTAAGATGGCAAATTTTATGTATATTTTATCACAATTAAATTTTTTCAGAATCAGGACTACTTTTCATGTATTTCACTGTAGGTAAAAGTGTTTTAGAAAAAATTGCAGTGGTACAGGGCACTGAAGAACCATGGGTGCCATTTAACATGCAGATAAAGATGCACATTTCCAATCCTTGTAAAAATCTGTTCTCTCACAATTATTTTCTTAATTAAGCTCCAATATTTTCCTCTGCACTCTCAGAAAATCACTCCATCCCACTTCTGATGAGCAGAAACCCAAGGCCCTCTTCTGACCTTGGGGACCGTGCCTTCCCCCTGATTATCCCTTCACTGTATCTCCTAAGAACTCCAGGGTTGGCGTGCCTGTTCCCCACTCTTCCACTAGGAATTCTCTTCCTGGCACCTCTGTTGAATCTGGGGCGGCCACATCTCTTCTCCATCTCCACCCCCTCCTACTCCAAGAAAAGCAGGAGAAATTTTTCATCTTCCTGTCAGAAATGATTGTGCTCTTCTTGAGCAATTTGTCCCTTTTAATTTTATGGCTACTGATATTTATCTGATTAGGTTTTGCTTTTCATGTGGCAACTACAAACTAATTTAATTTATGGCCCACCCCGTAGTGAGTGTATAATACATTCCTGGCCCTGCTTTATTCTCTGTCTTGCTAGCCTACATTCAGTTCATGTTCAGGATCAGTCATTGCAGGAACTAGGAAGAGGCATTGATAAACATAGCATACAGCTCCTGTTCAGGATTTTCTAAGCGCTTTATCTCTAGTAACTACAGAAGGAATGGGTTAAAAATAGCAAACGTAGTGAAGTTAAAATTCTTTTCAAAGAATTTAATGTCTTTACAATATTAGTTTTCTGCAGTTTCTCTTTTAAATGGAACTAAGCTTGATCTTTCCTATCTTAATTCCTTCACTGAAGATAATGCTTGGGAATCCGCTTCACCCAGCCCGCTTCCGCAACGCCCCCTACTCCTCCCCACCCCCATGACCTCGTTCCTTGGTGCTGGTACTCTTGCTTCCTCCCAAGGACTCCTCTCCCCTCCCAGAGTGTGAGAAACAGGCACAATGAGAAATTTACATAAAAGACACCAGTGAGGTTTATTGACCTCTCAGAAAATGCTTTGTTTCTATTTTAATACTTTGTTTCATGTAGAAGAATTATCTGGGGACTCCTGGGTGGCTCAGTCGGTTAAGCATCTGCCTTCGTCTCAGGTCATGATCCCAGGGTCCTGGGATCAAGTCCCGCATCGGGGCTCCCTGCTCAGCCAGGAGCCTGCTTCTCCCTTGCCTGCTCTGCCTGCTGGAGCCCCCTGCTTGTGCTCTCTCTCTCTTTAAAATCTTTAAAAAATTATCTAAGGTAATTCCCTTTCAAACCACCTGTAGTGCTTAATTTGTGGGAGATTGTCTTCTAGAAGCCTTCTTTTCTCCAATTAATTTTCCGTGTTATTCCTAAAAAATCAGCCAAGTCCAATATTTAATCCACATTTTGTGGCTTATGATTCTATAGCTCAAGTTCAAATCCTACCTCCCCCAGACATTTCACACTACATTCCTGTTGATCTCATTAATTTTAGTCAGGTAGTCTTCTCAGGATTTCCTAGATAAAGTTTTCCAGTAGGAAATTCTAAACCTTTATCTGAAACTAACCAGTTCCTTCCCATCTCTTAGATTTCAATTAAAAATAATCTCTTCCAGGAAGTCTTTCATAGTTTGGGACAGTTTGCCACACCACGCAATTCTCTTCTTTTGTTTTTTATAACATGATATCATAATACAGTTAAAGTACCATAATTTCTTTATATAGTGCGTATGTATATATTTAAGTTCAGGTTAGCATGTCTTTCCAATTAGAGTGTTTCACATTTTATATTGTGAACTTTCTGGGCATTTGAATGATAACAATATGAGCATCAGTAGCATGAATTAAATGTATTAACATTCTGTTTGTTCAAAAGATGTGTGTGGGTATTTGATGGGGTTTTTTAAAGGGAAAACCTGTTTTTCAGATTTGGTTCATGTCACTGTATAACAGCTTCTCAGTGATCAATGCTAATAAAGGGAAGCACTGGGGGAGAATATCCCAAACTGTGGATAAATCACAATATTTTCTACTTGCTTTGGAAAGTAGATTATTTTTATAGCATGCTTTAAGAATGGCTGTACAATTTTTTTTTTTTTTTAAAGATTTTATTTATTTATTTGAGAGAGAGAGAACGAGAGACAGAGAGCATGAGAGGGAGGAGGGTCAGAGGGAGAAGCAGACTCCCCGCCGAGCAGGGAGCCTGATGTGGGACTCGATCCCGGGACTCCAGGACCATGACCTGAGCCGAAGGCAGTCGCTTAACCAACTGAGCCACCCAGGCGCCCAAGAATGGCTGTACAATTTTTTAAAGTTAGTAATAATATCTAATGTTGGAGAGATAGAAGAAAATTGATATTCTCATACACTGCTAGAAAGTAAATTTGTATAAGCTTTCTGGAGGACAATTTGGCAATGCGTATCAATAGCATTGTGACCTAGAAATTCCATCTCTATGAATTTCTCCTAAAGAATTCTTTAAGGATATGTGCAAAGATTAGCTTAGAGGTTGTTATCACAGCATTATTTATGAGTGAGCAAAAAAATGTGGCAAAAATATGAATGGTTAGGGAATAGGTTAAATGAATGAGCTTTCATTATCTGTGTTTGAATCCCAGTTCGAGCAATTACTAGCTGTATGAACTTGAACAAGTGGCCTAATTTCTCTGGCCCTCAGTTTTCTAATCTTTAAAATGGAGACAATAATAATGTCTACGTCATGGGGTTGTTGTGAGAATGGAGTGAGATAAGACATGCCTGGCACATAATGAGTGTTTCTTATTATGGTACATGCATATAGTATAATATTCAGCCTTTAAAAATGCTGTTGCAGGTGGGGTGCCTGGCTGGTTCAGTCCGTAGAGCATGTGACTCTTAATCTCAGGGTCATGAGTTCAAACCCCACAATGGGTGTAGAGCCTACTTAAAATAAAAATTAAAAAAAAAAAGAAACAAAAATAAAAATGGTGTTGCAGGTGAATTTTAACATGGAAAGATATGTGGAATGTATTAAGTTATTTTTGTTTTGTTTCTACAGTAAAAATTCAGTTTATCCATCTGTTTATAACACAATACACAAGAAGCAAAGTGTTTCACATCATAGATTTCACTTCCAACTCCCTGAACTGTTCATTTTTTTGGCTGAAAGGAGATACTAGTGGGGAAAGCCAAACAATGCCTAGGCAACTAAAATAAAGTTGGGGTGGGGGGCAACACTAACATCATCCTCACAGGGATGGGCACAAGGGGCTGTTCATCGCAAGCTGATTTTCTAGAACTGCTAGCTGGAAGCACAGGAGCACCACTTGGACGTTTGCACTTCATTCTGCTCCGCCCCACGGGCACAGCAACACCTCCCGGTAGTTGCCCTTACTGTCTTCCTGGATGTGCTAGTGCAGGGACATGCCATGCTTTCTCTTGAATTCAGACCTAATTTTTAACATGTCCCCTTCCTTCACTGTGGGTGACCATGATCCTAATCAGGACCTTATCATGAGCTCCCTTACCCTTCATGGAATCAGTCAGTCATCAAAATAGGGGAGCTTGTTCTGAATACACTGGACCAGTTGCTGAAAAGCATTATTTTTTTTAAGATTTTTTATTTATTTATTTGACAGAGAGAGACACAGCAAGAGAGGGAATACAAGCAGAGGGGGTGGGAGAGGGAGAAGCAGGCTTCCTCCCTGAGCAGGGAGCCCGATGTGGGGCTCGATGCCAGGACCCTGGGATCATGACCTGAGCCGAAGGCAGACGCTTAACAACTGAGCCATCCAGGTGCCTCTGAAAAGCATTTTCCAGGTCTCTTTTGACCTCCTCCTTGATCATAAGGGCTGTAGCTCTTGTACCTTTCAAATTCTTTCTGGATGTGATACACACTTGCTCGGTCATGATGCTGATCCCCTTGGGAACATCAGTTCCTTTCCTCTTCACTCCAACATTAGAGATCATAGGCATCTAGGGTCAGACAGTTCATAATCAATGACAGAGTCATCCTCTGCTCTTCTACCCTTTGCAAGGGCAACCGTCAGCTTGCAGAAGTCACCAGATGTGTTGGAAACAATGTCCTTCTCCAGATCAGTCTTGTACATCTCCTTGTAGACTGTTAATTTCCTCTAGCATCTAATTGGTCCTTGAGCAGATGATCTCAGTGAGGGAGTCCTCATCAGTCCTCAGCACCTTCATAGGAGAGGCTTTCAGCTTGGAAGCCTCATACTGAGCAGGTGTTTTCAGTAGGTCCCAAATCACCTTCTCCAGGTGGCCAGGTGGCCAGGCAAGGCTGAGTTCAATGCTGATGCAAATTCCTTTTTGGTCCTTGTCTGGTTGGTGAAGACAATATCCTGTCTCTCCTCGTTGCTGTCATTGGTCAACATGTTGATGACAGTGACCTCATCCACACCTTTAGCCTTGATGCCGTTTCAATGTTCAAAGCATTACACTTGACATCAAAGTTGGTGTATGTTTTAACTGACCTGTATGCATTTGGGGGTGTAGAGTGGTCACCCTCCAAGCAGAGTTTGCACAGAATTCGTGAACAGTGGACATTTTGATAGAAGCTGGCCCATAAGCTGAAAGCTGTGAGCATCCTCAGATGCAGAGCCAGAATGTATTAAATTATAAAGAAAAAAAAAATGGGGCACCCAGGTGGCTCAGTTGGGTGAGCATCCAACTCTTGGTTTCGGCTCAGGTCATGATCTCAAGGTCATCAGAGCAAGCCCTGTGTCAGGCTCTACGCTCAGCATGGAGTCTGCTTGAGAGATTCTCTCTCCCTCGCCCTCCCCCTCTGCTCTTCCCCCCACTCATGCACTCTCTCTCAAAGAAATAAAATCTCAAAAAAATTATAAAGAAAAACCTAAACTGCAAAATAGTATTGTGCAGTAGGATCCAGTTCTGGAAAAAGAAACACTGAGATCTTTACTATGGTCATCTCTGGATGGTGGGTGCTGCTGTTTTTTTTTTTCCCATTAATTATGTTTTATACTGTGCATGTATTGCTTTATTATGAGAAAAAAGTAAGTCAGTTTCTATTGAAAAAAAAGATCAGGATGAATAGGTGGAGCACAGAGGGTTTTTAGGGCAGTGGAACTATTCAGTATGATACTATAATGATGGATATGGGCCATTATACATATGTCCAAACCTGTAGAATGTATAACACGAAGAGTGAACTCCAATGTAAACTATGAACTTCGGGTAGTAATGACATGTCAATGTAGGTTCATCTCTTATAACTATTTACCACTTTCGTTCAGCTTTTGATAGTGGGAGAGGCTCTGCTTATGTAAGAGCAGAGGAAATCTTTGTACCGTCCACTCAGTTTTGCTGTGAACGGAAAACTGATCTAAAAAATAAAGTCTAGGGGCGCCTGGGTGGCTCATTCGTTAAGCGTCTGCCTTCAGCTCAGGTCATGATCCCGGGGTCCTGGGATCGAGCCCCGCATCGGGCTCCCTGCTCAGCAGGAAGCCTGCTTCTCCCTCTCCCACTCCTCCTGCTTGTGTTCCCTCTCTCACTGTGTCTCTCCCTGTCAAATAAATAAATAAAATCTTTAAAAATAATAATAATAAAGTCTATTAAAAGTAAATCAAAAGATCAGATGGGAAAAATAATAAAGAATGCTGGGTAGCAAGGAATAGATATCTAAGTCTTATAAAGCTACCATATATAATTCTAGTTGTTGTTTTTTTGTCATTAAACATTGATTGTAGAAATATTTGATGATGGTGGTGATAATGGTGGTAGTGGTAGTAATAGTTACCATTTACTGAGCACATACTATGTGCCAGGCACTAGGTGAAGCATATTACATGCATTATCACCATTACCATATTTCATACAAATAGACACTTGAAAGAGAAAGTCTTGTTACATCTTTCATAGCACTATTCCACATAGCAACAAATCATATGTCCAATATATCCCTTTTATGCAAGTTTTATGGAGAAAAGTGCTGACTTTTGTGAAAAGGGTCAGCTAGTAGCCTTATTGATTTGAATTAGGAATTTTCTTTTTTTTAAACTATATATATATATATATAATTTCTTTTTTTGAGAGAGAGAGAGAGAGTGTGTGAGCGGGGAGAGGGGCAGAGGCAGAGGGAGAGAGATCCTAAGCCGGCTCCCCACTCAGCACAGAGTCTGACATGAGGCCCAACCTCACAACCCTGAGATCGTGACCTGAGCCAAAGTCAAGAGTTGGATGCTTAACCAACTGAACCACCCAGGCGCCCCAAATTAGGAATTTTCTTGAACTATCAACCCTGGAACATGATTAGTACAGGCTAGTCTGAATTTCTGGCCAGTCAACAGTCATTAGCTGTCTAATACTCCTTCTTCATACCCATCCTGGATAGAGCCTGAACCAGGCTCAGGGCCGATGAATATGTGAGCGTGTCTCTTCCAAATTTAAATAGACAGCACTGTTAGGTATAATCTGCTCATCTGTGTATACCAAAGTAGATCATTTTGCCACAGTTCAATTTTTTTTTTTTAGTGTGGCATTCAAGGCTTTCCAGCATCTTCACCCTCTTGGCCTCAGAATCTTCTATCCCTCCAGAGACAACTCGCATTGCACTCACACAGGACTAACAACCTTTCCTAAAGCATGTTTCCTAAAACATGCCTAGCACTTTTCCTTTTCTCTTGCTTATGCTGTCAAACTCTTCGCCCTACGAGGCCCAACTCACACCGCCACCTTGTGCCTTACCTGTCTCCCATCTCCCACTCCCTGTGCCCATTCACTTAATCTTTGCTTTTTATCCCCACCCTACTTTGTCTCCATTTGACACTCATTTCCTTGTCTCTTATATAATAATTAGCTCTCGTGTCTGGACTGTAAGGTGTCTGTGGGTAATAACTATGGCTTATTTTTCTTTTAATCTCTCCTTCCCCTCTGTAAGAAAAACAGTTCCTTAAACATAATAAGGGCCCAGTAAATATTGAAATACTTAAAGAGCCCTATTTTTCTGAGTGACTTGTTATGATGGAGTGATTATGGCTCATTGTCCAGTGTAATTTAGATGTAGAGAATTTTCAGTGATCCTCATATGAATTTTCTTTCTTTCTTTTTTTTTAAGGACTTTATTTATTTATTTGACAAAGAGAGACACAGCGAGAGAGGGGACACAAGCAGGGGGAGCGGGAGAGGGAAAAGCAGGGAGAAGCAGGCTTCCCGCCGAGCAGGGAGCTGGATGCGGGGCTCGATCCCAGGACCCTGGGATCGTGACCTGAGCCGAAGGCAGACACTTAACAACTGAGCCACCCAGGCGCCCCCCTCATATGAATTTTCTGTTGTTACTTCTATACCTTGGCTGTTGCCTCCACCCTCTAGCAAATGATTAGAAAAAACAAACTGGTTTTAACACCTTTCTTTCTTTCTTTTTCTTTCTTTCTATTTATTTATTTGTTTATTTATTTATTTTAAATTTTATTTTGTTATGTTAATCACCATACATTACATCATTAGTTTGTTTTTTTTTTAAGACTTTATTTATTTATTTGAGAGAGAGAGAATGAGAGAGAGAGCACATGAGAGGGGGGAGGGTAAGAGGGAGAAGCAAACTCTCCGCTGAGCAGGGAGCCCGATGCGGGACTCGATCCAGGGACTCCAGGATCATGACCTGAGCCGAAAGCAGTTGCCCAACCAACTGAGCCACCCAGGCACCCACATCATTAGTTTTTGATGTAGTGTTCCATGATTCATTGTTTGCGTATAACACCCAGTGCTCCATTCAATACGTGCCCTCTTTAATACCCATCACCGGGCTAACCCATCCCCCCACCCTCCTCCCCTCTAGAACCCTCAGTTTGTTTCTCAGAGTCCATAGTCTCTCATGTGGTTTTAACACTTTCTTAAGCAAAATATAACTAGTGAGAGAAAATGCCCCTTAAAGAGTCACATGATACATTTTAAAATCTAATAAAAATTCAGACTAGCTACTTCATAAAAATGCTTATATATCCAACACACCTTTTTGAACACTCATCTTCTCCCCACACACCAACTCATTCCTCTTACTGCCTTTCCTGGCTACCACCCACCCATGGGTTTCAGCTAGGAACTTCAGACCAATCTTGAGCTCTTTTCACTCTTTCTTTTTTTTTAAGATTTTATTTATTTTTTAATTTTTTATTGTTTTAGAGAGAGAGCACGTGTTGAGTGCAGGGCGGGAGGGCCAGAGGGAGAGGGTGAGAGAGAATCTTAAGCAGGCTCCATGCTCAGCTCGGAGCCCCACTCAGGGCTCAATCCCACGACCTGAGATCATGACCTGAGCCAAAATCAAGAGTTGAACGTTCAACTGACTGAGCCACCCAGGCACCCCTAAGGATTTTATTTTTAAGTAATCTCTACTCCCAACATGGGGCTCAAACTCACAACCCTGAGATTAAGAGTCATGTGCTCTACTAACTGAGCCAGCCAGGCACCCCTCTTTTTACTTTCTCATCATTTCTCCAGTCCACCTCCTTCTCTTCATCCCACCCTTTTTCATTCAGACTCTCATTATCTTTTACCTGGCCTTTGATCCTGCTTCTAGTCCCTCTTCCCTCCACCCTCAATTTGTTCTGTATATGCTGCTAGGGTTGCCTTTCTAAAACAGATATGATCTTGTTTAAAATGCGTTGAGTTTTTTTTAAAAGATTTTATTTATTTATTTGACAGAGAGAGACAGCGAGAGAGGGAACACAAGCAGGGGGAGTGGGAGAGGGAGAAGCAGACTTCCTGCCGAAGCAGGGAGCCCAATGCGGGGCTCGATCCCAGGACCCTGGGATCATGACCTGAGCTGAAGGCAGATGCTTAATGACTGAGCCGCCCAGGTGCCCCTAAAATACTTTGAGTTTTAAGAACTCAGAAGGATCTATGCTTTAGGTTTCCTATTGGGCTCAAAAGACTAAAGTCCAAAATCCATAATCTGGTTTCAGCCAAATTTCCCCAGATTTGCTTCCTTTCATGCCCTATCATGTACCAAATTTCAGCCACCCTGAATCTCTCTGTTCCCCAAACATGTCTCTGCCTGAGCATCTCTTCTCACTTCCTGAAATACCCTGCTTCCTCTTTCCTGTCTATTGAATTCCTACCCTCCTCTATGAAGCCTTCCCCAGGAACCCCAGGCAGAAATATAGTCTCTGTGCTTTGACTTCCCACGAATCATAACTTGTTCTGGCACACTGACCTATGGCCTAATTTTTCCTACCTACACTTTGAATTTCTCAAGGACAGGAAAATGTTTTATTTCTCTTTGGATCCTCAGGGTCTAGCACAGTGGTTTACCTCATTAAATATTTCTGAATGCACAACTCAGTGTGCTCTTAAGATATAATGTAAAAGTAAGATATGGTAGATTCATTATCTGGCATTTCAAGAACTAACCAGGATACAGGTAGAATGGATAAATGAATTCTAAAGGTACTTTTCAAGCCTCATTTTCACACTTAGCTTTAAATCCCTCCATTCTTTCATGCCCCTCTTGTGTGGGTCCTCATAAGCTTTGAGATAAGACAGAACAGGAGAAAGTAGTCTAAATGACAAGTATCTGAACAAGCAAGAGAAAATGTCTTGAGCTACTTGGAAGTGACTGCCTTAAGTCATTTCATGTTATGAAAGTGTGGTTTCTTCAGCTGGGTTCTAAGATATGTGATGGGGTTATTTTGTTTGTTTTTTGCAAGATAAAACTGGCAAGAAAAAGTGAGGTGATTTCAAGATCCAGTGACTTGGGAAAGGGAAAGTAGAGATAAATAAAATATTCTGTTGATGTTCTGCCCGGTATCTTTTATGTTAACTCAGTTATTTTGTTCTGTTCTGTTATATATATGTACTTTTGATTAGTATAATTTTCAGTCAAGAGTCAGTTGGATCTTTTATTATTTCTTTAATTTTAAGTTTAACTAATACTGTTGCTAACATGCATTAGGCACTCAGACATTTTAGGTAATTCAACATTGACTTAATTAATGTTTAGAAATAATTAATCAGAAACATTCAAGCCAGCTTGACTTCTGTTTATTTTTTTATTGAAGTATGATTAATATTCAATGTTATGTTAGCTTAGGTATTGACTTTTATATTTTAAATTTCAGTTTTTGCCACCCTCTCACATCCCCATCCGTGCTTCCTATGGTCGCCTTCATCAAATCAAACAGGTAAGAAGACTTTCAAAACTGATAGCTGTTCAATAAAAAGAAAACTTTATTTTTCTTTAAAAAAATACCTGTGGTTCAGTAATTCCAAATTAGGTCACATGTGATTCTGTTTTTAATTCTAGTAATGGTTCCTCTAAAACAAAAACAACTAAGGAGTCCTATATTTCTTTGAGTTATTACCTATTTTAATAAACTGATAGTTTCCAGAAAGACAATATACTCTTCTGCCTTGAATCTGACCTCTTTCAGAGATCGCAAAGAAAAAAGAAAATTAATTTTTAGGTTCATAATGACCATAGTTATCATGGTTTTTTTAAACCGTCAGGTGAAGAAATTTTTTTGACAGATGAAATGGCCTTTATGCTATCATTTTGTGTTCATTTCTTAGTGATCTGAGTTCAGGGACACATTGTACCTCACTGGCTTATGTTCTGTGCAGGCGTGTGTGTGTGCATGCATGCGTGTGCATGGGTGTGTGTGTGTGTGTGTGTAATAGCAAATGCCTAATACACAGTTAAACCTTTTAATTATCCAAAGATTAGCCACAGAGCTCAAAAGATCAAATCACCACTCCGCCACAGGTGGTAGGATTTTTCTGACCCAACTACAAGCAGATTTTTGTTCAAGGGCGGCTTAACTGTTATGAAGCACTTATTATTTACTTAGCGCTAAAATAGGTACTTTACATCTGTGCTCTCATTTTATCTCACAACATAAGATCAGAAACTCATGACAGGAGAAATTTAGTAATTTACCCAGTGTTCAGAGTTAGTGAATGTCAGAGCCAGAACTAGCCCCAAATTACTGGATTCCTTTCCAGCTACCTTTTCCCCGTGTCAGTGGCACAGAAGCCATAGTATCTCAGGAGTCTGGTGTTTGGGACTCCAACTCCTGCTTCCTTTCCCTTCCTCCCTCTCACACCATGGCTTCCCTGAAGTCCAGCCTGTCATCCAGTAGCAAACAAGTATGGTAAAAAGATTCTTTTACTTTTTAGTGGATAAAACATTCTTTAACTGTCTTTGCAAGTATGGAGCTCTTTTAGAAGTTCTTAAGGAAAGAACCTAAAATTAGTAGGTAACATGACCTCTGGTTTATCTGTGCAATTTGTTTTGTTGCTTCCCCTAAATGAGATCACTACTTTAAAATTGACTATATGTTGCTATTTGATTATGAAGCTTGAAATCAAGGTAAATATTTGAAAATTGATTACATGTTGCTATTTGACTATGAAGCTTGAAATCAAGAAAAATTTAACTGGTCAGTAAATTGTAAAGCAGTCTATTTCCATAGTGACAGAATATATGTTATAAACATTTAAAATGAAACACAAGTAGAAAGTGAATTAAATGGGAAAATAGAAATAATATTAGCTTTCAATCTGGGTACTGATTGAATGGAAAATCAAGACTTATTTTCAGCAGCTTAATGGTCTGATAGATATCTTAAATTGCATATTTCTTTATATGCATTCTTTTTTTTTTTTGAGAGAGAGAGAGAAAGAAAGAGAGAGTGCGTGAGCCGGGGAAGGGGTGAGGGGCAGAGGAAGAGGGAGAGAAAGAGTCCAAGGCAGGCTCCATGCCCAGGGCAGAGCCCAACACAGGGCTCAATTTCATGACCCTGAGATCATGACCTGAGCTGAAATCAAGAGTCAGACGCTTAACAGACTGAGCCACCCAGGCACCCCTCTTTATATGCATTCTTTGACCGTGATTTCTTTTTAGCTGTTGAACTTACTAACCTTTTGGGGAGGATGCCTGAAAGTAAATCCCTGATCTCTTTTTACCCACTAACACTCAGTATGAGTCTCTGAGAAGGACTTTTTTTCTTACATAATCACAATGCCATCATTACATCTAGCAAAATTAAGTTATTCTTTAATGTCATCTAATAACCAGTCCATGTTAAAATTCTCACTGTTCTCAGAAATGTCTGTTTTACTGATTCAAACATGTTCCAACCATGATCTCTCAGATCTCTCTCTCTTTTTTAAAGATTTTATTTATTTATTAGAGAGAGAGAGAGCACGAGGCAGGGGAGGGTCAGAGGGAGAAGCCAACTCCCCACTGAGTGGGGAGCCCGATGTGGGGCTGGATCCCAGGACCCTGAGATCATGACCTGAGCTAAAGGCAGTCCCTTAACCGACTGAGCCACCCAGGCGCCCCTCAGGTCTCTTTTATTTAAAACATTCCCTTCCCCTCCTGGTTTTTGTTCCATGCCACTTATTTATTGAAGAAACCAGGCCATTTGTCCTGTAGACTGCCCCACATTCTGATTCTGTTTCCATGTGGTGTTTAATATGTTCTTTTGTTCCCTGCGTTTCCTATAAACTGATTTGATTACATTTTTTTACTTTTAAATAAGCACACAGCCCAAGTCAATATTAGGTTCTGGGTCAACATTTAAGTCAATGTATGATTTAAGTTACCCCTTTCCTAGCAGGCAGTTAGTGCATAATTTTTTCTCAACTGGGGCTACTAGCTGTTTTCTAGGCATTAGGGAGCTTGAGAAAATGAAGCTGGAAGTTAATGTTCTATTTTCCCCCCAGCTTTACTGATATGTAATTGACATATAACATTGTCTAAGTGTAAGGTGCACAACATGATGATTTATGTATATATTGTGAGGTGATGACCATGGAAGTTAATTTTCTAAACACATAGGACTTCCTAAGTGTTCAGGAACTATTCTTTTTATGTAATTTTCCTTTCCTAGTAACAATCAAGTTTATGTTTCAAGAGGTTTGGAAGCGCTCAGCTTTTAGTTCCCTATCCCAAAACCCTAAACATAATTAACCACCCTGCTGAAATAGTTTGTGTATTAGTTTGCTAGGGCTGCCACAACAAAGTACCACAAACAGGGGGACTCAAACAACAGAGATTTAGTTTCTCACAGCTCTGGAGGCTGGAAGTCCGAAATCAAGGTGTTGGCAGGATTGGTTTCTTCTGAGGGCTGTGAGAGAAGCGTCTGTCTGTTCCAGGCCTCTGTCCTTGGCTTGTAAATAGCCATCTTCGTGTTCAGCTGGTGTTTTCCCTACACATATGTCTGTCTCCAAATTTCTCCTTTTTTATAAGGACGTATTGGATTAGGGCCCACCCTCATCACCTTATCCTAATTTGATTACCTCTGCAAATACCCTATCTCCAAGTAAAGTCATATTCTGAGGCGCTGGGGGTTAGGACTTCAACATACTAGATTTTAGGGGGACACAGTTCCACCCATAACAGTTTGTTCACAGTATATGGTTCTATAACTTTACCTTTATTTCCTGCCTTGTTCAATAGGATAGAAAATCACTGAGACCCAGTAAGAACGTGACTTTTTCCAGCAGTGCCTTAAGTAGAATCAGTCAGATTATCTACTTGCCTGTCACCTCTGCATTTCTAGCATCTCTTCCTTTTATATCTTCACAAATGTAAACTTTAGCAACACATATTCCAGTCTTTGTTTTATCTTAACCTGGTTTGGATAAATTAAACTGGGTTTAGACACAAATGTAAGGGAACTTTATGAAATGAAGCTTTGGAGACAGATGGTGCCAGCTGAAGTGCAGGGCGTGATTCTGAGAGGGGCCATCTAGGTACCACAGTGTAGTTTCCGCAGTCTAGGAAGGCGCTGGCATTAGATCTCGGTGGTATGTTCTTCAGTTTTCTGGTCTTCCTTGAAACCTATGAAGTACCCAGTCTTTTTTATGAAGAGATGTTTAATTTGATCTTAGTGTACCAATCGTTTCATTCTTTCAGCAAGCATTTGTTAAGCACTGTGCCAGCACTGGGCAACTAAAATCTTTCAGGCATACTCAACTTCCGAGAGCACAAGTGGCTAACTTACTATTTCCATTTTTACCTTGGATCCTAAAAACCTGAAAGCTAAGTTTAGCACTCAAGTGCAGCAACTCCCCTTAACCTGGGTTTCTAGCATATAGTACTCTTTGCCCTTGACTGGGCAAAGAGTACTATATATAGGCAATAGTACTATATAGTACTATATAAGGCAAGCATGGCTCTTGACCTTATTTTAACAATTGTATTTCTTTTTTTTTTTTTTAAAGATTTTATTTATTTATTTGAGAGAGAGAATGAGAGAGCGAGAGAGAGCACATGAGAGCGGGGAGGGTCAGAGGGAGAAGCAGACTCCCTGCTGAGCAGGGAGCCCGATGCGGGACTCGATCCGGAGACTCCAGGATCATGACCTGAGCCGAAGGCAGTCGCTTAACCAACTGAGCCACCCAGGCGCCCCAGCAATTGTATTTCATTATAAGCACCTCATAGCCATTTTGGAAATAGGCAAGATATAAACAATTAAAGAGTCAACCTGCTTTTACTAACAACCCTCAAAATGGCTGATGTTGGCTAATGCTCTGACTTTCAGTGGGAGGAACAACAGGCAAAATCCTGTCCTGCTTTGGGAAAAATTGCTCTTGTTGGTTGAGTAAATTACAAAATACTTTGAACTTCTCACTACAGGAAAACACCTACATAAAATATTAAATGGAAGGACTATACTAACCTTACATTGTATTGAAAAGATTTACTGTTATTCCATTATTTTTTTTTTTAGATTTTTTTTTTATTTATTTATTTGAGAGAGAGAGAATGAGAGAGAAAGCACATGAGAGAGGGGAGGGTCAGAGGGAGAAGCAGACTCCCTGCCAAGCAAGGAGCCCGATGCGGGACTCGATCCAGGGACTCCAGGATCATGACCTGAGCCGAAGGCAGTCGCTTAACCAACTGAGCCACCCAGGCACCCCCTTTTTTTTTTTAGACTTTTTTTTTATTTATTTATTTGAGAGAGAGAGCACATGAAAGGGGGGAGGGTCAGAGGGAGAAGCAGACTCCCTGCCAAGCAAGGAGCCTCCATTATTTTAAAAGACTAACTTCTTAAACTTCCTTTCCCAATTTCCCTCATTTTCCATAATGACATCAAAATAACTCAAAGCTCTAGGTTCACCTTCAGTTCTTCCTTATTTTCTCCTGTATCTAAGTAGGCATCTAATCCTATTAATTCTTCCTTGACAACATCCTCTGTTCCCACTTCCTTCTGTCCCTTGGGTCCAGATTACTGTAATAATATTCTAAGAGATTTCCTATCTCTGCCAGTACAATCCAACTTCCACAACCAACACCAAGATAACTTCTCGAAGACATCATTTTCACCTTTTCCTCCCCTGTGCAAAAAGGTATAATGGCTTCCCATTACCTATTGAAGAGGAGTAAGAATAAGAATAGCTAGGTTGTAGTGAGTGCTTACTTACATAGGTTTCCAGGCACTGTGGGAAAGAGCTGTACACCCGCCTCATTATCCTCAATTCTTATCATCATCTTCATGTGGATGAGGAGACTGAGGCTCAAGTTCAGTCACTTGCCTAGGGTTGCACAGGTAATAAGTTACAGAGCTGAGATTCAACCCAGTTCTATTTGGCTCCAAAGCCTGTGGTCCTAACAACTATGCTATTCTGCCCAAACTCTTTAAGCTCAAACCCTTCAGTTATTTAAGATCCTGGAAATCTGGCCCTATTTTACCTCTCTAGTTTTATCTCTCATTACTTCATTGTACAAACTCTGTTTCAGTCAAGCTAGTCTCACTACCCTGAAACCTGCTGTTTCTTTCCCTCTAAGCTTTTGTTCACATGGTTCCTTCTGCTTGGAATACCTTCCCCTTCACCCTGTGTTTGTCCAGATTTTAAACTACTTTCAAGGCCTAGGTCACATTTTATTTATTTTTTTAAGATTTTATTTATTTGTCAGAGAAAGAGAGAGCACAAGCAGGGGGAGCGTGGCAGGCAGAGGGAGAAGTAGGCTCTCCGCTGAGCAAGGAGCCCGATACGGGGTTCGATCCCAGGACCCTGGGATCATGACCTGAGCCAAAGGCAGACGCTTAACCGACTGAGCCACCCAGGCACCCCTAGATCACATTTTAATTCACACAACTCAACCCACTTTTCTATTCCAGACTACCCATAATGTGTATTGTTTATATTGAGAATAATATTTAAACTCTTGATCATACACTGCATCAATACAAAATGTTTTAGCACATCCTTCCAATATATGTAAATAATGTATCCTTAATACATGATGGACATATACTACCAAGCTAGTATATAATATGAATCACTGAATATATGCAAAATACAAATATAAAAATGATGAGCTAAAGATGAAATGATGTTTTTAGAACATTTTAAATTGTATTTTATTAACTATAGGTCATTATTGAGAGTGAATATGAGTTCATATTTCCAGTAGTCTTCATGATTTAAGATTATTTTAGCCAGTGCCTTGATAGAGATTAGCTCAGCATTGTGTTTTCACAAGAAGGTGGCAGATGATGTGTGCTTTGCTAGGTAGGAGCTTCACCTTTGTCATTTCCCTGTCATTCACTTAGACTTGTATTACAAATCTTCTGTCCAACATTTCTTTATAGAAATCTTGTTAAGATACTTGTCTATTTTGTGGAACTTGGTTTAATTAAAACTAGATAATATATCCAAATGGCCACCTAACTTGCAATTAGTTATAATTAGCTAAAGGCCAAAAACATGCTGGTGTTTTGCAAGATCTTTGGACCCTCTGGGCTGATGAGGGCACCTGTGTCAAGATGGCTACTATGAGCAAACCTTCCTTCCTTACTATCTTAGATTTTAAAATATATAAATTGAATTTCTGTGTTTTTCTTTTTGCTTCCCAGTGGATCACCTTGTATACTTCCTGGGCTATGATCATGCTTACTTTGGAGAGCACCAACTTAATGTGTATAAAACTTGTCTCTCAAATGTGATTCTAGGCCATTTTAGGGAAAGCTCATCTGCTTATTTCATGTGTTCCCCATAATATTTAGCACCATATTTGCCCAGCACTATCCTAGGTACTTTATTATGTGTGAAATACGTTTTTTAAAATACCAGGACGAATTTAGACTGTGCAATTTCTTAAAGCCATTTCAACCATTTTTAAGAGTACAATTCAGTGTTATTAAGCACATTCACAATGTTGAGCAACCATCATCACTTTTCATTTCCAGAAATTTTTCATCATGCCAAACAGAAACTCCATACCCATTCAGCAGTAACTTCCTTTTTAACCTCAATCTCCTGTAACCTCTGTTCTACTTTTTGTCTCTATGAAGATTTGTATTCTAGGTACCTCATAAAAGTGGCATCATACAATATTTGTTCTTTTGTGTTTGTTATTTCACTTAACATAATGTTTGCAGTATTCATCCATGTTGTAGCATGTGTCAGAACTTCCTTCCTTTTCATGGCTAAATGATAACTCCATTGTATGTTTATATCACATTTTTTAATCTATTCATCTGGTGATGAACACTTGGGTTGTTTCCACCTTTTGGCTATTGTGAATAGTGCTACTAATGAACATTGGTGTACAAGTACCTGTTTGAGTCCCTTTTTTAATACTTTTGGGTATATACATAGGAACAGGATTGGTGGATCATATGGTAATTCAATGTTGAACTTTTTGAGAAACCATCGAATTGTCTTCCACAGAGTCTGCACTATTTTACATTCCCACCAACAATGTGTAAGAGTTCCAATTTCTCCACATTCTCACCAACACTTGTTTTTTTCTGCATTTTAAAATAATAGCTATCCTAGGGGCACCTGGGTGTCTTAGTTGGTTAAGCGTCTGCCTTTGGCTCAGGTCATGATCCCGGAGTTCTGGAATGGAGTCCTGCACTGGGCTCCCTGCTCAGCAGGGAGTCTGCTTCTCCCTCTCCCTCTGCCCTTCACCCTGCTTGTGCTCTCTCTCTCTCAAATAAATAAATAAAGTCTTTAAAATAAAATAAAATAAATAAAAAATAATAGCTATCCTAATAAGTGTGAAGTGTTAGTTCATTGTGGTTTTGAATTGCATTTCCCTAATGACAAATGTTAAACATCTTTTCACGTGCTTATTAACCATTTGTATGTCTTCCTCGGAAAAATGTCCGTTCAAGTCCTTTACCCTTATTTTAATTAGGTTGTTTATCTTTTTGTTGTATTATAGAAGTTCTTTATATATTCTGGATATATAAAATATAAGATTTGCAAATATCTTCTCCAGTTCTTTTTTCAAAAGATTTTTTAAATTAATTAATTAATTTTTTTTAAAAGATTTTATTTATTTGAGAGAGAGCGAGAGAGCATAAGCAGGGGGAGTGGCAGAGTGAGAGGGAGAAGCAAACTCCCCACTGAGTAGGGAGCCCAACACGGGGCTTGATCCCAGGACTCCAGGATCATGACCTGAGCCAAAGGCAGATGCTCAACCAATGAGCCACCCAGGCGCCCAATTAATTTATTTTAGAGAGAGAGCACCAGAATGGTGAGGAGGGGCAGAGGGAGAGAATCTTCAAGCGACTCCGCACTGAGTGCCGAGCCAGACGTGGAGCTTGATCCCACAACCCTGAGATTGTGATGTGAGCCGAAATCAAGAGTCAGACGCTTTTAACTGACTGAGCCACCCAAGAGCCCCTATCTTCTCCAATTTTGTAATTGTCTTTTCACTCTCTTGATAGTGTCTTTTGATACACAAAAATTTTAAACTTTATGAAGTCTAGTTTATCTGTTTTTTTCTTATGTTACCTGTGCTTTTGTATTATATCCGAGAAATCATTACCAAATCCAATTCATGAGGTCTTTGCCCTATGTTTTCTTATAAGAGTTTTATAGTTTTAGGTCTTACATTTAGGTCTTTCATCCATTTCAAGTTAATTTTTATACATGGTGTAAGGAAAGGATTCAACTTCATTCTTTTGCATGGGGATGTTCAGTTTTTCCAGCACCACTCGTTGAAAAGACCATCCTTTCCCCAGTGAATGGTTTGGCACCCTTATGGAAAATCAATTGACCGTATGTGCGGGTGTTCATTTCTGGGCTCTCTGTTCTATTCCATTGATCTATATGTCTGTCCTTATGCCAGTACTGCACTATTTTGATTACTGTTGCTTTATGGTAAGTTTTGAAAGCAGGAAGTGTGAGTCCTCCAAATTTATGCTTCTTTTTCAAGATTGTTTTGGTTATTCGGGGCTCCTTGAGATTCCATGTGAATTTTATTTTTTCTTCCATGTGAATTTCAGGATGGGTTGTTCTATTTCTGCAAAAAATGCCACTGGGATTTTGATAAGCATTGCATTGCATCTGTTGATCACTTTGGGTAGTATTGCCATCTTAAAAATACTACATTTTCCAATTCATGAACACAGGATATCTTTCCATATGTGGGTTATTTTTTAAATAACTATTTATGTGAAAAATGATACTTGCATTTATTAAAAAAATAAAGGTCAAACAATATGGTAAAGTACAAAGAAAGAAAGAACAAATTACCCTAAATCTCACTACTCATTGATAAGTACTGTGAACTTTTTGGTGAACATCCTTCAGAACATCTCTTGTTTATAATTTTACATAAATAGCCTCTGAGGGTTTTTTTTCCTACTTAATATGTAATACATGTTTTTCAATGTCAATTACTAGATTTAAATCATGTTTGCACATAGGGGTGCCTGGGTGGCTCAGTCGGTTAAGTGTCTGCCTTCAGCTCAGGTCATGATCCCAGGGTCCTGGGATTGAGCCCCGAGTCAGGCTCCCTGCTCAGCGGGGAGTCCGCTTGTCCCTCTCCCTCTGCCCCTGTCCCCTTCTCATATACGCGCTCTCTCTCTCAAATAAATAAAATCTTTTAAAAAAATAAATAGATCATGTTTGCACCTTCATTTAATTAAACAAACCGATACTGATAAACATTTAGTTTGCTTTGGACTGTGAGTAATACTTATTAATATCATAGTATTAATGGTAGGAAAAATAGTATAATAATGAATGTTTGATGTTTGCTCTTTTGAATGAAGAAAGCTACAAAGTTTTTCATCTAAAAAGTTTCTGCATATTTGATGTACTGTAATGCATTAGTAATAGATCTTTGGTGTAGTAGGTGCAACAATTAAAAGTAGAGAACTAGACACTTGTTTAGAGATTTTATACTCTAGCTCTTCTATAGCCCAGTGAATAATAATAAAGGTACAGCCAAATGAAATAATTTTGTAAAACCATAAGATCTGGTATTCATTTATTCTCACGTTCTGCCTTTCAGGAAGAAGGCATGAATTTAGTAACTAGAGAAGCAATGCATGAATGGTGAGTAGTGTACTTTGAATTACTAGTCTGATCATCTCTATATTCAGTTACATCTTTTTTTTTAGTTAGGCAAACTCCAGTACTGATATCTCTTCTTTTGCAGGGAGGTACAAACCGCAATACGGATAAGTCGGTCTTGGGAAGAGAGTTTGAAGCTGGTATGGTATTAACACTTCAATTTTATAGAAAATTTGCAATTTTTACTGATTTTCAATATTGGCACTACCTAGTTTTGCTGTAATTTCTAGAAATCTAAGCTCTCACTTGAAATTGAAATTTATATGCTGCATAAATAATTTTTGATTGCTCCTAAGAAACAGTTGATGACTTACTCATAAAAATAACTGATATCATTTGAAAGTGGGGTTCAAAGTAAATAGTTGTCTGATACAAAACCATTGTTGTTGTGGACCAGCTTCCTCTCTGTCCTAGTGAGTCTAAGAAAAGTTCAGTTCTGCTGGTCAAATTGCTTAGATGACAAAACAATAAATGATTTCACTCCTTCCTACCTAATTTATTAACTAGGTATTAGAGTTTCAACCCATAGACAATGGGTTTCCTGGATAAATACTACATTTCTATGCCTGTAACACATATACTCCCACTAACATTTTAACATGCAACCTTTAATTTGAACATATTTGGAATTTAGTTACATCCCCTGCTAACATTTTTTAATGTCTCTGTACACATTATGATTACTTAGTTGTGGAAGTTGAGCAATGTTTAGGGTTCTTTTCCATGGACATTTCAGATAATGATAGAGAATTGAGCTGAAAATTGGGTAGAAGAGATTCTGGCTAGATGTCAGTGTCCAGATTTGGGAGTCACTGGATTAGGAAATGGGTCATCAACAGAAACAATGACATCTTATTTTCCTTTGGCCCTGAGTGCCTTAGATGGACATCTGTTCCTGATTTAGGAGTAGGTCCTGAAGATTGAGTAGATAACCTCTGAAGCCTGCCCCTTTTCATGTTTAGTGCTAATACAATTTATAGATGCTGTTGGATTCCCTTAACTGACCCAGTTCTAATTACTTCAGGGGTTGGCACGAGTGAGTGAATCTGTGAATGTGTTAGGAAGAGGAAGGGAACATGTAACATAACTGTACTGTGTCTTAGGAAAGAAAAGAGCACATTTTAAAGTCCTGAATTATGCAGTACTGATTTTGTCCACATAAAATCTATAAACATTTTTTAATAACTGTAATTATTTTTACTGTCCCATTTGTATCTTAGTTCTAACCAAATCCTTTTTTATTGTTTCCTGGACATAGCATTGTAGTTTTCAACAACAAAGCACAGGTCAGACGCCAAGAGAAAAATTTTAATTTAGGATTTGTGTATATAAGTAAGTATTGCTCGATATCAAGTGCTCACATTCTAGGCCTTTTGGGGACACTAGGGAAGCCCCTCAACTTGCCATGAGCTCTCTTTCCCAAAAGGAAAGAGTGAAGTGAATCTTGGGTTCCCTGCTTGCTTTAGGATGATATGAGCTCCTCACCATGGTACAACCACTGATTCAGTAAGGATTCCCTTGCCTGTGCAGCAGCTATCTCCCTAAGTATGTGCTAGGGAAGCAACTGGCGCTACAATGGTACACTGCTTTCTGCTTACACAGAGTGACAATGATTTAGAGAAACCGTCTTCAAAGCGCATCAATTTAATTCCAGTGTCCCCAGCAGCTCCTCCCACCAGGGGGATTGGGAAGGTAAGAAAGGAGAGCCTAAGAATCTGTGTCCTTTGAAATTTTTATAAAATATTAATGTTTCACCACCCACATTTTGGGGGGATATGTTTTGCCATGGGACATCTGATTCTAAATGACATTTTTCCCTTCCTTTTCATCTCTTGAACTATTATTAACATATAACAAAAGTCACCAACTTTGAAGTATATGATTTGATTAATTTTCGTAATTGTGTACACTTCTGTAACCATAACCATAATCAAGATACAGAACAGTTCCCACACTCTAAACAATGTCCTCGTGATCTTTTGCACTTGATATCCTCTTCCCCCACCCCCCCGCCCACCCTAGAAAACCACTGATCTGCTTTCTGAGAAGAGTGGTGGTTTTAAAACCTCTGTTCTAATTTGGTTTTAGCACTGTTTTCCTCCATCGTTACAAACTTGTGTGAGTTGCACCACTATGCCTCCAAGCCCTTTTCCCAGTCCTACGCGACAATTTACAATGTAAGTTCATGTTGTATGAAAATATACCAAATTGCTTATAAAATAAGAATTTTAGAAACTTACAAGAAATAATAGCTCCAGGTTCTATGACAACCAAAGAAGTCGTGTGTTTTTAGC
The DNA here is from genome assembly GCF_964656455.1 of Halichoerus grypus. Lineage (NCBI taxonomy): Eukaryota > Metazoa > Chordata > Mammalia > Carnivora > Phocidae > Halichoerus > Halichoerus grypus. The sequence goes on along the minus strand of NC_135727.1, from coordinate 17,101,562 downwards.
TAAATTAAAATGCCATTGTTTTGATTTATTATTTTGTATATTGAAAAGAATTAAGTGACTAAGAACATGTGAGAACATGCGAACACACGAAGAATCAGTAATTCATTAGCCCTGTTGAACATATGCTTCCTCTCCAAGCTTGATGATAAGGATCAGAGCTAATTCTTAAACTGTAAACAACTGTACCTGGTCATTTACCCATGATTTTCACCCTGATTCAAGGCAAGTCACAACTAGAACTGTAGGTCTTTCTAGCTTTTCTCCCCCCCACAATTTCAGAGAATCCTGAATCCTTACAAATTACAAGACAGTTTGCTATCCTGAAGCATTCCTGTTTTTAACCCAGATTTAGAGAAGAGCAATAAAACAATGTGATACTACACAGTCCTTTTTTAGTGTATGTCCTTAGATCTATTATAATGAAATAGTCATAGCTGAATTTGTTCAAATTTTTTCTTGTAATGATTGTCATAATTTTATTTTAGAAGAAGTCAAAACCCCACCAACATTATTAGACCAAGTATCTGTGGACCATTAAAAAGAAAAGGTACTTTTATCTACCAGCAAAAATAAATATAACTTCGAATTATTTTTATAAAATATCATATAAAATCAAGTGTTATAAGAAATTAATTTTAAAGGATTTTTTATTTAAAATATATTTGATAAGTTACTAGAGGCCTTTCGTTTTACTCAAACAAAACTATATGTAAAGATAATTTTAAAAGCTGTAAAGTACCATATAAATGTGAATTGAGAAATTTAATTCCAGTTTAGTCAACTATTATGATTTTCATTATATAATTCACCAAGCTAGCTGCCTTAAATACTTTCTGAAACAAGGTGGGGGGTGAATGAATGAACAAACAGAATGAATCAGTCCTAGTATTCCACTGAATCTCGACCCCTACCCTGCCTGCCGCTGTACCTACTTGTTGACTTCATATGAATAAGTTGACACAAATCAGATCCACTTACTACACTAAAAATATATGCTATGTTTCATGCTATCTTAATTTTGGTTAAATATATGGAAAATGACCCACCCAGTAATAAAAAGGCAGAAGAAAAAAACAGAAGTTGTTTTTTGTTGTTGTTGTTTTTTGTTTTGTTTTTTTTTAACTCCCACAGCCCTGGATCCCATTTCTCAACCCTGCCTCATAAGCTAGGTTGTTCTTCCTTTTTTGTTAATACCACTACTGAGTTTATAATAGGGAGGGAAAATGGATAAATAGGAAAGGAGGTTAAACTTTTAAAATGCGTCTTTGTGAAAAATCCATTAAGATAGGAAAGAAGAAGGAGAAGAAAAAAAAGAGGAGGAAAAGGGGGAAGAAAAGGAGAAGGGGAAGGAGGAGAGCGAAACTATAGGGAAAGAAATTGAAATTTAAATGTACTTCAGTCTTGCTTGTATTTTGGATTACTTAATGGCAGTTGTCCTAACAACACATCTAACTCAGCATGTACTTATTATATTCTAAGACTAAGACTAGATCAATTCCGGAAAACACTCTTTCAAACTAAGCACTTTGTTTTATGATGATGGATCAATGACCTAGCTTAGGGGTCTTTTGCCTGTGCTGTGAAGTTAGGGGCTAGTGTTGACAAAACATTTAAATATATTAAGTTTAAGAGCTGTTAGAAAGTTGGGGTCATTTGAGTATTTAAAATAAAATATGCTGGAGCGCCTGGGTGGCTCAGTCGTTAAGTGGCTGCCTTCAGCTCAGGTCATGATCCCAGAGTCCTGGGATCGAGTCCCACATCAGGCTCCCTGCTCAGCGGGAAGCCTGCTTCTCCCTCTCCCACTCCCCCTGCTTGTGTTCCTGCTCTCGCTGTCTCTGTCTCTGTCAAATAAATAAGTAAAATCTTAAAAAAATAAAATAAAATATGCTTAGGGGCACCTGGCTGGCTCAATTGGTGGGGCATGTGACTGATCTCAGGGTTGTGAGTTCAAGCCCCATGTTGGGTGTAGAGATTACTTAAAAATAAAATCTTAAAAAAAATAAATCAATAAAATAAAATACGCTTAAATTGAAGACAGTGTTTTACTAAATTAAAATAATTCTCCTTTTGGGGAGCCTGGGTGGGTGGCTCAGTCAGTTGAGCGTCCAACTCTTGATTTTGGCTCAGGTCACAATCTCAGGGTCGTGAGATCGAACACCTCGTTGGGCTCCACGCTCAGCACAGAGTCTGCTTCTCTCTCTCTTTCCCTCTCACTCTGCCCTTCCCCCCATTCGCATGCTTTCTGTCTCTAAAATAAATAAATCTTGGGACACCTGAGAGGCTCAGTCGGTTAGGCATCTGCCTTTGGCTCGGGTTGTGATCCCAGGGTCCTGGGATTGAGTCCCACATCCAGCTCCTCACTTGGCGGGGAGCCTGCTTCTCCCTTTCCCTTTGCCTACCACTCCCCCTGCTTGTGCTCTCTCTGACAAATAGATAAAAGCTTTTAAAAAAAAATAAATAAATAAATAAGTCTTTTAAAAAATAAATAAAAATAATTCTCCCTCTAAGACATTTACACATAAAATGTTTTATGACATTGAAAATTCCTGGAATTTTCTTAGAATTTATGATTTAAAAAATTGTTTTTATATTATAATTTTCACACAATACATTTGGTTTCTGCCCAGTATCTTGGTGGATGTGGCATGTCTCACACAAGCCTCTCATACTTGGTTTTCAGTTCCTCTGGAGGATGACTGCCTCCTTTCTTTGAGGTATCCCTAAGAACTCCAAAGCAAATTCTATATGTACTGCATAGTCTGTATTTTAAGTCAGACCCTTCCAAACACAGCCTATACAAGTTTGGTCAAAATTCTTGTGGAATTTTAGATATAGTAACAGATTAAACAGAAATTTAATTTTATTTATCTATTTGGGAATATGAATATCCATTTGGGAAACAACAAATGATGTCTTATTTGGAGCCTATTAATACAAATGAAATGTGGGGAAAGAAGGTATAAAAAAATCCAAAGAGGTCTTGGGTGGGGGAGAAAAAAGAATGAGGACTATATAAAATGGGAGAGAGTATGAGATAGCAGTTAAAATCTCCAAGCATATGAAGGCGCATTGTATGGTGATAAGCTACACCTACTTCCACTAGAAATAAGCAAGAGCAAATAAGACTTCAAGTGGGAATTCTGAGAAATCTGCAGAAATCAGATAGCTATAAAGAGTGTTTTACAAGTAATAATGGTTTCAGCAAAGATAATTTTTATATGATGAATTTGTCTTGGTATGTCTGGCTTTTAATTTAAACCCAAAAAGAAAGGTGAGTAGTTTTTCCGTAATGATGTAATTGTAATCTGGCATGGGACAGGATGCCCAGACCTCTTTTGAGATTTATGAGCCATGATTATACTCCTAAGGAAGGTTTGTGGAATCTCTACTTCTAGCGATATATATATCGCTTATTATATTATATTATATTATATTATATTATATTATATTATATTATATATATCGCTAGAAATGAGATTATATTTATTTAATTTAAAGATTTTATTTATTTCTTTAAGAGAGAAAGTGTGTGAGCAGGGGAGGAGCAGAGAGAGAGGGAGACAATCTCAGCAGACTCTGTGCCTAGCACAGAGCCCCTTGTGGGGCTCGATCCCAGGACCCTAAAGTCACAACCCAAAGTCACAACCCCAAAGTCACAACCTCTCTTCTGATACTACTCAACAGTCTGATATGAATGTGTGGTGAGTATTAACATGAGGTTTTAAGAGTCTAACACTTCACTGACTAAGCCACCCAGGTGCCCCAGAATATATATATATATATATATATAAAAGATTTTATATATATATATATATATATATATATATATAAAATCTTTTTAAAAATGAAAAATTTTTAATTTTTAAAAAGATTTTATTTATTTATTTATTTGAGAGAGAGAGAGCAGCAGAGGGAGAAGGAGAAGCAGGCACGGAGCCAGACTCAGGACTCTATCCCAGGACCCTGGGATCATGACCTGAGTTGAAGGCAGATGCTTAACCAACTGAGCTACCCAGGTGCCCCATTTCATTTTTTTTTTAAGATTTTTAAAATTTATTTTATTTTATTTATTTATTTGAGAGAGGGAGAGAGAGAGGTCAAGCAGGAGCCCGATGCGGGGCTTGATCTCAGGACCCTCAAGATCATGACCTGAGCTGAAGGCAGACACTTAATCGACTGAGCCACCCAAATAGGTGCCCCTATTTTATTTTATTTTTAAGTAAACTCTACACCCAACATTGGGCTTAAACTCACGACCAAGAGTCACATGCTCGACTGACTGAGCCGGCCAGGGGCCCCTATTCCTAGGGATATTTTTTAATGAGTAGTTGGCCTTAGTGTTTTACCATTCAAATTCCACCCTATGAGTTATGGGCTTGAACATCAGTTTTCTCTCATCCAGACATGGTTATCACATGATGGTGTAATAATGTGCAGATTTTAGCATTTACTTTGATGTAAAGATTACAGCAATGCAGTTTTTTGAGATTAGATGTGTCTCCTTAATCTTTAAAAATATATTTATTTTGATCATTGTATGCTATAAAAGAATTGATCTATTTAGTTCATTGTATATGTTTGGCAAAATAAAGATAGCAACAGCCTAAACATTTAAAATAAGGAATGAGATTAAATTATGGTATGGCCATACTACATAGCTCTATAAAATCACGTTGTAGAATTTAGTTAATAATATGAGAAAATTATAATCATTAAAAACAAAAAATAGGTTACATGTTGGTATTATATATGATACAAATCAAATTTTGTTTAAAAACAATCATGTGTACACACACATATTTAGGAATTACTGAAAAGTGGTTATCTCTGGGTAATGGGGACATAAAACTTTTTCCTTTGTTTTTATGTATCTTATAAATTATTTGCAATGAACAAGTTTTACTTTTACAATTAAAAGCAAAAGCATGTTAGATAAAACATATCTACTTTGATCTGCTTTTTTGTCATAGGTGAAATGACATTTGAAGATCAGCCAAAGAAACTTTTCCAAGGCACAACCAACATGCTTTCTTCTGATACTACTCAACAGTCTGATATGAATGTGTGGTGAGTATTAACATGAGGTTTTAAACATTCATTGGCCATTTTTCACTTGCTTTTTAAATCTGTTCTTACTATTGTATATATTCAGAAGTATTATTAAATATTTTTAGAAGTTATAAAACTAATATCCCAAATGAATGCTATTAGCTTTAGTTCTTCTCCCTAACATTTATGTGTGACGTTAATATATGCTGGATACATTTTTAGAAGTGGGGTCTTGGCATTTGATTAAGAGGTATTAGAGAAGGGGCTCCTGGACAGCTCGTCAGTTAAGCAGCCAGCTCTTGGTTTCGGCTCAGGGCATGATCTCAGGGTCATGATCTCAGGGTTGTGAGATCGAGCCCCTTGTTGCAGGGGGTTGATGGTTGCTCTGAGCTCAGCACGGAGTCTGCTTGAGATTCCCCCTCCCTCTGCCTCCCCTTCTGCTCCTCCTCTCTCTCTGTCTCTCAAATAAATAAAATCTTTAAAAAAAGAGGTATTAGAGAAATATATAAAAATGCAAGCTTGGAAAAAAGTCATCTTCTGCCCATCTTTTCTTCCTTGGATTTTTGTGTGCTTTGTTAGGCTGAGCGTATTATTGAAAGGCGTGCCAAGAAAGCATGTTTTAATAATCAAAATGGGAAATGCAGTGAATGGGTTTTTATTTAATGTTACTGTTGGCTTTGTTTTACTGCTCTTGTGAAATTGCTCTTGTAACTAGTGCCAGTTCTTTGCTTCATATATTTTGTGTTCATTTGTAGACAAAGCAGAGTGCACAGAGATCTTTTGAATTCTGTTATCAACGAATGGCATTTTCTTCTCCTAGTCTATCTTTAGATATTCTTGATGGAAACAATAGTGGTACAGGATCTTCTTGAATTCATCAGTTAGAATCAACACTGTCACATTCTCCCATATCATCTTCTGATTCTCGTTCTCCATGTATGTAGTAGATGAACTTTCAACCAAGTGATTCACCCATCCCAAGACTGTCTCACCAGTGGAGAAACACATGTTTGCTTCTCTCTCCCTGCCCCCCCACACACACAAGTTAGAGCAACTATTTCTTATTACCTTATTTTCTCAATTTCCTAAAATTCTGTTTATCTATGGAATTTGCATATCTAATTGCTCTGTATGCCCTTAAAACCAATGTAGTGATACTTTCAAAGATGTTTTCCAAATAAGAACTATATTGAAGATACAATCATGTCTTCAAGCTGCTAAAGTGTAGAAACATGCTGCACCTTGGTTTTTTAAAAACATAATTGAGAGCTCTATTTATTTATATGAATAAGTAGATAAAATTATAAGTCCTGATGAAATATAATTGTTCCATTAATCAACAAGTAAAATAATTTTTTAGGTTATATGCTGAGTGCCCATGCTAGTTCTTTTTTTTTTTTTTAAGATTTTATTTATTCATGAGAGAGAGAGAGAGAGAGGCAGAGGGAGGAGCAGGCTCCCCAAGGAGCAGGGAGCCCGATGCGAGGCTCGATCCCAGGAACCTGGGACCACGATCTGAGCCGAAGGCAGACGCTTAACGACTGAGCCACCCCAGGCGCCCCCCATGCTAGTTCTTAATGATATTTTCAATAATTGCTAGTTTCCTCTTGGTAAGGAAAAATCACCTATCTTAGAGCAGTTTTTAAAACTAAGCTAGTTATACTATGCTGATACAAGGATTGCCTATTTTGCACATGAATCCTTGGATGTTTAATTTGTTGGGAAGGAATAGGTAGGGGAAACAAGATGAAGAAAGGTAATTGAATAGCATGAAAATAATATGTAATTGGCTTCACTCAATTTGTACTTAACCTGATTATCCCTGATCAACTTTGTATCCTAATTCAGTATGGAAAAAAGACAATGTTGATAAATTGTGGTCTTTTACATTTCTATGAATTACTTTTTATTCATCATCATGACTACTGATTTGATTAAATAAGGCTTAATATGTTAGAGTTTTTCTGCAAGAATCATATACTTCCAGTTGTTCCCTAAGGACTACAAATGTTTGTTTAAACTTCAATTTTCTATTCAAAAGTAAGGGTTTTCTGAATAAGAAAAATTATTTGCTAAAAATTTAAAATCTAAAGTGAGTGCTTTAAGTAATTGAGGATGGCATTAGCATTTTGAAAAATAGAAATGTATCCTCATGAAGTTCAGAATTGGTTTAAATTTCCTCAGCTAATGAAATAGGAATGGTTATCTAAAATATTCATAAAAAGTTTTTCCTTGTTATTAGAAATAATCAGAATGACGAAAATCAGATATAGGTATGCCCCACATGGGAAAAAGACTGTTACATCAAGAATTGTTTGCCAGGGGCACCTGGGTGGCTCAGTTGGTTAAGCGTCTGCCTTTGGCTCAGGTCATGATCCCGGGGTCCTAGGATCAAGCCCCATGTCGGGCTCCCTGCTCCTGGTGAAGCTCCCTCTCTCTCAAATAAGTAAATAAAATCTTAAAAAAAAAAGAATTGTTTGACAGTGGCCCCAATGAAATTGAGTAGCATGGCTAGATATGTGGGAGAAGATTTTGTTCACCAATGAATAAATGAATATTTATGAGATGACTGGGATCCTGATAGTCCCTGGAAACTGGGACAGGATTCTACAAATTGGTCAAGGACAAGTGAACTATCAATATTGCCTTTGTAACTCAGCTCCTATACTTGCCAGACCCTTAGTGGACCAATTGTGAACATATACGGGGGCCCTCATGGGCTGAGGTGTGACTGCAGTGATGTTCCTTGCTGAAATTGTACATCATTGACAGACAGTGTCCTCATGTATTACTGACACTTGAGCAAAAGAAAAAAAAAAAAAAGGTTTGCGAAATATTCAGGTACAAAGACCAAGGATGGAGAAAGTGAACAGTGGGAGTAGGACTACTACTCAGTTGTATAAAGAGCTTTTATTTTATTTATTTATTTTTTAAAGGTTTTACTTAGTTATTTGTCATAGAGAGAGAGAGTACAAGCAGGGGGAGCGGCAGGCAGAGGGAGAAGCAGACTCCCTGCTGAGCAAGGAGCCCGATGTGGGACTTGATCCCAGGACTCTGGGATCATGACCTGAGCCGAAGGCAGACACTTAACTGACTGAGCCACCCAGGCGTCCCATAAAGAGCTTTTAATCAATAAATCTTGGTAATACTGACAATCTGAACACACCTCTTTCAACTCAGACAATTCCTTTCATTCTATTCAATTAGTTTTTATTGTTTTAGTTGTACTCCAGGATGCCACACTTACTATAATATGCTCAGAATCAAGGACTTCGTAGTTGGTTTTCCCGTCTGTTGCCTTTTGAGCTTTTGTATTGGGAAGATCTGTTTCTTATATGATTTTTCATTTCTTAAGTGGTTTTCAGACCATAGTAGTTCTAACTTTTACATGATATTTTTTGTGGTTGATTTTTTCTTTTTTGTTGTTGTTGTTGTTTCAAGTTTTTATTTAAATTCTAGTAACATACAGTGTAATATTAATTTCAGGAGTAGAATTTAGTGATTCATCACTTATATATAACACCCAGTGCTCATCACAACACCTGCCCTCCTTAGTGCCCATCATCCATTTAGCCCATCCCCCACCCACCTCTCCTCCATCAATCCTCAGTTTGTTCTCTATAGTTAAGAGTCTGTTTTATGGTTTGTCTCTCTTTCTCTCTCTCTCTCTCTCTTTCCCTTAATGTTCATCTGTTTTGTTTCTTAAATTCTACATATGAGTGAAATCATATGGTGTTTGTCTTTCTCTGATTAACTTATTTCACTTAGCATAATATACTCAAGCTCCATCCATGTCATTGCAAATGGCTGAGTAATATTCCATTATATATATATATATATAATATATATATACACACACACATACACACACACACTACATCTTCTTTATCCGTCCGGCTCTTCCTATAGTTTGGCTATTGTTGATAATGCTGCTATAAACATCGGGGTGCATGTGTCCCTTCGAATCAGTATTTTTGTATCCTTTGGGTAAATACCTTGTAGTGCAATTGCTGGGCAGGGAAATACAAATCAAAACTACAATGAGAGTGGCTGATTATTTTTAGTTATGGTAAGACTATATTTTGTCATCCTAAACATGCCAAGGAATTGTCATGTCAGTTTTCATAGTAAAAGACACGTATTAGTTTCCTAGGGCTGCCATAACAAAGTACCACAAACTGGGTAGCCTAAACAAAATAGATTATCTCACAGTTCTGGGGGCTAAAAGTCCAAGATCAAGGTGTCATCAGAGTTGGTTCCTTCTGGAGCCTCTGAGGGAGAATTTGTTAATGTCTCTCTCTAGCTTCTGGTAGATGCCGGAAATCCTTACCTTGCAGACATATCACTCCAGTCTCTGTCTCTCTCATCGTATGGGCTTCTCCCTGTGTTCCTGTGTTTTCATGTGGTTATTATAAAGACACCAGTCACTGGATTTAGGGCCCAAGCTAATCCGGTATGACTTCATCTTAGCTTGACTACATCTGCAAAGACCCCATTTCCATCTAAGGTCACATTTGCAGATACCGGGTGTTAGGACTTCAACATCACCTTTTGGGGTACACAATTTAATCCACAACAGAATACTTCTGGGATTTTTATTTTGCTTGTTTCATTTTTCTTAAGTTAGTTTTTTAAATCATCTATCTTATAACCCATTTTAAACAAGAGGTGACCGTATTGAACATAACATTGGTATATCTCCTTATATATTATACATATATGCTTATTTATATATATATATATATATATATGTATGCTTATGTACAGATATACTAGTTTTCACATTGTCAATAAAAGGATAAATGAAAGTGGAAGTATGGTTTTAAAATATTTTCAAAGCATCATTTTTAAGCCTTAATATATATTCGTGTTCAATCAAATATTCCTATTTTACTTATAATGTTATAAAAGAGCAGGACTCCATGGGACGCCTGGGTGCCTCATTCAGTTCAGTGTCTGCCTTCAGCTCAGGTTATGATCCCAGGGTCCTGGGATCGAGCCCCACCTCGGGCTCCCTGCTCAGTAGGGGGTCTGCTTCTCCCTCTGCCTGCCGCTCCTGCTGCTTGTGCTCTCTCTCTCTCTCTCTCGCTCTCTTACTCTCTCTCTCTGACAAAGAAATAAATAAAATCTTTGAAAAAAAAAAGAGCAGCACTCCAGATTCATCCTAACATGAAGACTCACTGCAGTAATAAGTAAGATTCTCAGGTCAGGGTAAAAAATATGGTTCTGAAGATTTATAATGACTAAATCAACCAATCAAGCTTGTAATTTCAAGTATATTCAATTAAGTATCTAATGAGTACTTTCTCTGTACAGGAAACTATACTTAAAATTGTAGGATATAGGAAGATGAGTGAAATACCATCCGTCTCTTCAAGCAGGATAAGTACAAAAATCATACTGATAGCAGCAGTCTAAGATGACTACAGATATGCATATGAAAGTACCTCTGAACTATGAAAGTAGGAGAGGAAGACAATGTTGGAATGATAGGATTTTTAGAAGCCTTCTAGTCTACCTTTCTTTTTTTTTAATTTTTTTAAATTTTATTTTATTATGTTATGTTAGTCACCATACATTGCATCATTAGTTTTTGATGTAGTGATCCATGATTCATTGTTTGCGTATAACACCCAGTGCTCCATTCAGTACGTGCCCTCCTTAATACACATCACCGGGCTAACCCATCCCCCCACCCCACCCCCCGCAAAACCCTCAGTTTGTTTCTCAGAGTCCATAGTCTCTCATGGTTCATCTCCCCCTCCAATTCCCCCCCCTTCATTTTTCCCTTCCTACTATATTCTTTTTTTTTTTAAACATATAATGTATTATTTGTTTCAGAGAGTCTACCTTTCAATGCAGAAATCCTTTTAAGAATTCCAGACAGGGCGCCTGGGTGGCTCAGTTGGTTAAGTGACTGCCTTCGGCTCAGGTCATGATCCTGGAGTCCCGGGATCGAGTCCCGCATCGGGCTCCCTGCTTGGCAGGGAGTCTGCTTCTCCCTCTGACCCTCCCCCTCTCATGCTCTCTCTCTATCTCATTCTCTCTCAAATGAATAAATAAAATCTTTAAAAAAAAAAAAAAAGAATTCCAGACAAATGATCTTTTAGCCTTAGTTTGAAATCTTGTAGTAATGAACTGACTTTTGTCACACAACAGTTCATTCTGCTGTTGGACCACTCTCACTATCAGAAAGCTCTTACGTTAAAAGAGGGGATGGGGTGAGAATTTGTATCTAGGTGGCCTGTTTCATTGGCTCTTTAGAACTGAGGCAAATCAAATGAGCTATTAAAAGCAGATGAGTTAAGATTCTAATTCTGCATTAATCTTTGTCCCTGCTCCTTGTTTTTTTTTTTTGTTTTGTTTTGTTTTGTTTTTAAAGATTTTATTTATTTATTTGAGAGAGAGAGAGAATGAGAGACAGAGAGCATGAGAAGGAGGAGGGTCAGAGGGAGAAGCAGACTCCCTGCCAAGCAGGGAGCCCGATGCGGGACTCGATCCCGGGACTCCAGGATCATGACCTGAGCCGAAGGCAGTCGCTTAACCAACTGAGCCACCCAGGCGCCCTGTCCCTGCTCCTTGAATTGTTACTACTCCCACTACAGGACATATTTAATCTCATCTCCTAAATGAATTTTTAAAATTCACCTAGAAGCAACTATATATAAATATCCATGATGAAAATGCATGTATGATACTTTGGATATCTATGGAGAAAACTAATTACAATTTGCCTCAAGTGTTTTTAAATATTTTAGATCTTTAAAAGTTGAGCTTGAAAGATCTATCATATAGGTAGACTTCACTGTCAGATAGTTGAAACTATGCATTTAGAAAAGGCCAAAGAACAGTAAGTACTGCGGCAAAAATGTAGCTTTGTTTCCCTTAAGTTCCATGATATCTCAGATTTCTTCCAATGTGGTTCTTAACCCAAGAGTAAATGAGATTGCTTTTTATAAATGTCTATAATGTATGGGTGGAGAGCGTCATCTGTCATATTGGAATCTTGGAAACTTGCTCAACTTTCTTAATTAGCAATAATCGCACCTCGGATAAACCTCATTGGCTACGATACTGCCACTGCGCAAAGCTTCAACTTTCTTAATAGTGGGAGACTTAATGACCATGGCTTCTCAGAAGAAATGCATTAAATTAATGCAGTTATTAATTGAATCCTGTAAATTGACCAGTAAGATATATATATATGAATATGATTGGAGAGCTCTGTGGCATCAGTGACAGCAAACTGGTAACATAACTTCTTATATCAGCCTTTTATGGGAATGCCCAGACTACATTATGTGTGCAGGAGTCAGGAGACCTGACTTAGGGCTCCAGCTCTGTCACTCGCTGTCTATGACTTCCAACAGGTCACTTCACCAATCTGGGCTTCAGATTTCCAATATGTAAAATAGAGTTGAACTAGGTATTTATAAGATCCTTTCTGCCTCTTAAAATTTTATTGATTCTGTAAAAGCATCTGCCTTCATCTTTGCTCCTGTAACAGTGAAAGTCACGATGGCATTAAGCTTCAGAAGGCTTTAAGAAAATATTTAGGAAATTAGAGAGCTTTATGCCTAGTATTTTTATTCTTTCTGGCAACAAGAAACTCATTTTGTTCAGCCTCATCAATAGTTTCCTCTCTTCTATGAATTATGCATGCTTTATGATGAAATGTAGAAAGCTAATTTCCCCCTGGTTTCTTGTTTTGTGTGGATAAATGATCCTCTCAGGATTTCCATATTAATAACAAGTTCCCACTGACAAAGCACTCACCATAAAATTTTCTTTCTAGTAACTACAGCTTGAGACAAAACAAAATAAAGATACACTTGGTATGTTTGCTTCAGAGAAGCAAAAGAGACAGGGCAAAAAAGCTACATCAACTACAAAAACTCATGCACAATTCACATTCGGAAGTGCTTAACTAGTACTAAAACGCAGACTACCAGCAGAGTAGTTTTTCTTTTTCCTTGACAATCATTATATGGCTCTAAGAAAAACCCTCTAACTTCAGTTTAGTTGATTTCATGGCCTGGCTCTTGTGCTTGGTAACTCTCCACTGAACACAAAAAAAGGACACACTTGAAAGTCGCAAACAGCTGGTTTGTGACTTTGTGCTGAGGAAGGAAATATTTTGAAATTGCATTATCCCGTGGAGGAACCTAATTATAGTTTCCGTTTCTAGCCCCACTCTTATGAGGGGGGGGTTTAGTTTGCTTGCTTAACTAGACTTATATTAAACTCCGAAGTGGTTTACATTGAGTCCTATTCTTAGATAATCTTTTCATAAGTGTGAAGCCTTTGGAAAGGAAGGTGCTGGGCGCCTGGGTGGCTCAGTTGGTTAAGCAACTACCTTCGGCTCAGGTCATGATTCTGGGCTCCTGGGATGGAGTCCCAAATCGGGCTTCCCTTGCTCAGTGGGGAGCCTGCTTCTCCCTCTCCCTCTGCCTGCCCCTCTCCCTGCTTGTGCTCTCTCTCTCTGTCAAATAAATAAATAAAATCTTTAAAAAAAAAAAAAAAAAGAAAGGCTAGCATGTTGGGGCTATCAAGGCAAGTTCAGCTAAAACTCTCTTAAACTTTAATTGGAATACATTCCCATGCCACATTGATTAGCAGAGATTTAAAATTTGATTGTAGTATACATGGCTGTTGAGAGTTTGGTGAAACTGGTGTTTGAATTCCCTGTGGTGGGTTCTTAATGTCCTTTCTGGAGGAAGTTTGGTAGTATGTATTACAAGCCTTCAAAATGTGCACATCTTTCGATACAGCAATTCTTCTAGAAATTTTTCTTAGGGAAAAATATGGGACAGGTTGAAAAGGATGTTTACTGTAATGTTATTTGTAGTTGTGAAAAATGTAATGTTTTCAACAGATGGTGCTGGAGCAACTGAATATCCACCTGCCAGATAATGAGGTTGGACTCTTACCTCACAGTGTATACAAAAATTAACTCAAAAATAGATCAATGACCTAAATATTAAGAGCTAAAACCATTAAATTCTTAGGGAAAGAACAGGGGTAAATCTTTATGGCCTTGGATTTGGCAATGGATTCTTAGATATATCACTAAAAACATGAGCAACAAAAGAAGAAAACAGATAAGTGGAACTTTATCAAAATTAAGAACTTTTGTGCATGAAAGGACATTAACAAGACAGTGAAAAAGATAACCTGTAGAGTGACAAAAAATATTTGTAAATCATATCTGATGAGTTTAATCTAGAATATGTAAAGAAGTCTTATAACTCAGCCACAAAAAGACAAACAACCCAACTAAAATATGGGCAAATGACTTTATAAATAGACATGTCTCCCAAGAAGATATACATATGGCCAATAAGCACATGAAAAGATGTTCCACACCTTTAGTCATTACGGAAATGCAAATCAAAACCACAGAGAGAGAAATCACTTCATACCCACTAGGTTGGCTAGAATCAAAAAGATAGTAACAAGTATTGGTGCAGATGTGGAGAAATAGAGGACTCTTGTACATTGCTGTTTGGAATGTAAAATAATGCAGTGACTGTGGAAAACATTTTGGCAGTTCCTCAAAATATTAAACATTAAACATATAAAACATATTAAACGTCCACAAAATATTAAACTCTATGATAACATAGAGTTGTCATAAGATCCAGCAATTCCACTCCTTGAAAACTAGCCCTCAGACAGATACTTGTATGCTAATATTCCTTGTGGCACTATTCACAATAGCCAAAAGGTGACAACAACCCAAGTGTCCATCACCAGATGAATGGATGAAAATGTGTTTGATACATACAATGGGATGTTCTTGAGCTATAAAAAGGAATGACATTCTGGTACATACTATCACATGGATGAAATTTGAAAACATTATGCTAAGTGAAATAAGCCAGACGCAAAAGGACAAATATTGCATGACTCTGCTTACATGAGATATTTAAAATAGACAAATTCATAGAGATAGAAAGTAGATTACAGGTTACCAGGAGCTGGTGGGAGGGGGAATGGAGAGTTATTCTTAATGCATATTAAGTTTCTGCTTGGGATGATGAAAAAGTTTTGGAACTAGATAGTGGGAATGGTTGCACATCGTTAATATAATCAATGCCACAGAATCGCATACTTAAAAGTGGTTAAAATGGCAAGTTCTATGTAAAAAACAAAAAAACCTAGTATTTAACACTAATGGATCCGTTAAGCCATCATTTCTCAGGGTGTTTTATAAAATGTGAATAAATAAGTGTCCTGAAGAATGAAAGAAGGGGAAGGCCATGGGGAGTCTATGGTCAAGTAAGTTTAGGAAAATCATTTAAAAACATTTCTTTACCATTGTGAAAGCCCAGCGAAAGAGATACGGTATGAAGCATTTTTAAACTGTTTAAGTTCTTGTTTTTGAGGGTCATCTTGTGAGATTTATGTTATGTAGACCCTTTGGAAAACATTGGGTTAAACAAATTACAGTACCTTCATTCCATGGAAATCTGTGCACCCATTAAGAATGATGACATGGTCATATATCACTTGACATGGAAGGATGTTTATACTATATTGTAAAGTAAAAAAGCAGTGTGATTAATGGGATTTCATTTTTGTTTTAAAAAAATATATGTATATATTTTATATGGATATATAACAGAAAAAAGTTTGTAAGGCTGTATGCCAAAATGCTTAAGTCTCTGGGTGGTGGGAAGATGGATGATTCTGTTTTCATTTGTTTTTCTCTTTACTTGTCTGTATTTTCGTATTTTTCCACATGGAATATTGGTTACTTGTATAATTGAGAAATAATAGAAGTTAAAATAAATATATTTTAGAAACCTATCTGCAGTTATTAATTATATGAGGGAGGGGATGAGAGGATCAGGATTCCCTTACCACTTATTGGACTATTCACTTACTTCTATTTGAACTTTCACTAAAGGAGAGTCAAAGGGCCTTTCAACTATTAGAAAGTTCTACTCATTCAAAAATGCTTCCTGATAATGAACTGAAATCTACCTTCCATCATTTGGTCCTAATTTGTCATAGGGAATACCACAAAATAAACAAAATCCAGCTCCTAGTAACAAGGATTGGTGAGGATATGGAGAAATAGGACCCTTGTACATTGCTGATTAGAATGTAAAATAATGCGGTGAGTGTGGAAAACATTTTGGCAGTTCCTCAAAATATTAAACATAGAATTATTATATGATCCATGAATTCCACTGCTTGAAAACCAGGACTCAAACAGATACTTGTATGCTGATGTTCCTTGCAGCATTATTCACAATAGCCAAAAGGTGGCAATAACCCAAGTGTCCATCACCAGATATTTGGCAAGAGCGACCATCTTTCTCCTCTAGGTTTCCATTCTAGTCTTTATGAGATGGTTTCTAGACCTTGTTACCATCCTAGCCATTGGCCTCTGAATGTTTTCCAGTTTGTCAATATCCTTCAAGTGTGGTACCCAGAAATGACCACAACACTCCACATGTTTCTTTTCCCATCTCATCAGTTCCTTAAAAACTGTGATATTCAGGGGCGCCTGGGTGGCTCAGTTGGTTAAGCGACTGCCTTCGGCTCAGGTCATGATCCCAGAGTCCTGGGATCGAGTCCCACACCGGGCTCCCGGCTAGGCGGGGAGCCTGCTTCTCTCTCTGACCCTCCCCTCTCTCATGCTGTTTCTCTCTCTCTCTCTCTCTCTCAAATAAAATAAAAAAATCTTTAAAAAAAAAAACTGTGATATTCAATTTCTCTAATTAAAAAAGTAATTTCAGAATACTTCCCAGTTCAGTGTGACTGTACTTGAAATCCTATCATAAGATTATATATGAGAGATACTCAATTAGCTATTTTCCCATCTTTTAATTTCTAAGCTATATAGATGAATAAAATATTCCAGATCAGTTCCTTATCCAGTCTTCTGCATTTATTAAAAAGTTTAGTAGAACTTTTTATCAAGCACTAAAAGGAGCATGAGAAGAGATTTCATACTGATGGGGAGGGCAAGAAAGTCCCTGCAGTCTGGCCAAGGAATGTGAAGAACCTCTTGTCCTATACCATTTTCTACTCTTTTTCCCAATCATTGGTCCCAGTTTTTGGACAAGGTCCAGCTGCATCCAGAGTGACTGGCCTCTCTCTCAAGAGGCACCTAACAAGATGACAGCAGCATGCCGGGGTTCATGGTGAGGTAGAATATCATTGCTTGTCCTTAATCTGATCCCAGTTCCCCTGACCAACCTAGTTTATACATTGGTCTTCTTTCCAGCCTAATGACTCCTTTGCCTTTTATCCCTTTTGCCCTGCCTCCCACCTGGTAGGCACTATTTAAAAGAGCCTAGTAAACTGTATATACCAGCTCCAAAGAGCATCAGCCCAATGCCTTCCACCATGCATCTGTGCCTGTGTGCTCAGTCGTTTTGTTGGTTGGTTTTTTTGTTGTTGTTTTTTTTTTCACTGCTCCAGTTAGTGGAAGGCAAGCTTTATTGAGGCCACAGGGCCTTGAGGCTTGGGCAAGAGGCTGCCCTGCAGGCAAAGTAAGCCAGTGGAGGGGCCTCATTTGACCTTCACGCGACACAGCTTGTGGATGCAGCCCCACTTTTTCTCGGCAGCAGGTGACAGCACCGGGGTGCAGATGAGAATAACACTTACGGCAGATCACCTTGTCACGGTTGTATTTCTGAGCCAGCCGGTGGAGGGAAAGCCCTATGATGCCACCCCACAGGCGAAGTACCAAGTGCAGGGTGGACTCTTTCTGGATATTATAGCCTGAGGGAGCGTGGCCATCCTCAGCTGTTGGCCTGCAGAAATCAGACACTGCTGGCGGGATGCCCTCCTTGTCTTGGATTTTGGCTTTGACATTTTTAACAATGTCACGGGGCTCGACCTCGAGGGTGATCGTCTTGCCCATCAGAGTCTTCACAAAGGTCTGCATCTCTGTGTCCACAAGGCTTCCGCCATCACCCCACTATGGCCACCTCATTCTGTGTGCTTCGTTTTTTAGTTTCCCCTTTGTAGGGACTGCATCTCGGTGCATCATTTACACAGGATGTTGAATACATATACTTGCTAAGCAGAAGTAACTTTTTTTTTTTTAAGATTTTATTTATTTATTTGACAGAGAGACACAGCCAGAGAGGGAACACAAGCAGGGGGAGTGGGAGAGGGAGAAGCAGGCTTCCTGTGGAGCAGGGAGCCCGATGCGGGGCTCGATCCCAGGACCCTGAGCCGAAGGCAGACGCTTAACGACTGAGCCACCCAGGCGCCCCTAAGCAGAAGTAACTTTAAATCTTCAACTTTTGGGGGTACCTGGCTGGCTCAGTTCAGTAGAGATGTGACTCTTGATCTTGGTGTTGTGAGTTTGATCCCCACATTGGGCATAGAGATTACGTAAAAAAAACATAAAAAATAAATTAAAAATCATAAAAATATTTTTTAAAGTCTTCAACTTTTGAAGAGTTTTCCATTTACACTAATTCTTAAAATCAACTTTATTGAGATATAATTTACATACTTATCACAGATTGCACCCATTTTAAGCTTGCAATCAAGGTATAGACCACTTCCATTGCCACGGAAAATGCCCCTTTGTAGTTACTGCCCACCCCCACTGCTGGCTTCAGGTCCTCACTGATCTCCTTTTCTTTATCACTATAGATTAGATTCTCTTTTATAAAATTTCATGTACATATATAATGATATAGTATGTACTCTTTTGTGTCCGGCTGGTTTTGCTTAGAATGTCCTTAGACCATCCATGCTGCTTCCTATATCAGTAGTCATATTTCATTGTATGCATAAGGCACAATTTGTCCGTTCACCTTTTGATGCACATTTGGGTTGTTTCCAACTGGGAGCCATTATGAATAAAGCTGCTAGGGATAATTGTGTTTTAACTTTTGTGTGGATGTATATTTTAATTTCTCTTGAGTAAATACCTAGTAGAATTGCTATATTATAATATATTAAGTGAACACAGTGCCTAAAACAGCGTATGGCCTATTGGAGATGGTCACTAAATGCTTGATGACTGACTGAATGAATGACCATGGCCTTGGCCATCCATTATAATCTGGTCCCGCTCTGTTTTCCAGCCTCACCTCTTGTCATTCTCTGTGTGTGTCCCAGATGCCAGCAGTCCTGGGCACACCATGTGCCCCCCCATCTCTGTGCATTTTCTTACACTCTTTCCTCCGCCTTGAATAAATAATCATGGATCTATGCAAAGATTTGGTTATAAAAATGTTCATCGCAGTCTGAGTTTGTATCCGTGAAAAATTTGAAACAGCCTCAATATCCATCAATCAGAGTTAAGTTCGAGAAATCACAGTAACTCCCACTTGATGCAGGACAGTTGGGCTGGGTAGGGGATCTGAGCAGAGGGAGAGGATTTGTCATCAAAATTACAAATGCGCCTCGCCTTTGAATGAGGAACTCTGCTTTTCGGAGTTTATCCCACAGATATACTTGCTCACATACCAAATCAATGTGTGTTGGTGACTCACTGCAGTGCTTTTGTCACTCCTATTAGACACAGCAGTGACAGAACTCATTAAATTATTATGTGGAGCTATATTGATTGACATGGGAAGATCATAATAGCTAGCATTAATTCAGGCACTGTGTTAAGTGTTTTTACATATTTTTATCTCATTTAATCCTCGTAACAGCCCTGTGAGGTATTACTATAATAGTCCTCATTTTACACAGGAGGAAATGGATTCAGGGAAGTGAATTTACTTATCCAGGGTCAGACAACTAATAAGTAGCAAAGCTGAGATGTCCGAAATATATTATGACAAAACAATATGTACACTATGATCCACTTTTTTTTTTTAAAGGTTTTTTTGTTTTTTTTTTTAAGATTTTTTATTTATTTATTTGAGAGAGAGAGAATGAGAGAGAGCAAGCACAGGAGAGGGGGGAGGGTCAGAGGGAGAAGCAGACTCCCTGCCGAGCAGGGAGCCCGATGCGGGACTCGATCCAGGGACTCCAGGATCATGACCTGAGCCGAAGGCAGTCGCTTAACCAACTGAGCCACCCAGGCGCCCATGATCCACTTTTGTAAGAAAAAATACACATAGGGGACGCCTGGGTGGCTCAGTCGGTGAAGCGGCTGCCTTCGGCTCAGGTCATGATCCCAGGGTCCTGGGATCGAGCCCCGCATCGGGCTCCTTGCTCAGCGAGGAGTCTGCTTCTCCCTCTGCCTGCCACACCCCCTCCTCTTGCTCTCTCTCTCTCTCTCTCTCTGACGAATAAATATAATCTTTAAAAAAAATACATATAGATATATAAATGTATAGATGTGCACATAAAAAACTTGGAAAGAAATATATCAGAATATTAACAGTAGGCTGATGTGATTGTGGGTGGTTTCTCTTTTCTTCTTTTTGCTTATAGTTTTCTGATTTTTCTGTTAAATTTGGGGGCTGACTCGGAAGGAGGATGTGCCGCCAGGGGAGGCATGAATTACTTGTGTAATTTTAAAGATGACTAGATTTTAAAAGTTTGGTGGTAGGGTGCAGCAGTGACACAGATTTGTGGGAAGTGTTTCTAGACTGAGAGGAGAAACACCAGCGGGGAGGGAGAGCTTGCCCAAAGGGAAAGAGGATGGCTCCTGGGACCAAGTGCAGGAGAGAGCACGGGTGGGAGAGGCAACTTTGAGGAGGAAGTCCCTCATCCCCGTGAGGCTGGTTGGGGTGGGGGGGAGGCAGAGAAATGGGGGAGGGCAAGGAAAAGAGGGAGAAGTGAGAGAGTTCCTGCCCAGTGATCTGAAATCCCAAGCTGGCCCCCTACTGAGGGGTCAGGCGGAGTGGGCTGGGTAGGGGATCTGAGGAGAGGGAGAGGATTTGGAACAATCACTGAGAGCCATTTGATCCAGATATATAAAAGGACTGCCTCGCAGCCCTTGGGGCCCCGCTGAGGCTGGCTGGCCTGGCTTTGTAGCAGAGCCAACTTCATGACCTTCTCCAGCAATAGCTAGCAGCCTGGGAGTGGGGTGTGGAGAGAGTGGATGGTGGGGTTTTCATAGGGCTGGGGATCGGCAGAGCAGGTGCTGCTGAAGGTCACTGGGAGAGTGAGGCCAGGGGTCAGTGCTAGCATGGCTAAATGGCTGGTCACGGGCCCAACTTGGAAGAGGGAAGGGTGCCAACAGGCTACTGACGGCATCTGGGAAAGGAGAAGGGAGGAAGGACAGGCCGGTGGCCGCGGGGGCCTGAGAGGGTAGAGGGAGACCAGTAGGAAGCTGAGGTCAGGGGGCTGTTTCTGAGTCTGAGATGTTGAAGCCTCTCGTATGGAGCCCTGGCTGGCAGCGGGAAAGCGTGCGGATGAAAGGGTGAAGAGAGCATTACAATACCGCCTACCTGACAGAGGACAGCTTGGGAGTACCCATCAAAATTGCAAATGCAACTTCCCTCTCATCCAGCAGTTCAGCTTTGAGGAGTTTCTCATCCGGATATACTTGCTTTTGTGCGAGATGAATTTGTAAAAGCAGTCATCGCAGCGTTTGTCTGTCATGGCCACAGGTTGGAAGTAGCCTAAAAGTCCAGCCATAGCACACTCGTTAAACAAATTGTGGCTCATAAAACGGACTGCTAGGCAGCTGAAAAAAAGGAGGACGTTTCTCTTTTAAGTGTTAGAAGCGAGGTACAGAGATCAGTGGGAATAGTTCGCAGTCTCTTTGCTAATGCATGCTTTATAAAACACCTCCAGAAGGACACAAAAAACTGTTCATATAGGTTGTGTCTGAGGAGGGAGAGCTGTTGGCTGGGTGACTTGATTTGTTTGGAAAGCAACTTTTCACTTGTCCTTTTGTTTTGTAGCTTTTTTCTTTTTCTTTTTTCTTTTTTTTTTTTGCTTTATGGAAGTATAATTGACAAATAAAAATTGTATATATTCAAGGTATACAAAGCGATGTGCCTTTTGAATTTTGAGCCATGTAAATATATTACTTACTGAGGGAATAAAGTAATTAACTAAAAATATTATATAGAGATATACATATATCTATGTATAATTTGGAGCTCTTTTCTAGATAGTAAATCATTCAAATAAAAGCACAACAAGAACTCCCACCGGAGAGTTTGCTCCAAACCAGTTTGCCAGGGTAACAGGTGGGAATTTGGCCACGATGAAATTGACCGTGTGTCTAAAATAATTACTGAGCCTGGGTGACAGGTATATGTTTCATCTGAAACATGAATTCGCCACTTTAGTAAGGCAAAAATGGTCACGTCGCAGCCATTTCTTGCAGTTTAAGCTAATGGTGTCCTCATTATTTTTGTAAAATTTCCATAATAGAAAAGTTTTCAAAGGAAGGAAAACAAATGAGCTGCCACCAGGCTCTTGCTAGGAATATTCAGGTTCTTTCCCATCCCAGCTCTTGTATCCTCTAATTGAGCGGAAATTCCCAATCCCCCATCTACCCTCTGAAACAGCAGTACTGCCTCCTGATTCCCTTTATTCTAAGACCCGGTACTATTCTCAGGACTTTTCCTGCTAACAGCAACCTCTCCCACCCTGTTGTGTGTTAATTGGGTACCACCTTATCCTCATTGCTGGTGAAGCTCATCGTGTTCTCAAAAAAAAATCACTTCTTTAGTTTCATATGATCACTTGACGTTCTCTTCCTGCCTCGAAGTCTATTATTAGCCATCCTAACTAATTTGGGGCCATGCCCTTATCCAGGTTACGTATAGTTATCATTCTGGGGGCTGATGTCTCCAGGACATCCAGTGTACAGCCCCGCCAGGTTCATCCTATGCCATCAGTAACCACACTTGTGTTCAGCTTTTCAGCCTTAAGTTGTTTTGCTTATGTCTGCGCTTCTCCTGTTACCTCAGAAGCTATGGTGACTTTGGCCTGGCCCCCAACACCTGCTAATCCATGCCTCGTTGTCTGTCCTCAGGGGGGCAGATGGCTTCCCCTTGCTGTGTCCCACAGTCTGTCAGCCAGCCCTGCTTGCATAGCCCACCAGCGCCCCAAACTGAATGAGTTCCCCCAACTTGAAGCCTCCCCTTTACCTCCTCTGCAAACAGCCTCCTCTGGCCCCCTTCCCCAGGCAGCCTGGGTTTAGCGTACCTTCCCTGTGCTCTCGCAGCTTCCTTTATCACACCGAAATGTGCTGGCCTCTTTTTTGGTCCTGTCCATCCTAGACTATGAGCTCCTGGGTTAAGGATCAAGACCGTGTCTTATGCTCCCTTGAATATCTCACACTGAGCACAGCATCAGTCACATGGTTAAATGCTCAAAATAATCCTTGTTTACAATTTTAATTTGAAATACTTTCAAGGTCCAGAAAATCGTATGCAAAAATAGTAAAAAGAACTTTCACATGCCCTTTATCAGGATTCATCTGTGGTTAGCATCTTGTTATATTGACCATTCTCTCTACACACACACACACAGACACACACATTTTTGTGTGTGAAGCACTTGAGAGTGAGTTGCAGACATCATATTCCTTTGCCCCCAATACTTCAATATGTATTTCCTAAGAACAAGGACATTCTGTTAGATAAACACAGTAAAGTTGGCAAATTCAAGAAATATAACACTGATATACCATACTATTATATAATCTACAGGTCATATTCCAGTTGTGCTAATTGTCCCAAGAATGTCCTTCATAGCTATTTTTTTTTCTGGTCCATGATGCAGTCTGGGATCACACATTGTATTTAGTTGTCATGTCTCTTGATTCTCTCAAGTGTCCTTCAATCTGGAGCAGCCCCCAGCCTTTCTTTGTCTTTCATGACATCAACCTTTTAGAAGAGTGTAGGCCAGTTACTTTGTAGAATGTTCCCCAGTTGGGGTTTGTCTGATGTGTCCTCATGATGAGAGGTTATACATTTCTGGCATGAGTAAAACATAAAAAGGCATATGATGATTGTTGATGATGTTAACTTTGATTAATTGGTTAAATGCCTACCATGTTTTTCCACCATAAAGATACGATTTTTCATGGGGCGCCTGGGTGGCTCAGTCGGTTAAGAGTCCAACTCTTGATTTTGGCTCAGGTCATGATCTCAGGGTCTTGAGATCAAGCCCCGCATGGGGCTCCGTGCTAGGCGTGGAATCTGCTTGATTCTCGCTCTCCCTCTGCTCCTCCACCCCCCTCCCTCTCTTAAAAAGAAAAAGATACGACTTTTCTTTTCGTACTTAATAACTAATGTATGAGGAGATACTTTGAGACTACGTTAAATAACATGTTTCTCATAAAACCTTCACTCTCTAGCTTTAGGATCCATTGATGACTCTTGCCTGAATCAGTTCTTACTATGGTGGCTGCCAAATAGTAATTTTCAAAATAACACCTATGCATTGATTAAATGAATTGCTCATTTGTCCTCCTTTGCTAGCACAAAGTCTAGGTAGTGAAGTCTAGGTGCAGACAAGCTGGCAGGGCTTGGAAACCTTAAATGAGGTCAGTTCTCCTCCAAGCCCCGCTGGCCTTTAGCAGGACCCAAAATGGACTCCATGGCCTTCCCAAGATGGTCTCCATGCTGAGGGCCCACGGCAGCCACTTGCTTAGTCGGCCCCA
The DNA here is from genome assembly GCF_964656455.1 of Halichoerus grypus. NCBI lineage: Eukaryota > Metazoa > Chordata > Mammalia > Carnivora > Phocidae > Halichoerus > Halichoerus grypus. Next base: position 17,077,000 of record NC_135727.1, on the reverse strand, counting down.
TGCCTATAGGACCCATGCCTGCCTACTCTTACTATTTTCCATCAAACTTGGGGGCAGAGAAGGTAAAGGTTGGGGGTGGGGAGGCATTCTTGCCTTCCATTTTGACTTATTTGAAAAACATAAAACAGAACTCAGGATTCCACCCAACCTCTTCTGCCATTCTGGAGACCCACATTTTTAGGCACTGGGATCAAGGCATCATTTTCACGTGGGTTCCTGACAGAAAAGGAAAGTCACCATGACTACATGGAGGGCAGAGGGAAGTCCACAGGGGAGCTATTTTTGTTTGGGGACTGTATTTGTTTCCTAGGGCATCCATAACAAATTACCACCAACAGGGTGGCTTAACACACTAGAAATTCATTCTCTCACAGTTCCAGAAGCTAGAGTTTGAAATCAAGGTGTGGCAGGGGCATGCTCCCTCCAAAGCCTCTAGGGTAGGATCCTTCCTTGCCTCTTCCAGCTTCTGGTAGCCCCAGGTGTTTCCTGGCTTGTGGCTGCACGGCTTCAGTCTCGGCCTCCATCTTCCTCTAGCTATCTTCCCTCTGTGTCTGTGTGTGTCTTCACGTGACATTCTCTCTGTGTCTGTGTCTGTTCCCATTTCCCTCTTCTTATAAGGACATCAGTCATACTGGATTACAGCCCACCCTAATGACCTCATCTTAATTACATCTGCAAAGACCCTATTTCCATAAGGTCACATTCACAAGTACCCAGGGTTAGGGCTTCAACATATCTTTTTGGAGGGGGACCTGATTCAACCCATCACAAGGACCATGTCTGAAAATCCAACCCATCTGAGAACAGGAAGTGGAGTGCTATTCACTATGACACTTCAGCCTAGTATCATAGAGCTCTCTGTCCCTCCTGCTCACTCTGGTCTTGGTCGGCTTGCCAACATGTAAGGAAGGAAAATGAGATAGGCAGAACATCCTCAGCCCCCTTGAAATAGAGTTTGGACATAATTTTCAAATGAGCGCAAGCTAGTCACATGACCATTACCTAGAGGACAACAGTAGAGAACAGTAACAGTCTGCAAGGCTCTGGCCCCTGGACTCCTTTCTAGAATTCTCATAATTGCCATAGAAATAGATTTGTTACCATTTGACAGCTGGGGAGCATGAGACCCAGAGAGATGAAGTGACTGACAGTAAATTTCACACAGGGCAGTTTCGTGTCTATGGAGCATAGAGCCTCGCCCCGTGGCAGGCAGGCAGTAAATATTTGTTGCCTGAATGAGTGAATGAATGACTAAATCAGAGACGGTATCTCTGGTCTTCATTTTCTGATCCGTTCCTCTTTCCACTGTCCCTCACAAATGACTGCAGACTGAGGTGTGGTCCCAAGACAATGGAGTATAGAAGGGTCACTTCTTTTGCTATCTTTAATAGCAATTTGCTATTAAATTCTTTTGCTATCTTTAATAACCTTCTGAATTCTGTGGTAATGAACATGTCAGTCTAGTTGATTTCTTTTCCTGCTCCACTTCTGATAAACTGATCAAGATGCCATTTTGTCAAGATACTTAGGCATTGGCTTTAATTTTACTCGAGCTATGTAACTGTCTAAAAATTATTTTTAAAATTGTATATTTTAAAATATAGATTATAAAATTATATTTGCACTAAAGGCAGGCCTTAGCACATAGACTGTTTTACTGTAACAGTGTATCAAGGAAGTAAAGAATTCAGCATGTTACTTTCATATCTTTGAAACAGAATATTGGGGCGCCTGGGTGCCTCAGTCGGTTAAGCGTCTGCCTTTGGCTCAGGTCATGATCCCAGGGTCCTCGGATCGAGCCCCACATTGGGCTCCCTACTCAGCAGGGAGTCTTTAAAAAAAAGAAAGAGAATATTGATATTCCCTTACACCCATTTCTGGGTCTCCGTCAGCATCACTGAGGTACCCAGGAAGGGCCCATGCAGCCTAGCCAACAAGGACTCATTAACAGTGTGCTGTGTACCCAACCACATGCTAGGTGCTGGGGTGGGTGGGGGAGAAGAGAAGGAAGCTCTCTCAAGGAGCTTCCAGTCTAGTGAACCATGTGGCATCCACATGGGAAACAGTGAGCAAAGAGAAGTTGACACTTGCTAAGCACCTATTAGGTGCCAGTCACTGGACAAACCCTGTGAGGCAGGTATGACCCCTATTTAACAGATGAGCAAACTGAGGAGCAGAGAGGTTAAGACGACTTGCCCAAGATCACATCGCTAGTAAGTGGTAGAACTAGGATTTGAACCCAGCAGGCCTGGGACTCACCATAAGAGAATAAGATGAGACAGCTTATAGTCAAGTATTTGGTTGAATGGGCCAGATGAGATGCACTCAAGAAGGTTCAGTGAGATGGGTGGAATCTAAGAAGGCCAAGATGGGGCCTCTGGGAGATAGAGTGTGTCAGGAAACTGACAGCCTGTGGCAGGTGCCCCCACGCCAAATTCCTGTAGAACCTGCCCATTCCAACCACCTGTTCCCACTGAAGGGCCCAGGCTCGGTCCATCTCCTTGTCTGCTGTATTTGGGAAGGTGGGGAGGAGAAGCTGGGTCACATTTCTCCCTTCAACTCAAACTGGCCCTCTCTGAGGCTAGCTGAGCCGTTTATCTTCCAAGTGCCTGACCTCCTGGGGCAGTTTCTCAACCCAGAAGCACAGCTCCCTTTGAGCTGAGAGGAGCCTCTCTTTCAAGAACCACAAGACCCCACATCCCCCTGGCCTGCCCTCTCCCTCCTTTCCTACCCTTATGCTTCTGTTCATGTAGAAGGCATGAAAGGAATTTAACGTGTTTCTGCTTTTTTTTCCATGGCAGGGAGAAGAGCTGGCCTAGTCAGATATAGAATCTTCCCAGTCTGCTCAAGCCATTACCAATCAAATAGCCTCCGTCTGACACATCAGATTTGTAGAGTAAAATAAAAGAAGGGCACGTTCACTCTTCTTTTCCCCCCAATGAAGAAAAGGAAAAGTTTCTTCCTAAGTTTGTAGTTCTAATTCTCAACAGTTATGGTGTTTGGGGGTGGGGAGGTGGGGGTAGGGTTCTCTCAAAAGAAAAATGGGATAAATGAAAGGTTTTGTACGTCACTTAAAAGAAATGCAGAGGGGCACCTGGGTGGCTCAGTTGTTAAGCGTCTGCCTTCAGCTCAGGTCACGATCCCAGGGTCCTGGGATCGAGTCCTGCATCGGGCTCCTTGCTCAGGGCGGTGGGTGGGGGGAGCCTGCTTCTCCCTCTGCCTGCCACTCTCTCTACTTGTTCTCTCTCCCTGACAAATAAATTTTTTTAAAAGTCTTTTAAAAAAATAAAAAGAAATAAAAAAGAAAAGAAATGCAGAATTGTGCTCGGATCTTTTAGACTTTTTATTTTGAAATAAGGATAGATTCACAGGAAGTTGCCCTTCACCCAATCTCCCGCACTGATTATATCACACATAATTGCAGTACCATATAAAGCCCAGAAAACTGACATAGGTACGATGTGTGTGTATAGTTGTATTTTTATTACATGTATAGATTTGTGTGACCACCACCACAATCAAGATAAAAAACTATTCCGTCACCACAAAGATCTCCCTGGTGTGTCCCTCTGTATTCACACCCACCCTGCCCCCCACCACCATCCCTAACCTCTGGCAACCATCAATTTGTTCTCCCATCTCTATAATCGTGTACTTTAAAAACTACAGTTCCCTTATCAAAATGAATTGGCACCTCCAGCTTTCACAGAGTCTCAGGCTCGAAGGAGTGACTTCTCCAGCCCAGTTCCGCGCCTCCCCCCACTCCGGCCCCTGGGCCCAAATTCCCTCTCTAGTCCTTCCAAGCATCCATCCAGCCATTACAACGTGCAAACCAGAACCTTCTCCAGGATCCTGAGGTATGTGATATAAATATTTAGAGCAAGAACATCGTTTCCTCCTACAAAATTATAATTATCGAAACTCTTACCCTTAGATTAAATATTACAAAAACCTCACTCATGTGCTGATTTTCCCATCACAAGCTGTTCTATCCCAAGCGAGCATCTCCTTTTTCCATTCTTTGACCTAGTGAGAGGGAGGAGGTGCAGGAGGCCCGGAAGGCTCACAGAAAATTCCAGAAATCCCTTCCTTACCAATAGGTTAAATCGTCTGGCCTCCAGCAGTTGGGGCCTTTCAGATGTAAGTGGCGCATGTGTGGAATTTTATTTCTCATCTGATGGTGACTGTGTTATCTCCATCCTATCTACAAGTCATCCCCAGGGAGATAATCTGAACTGGAGCCCAACCGCCCTGGAGCCCAACTCCCCAGGACTCACTTGTGGTGGGTCAGAGAGCTTCGCAGGGCGCTCCGTAGCCTGGAACATTAGAAACTCATGACTCAAAATCATGCGAAGACCAGAAGGGGCTAGCAGAAGTCAAGCCATGGGGCTTCAATGTCTAGGATTAACTTGGATCCCCCACCTCCTCTCCCCTGGACTGTTTTGAAATCTTTCCACTTTGCACAAACTGAACTTGCTCTTCACAAGGAGCACCTTGTTCTCCTCCCCCAGAGAGCAGCGCGTACACAAATCCAGACTCAGACCCGTTAGGATGTGCCCTTTAGAAGAGATGACTTCAAAAATGTGGAGGTGGGGAGGGCACCTGATTGGGGGGACAGGAAGCATTGCAAGCTGATGAATACCTTCCTCCTTCTTGAAGTATGGCCAACAGTACCTTAGCTTCCCGCTTTCTGAGTGGGGGGCTCCTGCCTTCCAGAACATTCTGCACTTCCCCTTAGGTGAGGAGAGTATGAGCAGCGAGGGAGGGAAGGAGAGACGACAGCTAGCGGTGTGCCCCACCCCAAGTGCCATTGCTCTGGGTCCCCATCGCAAGGCTGGCGGCCTGCAGTATGCATGGTGAATGCAGCTATTCACGGCTCAGTGTTTGCCCCTTCGCCAAATAACCTGCGTGTGTGATTTGTCATTTCCAAAGTGAGAACATATCTCCAACCGCTTTAATAATCCTGACATGTGCTGAGCTGCTTTGGTTTTTAGGGGGTAATTTCTGTGGTTCCTCTTGGGCTAGTTCTTCAACCTGTGGTAGCTGGATAGACCACAGGGCCAGTTCCTGGTCGGGAAGCTGCTCAGGGCTCTGCCCCTTGCTCGCTGGGAGGCCTCCTGCTGGGAGGAAGGTAACTTCAACCCTCCTGGCCTCAGTTCCCTCGTTGACAAAAGAGGGATAAATAACGACTGCCCTCCTAACCTGACAAAGGAGGTCATTTAGATAAACACAGTAGCAGCATCTTTGTGCAAGTTTCAGAGGGAAAATGTAGTGGTCAAAACATTCAAATACAGTGTTAAAAATATTGTTTAAGATGCCTGGGTGGCTCAGTCCTTAAGCTTCTGCCTTCGGCTCAGGTCATGATCCCGGGGACCTGGGATCGAGCTCCCAGCTCAGCAGGGAGCCTGCTTCTCCCTCTCCCACTCCCCCTGCTTGTGTTCCCTCTCCAGCTGTGTCTCTCTCTGTCAAATAAATAAATACAATCTTTAAAAAAATACATTGTTTTAAAATGTTCTTCGATGTTTAGAAAAACATTTTTTTTTTGTAATACAAATGGTTACTTTTATTTATTTTTTACTATGTTTTTTTCTTTTAATTCCAGTATAGTTAACATACGGTGTTATATGAGTTTCAGGTGTACAATATAGTGATTCAACAAGTCTATACATGACTCAGTGCTCATCATGATAAGTGTCCTCTCTTAGTCTCCATCACGTAGTCCACCCAGCCCTCCACCCTCCTCCCCGCTGGTAACCATCAGTTCATTCTCTATAGTTAAGAGTCTGTTTCTTGACTTCTCTCTCTCTTTTTTTCCTTTGCTCATTTGTTTCTTAGATTCCACATATGAGTGAAATCCCATGGTATTTGTCCTTCTCTGACTGCCTTATTTCACTTAGCATTACACTCTCTGGCTCCATCCATGTTGTTACAAGTGGCAAGATTTCATTCTTGTTATGGCTGAAGAATATTCCATTGTATATATATATACCACATCTTTATCCATTCGTCTGTTGATGGGTATTTGGGCTGCTTCCATAATGTAGCTATTGTAAATAATGCTGCCATAAACATAAGGGTGCACGGATCCCTTTGAATGAGTGTTTTTGTATTTTGGGAGGAAATACCCAGGAATGCAACTACTATATTATAGGGTAGTTCTATTTTTAATTTTTTGAGGAACCTCCATACTGTTTTCCAGAGTGGCTGCACCAGTTTGTATTCCCACCAACAGTGCACGAGGGTTCCTTTTTCTCCACATCCTCGCCAATACTTGTTGTTTCTTGTGGTTTTGATTTTAGCCATTCTGACCTGTGTGAGGTGATAACTCGTAGTTATGATTTGCATTTCCCTGATGATGAGGGATGTTGAGCATCTTTTCGTGTGTCTGTTGACCATCTGTAGGTCTTCTTCAGAGAAATATCTGTTCATGTCTTCTGCCCATTTTTTAATTGGATTATTTGTTTCTTGGGGTGTTAAGTTGTATCAGTTCTTTATATATTTTGGATACTAACCCTTTATCAGATATATCATTTGCAAATATTTTCTCTGATTCAGTAGGTTGCCTTCTGGTTTTATTGACTGTTTCCTTTGCTGAGCAGAAGCTTTTTATTTTGATGTAGTCCTGATCCTTTATTTTTGTTTTTGTTTCCCTTGCCTCAGGAGACATATCTAGAAGGGTGTTGCTACAACCAATGTCAGAGAAATTATTGCTCGTGCTCTCTTCTAGGATTTTTATGATTTCATGTCTCACATTTAGATCCTTAATCAAATTTGAGTTTATTTTTGTGTATGGTGGAAGAAAGTGGTCCAGTTTCATTCTTTTGCATGTAGCTCTTTGTATTCACCAGTTTGTATTCAACGCCATTTGCTGAAGAGATTATCTTTTCCCCATTGCATATTCTCTCCTTTCTTGAAGATTAATTGACCATATAATTAGGGGCTTATTTCTGCGTTTTCTCTTCTGTTCCATCGATCTATGGGCCTGTTTTTGTGCCAGTACCATACTATTTTGATTACTACAGCTTTGTAATATAACTTGAAGTCTGGAATTATCATACCTCCAGTTTTTTTCTTTTTCAAGATTACTTTGGCTATTTGGGGTCTTTTGTGGGAGCTTTTCCCCTAAGGTCAGGAACAAGACAAGGATGTCCACTTTCACCACTTTTATTCAACATAGTACTGGAAGTCCCAGCTACAGAAATCAAACAGCAAAAAGAAATAAAATGCATCCAAATTGGTAAGGCAGAAGTAAAACTTTCACTATTTGCAGATGACATGATACTATCTATAGAAAACCCTAAAGACTCCACCAAATACTAGAACTGATAAATGAATTCACTAATGTCACAGGATACAGAACCAATGTACAGAAATCTGTGGCATTTCTATACACTAATAATGAAGCAGCAGAAAGAGAAATTAAGAAAACAATCCCATTTACAATTGCACCAAAAATAATAAAATACCCAGGGATAAACTTAACCAAAGAGGTGAAAGACCTATGCTCTGAAAACTATAAAACACTGATGAAAGAAATTGAAGAGGATACAAAGAAATGGAAAGACATTCCATGCTCATGGACTGGAAGAACAAATATTGTTAAAATGTCTCTACCACCCAAAGCAACCTACAGATTCAATGCAATCCCTATCAAAATGCCAACAGCATTTCTCACAGAGCTAGAACAAACAATCCTAAATTTTCTATGGAACCACAAAAGACCCCGAATAGCCAAAGCAATCTTGAAATAGAAAAACATTCTTAAGGGACACCTGGGTGTCTCAGTCGGTGAAGCATCTGCCTTCGGCTCAGGTCATGACCCCAGGGTCCTGGGATCAAGTCCCACATCGGCTCCCTGCTCAGTGGGGAGCCTGCTTCTCCTTCTCCCTCTGCCCCTCCCCCGCTTGTGCTTTCTCTCTGACAAATAAATAAATAAAATCTTAAAAAAAAAAGAAAAACATTCTTAAAATAACTCTTAGTCTTATCTATTTTACCTTAGGCCTGGTTTTTTGGCCTATTTGGACTCAATTCTTACTATTCATTATATTTTTTAGCATGAGGGTGAGGTTGGCTATAAAATATTATGAAATCGTTAGAATGTGGGGTTAAAAAAAAAGAGCGTGGGATAAAGTGATCCTAATACTAGGAATCTGATCTCATGCATAAAGACAGTTGGCTTTGTTAAGCCGGTATGCTTACCACTTTTCAGAAAGATTGACTGTTGCCCAACAGCGAGATGTGCCCAGGTCATTGGGTTGTAAAGTGCAAAGTCAATCAGAATCACCCCTGTAGCGTCTATCAGCAGGCCAGTTTGCATGCCTCTTCACCTGGCCTTCTTTTGTGAGAGCAGATTGCCCTGAACTGGATCCCGGGGGCTTTGAGCTGAGAACTTCATCAGGTTCCTGCTACCAGCTAATTAATCATCAAATCAACTCACTGCAAAACCAAGTAGCCATGCTGATCCATTAATGCAGGTCCCCAGAGTCATTAGGACAGCTGAAAGAGGAGGAAATGGATTGATCTCCTCCCGGGGTTACAGGGGAGAAGCTCCTAAAATCTGATGAGTCCCTGCTAACCTGGCGGTATAATCCAGGAATGATGCTTTTCCTACCTTTTCCTGTAATATTCCTTTAAAAAAGCTACTCAGCAAACAAAAGGTCCTGTGGCCTTGCCCAGCAGTGCTCAGCCACTGAGAGGTCCCCCTGGCGTGTAAGCCACGCTCTTGCACAGAGCTAAAGGCTCAGACCACCCAGCTGGTTGGAAAGTGAAAACGCAGTCAATTATCTATCCTTTCCGGCCATGCGATGTCAAACCGGTCTGGCTGATAAACTGCGTTGCCCAGCTGTTCAGGTCTGTAACCTATCTTCCCTTCCTTCTGGGAGAGCTTGTGGTTGCAGTTTGGTTCATATTTGGGTCAAAGGTCACTGTCAAGAGGGAGGAGCTTTGTTTGATAATTGCTCCAGTTTTTTTTTTCCTGAAATATTGAGCTGTCTACATGATGCCATAATAATGGATGGAAAAGTGAAAAGGTCTTTCAGTGGAGTAAGCGATCACTTGCGTGATAGCAGACGGTTTGGTTTTCTGTTGCTGTTGTTGCCAAGACGGCTGGTTGGTGTGTGTTGTGTAAACACATACTCTTTTTTTTTTTTTTTTTTTTTTTTTACTGAGTTGCCCCAAAAGTGAACTCCCTAGTGGGGAGCCTGCATGATATTAAGTGGTAAAATCATCAACTGTAAAGCCAGATGGACCGAAATGTATTTGCTGTGAGATCTTGGGAAGGCTGAATAATATCTCTGAGCCTCAGTTATCTCATCTGTAAATTGGGCAAGATAATATCTGCCTTGAAGTGTTGTTGCAGGATGGTTAGGAGGCTATTTTAAGTGTCTACCTTGGGTCAGGCAGTCAGTATTTCTTAACTTTTAATGCACATACAGATCACGCGGGGATCTCGTTAAACTGCTGACTCTGATTCAGTAGGTCAGGGGTGGGGCGGGAGGTTCTTCATTGCCAATTCCCTCCCAGCTGATACCCATGCTGCTGGTCCACGGACCATACTTGGAGTAGCAAGTAGGTCATTTGCAAAGCGCCTAGCACAGTTAGTGATTAATACATGATCACCCCACAATAATTCAACCAACTCACTTAAAAATTACTGAGAAGACATTGCCTCAGTTTTGTTTTTTTTTTTTTTTTCTTTCTGGGGCACCTGGGTGGCTCAGTCGGTGAAGCATCTGCCTTCAGCTCAGGTCATGATCTCAGGGTCCTGGGATCGAGCCCTGCATAGGGCTCCCTGCTCAGCGGGGTGTCTGCTTCTCCCTCTGCCCTCCCCTGTGCGTGCTCTCTCTGTCTCAAATAAAATAAAATTTTTTTAAAAAAATTCCTTTTTCCTCAAATGTAATACCGGTCTGCCTCTAGCTATGTTCCCATAGCCTTTGCAAAATGGCTCTTTGAGATTGGCCGTGGTTGGTCATTTCTGAAGGCAGGTAATGGGTACGTGGGAGGGGTTCATTATACTAGTCTCTCTTCCTTTGTACATGTTTAACATTTTCCAAAATACATTTATTAAATTAAAAAAAGAAAACCCCAACAGAAGATTTTTAGGGCAGTAATACTCTTGTATGATACTGTAATGGTGGGTCATGTCACTATACATCTGTCCAAACCCACAGAAAATACACCATGAGTGAACCCTAATATAAACAATGGACTTTGAGTGATAATGACCTGTCAGTGTAGGTTCATCCATTGTAACAAATGCACAGCTGGGGGTTATGGATAGTAGAGAGGCTATGGGTGTCTTGTGGGGGGCAGGGGATATGTGGGAACTCTCGGTACTTTCTGTTCAAGTTTGCTGTGCACCCAGAACTGTTCTAAACAGTAGAGTCTATTAAGAAAAACCACACAAACAAACAAAAAACACCTGTTTCCTAACAGCCTGAGAACAGCGGGAGATACAGGTTGCCTGGTAGAGTGATTACCTCCAAAAACATGTTCATTAGAAGAGAGAAAGCTTTCATTTCGATTCTGCAAATAAATCCATTCCTAACCTTGCCTTCTGTGACCTATGATTACATAAAAGTAACTGACCCATCCACCCCAGGATGTAGCACATTTTTTCCCGTACCATTAGCACAGTTCACACTTCATTTTATCACAACGCTTTGTGCATTGTTTTTCTCTGCCGTGGTGGACTAAAATCCGTCCACATCCTCAAAAAATCACTTATTCTTTTCCCTTTGTTGAATCAGGGCTTCCCTCCACCTACCTGGATCACGTCCTGAGCTGCGCAGCTCGTGTGTTCATTAAGCCAGTGATTCACAAAGCAAGGGCCAAGCTAATTGGAAAATGCATTTGGTGAGCTGGACATTGCCCATTGAACTGGGCCCAGTTTTTATTAGGCACTGAGCTGACATTAAATCTTTGGACATCTTTTGATTAACCAAGTGACAGGGGGGCAAATCAGAAAGAAAGAAAATGAACAAAATAAGGAAAGGGCCAGCTTGAGCTTGGTCCATTTGCCATTCTTTTTTCTCTTGGTTCTATAAAGCCTCTCTAAACCAGTGTCCTAATTGATTCCTCTCTTTTCTGCCTATGACTTTACTTAAAGGGTCTTTGATGTGGTAACTGGACAAGGCCTCATCCCAGTAGCCTGTAGCTGGGTCAACGCTTTGTGACTCTGTTTGGTATTTAATCCTGGAGAGTAATGTTCCGCTCTGGTATGTTGTTTATCACTTCCAGATTATAGGTGTAGCAAATATTTTCCTAATGAAATAATCACGAACTTGGCATTCTCCTGCTGACATAACACAGCCAGGCTCTGCGGGGCTCTCCATCCGAATCTTCTAGTGGAACTGCGGGGTCCCACCTCCACCGCACGCCCTCCGATGTCCTTTGGGTCCGTTTTGAATTGTTCCCTTTGTGTTCTCTCAAAATGTCAGGGCTTTCGGTGCTACTGGCAGTCTTCAGTCTTTTTCATAATAACAGAGTTTTGAAATGTCAGCGTTCTGTTTCCGTGTGCGTGTTGAAACCCGTGGGTGTCTCCTGGGCGGCTGCCCTGTCGCCGCTCCGCTCAAGTGTTCCCCGAGTGAAAACATCCAGGAGAGACGCTCGTCTCCAGAATCCCTTCTAGAAACCTGAAACTTGACAGGCTGCCTTTGTCCAGCTCCTTTTGAAGTTAACTTGGGTGGCAGAATTGTGCAGGCCTCACGATTTCTCGAGGGGACAGAAACACCTGCAGCGACAGATAATTACAGCGCCTGCCATGCGTCTTGCCGTGCATTTCCTGTTTGCTGGCTGCTTTCGGGATGAATCATATTTGCTTGCACGGTGACAACTATTTCTTTACCCTGTTCCTGATGAAACTTTGCCATACCTGGGGCCCTTGGGGAGGCTGGTTCTTCCCTCAGCAGCCCACGTTCGGCCCCTGGAATCATGGCAGGGGAAAGGGCTTTCTTTGTGGCACACGGGAAATAATGGCCCGTCCCTCGTCCCTTGGAGTCTCGACCATCTCCCTGGAAAGTGCCTTAAAGCCACCTGCCTCACCTCGCGGCACATTCACCCTTGCCTTTGCTTGCAGGCCCAGCCCCTCTCTGGGTGGGACTCCAGCACAGCCTTGAAGGGGGGACCGCAAATCCACGCGGCGCCGACACGCACCGGACCTGTGATCCCTTGCCGGTCACCCAGCTCTTGAGGGTGAGAGCCTGTCCACATGTGACAGGGTTCAAATGAAAGGGAAGGCCTTAAGTGAGTTGAATTAAGTAATCTCTAATAGGGAAGATCCAACTGCTTGATGATTCTGGGAATCTACTTGAGAAACTCATGGGGAGGGGGTGTCCTTTTACAAAACGGGGAAATTAGACACTTCAGAGAGGAGGAAAGCTGCCTAGGAGAGACACTGGTTACAAATTTAGTCTTTGATATGAAATACTGCTACTGAGTCATCGACAATAAACCCCTTCCAAGATTATAAGGGGATAAATTCTCCCGTACTGTTATCTAGCACCTTTATGGTTTCCTTTTTTTTGTTTTTTTTACATTTAAGTTGTTGATCCATTTAGTTTATCCTGGTAGCATGCATCAGTCCAACTTCAATTTGTTCTAGATGGCTATTCAGTTGTTTTCATGCCATTTATTGACCAGTATATTGTTTTTCTGTTTTGAGAGGACACCTCTAGCATATACGAAATTCCCAGATGCCTTTGGGTCTATTTCTGTACTTTCAATTCTTTTCCATTGGTCTATTCATGGGCCAAGGCCACAGTTAGAATTATTGGGGTTATATAAATGTTTTAATTTCTGGAAGAATTTCTCCCATTAATCTTCTTTTGAAGAGTTTTCTTAGCTGTGCTTATTTCTCCGTATGAATCTAGAATCAACTTGTCTAGGTTAAGAAAAGACACCAAAACTCTTGGTATTCTTATTGGAACCATATTAAATTTATATAACTTAGAAACAATGGAGGGGCCCCTGGGGGGTGCTCAGTCAGTTGAGTGTCTGACTCGATCTCAGCTCAGATATTTTTTTTTTAAAGATTTTATTTGTCAGAGAGAGAGCACAAGCAGGGGATGCGGCAGGCAGAGGGAGAGGCAGGCTCCCCGCGGAGCAAGGAACCTGATACAGGACTCGATCCCAGGACCCCGAGATCATGACCTGAGCCGAAGGCAGAAGCTTAACTGATTGAGCCACCCAAGCATCCCTCAGCTCAGGTCCTGATCTCAGGGTCGTTTGAGTTCAAGCCCCATGTTGGGTTCCACACTGGGTGTGGAGCCTACCTTAAAAAAAAAAAAAAAAAACCTATTAGAGGCGCCTGGGTGGCTCAGTCCTTAAGCGTCTGCCTTCGGCTCAGGTCATGGTCCCAGGGTCCTGGGATCGAGCCCCGCGTCAGGCTCCCTGCTCGGCGGGAAGCCTGCCTCTCCCTCTCCCACTCCCCCTGCTTGTGTTCCCTCTCTCGCTGTGTCTCTGTCAAATAAATAAATAAAATCTTAAAAAAAAAAACTATTAAAAAAGAAACAAGGGAAATTTTAATGATGTCAAGACTGTATGTCCGAGAACAGTAAGATGGCTTTCCATTTGCTCAAGTCTAGTTTTCTGTTTACCGAAAGTGTCTTATAGTTTCCCTCATAAAAAATTTTGAACTTTAAATTTAAACCTAGGGTTTTTGAATTTTAATTTTTTTGCGAACACAAATGGATTATCCTTCAAACTGGTGTCTGTGTGTACGTATGTAAATATGATCTGTAACCTTGGAATGATCTGGGGTTTTCTAGGATTCAAAATCCAGAAGTCATCAAAGATTCATAAATTCGACTACCCCCAGATTAAGTTTTCCATGGTAAACATACTATAAGCGGAGTCAAGAGAAAAATGAGAAGCTAGAAGGAAGTCTTTGCAACTCATTATCACAAAATGCTCCTACAAGCCAAGAACAACCCACCCACCAGAGAGCAGGGGGTGGGGGAACAGAGGATATGAACAAATAGCTCTCTGAAGATGTGGCCCACCTCACTTTGGGGTTAATAAAGAAAGTACACTGAGATGCCACTTATCCATCAGATGAGCAAAACACACGGCTGCTGGGACGGTGGGAGAACAGACACTTCTCGGGCAGTGCTGGTAAAACCGGTCAGGAGGGAACTGGCTAAGTGAATTATGCTACACGCCACACAAGAAAACACTCGGCAGCTATTAGGAAAAAGAATGAGGATCCTCTTTAGCTACTGATCCAGAAAATTCTCCTGGATATAGTGTCAAGTGGAAAAGAGCTAGGTGTTTGCAACGATGTGGATGGAACTGGAGGGTATGATGCTAAGCGAAGTAAGTCCATCAGAGAAAGACAAGTATCATATGATCTCACTGATATGAGGAATTTGAGAAACAAGACAGAGGATCATAGGGGAAGGGAGGGAAAAATGAAACAAGATGAAACCAGAGAGGGAGACAAACCACAAGAGACTCTTAATCACAGGACACAAAACTGAGGGTTGCTGGAGGGGAGGGGGATGGGGGGATGGGGTAACTGGGGGATGGGCATTAAGGAGGGCACGGGAGGTAATGAGCACTGGGTGTTATGTAAGACTGATGAATCACTGACCTCTACCTGAAACCAGTAATACATTATATGTTAATTAAAAAAAAAAAAAGAGCTGGGTACAGTATAGTATATAGAATAAGCTACCATTTACATATAAAACCATAAAAATGAAAATATGTATTTAGATAAAGAAACAATGGAGCCATATTTAAACCAACAACAGTGGTCACTTGAAAGGACCTGAGTGGACAGGGAAGGCAAACAGTGATTTTTTTTACTGTACACCTTTTTATTTTTTAAAAAAGTCATCTCTACGCCCAACGTGGGGCTCAAACTCAGGCGCCCTGGTATACCTTTTTATAGTTGACTTTGGAAGCACGTGACTATTACCTACTCAAAAATTTAAACAAATTAATTCCCCTGGTAAAATAAGAAACTTAAGACATTTTAGCTCATATATTTCACTTATTTTTCCTGTTTAACTCACAGGAATAGGAGACAGCTCTAGGAAACAGGAGACTAAAACGGAGTTCCTCAGCAGTAACCAGAATAAAATGTGTACGTCAGTGTGAAACTCAGGCCTCCATTTCCATTTATTTTTTTAAAGTAATTTGTCCTTTACAATGTGTCATCTCATACACACGCGCGCACACGCACACATACATGGGAGGGCTTGAAAGGGACAGAGAAACAAGAATAACCTCCAAACATAATTTTTTTTACAAAGTTTAAAATAAATTACATTTCTGTCTTCTCAGTCATTACATAATGTACAGACATGATCCATTTAATGATTTAGCTTTCCCAAATTGTTAAACAATGAGGATTTTCTGTTAAAGAAGATATGTAAAAGCTTTCACTTTAGAAGCAAAGTACTATTTCCTGCAGAAAACCAACCTCGGGCATACATTTTGTGGTTATGTATATTCCTTGGGAAGACTACAGTAGCAGTGCAGAAGTTCACTCTATAAAAAGATCTGAAAGATGATTTTCAAGAGACTCAATGCATTGTGCTCTCAGATAAAAATCCTAAGTCAAAAGATCAGTTATTATGACAATAACAGTTAAAACTGCATATATATGTTAAAGATCAGAAGAAGCTATAAAGAAATGTAAATATTTGTGCTTTGGGGACTTTTTTTTTTTTTTGGTAAAGTTATTTTAATAAATAGAAACTTAAAAAATGTCTCAGTGACTGATATAAAATAGACACATATCAAGGATTTCCTATACTTGGCTTAGAGTTTAAAGGTGAAAAACATCTCTACATATACCACCCGGCATCTGGTAATCCCAGTCCGGGCTAGTTGCTGACAGTCAGGCAAGGGGTTAGGAAGAAATGATAAAGTGATTTTTTCTCCTCCTATTAACATAAAGCATGATCCAGAGGTAAAGCCAGGGTGAACCAAATAACTAAACAAATGCCTACCTTCCTTTCAAATTCTTAGACCAAACAGAGAAGTCATGCTACTTCTAGGAGTGTCAAAGAAAACCCTAGAACTACCTATCCTGTAGTTCACCATATGAATTAAGTATGTCTGGTCTTCTGGGAGATCCTAGGACAGGATAAGCATGATCCCTCCATACTTTATGCTTTTTCTTTCTTTCTTCTTTTTTTTTTTTACCCTCCACACATTAACTGTAAGACTTATTTTTAAAAACACCATGGCAACTGTTTATAATGACAGAGGACAAGGTATCGTTTACATAGTAACACTGCTGTTTGTAGTTAGGGAAATAAATGTCATTTCATGTTTAGGCTGGTCAGTTTGCTCTTTCAGGCCTTTCACTTAGAAGGACATATAACCTTAAGAATCAAAGTGAATTAGAAAAAAAAAAATGAGAAAATAGATGTTTTAGTTAAAGTCTTTTGCACAACAGCTTTAGATATAAAAAGAATTTCTTCAAATAATTTCCTAGGCGTCACTCAGAAGCATCCTTGCTGTCTGTAACATAATGTATTGGAGTCCTTCCAATAAAATTATAGAGTAATTTAAAATATATATTATACTTTTGCAATTGTTGTAAATCATTCAATAGTTTGTAGCATGTTAATGGAGTGAAAGAGAGATAAAAGGCAGTCCACATTCATATTTGCAAGATAAATTTACTTCAGAAGTCAACTGAATTCCTTGCTCATGTTCTAAGTATAGCCATTGTGATAAGACCTGAAAGAAAAAAATTGGAGAACAGTTAAAGCCATGCATTTTACAAAGTCTTCCATTCAATAAGCAATTGTTTAGATCTCAATGAGCAAATAAAATACAGCACATAGACAGGCACTCTACCAAGAATCCAAAGTCAGTTTGAATTTAGTTGATATTATACAGAAGAAATCCAATTTACAGCAATGGGCAGTCACTGGATAGATTTAATTAAATCACTAATGTCTGGCCATAGCTAATTTTTTAACCATCAACTATACCTCCCACTTCATCCAGTCCCATCAGCTACAAGAATAGCAGTAAAGCCAGCCAAGTTCATCAACAAAAACAGGTCGAGCCTATTTGAATCCCAGGGCTCTAGGACCACAAAGAGACAGAAGCATAATATTCCTGCCGGGCTTGTCTCTTTTGAAGAGACTCCATACATGAAACCATAAACATTTAATAATGTAAGAATATGCTCAGTCCTAAATAAGTGGTTAAAAAAAAAAAAAAGTGGTGAGTGATAAAGTACAGAGAGGGAGAACAATCCCGTAGGACCTGGGCAGGTCAGAAAAGATGCCCCAAAAGGTAAAGCTGAAATAAGCCTAAGAGATGGACAGGAATGATAAAGAACAAGGAGATCAGCAGGCATTTCAGGTGTGGGGACGGCAAAGCGAGGACCAAGAGGCTGACCAGACTCTTCGATGAGCTTTTCAGGACTAACCTCACAGGCTGTGATCAAGGATTTATACAGGCGATCAGCTGGACGAGACTGGCTCAAAGAGGTCTCAGGATGGAGAGCCTCGGATGCCCAACTACGGAGTCCTACTTCTTTCTCTGGGCTGTAGGGAGTCCTTGACGGCTCCCGGGTAGGGAGTGGCGGGGGTGAAACCAAAGCAGAATGGAAATCCATCTGACAGCAATGCAATGGGGCATTTGGGGGGTTAAAATAACGGGTTGGGGGGGCAGGAATAGGAAGAGAAGGGGCACAGATAGAAGGCAGGAAGCCAAATTGAGAAGACAATTTTGAAACTTAAAGGGAGCATAGGGGCACCTGGGTGGCTCAGTCGGTTAAGCGTCTGCCTTCAGCTCAGGTCATGATCCCGGGGTCCTGGATTGAGCCCCATGTCAGGCTCCCTGCTCAGCGGAGAGCCTGCTTCTCCCCCTCCCTCTGCCCGTCCCCCCTGCTCGTGCACGCCGTCAAATAAGTAAAATCTTTAAAAAGATAAAAATAAAAAAAGAGAGCATACCAAGGAGTACTGAGAGAATAGTGAAGAGAGTTGGCCTCTCGGAAGAGGTGACAGGAGACTATGAAGACAGTCATGACTGGATCCCTAATCCCTGACACATGGCAGGGACTGAGGAACTGTTTGTTCAGTTAAACTAATTATAAGATTTCAAGCCAGGATGACTGAAAGAATGATTTAACGGAAATCTGGGAACTGGTTTAAAGAGAAAGGTTCACAGTGTTAAACAAGGCTGCATTGTTCACCTTTATCACTGTATGCACTTTGTCTAAGGGTTTCCCTGGGATCAGTTCCTAGAAGTAGAAATGCTGGATGGGGCAATATACACATCTTACATTTTAGACCTGTTTTATACCATCGCAAGTCAGCAAAATGAAAACAACTGAATACAGCATTAGGTGCCAGATCAATCAGCTACAAAGAACTCATCGTCGAGGCGCCTGGCTGGCTTAGTCAGTAAAGCATGGGACTCTCGATCTTGGGGTCGCGAATTTGAGTCCCCACGCGTGTAAAGAGAACTTACATCAACTTAAAAAGGAAAATAAAAAAGAACGAAATGTAAGCCAAAACATTAAATCTTAAAATGCGCTTCACCTCAACACATGCTTTTGAAGCAATCTTGCCGGTTTTTCTATTAAAAAAAAAAAAAACAACTTTAAAGCAGCACCAGCCGCATGGCCCTTACCCGTCTAAGGCCACCACTAGCACCTCCGGGCACACGCACGCCCCACGCGCAGCTTTAGCACTTACCTAAGATATAAGCAGCCACTAGCTTCTGATTCACACTTAAGTGGAGGTAGAGGGGCACCAGTGATCCCGCATCCCCCAGTGTGGGGAGCATCAGAGCTGCGATGCACACCACTCCCAGGAAGACAGTTAGGAAGCTAGGTCCCGAGGACACAACTCTGTTCTCTGTAAAAAGACAACACTTCTGAGCGTGCTTCTGAAAATGCCCCAAGGCCAAAGTTCATTCGCATAGACGGTCTACCACTCACCAGGATGCTGGTTTTGTCTTACTTCTCTGACTCTTTGCCCATCATTTCCATGCCACAGGGACGTATCTGCTGGACTTATCTGGAAGCCCAGAATGTCTCTGAGTCGTTACAGAAATGGAATGTTGAAACGGCATTGTGAGGTAGTAAGTTCCTACTGAGGGGTCACCGTCCTTACCCACCCCCGCCTCACCCTAATGAGTAGAAAGCGGTCAAGCATGCATCGTCTGTGTTTATAAAATACACCAACAGAATTTTTAAAGAATGGGCTACAAATAGAAATGGAAGTTCTGATCTTTTCTTCCTGTACCCCAATGGATGGCTTGTGTCTCTTACTCCATTCTGGAGCCCACTGCCTTCTGAGAGTATCTTAGGTAGACAGGTTTGGTCCTCATAACTGTAGCATCCTGCTACCATTTTTGAAAACAGTAAAAGCAGCAGAAAAGCACTACATGAGTGTTTTAAAGCTACCTGTGGGGGCGCCCGGGGGGCTCAGCTCAGTCGGTGAAGCGTCTACCTTCGGCTCAGGTCATGATCCCGGGGCCCTAGGATCGAACCCTGCATCGGGCTCCCTGCTCAGCAGGCAGTCTGCTTCTGCTTCTCCCTCTCCCTCTGCCCCTCTCCCCCCTGCTCGTGCTCTCTCCCTCTCCCAATAAAATCTTAAAAAAAAAAAAAAAAAAAGCTACCTGTGAAAATTCTTGTCCCCTGCTCTATTCCATTTACAGCAAAGGAGGAAGCAGAAACAATACCTGGCAAGTATTATGCTACATGAAATAAACCAGTCACAGCAGGACAATTACTGCATGACTGCACTTACACGAGGTATCTAAAACACAGTCCAACTCAGAATCAGAGAGTAGAACGGTGGTTACCATTGGGGGTGTGTTTAAAATGGGAGTTACTGGGGCGCCTGGGTGGCTCAGTCGGTTAAGCGTCTGCCTTCGGCTCAGGTCATGATCCCGGGGTCCTGGGATCGAGCCCCGCATCGGGCTCCCTGCTCAGAGGGGAGCCTGCTTCTCCCTCTGCCTCTGCCCCCCTCCTCCTTGCTCATGTTCTCTCTCTCTCTCAAATAAATGGAATCTTAAAAAAATAAAATCTTTAAAAAAAATAAAAAATAAATGGGAGTTACTAATCACGGGCATAATGTCGCAATTAAGCAAGCTGAGTAAGTTCTAGAGCTCTACTGTACAACACTGTGCCTATAGTGAACAATACTGTATTGTACACTTAAACATTTGTGAGTTAAGTGTTCTTACTTCAATAAAAGAAAATTTAAAAAACATTAGCCGTGCTTGCTGTATGTGTGCAATATTCATACCCATATTTTTAAGAAACCCGGTAACAACATATTCTGTCATAGAGCTTTTCCCACCACCCTTCTTTCATTAAAAGGAATAGCCAACAGCAACACAATCTTGTGTTTTATTAATGAAATAACACTGTTCATTTTATTATTAAATGCAGCTTTTCTAAATTATTAATACCTTAGCTGTTGTGCAAAGTTTAATTGAGCCTTGCCAAAGCCAGACAGGTGGAAACAAATTCAAATTTTATAGTGATTATTGCTTGAGACGAAACAACAGCATAAATACCTAAAAACAAGTCTTCTTTTTAGTTAGTAAATGAAGTATCTTTGTATTTATATTTGCTGCAGAGATAAGCTTTCAAGGCAAACATTTATTTAGGACTACCACACCGCTGGCTGAAAACCCACAATAAAGATAATTTCAAGGAATTCTTAGTATTTAGAGAAATTCCAAAGACATTTGCATAGATGCTTGCAATTTTTCAAAGTGGAAATGGCTTTTCTTCTGATACTACAAGATTGTTGTAAAAATTTTATAGAGCTATAGAAAACATAAAGGCTCCTGATCAGTCTCACCCTCCTAGAGAGAACACTGTTAACAGCTTGGTACAGATCCTTTCAGAGTTTATAAACACCCACATAAACATGAAAAAAAAAAATTTTTTTAACATAAATGAGACCATAATATGCATACTGTTCTATAACTGTTTTTTCCTCTCCGAAATATATATATGAGCCTCGTTCTATGTCAACGTATAAGCATCTGTCATTCTATCAGATCCTTGGAAATAAATGTCTGCCTGGCATCCCATCTTATGAATATTCATAATTTAATCCAATCCCCAACTGATGGACTTTTAGGTCATTTTCAATCTTTTATTATTATAAACAATAATAAAGAGTGTAATTTTCTTAAGCCAGAGGGCACGGACTCAAAACATTGCACAGACATAGCGGTTCATTAGCAATGTAATTAAGACAAACCCACCAAGACGCAGCTGCATCTTTTCAAAACATCTTTTTAATAACCTGGGCTTTGGTATTTTGTTCAAGTATGCTTTGTGGGTTTCTCTTAAATTTCTGTTAAATGAAAAAAAAAATATATATATATATATATAAATGTACTTATGCACATAGACAAGGTCTGGAAAAGAACACGGAACACTTATGTAAGCAGATTTGTTAAGTGTGTGGGACTGTAGGTGCTGTTTTCCTTTATGAATTTGTTACTGCTATGTCTTTTATAGTAGAATCAGCTCGAGAAGAAATTTCTCATTTTCCTGCCTTTCGATACACTTATAAGAACACATTTATAAAATCTGCATCTTTCGCAATCTAGCCTCTGACCATTTTCCGGCTGGTCCACAGAGCCTCACAACACTGCTGCACTTGGGGTATGTCTGATAGTCATTTCTCTAAGCTAAACATGTGCAAAAATAATGACATTTCAAAACCTCCCCCCAAACAATCTCGATTCGTTTCAACATTTTAGTTCAGAGACACTTAATGAAAAACCATAGAATTTTACATACTGGAAACCACATGTAATTTACTATTCATTTAATAAACAGAAGTGAAAAATATCACTTTGTCCACATGGACTAAATCAGGCACTATTATACACTACTAAAGAAGAAAACTTTCCTCAGTTTCCTACCACGTTATTAGGAACGTGGGGGGGAACTCCTTGCAAACTGGACATGTGGGCCAGGACTTCATACGGGGCTCTACCGTGGTGTCGCTCCTTGCTCTGAAGAGTGGCAAGAGCCATGGGAACCTTGTGAGACAAAGCAAACCAATCCAACAGACCCCACTGGATGAGAAGTCCAGCCCTCGTAGTGAAACCCATGCACACACTACTCTGTGCCGGGCACTCTGCTCGTGGCCGAGGACGTGAGAGTTAACTAGACAAATAAGGTGCTTGTCTTCATTGGGCTTCCTGACATGGATGGCTTAGAGAGGTTTTTTTTCCCAGAACAGAAATCACCTCCTTTCTTTATCTACTTTGATTTTACAATTAGAAGAATTCTCTAATATGCTTCAGATACCAAAGGTTCACTGTCCAGGGAAAATAAGAATAAAATGCTCAATTAATACACACTGTAATCATTTAGCCTTTTAGGATGATTTTCACCTGAATTCTAATAAGTTTTAAAATAAAGGGAAAAAATATAAAACTTTTAATCCTTATTATTTGGGGGGGAGGGCTATTAAACTGGTCTGTTAAATACAGAAATGAGCCGATGGCCATTTTCCTTTAAATTATGAATTGAACATCAAAAACCAAATAGTCATTATATGACTTTTCTTATTCTAGAAGAGGTACCTCCAAGGGGGAATCTTGCATTTCCATAAACATGTATAAGCCAACTTCACAATACTGATCGGAGATCAAAGTGACATTTACCAGAGGCTCTCTTTCAGCTTCAAAAGATGAAAATCTGGTCCTATCGGTCAATAACAGTTGCTGAGAAGAAGCAATCTACTGGCTTCTACCTAGTCCCTAGTCTCGGGGTCACCAGAAAACCTGGGCACTCCATACATGGATGGAGAAGACTCTTGCCCACAGTAAATCAAAGAGGCATTACTCCCTGTGTTATCCAAATAAACACTCTAAGCTCTAAGATGAACAAACTGATAGGGACCTGTGAATTAATGTAATGACAAGTAGATTTGTTTTTAATTCCTCATAGACAATGTTGCAATTTCAAGGACAGCTGCTATCACATTCATATATCACTATCAAAAAGTTTCCATGTTTTTCTATGGAAAATTTTATCTTCCTCCTCTTATAATGGGGTTGGAAGGAGATAATGAGACGTTAAGAGGGAGGAGGAATGACGTCCAAAGAGTTGAACATGAGGATAGTGTCAATGTTGAAAGAATATATCATAACACTTCTGAATATCTAAGCTGGAAGGAAATGAGGAATGGAGAGGGATTCAATTAATAGCCCACAGGGGATATTATAATCTACTTAGTTTAATTAACTTCAACTTTAATGAGATTTTTTTTTTTTTTTTTCAAAATAATATGAACAGCGCACCAAGCTTGGCCTATTGCCAAACACAATCTCTCTCCTTCTTCGAACTAATTAAATGAGAAAGGATACGGGAAAGTCACAGAAACAAAAGTATGTAATTGCCAAATTGTGCTAGCCTTCGAAAGTACAGGGGGGCTGCATTCTCGGGTCGACACATTTCAGAGGCGATAGCAACACTCGGCCTCTCCTTACAGCCTCCGCAGCCAAGAGCTTCTCTCCTCATTTCAAGTCCAGCTCTAGGCCTCTTGCTCGATTTTTCGGTACCTGATCTCTAGTTCGGTTCCGTTCTGAAGTAGTTAATTAGGTGGAAAGTGGCAGATCATTTTTCTAGTAATGATTCTTAGCTCCCTGATGACTTTTTCCAGTTAGAAATGCGTTAAGAGCGCCAACGGGCTTTAAAAGCAACCCCAAAACTACCTGGTTGAAAGGACTGCTCAAAAAATAAACTTTCGGTTAAATGTTCCTTTATCCTTTTTTCCTCTTCTTCCTTTTGTTGTTCTTTTGCAGATGGGAGAAGAATAGCCACAACCTCTTTCCTTCCTAAAGCCTTCCTCTGGCTTTGCTCGGAAACTTGAAAGCGGAACTTGTCTTTTACGCCATAGTGACAGGATTGAACATCTCTATGACGAATCACACTGAAAACATTAAAAAATAAATGCTGTTTAGGTTTCTGGGGGCCTGTCAAACAGAATTCAGCCTGAGATTTCATACAGGAGAACATTAACTAACTGTAACCAAATGTTCAAATACAGAAAGTTGCTAATGATGCTTTAAAAAAAAAAAAAAAAAAAAAAAGCCACAGCATAACCCAAAAGGAAATGGGTGATTCTAAAATATTTGATGAAAACACATACTCTACAACACAGAATAAAAGTCTGAAGTAAAAGAACGATAGGTAAAGGAAATTCCTTTTAGCAAGGACATTTTTTCCCCCTTGAGATCTGCGGGCAGCCGTAGTTACTGAGTAGGATATATGAAATACCTTCTTCCTCACCAAAGTCTCGTGGGTTTCTACTGCCGCTTAGTTACTGTGCAAGTAACAAACCTCACCTAGACTCAAAACTGAAAGTCGTGCACACAGGTAAAAACAAGCAATTGAATAAGTAACCAGTATGACCAATGCAACAGAAGCCTAACAATACACTTCTGTCTTCCTCTGAAAAGAGTATAAGGCACTTGCAATTTTACAAGAGCGATCTACAATTCCATTTATCTTACTTCGTTCTTAATAGAGAACACAAACCAATTAGGTCAAAGATAACACATTTCTTTGGCAAGAGACTACATTTCTTTGGAATAGTCCTTGCTTACTGTGTATTGAATGAAAATCAAACGAAACCTGTGAAAACACGTCCTCAAAAGATACATCATTTTATGGATATGGGAGGATGAAAACATACTCAGAAGAAAAAACTTCTGCTTCTCATTCTCATGGAAGGTTTAAACAAACACAGTTGACTTGGTAGCTTAAATTAAGAGCTGGTCAATGGCTCCATCTGGTCACCACTAGCTCTAAAGTGAAAATTACATATGAACAGCTTGAACAAACAATCATCTATCTGACACTTAATTTCTGACAAAATTATCTGGAAGAACTCAGATAACCTTTTACAGATGAGTAGCTACACACTTGCTTCCTGTTTGAAGAGATTAACTTCCAGGCTTATTAGCTGAATCATTTCAGATGAACTTATATTACCATTGTTCTGTGAATGTAGTATTACTAGTTTCCCAAATGTCACTATAATAGGATGTTCCAAAGAAAGCTAAATTCCATTATAGCTAGAGAAATGTAAAGGAATGAGTTAGAACTTGACCTTCATAAGCGACCCCGCTATAACAAGCACAACAATTGAGGAGATGTTCACGGAAACATTAACACACACATCAGCTCCAGCATCGTGAAATATTACTAAGGATTTGGTCGACCTGTTTAGCATCTTAAGGGCTTCTTAAGAATTGTGAGGGATCGGGACGCCTGGGTGGCTCAGTCGGCTAATCATCTGCCTTCCGCTCAGGTCATGATCTATCTCAGGGTCTGCTTCTCCCTCTGCCCCCGCCGCCCACCGCCCCCCCCCCACCCCCGCTCATGTGCGCTCACTCTCACTCTCTCTCTCTCAAATAAATAACCTTTAAAAAACAATAAATAAAATTTAAAAAAGAATTGTGAGAAACTACAACTCCCAGCAAAAATTCAAAATGTAATAAATGCCTAAGTGGGAATGGCTTCAAGACGAGATCCTTTTCAAGTTAAACACATAAATATTAACACACGTACAACATGTTACCAGGAAGGGATTTTGACTTACATATCCACACAACACTGAGGCTTTACTGCACCTGCAGCGTCAGCGACAACATACTTATTTGGAGTAGTACACAAAACTGAAAGAAAAAGTCACAATGGCCATTAGTGTTTTTTAAAAATTAGTTTCTACAAGTAAACAATTAGTAGGGACTAGTTACAATCCATAAAAGAGACCTAGGAGACTCACCTTTGAACTTTAAGGCAAACTCATAGGGATTATACAGAGTCAACACTTGCTTATGTGTTGACTGGTCATCTGCATAAAATATTAGCTCCGTGGGAAACACAAAAACAGGAAGATTTCCTTCCACTAACTCTGGCTGTCTTTTTTGTTGATGCATTGGCACTGAATCCCCCTTGCTGCAGCTTCTGTTTTTACAGTCTCAAATCTATTTTGGACTTTTCTTAAGTCAGTTAGTTAAAAACTCCAAAGCATTTTGGCAATCTAGAAAGAGAAGAAGAGAGAAGGAAATCGAATGATACCTGTTTTCATTTGCTGTCCCTCCAACAAAAAGCTTGCATTAAAACAGGTCCCCAAACCATTTAAAGCTGCCCTTGGACTTCTCCTCGTGGCTTACTTACACAGCTTGTTCCAAACTATGCAAAGAAATTTACACATGCTCCTTTCACACTCAAGATTTCAACCTATGATAAATTACATAAATACTAGAATAAAGAAGTCTTGCTACCTCAAATTAATCACCCTCTTTCAAGGAGGTGAGATCAAAGGGCCATCACTCTTTTTAAAACCTCGGATTTCTTGGGGCGCCTGGGTGGCTCAGTCGTTAAGCGTCTGCCTTCAGCTCAGGTCATGATCCCAACGTCCTGGGATTGAGCCCCGCATCGGGATCCCTGCTCGGCGGGAAGCCTGCTTCTCCCTCTCCTACTCCCCCTGCTCGTGTTCCCTCTGTCAAATAAATAAAATCTTTAAAAATAATAATAATAAATAAATAAATAAATAAAACCTCGGATTTCTTAAGAAGTAGAACAAATTAAGTATTGTCACAACTGATTTTATGTGAGTTAATCAGAATTCTCAAAGGCGAAAAAATAAAAATTAAGTTTCCATGCGTTATGGGAGAAAAACACGAGACTTACTTTTACACTCGTTTCAACAATGCCTTAGTTAATGCCTTCTGGCAGCATGGGTGAGAGAGTTCATCTTTTTTTCTACCAAAAACCCAAGACAAGCAAAAATGTCTTGAAAGGAAGCCGAAAATCCAAACTCGTTAAGGAGTCCTTGGGAGTTTTCTATGAAAAGTTCAAAGTCAGTCGGTAGGCTCTGTCAGGTACACAGGCTTCAGGAGAGCCCTTTTCTTCCAACTTAGAGACCTTTGGGATTCCTTGTGGGGTTCTTGAATATGTCCTGAATAGTTGTAGCTAGAAGTCTGTCTGATAGGTGTGATGTTGCTGTTTATTTCCTAATCTCATTTTAATCAACATTTTTTTTTAATTAATCAACAACATTCTTATTTAGCTAGCATCCTAAGAATGTGGCTTCTGAAAATGCAAAAGCTAAAACAATACGATCACAGAAAATGTCTGATTTTCACTCTGTAGGTGACACCTTTAAAAGAGCCCATAAACCATTTCATACTTTGTGTTCAAGTTCCCACACCTTCAAAGAGCAATATAACACAAGATTAAACTGTTTGGTTTTACCAGCTATCGGGCTGGTGTGCCGACTCTGCTTGAGGCCCTTCCAACTTTTACCAAATGAGATACTGTATAATCATGTATGCAAATTTTTATTTTCTTTCAGCTGAACACCTGTTATAAGGCAGGAACTGTGTCAGGAGCTGTGCAGAGATACAAAGATGAATAATGCACAGGCCCTGCCCTCAAAAGACTCAAATTGCGGGGCACCTGGGTGGCGGAATTGGTTGAGTAACCAACTCTTGGTTTTGGCTCAGGTCAAGATCTCATGGTCATGGGATCGAGCCCCGCGTTGGGCTCCGTGCTCAGTATGGAGTCCGCTTGAGATGCTCTCTCTCCCTCTCCCCCTGCTTGTGCTCTCTAAATAATAAATAAAATCTTTAAAAAAAAAAGACTCAAATCTAACGGACAAAACAGTATTTAAGCTACCTCTATTATAATGCATAGCACTATATATATATAAAGTGCTAAGGAATTAGATTACATGAATAATTCTACCTGGAAGAGAGGCAAGGAGAGGGCATTTGAGGTAGTCTCTAAAGAAAAAAAAAAAGGCAGGAGCGTCCGGGTGGCTCAGATGGTTAAGTGTCTGCCTTTGGCTCAGGACATGATCCCAGAGTCCTGGGATCGAGGCCGAGGACCGCATCGGGCTCCCTGCTCAGCGGGGAGTCTGCTTCTCCCCACCGCCCATTCCACCCCCCCACCCCCGCTCATGCTTGCTCGCGCTGTCTCTCTCAAATAAATAAAATCTTAAAAAGAAAAAAAAAAGGCATATACTTCTGTGTCAGGGGGGGGGCACTGGTAGGAAGGGCATTCTGACCTAGGGGACAGCATATGCCAAGGCACAGAAATGTGAAGGTGAGGGACAACACTGGGAAGATCATAATCCACAAGCTGTCCCAGATCATCATACTACTTCCTATCTGTGTATTTTACAGCATGCATGTAGCTCATGACAGGGTAGGGTTTTGGGGTGTTTTGTTTTTTTTTATTTCCAAAGGGCCTATTTTTTTGAAAGGGCCTACTACATTTTTATTAGTAATAACATGTAATATGTGTATCATTCATAACAGATTACAAACTTTTTATTAATTACATATACTGAATTAATTAAGACATGCAATGCTTTTAGCACTTACTGTAGGCCAGGCAATGTTCTAAGTGTTTGCTGCTGTTATTAAATTAGGAAGAGACAGAGACAGATACTGTCAGCAGGCCTCCCGCCTACAGTTCAGCATTTCCACTCCAGCTAACTAACTCTCCACTGTAATACAATAAAACTAAGATTATTCTGAACAGCATCCGATGAAATCATTCTAATTTTGAGTTTTTATTTGCCACATATTTCTTTCTTTTGCTAAGGGCCATACACATTTCTATTTGGATAATGTGCTCTCAGAAGTTTGGTATATTTTTTCCAACAGAAAATAATTAGCTCTATTACTTTCTTAGTGAGCTTGGCTATCAGAAACACAACATCCGAGTTTGCCATCACTAAATAGTATTCAACGTCTCATTCTAAAACGTTGTTAGGATGAGAATTTAGGGGCCCCTGGGTGGCTCAGTTGGTTAAGCATCTGCCTTTGGCTCAGGTCATGATCCCAGGGTCCTGGGATCGAGCCCTGCATCAGGCTCCCTGCTCAGCTTCTCCCTCTTCCTCTGATCCTCCTCCCCGCTCGTGCTCTCTCTCTCTAATAAATAAATAAAATCTTAAAAAAAAAAAAAAAAGGATGAGAATTTAGCTTAGGATAAAAAGGTGGCATGGTGGGGCACCTGGGTGGCTCAGATGGTTAAGCGTCTGCCTTCGGCTCAGGTCATGATCCCAGGGTCCTGGGATCGAGCCCCGCGTCGGGCTCCCTGCTCAGCGGGGGGCCTGCTTCTCCCCCTGCTCATATTCTCTCTCTCTGTATCTCTGTGTCTTGAATGAATAAATTTAAAAATCTTAAAAAAAAATTAAAAAATAAAAAAAAAGGTGGCATGGCATCTCTGATTTCTGGAAAACAGTTTAGTCAATAAATGTTGGTAAAACCGGGTATCCACCTAGGGGGAAAAAAAAGTTGAATTTATCCCTTATTCCTTACAAAATTCCAAAACTTTATCAGGGTAAATTCAAATGGATCCAAGTTTTAAATGTAGAAAAAGAAAACCGTAAAACACTAGAAACCATGGGAAATCTTTTTTCTTTTCTAATCTGAGCAACCAGAAACCAAAAAATATTGACAAATTCGACTATTGAAAAACTCTTAAAACACTGCATGGCAAAAAAAAAAAAAGTCTAGGGGCGCCTGGGTGGCTCAGTCGTTAAGCGTCTGCCTTCGGCTCAGGTCATGTTCCCAGGGTCCTGGGATCGAGCCCCGCATCGGGCTCCCTGCTCGGCGGGAGGCCTGCTTCTCCCTCTCCCACTCCCCCTGCTTGTGTTCCCTCGCTGTCTCTCTATCCAATAAATAAATAAAATCTTTAAAAAAAAAAAAAAGTCTATGCAAAGCCAAAGAAACTTTTCCAGTCATAGGCCAGGTCTGATTTCCCTACTAGATGTAGAGGAAATACCAATTATTATGAAAAAGCACTCACCATAAAAATGAGCAAATGCTGCAATGTTTTATAGAAAAGGACCAACTGTTTTTAAACTTCCCAGGGGAGGTGGAACCTCACTCACAAGAGAAATACAAACTAAAGCTACACCGAAATACACGTTATTACTTGCCAGACTGTCGAAAGACAACAAGTTTGATAGCATGGAGCATCCAGGCATGTTCCTAACGTTGCTGACAGGGATATAAACTGGCAGACGGACTCTCCCTGCCACAAGTAAACACACACGTCCTCCGATCTAGAGATTCTACTTCTAGGAATTCAGCCGGCATAAATATTCCTCTTGTGCGAAACCACGTACGTGGACGTGTTTTAATCCTCAGTACTGAGGAGTAAATAAAATGATTTATGGGAGGCACACAGAACAAAGCTTGGCACTCAACAAGGGTTAGCTGTTGTTGTCAATAGTCAAAGATGGAAACAGCCCAACTGTCCCTTAAGGGAGGGGGGTGGGTGGGTCATGAGATAAAGTATGATACAGCCATTTGCTGGGAGGCCAGGAAGCTGCCAAGAAGAAAGAGGAAGCCTTCTGTGTCGTGGAGGTATGGACTGACCGTCAAGTTCAGTGTTAAGTGAGAAAAGCAAGGTACAATGCAGAGTAGAGAGTATGCCATCATCTGAGTGGGAGAGGGAGGTCTCCCCGCTCTGGGTAAAAGATCTTGGGAAGGATGGCCAGGGCTGCCCCTGGAGAAACTACCTGAGCAGCTAGGGACAGGGGTGGAAGGGCGGTTTCCTCTGGATACCTTTTTCCATCTTCTATCTTTTGAATTCTGAACCCTATGAACACCTATTCAAAAGCTTTTGTGTGTGTGTGTGTGTGTGTGTGTGTGTGCGTGTGTGTGTGTGTTTAAGTCAAATTAAACAACTCCTCCAGGGCCTAATTTGGAAAAGGTGCCAGTTTTGAAACTCAAGAAGGAATTTAGAAACAATGTGTGAAAAATCTCTGTTAATTGCATTTTCCAATTCATGATCCTTTAATAAGATGGAGAACCTTAAACAATGTGTTAAATGCCAGGATTTCAATTCTTTAAAATCATTTTAGAGCAACAGAAGCTCATGCCAGTGAGAAAAACAAAGGTTTAAGAAGGCCTGCAAACTGAGGGAAATGTGCAACTTTTTGTTATAAAGGAGTATGACACGGTTTATAAATCTGACTGGGAAGTCAAAATTAACCACACAGAACAAGCACTAAACTCTTCCAAACTTAAGGGGAAGTTTGTTGGCACAACAAGAGTAGAAATTTCGCTAGCTTTCCATAATGGTTTAGTAGAATTCTTACTCTTCATTTTGAAGCTTTCTCTTGACGAGTTGAATATGAACGCTTTTCCCCAGGAATTGTCAATAAATAGGCTGTCTATCCCCCGATCACTGTTTAAAAAGTGTTTCATCGGTTTTTAGCAGTTTATTCTTTCTTTTTGTATCCCTGTTCCCATTTCTCACTTATCTTGGCTAAGATATAAATTGCCTCCTGAACTCCGACCAATGGAAATTAGGGGGGAATTAGCACCAGGTCACCAGAGCAATATCAGTGATTCGGCCAACAAACATAATGAAGCAGAACACCTGCCTCTAATTGATGGTTTTCCGGCGGCTAACACTTTCTCTTTGCTCCCGTCCATACTGCAAAATGATAAAGTGCAAAAATTCTGGGGAAAGATTATATACTAAGCCGGAAAAACCTGACTCCAAATCGGTTTATGAGGTTGCTTTCCAAAAGTCAAACACACACAAAGTCAAAGAGTGTGAGCTCCCAGCGCTTCTCATTTTACCTCTGAGGAAAGCAGGCCCAGCATAAAGGACTTACCCAAGGTCACACAAGGTGCTGGTGGCAGATCTCTGGTCTCCAGACTCACACTTTCCTAAACGGTTCCATCTCCTCTGTGTCTCGTTCCAAAAGTCCTGCCTCTGATGCTCACTGTCACATTGTCACACATGCCCTCATCTCTAGAAAGTTCCCTGCTTCTCCAGAAGAGTTCTCAAAGGATGATCCAAAATTCAAGTCTTGTTACATGTGTTTCCTTTTCAGTTTTATAAAGAAAAACAACTGAGAGACAGTTTCACTTACTAAGCTGGGCATGCTTTCTTTTTTTTTTTTTTTTTTTTTTTTTTTTTTTTTTCTTTTCCTGATTATGAAACAAGACCTACGGCTGTCGGTAACTATCCATGAGAGCATTAGTAACCAAGGTTTATTCTGTAGTCTACCTCTCTGGACACCAAAATGTTCCTCATTCTTCAAAGCTGCCTTCAAATTTCCCCTTTGTGCTCTTCCTCTACTTCTCTGATCTATATGATCTCACTGATTTTATTACCTTTTAATGCACTTATTGTATTGATTGAATATTCTGACATTTGTTTTGTGTGGGTTAATTTGGACTCCCCAGACTTCGAGCATAATGCCATATTGTTTTTCTGTGGGGTTTTTGTTGTTTTTCCTCATCCTACATAGACCCAAGCTCGGTGTTAGGCATTTAGCAGATACTGAACTTATCAGCTTGCCTACAGGTGTTTACTAATAACGGTTTCCTCCATCAAGGGACATTCCTCTTCCTCATGGCTGAACACACTTTGTCCATAAAAGACAGGGAAAGGATCCCACTTAAAAGAACAGCCAATCTATGGCAGCTGCTTACCGTGGGTTGGGGTAAGTGGAGAACAGAGAATCCGCACTCCCAGCTGCCTCTCCCCACCCCTCCCCGTTTCCCTCTCGTCATTAGCCCTGGCTCCTCAGTGCCCAAATAGGCTCCAAGGTGGCCCCGACCTCACAGGGAAGCAGTGCAGCTGGTGACTCGGGAGCCGCCTCGTCCTTGCCCTCTGTACCAAAGGCACAGAAATGCAATCGTGAATGAAATTTGGAAAGAAAACCTTATGTGTGTACACCACCTTGTGACCAGTTTGCAAACTACTCTCTCTCTCTCTCTCACACTCACTCACTCACACACACACACACACACTCGCCTAAACACATGAAGTCCTCACACTTTCCACCGTCAGTCCAGGGAGACCAGTACCCTAAAGTGTGATCATTTTCTGTTTTCCTCACTTTAGACTGACAAGAAGGAAAAGATCAGACTCAGATAAATGAGAGTTTCAATACCTTTGCTCACCACAGATTCAAAATGGAGATTTAAAACAGAAACCACTTTAAAAGCATATTGTCATTTACCCTCCCCCCTTTTTTTGGAAAGAGGAGGCTGCGAGAAAATCAGATGAAATAAGCGGTCCTTGGGGATTCCTGTGCTGAAGTGGTTTCAAGCTTGAAACAGCTAAGGATTATCC
This sequence comes from Halichoerus grypus, assembly GCF_964656455.1. Taxonomy (NCBI): domain Eukaryota; kingdom Metazoa; phylum Chordata; class Mammalia; order Carnivora; family Phocidae; genus Halichoerus; species Halichoerus grypus. The sequence continues at coordinate 17,043,903 of NC_135727.1, read as the reverse complement.
CAAGTCCAGATTCCCCAGAAACCCATCTGCTGGGCCACAGTGCACCAGCTCCTTACGGCCTCTTCCTGCTTGTCTTTACTCTGATTAGGGTTCCCAGCTCCACCTCTAGGCGAGCTCCCTTTTATCTGGGCACAAAGACTATCTATCTCCTTCCTCCATACTTGGTGTGGTCTGCCAATGGCCAGCGAAATTCTAAACAGTTAAGAGCAATTAAGTTCTTCTGCTTTAGTCTCACTGTTATTCAAACCTCTTTTTTCCTTCCCATTTCATCAGCTCTACTCTCTTCCTCTTTAAATCTCCAGTATTGTCTATCAGGATTTTTAATGGCTGGTATATTCCTAAAGTCAAATGTTTCGGGGACGTCTGGGTGGCTCAGTTGGTTAAGCGTCTGCCTTTGGCTCAGGTCATGATCCCGGGGTCCTGGGATGGAGCCCCACATCGGGCTCCCTGCTCAGTGGGGAGCCTGCTTCTCCCTCTCCCATTCCCCCTGCTTGTGTTCCCTCTCTCGCTGTCCCTGTCAAATAAATAAATCTTCAAAAAAAAAAAAAAGTCTTTCACAAGCCATGTTCTAATGTCCACTTTACAGGTTCAATCGTTCATTGTGCAATATTAGGCCATTTGGTTTCTATACATTTTCTAGGTTTTTCGTGTAATGTGATGTCTTACCAATGGGACTGAACTGCTCTAAATAATGTGATGACAGGCTATTATCTATTCAAGATGGAAAAGTTGACTAGAGTACATTTTAAGATTTATAAAAAATAAGGATGCCCTCTAGCAGCATCAGTTTGAAAAGCATTTTTCTTAAAACTACTTATTTCCCATCTTTGTTTTACAATATCTCAGTGTCTTCAGGTATTTCAAGATGTGCGATTCTCAAAGCAAAATCCGTATAACTCATTATATGAAATACACATGTCATGGGGCGCCTGGGTGGCTCAGTCGGTTAAGCATCCGCCTTTGGCTCAGGTCATGATCCCGGGTTCTGGGATCGAGCCTCATGTCAGTCTCCCTGCTCAGCGGGGAGCCTGCTTCTCCCTCTGCCTGCCGCTCCCCTGCTTGTGCTGACAAAATCTTTAAAAAAAAAAAGAAAGAAAGAAAGAAATACATATGTTGCTACCTATGGACCTCTCCAGAGTTTTAGAATCACAAGTTCATTCATGGAACATTAACTGAGCACTTATTATGTGCTAGGCCCTGTGCTGAGGAATATGGAGAAAAGATGAAAACATTGTCTCAGCCCTTGAAAAATTCAGTCTAGCAGGAAAAACAGATATACATGGTAATTAGGATATGATGTGACAAGTGTTAAAATGCTGGTAGATAAAAAAGCTCTAGGAGCATAAAGAAAGTGCCAGGCTGCCTTAAATAGGAGTTTGCAGTAGGAGTGGAGAGGGGGGTGAATTCCAGGAAGAAGATGTGTAGAAGCATGAAAGGGACTCTTAAGATGAGCTTTGGCACAGCACATGGTTAAAAAATAGCCTGTATGGAGGAGTGGCGGGAGATGGTGAAAACTCCTATAAGCCAAGTTCGGGGGTGGAGACTTGCTTCTGGGTGCCAGTGGTTATCAAAATGTGGTACCGGACCAGCAGCAGCAGCTTCACCTGGGAACTTGCTAGAAAAGCCAATTCTTGGGTCCCAGGCCAGACCTGCTGCCCCAGAAGTCCTGGGGTTGGGGCCCAGTCACCTTTGTTTTCACAAGCCCTCCGGATGATTCGAATGCATACTGCACTTTGAGAACCACTGCTTCGGGTGATGGGAAACCTCTGAAGGGTCTTTTTTTTTTTTTTTAAGATTTTTATTTATTTACTTGACACAGAGAGAGAGACAGCTAGAGAGAGAACACAAGCAGGGGGAGCAGGAGAGGGAGAGGGAGAAGCAGGCTCCTGGCTGAGCAGGGAGCCGGATGCAGGGCTCAATCCCAGGACTCTGGGACCATGACCCGAGCCAAAGGCAGACGCTTAACCTACTGAGCCACCCAGGCACCCCCTCTGAAGGGTCTTAAGCGGAGAACGGACTGGATAAGATCTGGAGTAGGAATCTGGTTGCCACTGACCAGTTAAGCACAACAGCGGACTCCAGAGGAGTTACAGGAAAAACCAAGTCACCCTTGAATCAACGTGGCATGAAGTGAGGGCCTAGATGAAGGCAGGAGGAATGGAGAGCAAACCGATTTGAGAGATGTCTTACAGGTGGCCCAGATTCAATCAGGTGACTAGGATATATCCATACGAAGGTGTGACTGCAAGGGTTTTCACATAAAAGCTGTAACCTTGTCGAAGGTATCAACCACTAGGTGTTTTAAGAAAGGAGTGTTCCACACAGTCCCGAGAAAAAGGGGGGAGATGGAGCACAATGTCTGTGTTTCCGTAGCGTCAAAAGCAAAGGGTACCCGGGCTTATCCACGAGTCGTCTTGGTCAGCTTGGCAGTTCGACTTCTCACGGGAAGTTAGTCAACTGGCGTTCATATATTAACATAAAAATCTTTTTAAGTTTGGTTAGCGTGAATCAATCCTTGAGACTGCCAATTTGGGGATGTGCTGGCAAAATTAAATCTCAAACGCTGCAAAGCTGAAAAAGGCCATTGGTTCTGGGGATCTATCTAACCAAGGTGAGACCCTGCTAGAGCCTTCTTTTCATCCTAACTTCATCACTGATCACATAGCCCACTTAATTCGGGAAGAAGCTGGGATGAATGAAAGAATCACGCTGTGCAATGCCCTAAAGGTCAAGAAAGTCGGGTGTGAACTGTTCTTTCTAATTTTGGAGGCAGGATTTAGCTGAGGCAATCTTCAATTTCCTGACGGAGGGGAGAGGAGAGAGGGGTCCAGGTCAACCCATATGGCTAATTTACCTAATGAGAATTTTGCAGAGCACAATCCTTATTTCTTTAGGACTCTGGATAGCTCTTGTTATGGACTGCATGTTCTTCCAGCTGATACCAATAACTTGGCTTATTTGACCATCTTATTTTGTCCAAGAGTAGTTCCCAATCAAAAACTGCACTATTTTATGGAATTTGAGAGCCATAAGGGACCCTGGAGACTAAAACAAAAGTTTGATATTACAGGTGAGGAAACAGAAGGCCTCAAAGAGTAAATCACTTCATCTATTTATTGTAGGGCAAGATTCTCTACAATACTACAAGGTGGCAAAACAAGATTCAGAGCAACACCGATCTGCCCATTTAAATTTTAGACGATGTGTAAAATGCCTATTTTCATCTTAAACATTTTAAAAACAGAAAAAGAAGAGTAGCAAATTACTTTATTGGGCTATTAGAGGATGGGGAAGCTTTTCTTGTAGTTTCTTAATTGTTTCAGAAATTAGAGTTAAGGGGCACCTGGGTGGCTCAGTTGGCTAAGCGTCTGACTCTTGATTTTCGGCTCAGGTCATGATCTCAGGGTCCTGAGATCAAGCTCCACCTCGGGCTCCATGCTGGGTGTGGAGCCTGCTTAAGATTTTCTCTCCCTCTGCCTCTGCCCCCACCCTCTCAAAAAAAAAAAAAAAAGAGAATTAAATGTCAAAGCTTCAGGAGAAAACCATTAAAAATAAAAAATTGGGGAAGAAAATGTGCATGAACAATTCAGGGGAAGAAACATGTATTATTTTATAAGCTATTTGTTCTGTTTTCGGTCTTCACCTACAAAGGGGTAACTTTATACTGAATATTGCCCATTACATCTAATTATATATTGCATGTAAAGGGAATCTATCACCACTACCCCTTACAGATTTGAGAAACTCCATATTTTCAAATATCCTGGTATTTGAGTAAACCTTGTATTCTGAGAGTTCCAGAAATGCTTCAGAAACTAGTTTAATCTTGTATCCTGTTCGGGTATGTAGATGTGAACAACTTGAAAGGCACATTTGGCCCCGCTTCCTGTTTTCCAAACTTCCCACTGCTTTCTACCACATATATATGTAATCTAGAAGTTGGTGTCCACTCCCTGGTCAATATCCTGTATATAGCATTTTATAGGCAGATTTCCAAGCACTTAAAGGAAACATGGACAAGATTTCCATCAGCAAGAATATATTAAATTCCAGGTGTGCCCTGGCTGAAACAGGAGACTTTCCCCCTTCTCTCTGGAATTCACATTAAGAACGCAATGCATTCCGATAGAACAGGACTGCTTTTTAGGCAAGATCCAAAGGATCCCATTTTCCAGGTCTGCGTCCATCTCTTTATTTCCCTCAACGGTCAAAAAAAAAAAAAAAAAAAAAAAAAAACGGGACCGCTTTCATTTAGTATTTTGCCCTCTCACTCCCCGAGGTGAGGTCTCTTGGCTTCTACTGGGGCAGAAAAGCAACTCCAGTCCCGAGAGGGCAGGTTGTCAGTTACTTTACCCAAAGGGGAAACCGCAGAACACTGAATAAGGGCTGGAGGGCAGGAGAGGGAGTCTGAAACGGTCCGTCCTAGGACTGAAGCTCCACCTGACTGGGGCCCAGCCTTTCCAGCCTTCATCCCCACACCGGCCGGCTCCATGTGAAACCGGTCATGTGAGCCTGTTTACAGCCGAGCAGCTGGTGCAACCATCAGGATCCGTGCGGAGGTCCAGGAAGGGGGACGGATGCAGGCCACGTACCCCCGCCACCCCCCGCCACTATTCCGCGAAGGCGTTCGCTCTCCCTCTCCGCCTCGCCACCCCACTTTTCACCTCCCTCCAGCCATCCCGGGACGCCTCGTTCCAGCCCCGCCGATTTCCTTCCAGTTGCTCGCCGAGGGGGGGACCGGCTGGGTTGGGGGAAGGAGGAGTTAGGGCGAGGACGGTGTCACCCCGAATGGGGAGTCAGCCTCCCTTCCCTAGCCCTCCTCGCCACATCCGCCAAAGAGTTGTCCCTGGAGTCTCATCCCCGGGGCGACCGAACTCTGCCGGGCGGGCACCGGGAGGAACCCGAGCCTGCTGCCTCCGCCCGGGCACGGGAAAGGCACGCACGGGCCGGCCGGACCCTGGGGCCGGGCTCCGCGGGCGGCGGGGCAGCTGACAGGCAGAGATGGGGCAGAAAGGGCTCCATGTGCCCGCTCCCCACCTCCCACCCGCTGCCCGGCGCCGCCGAGCCCCGCCGTCAGTCACAGAGCCAAGCTCGGGGGCTGGGGACGGCTCATTCTGTGCGCGGGGTCTCTCGGCAACGTAACTTCCACGTCTTCCCGAAGTCGGAGGAAGTGGGTGACGGGACGGCGGGGGGGACTCTCACCTCGGCAACCCCGGCTCCTCGGAAAGCAGCTGCGACTGCCCCTCCGCTCCTTTGTCAGCGTCTCTAGGCTGCACTGCCTGCTGGGATACCGGAGGACTCAAATGCCACCTCTCTCCGCCCTCGAGGATGAGCTGCGGTTGGGGGTGGGTGGGAAGAGGCGGAGGAGGTGGAGCCGGGGGCGGGGCCGGGGCGGGGGCGGAGCCTCCTTACCGCCACCTGGCCTCTCGGGTTTGTTCCTTCCCAGTGCTCCAAACTTCTCTTCCTGCTGCCCCGCACCTCTCCCTCCCCTCCCCTCCCCTCCCGCCGCCCCTTGAGGAGACCGGAGACCCTTCGTGAGGGTCATCTCCCTTGGCACTTGTCGGGCGGTCACCCTTGATTCCCCAGGCGCGCACACACGCGCACACACATACGCACAGTGAGTACCCAAGGCTAGTTGATTTCTACCGCCCATCTCATCAGCCCCCTTTCTCCACTCCGTCCTCGGTGCTACAGGCTCTGTGTAGACCCCATGACCTTTTTTGCTTGGAGCTCCGCAGTAGCCTCCTGGTTGGGCTCTCTGCTTCCACGCTTGCCTTTGCCCACACCATCTCCCAGACGGCAACCGGAGGGATTTATCTAAGATGTACAGGGGACCTGTTACTTTTCTGCTTAAAACCTTCCAGTGTCTCAGGAGGTGCCCACAATCCCTGGGCATGGGATAGAAGGTCCTCCGTAGTCCTTTTCTGATGCACCCCATACCCTAACGCAATAAACCAGGCCTCCCTGGAAGACAGTGGGGCCAGGGAGCACGCTGCCTGCCCTAAATACTCTCCCTTGAAAGGAAGCCGCACTGTCGGTAATGGTCATAGGCCCCTTGAAATAGCATCAAAGATGGAATACTCAGAATTAAATGTTAATGCTGTTCAGAAAGGCAGAGGAAGGTGCAGCCTGCTTCACGTTCCCTCCCTACAAGTAGAAGGCCCAAAGACTTCTCCTCGATTGTCCCACACCAGCAATGGGCTGCCAGGCTTCCCTTGGGCTCAGGCTTCCGATGCCTTTGCTCATCGATTCCCTTCTCTGTCTCTGGAATACCTACCTGTCTTTCAAGGTCCAGTGGAAATGCTACTTCCTCCAACAAACCTTTTAGGATCTTCCATGAGGACTATTAACTCCAGCTCCATCACCATAGAGCGTTGCTTATACTGCTTTGCAATTCTTCCTGACTTAGGTAATCGCTAGTTGTGTATTATGTCTTCCTTTCTCTCCTACCTAAACTATGAATTCCTCAGAGTGACCCACGGCTGCCAGCACAATGCCTAATCCAGAAAAGGCATCAGTATGATTGGATGAAATGAAATCCTTCAACTCCACTGTATCTGAAGCCCTAAGTAGGCCCAGAAAGGAGCCCAGGCCAGGCTTCACTAGGACCTCTTCATTTTGGCCCAGCCACATGTCATTTTGCAAACACAAACTGGTTAGACAGCAGAGCACTGCGATTGCAAAAGGCCCAAAGCATGTACTTCCCTTGCAGGTCAGACTGGTTTGTGGTATAGTATGTGCTAGTGGAAAATGTAACTGGTACAGTTCACATGAGAATCCAATGTAGACAAATTTCATGGTGACACAGAAAATAACCGAGTCTCTGAAGGCAGAAATACGTCCAAAGCCAAAAAAGGAGGCTTTGGACTCCTATTTGCTTCAGGCCCTGTATGTCGTGTTATAAAGTATTCTTTTGCAAAAGTAGGCATCTTGCTTTGTGTTGTTCTCGCGTCATTTAATGTGTATTTGTTTTTTTTTCTCCAATTATATTACAAGCTACACTGTGGCAGGTTTCCTCGTCCCTAAAATGGGGACAAGAATCCTTGGCCTACCCAGTTTACTAGGCTTTTAGGAGGTTCTAATGTGGTGATATTTATAGTATATGTGATAATGTAACTATAGGATGCTCTTCAAACGTAAGGTCTGTTTTATTATTAAAAGCCTTTATACTCTGCTTCTTAGGTATGTGTGTTTGAGATTCCACATTTGGAATCAAAGCCTTCATTGCAAATTCCTGGGGTAATGCTTTACATCATGGTTTCCCAAATTGGCCTGAAGGGAAGAATCACCTGGAGTCCTTGTTAGAAACATTCCTAGAACCTCCCCAGACTTACTGAAGAGAAATCTCCAGGTAAGATTCTGCTCCAACAGTTCTAAAGTATAGGCTTTTCTATGCCACCAAAACAATTCTCTGACACTGTCCTACATTTCCTCTCAATTCTGACACTATTGTGAAAATGAATACAGGGAAACCTCACTAAAATGGAGTCGGGGGGTTTGGCAGGGGCAGCTCTCACACCCTACCCTCGTTGTCGATTTACTGAACCGACCTGAAGAGAAGGACCTTGCAGGTGGATACTGCTTTACTAGCCCAGGAGGAAGAAGGAAGGCTTCCTCCTCACCCAGCAACAGCCCAGCCAATGAGAAGCCACTATACTTCCAACTCCCAGTTTACTCCAATGGGCTTCTTGTTTACAACAGCCCTCCCCACTGCCCCCCCCCTTCCCTCGATAAAAGAGCCTTCCTGTCCTTCCACCTCGAGGCTTGCCTATGATTTTGCCATGGCTTGCTTGTCCCAGGTTGCAATTCTCTGCTATTCTTGAATAAGCTCCCTTTTTGCTGGTAAAAAAATGGGTAGGTTTATTTTTTTTAAGGGTAACACTATCTACCTGGCGATAGCATCAGATCCCCCAGGGGAAGGGCTCAGTCCTACAAGACTGCCCTCTGCGTCAGATACCAATCGCGACTACAGGTTGTTACCTATACTTCTTACTAACTGGCTGTAAATCAAAGGAGCCTATGTCCCTCCCCGCCCCCCCGTCTTGGGTTCAGTTAATTTTCTGGAGCAGCTTACAGGACTCAGGAAACCAGTTTACTCCCTCGATTACCAGTTTCTTACAAAGGATGTGAAAGGATATGTAAGGAGAGGTCCCGAACAAAGGAGCTTCTGTCCCCGTGGAGCTGGGGGCCCAGCATGGTGACATATGGAAGTGTTCTGGTTCACCAACCTGGAAACTCCCCGAATGCTCTCCTTTTGGGTTTTCATGGAGCCTTCATTACATAGGCATAGCTGATTAAATCATTGGCCATTGGTGATTGATTCAACCTCCAGCCCTGAGAGGTCAGCGGGGTGGGACTGCAAGGTTCAACCTTCCAATCATGTGGTTGGTTCCCCTGGCATCTAGTCCCCATCCTCATGCTTTCCAAAAATTACCTCATTAACATAAGCTCATGTGTGATTGAAGGGGGGTTGTTATAAGTATCAAGACACCTTTATCTCTCTCATCATTTATGAAATTCCGAGGGTTTTAGGAGCTCTGTGCCAGAATCGGGGAGGAAAACCAAATATGCATTCCATATTCTAACACAGTGTCACACCAGGAGAAAAACAAGGTCAACAGTACACATTCCTAATTGGATGCTTCTCTTCAGACAAGTCTGGGAGACACTGCCATTACCAGGGAGTATCTGATAGGTGACTATCAGAATGAAGTAGTTTAGGGGCGCCTGGGTGGCTCAGTCGTTAAGCGGCTGCCTTCGGCCCAGGTCATGATCCCAGAGTCCTGGGATCGAGCCCCACATCGGGCTCCCTGCTCGGCGGGAAGCCTGCTTCTCCCTCTCCCACTCCCCCTGCTTGTGTTCACGCTCTCGCTGTGTCTCTCTCTGTCAAATAAATAAATAAAATCTTAAAAAAAAAAAAAAGAATGAAGTAGTTTAGAATTCCTTCTGGGAAAGGCCTTCACAGAGATCACAATGGGAGCAGAACTTTGCAGGAGGCTCCAGAAGGATGAAGCTCAGTCTGCGTCACAATTGTGTCAGCAACTCCTTCAGGCAAAACCTTCCCCTTGAAGGTCCTTGTCCTGGCCCCAAGTTCTAAGAAACTGGCCTGAGGCCATACAGCTCACAGGGAATCTGATTTACCAGCCAAAGACAAAGAGTTCATCGTTTCATTTTGAGGCCTTTGCTGCCTCAATCCAACTGGTGGTTTCCCAGGAGTTTCTCAGCGGCGCAGCACAATGGTTTCGTGACCAACACTCCCTTTGGATCCCTCTCTTCAGAGTTCCCTCAACTCCTAAGCAGACCTCTTGCGCGGCAGTTAAACACTGTTATTGTCATTGTTCTGCTGTTTGTCCCTGAGGTGATGAGGGCTGGATTTGGTCTCGTCCATGCTTGCAGCCCCAGGAGGTAGCATTGTGCCTCATGGGTTATAGCCAAGTGCTTATGGTGGGCTCATCTGTGAAATTGTTGAAGGTTTGCTTCCCCTACTTGACTGGGAGCTCATTGAGGGCAGGCACAGGTCAGTTTTCTGTATCCTCATGTCCTCGCCTCACGCCGTGCAGGGTCATGGGTCAGCAGTTGTTTATTGAAAAGCGAATGATCTCCCTTTTTGGTAGAGCCCGTGTTAGCTACTTCAGGAGAGAGGTGGTCTGCTAGGCATCCGCGTGGACAGTCTTGGCATTAGGACTCAGGGAGAACTGATTGCTCATAGCCTTTATAAAGGGGAGCAACTTTTGATCCCCAGGTCAGTTTGAGAAGGGCCTTCTGAGAGGAGTAGGGGATATTGCTTAGCTCTTCCGTTACCTTGAGACAGGTGCTGGGACTAGAGGATGTAGCTAAAACAGGGGGGAACATCAACATGGCTTCAACTGCATTCTCCTCGGCTGACAATCCAGACACATGGCAAATCCAGGCATACAAAGGCATCGGAGGCCATGCCTTTAATTCGAGACTGTTCAGACATATTGCATTGCTATTCCTTTTGGAAGCCTTTGCCCAGAGCTCCTCTCCTGTTCATTCTTGCCATAGCTCATTTTTGGGGGAAAAAAAAAGTAAGTAATAGGAATCATAATAGCAGGCATTTGGTGGCAGAGAAGAGACAGTTTGAATTGCCTAGAGTACTTTTTGCAAAAGAAGGAAATGATTTCCATTGTCCCACCAATTAGCTGTATGACCTTGGGCGAATCCTTTCTTCATCCCAGGCCTCAAAATTCACCCATCTGTACCATGAGGTTGCTGGACGACGACGAGTCTGTGGCAGGCCTGGCCAGAAATATCTGTTCAAGGTCCTGGAAAAAGACTTTCTCCTGCCATGATTCCTCACCCAAACTTACAGAATCAACCACAGAAACATGGTTCTGCAGTTCTTGTCCCCTTCGCCCAATGACCCATACTAGAAAAATTAAAATTACAAAATGACCAATTAGTTAAGAACATTTACTGAATTGCCTGTTAGACGTCAACACTAGGTATGAATGGTTTTGTTTTATTCTTTAGATGGTGGGAGCATTTTTCATGCTCCAGGAGCTTGAGGTGGCCTCAGGGACACCAAGAGGAGACTGTGACCTAGTGAGCCTGTGGGCAGAGCTAAGGATGGTTGTTGCCTTCTGTTGGAGCAACCAGGACACCCGTACTCTTTGCACCTGCGGGGTTACGACACATTTACACAAGGCTTCTATTCACCACACTAGAGAACGTTGACCAAGACAGGGACATGGTCTTGGGCATAGTGTTCAGGGCGAAGAAGCAAAGGTCAGGAATTCCTTTTGACTATAGAAGATGACTGTAGAACGGGGCGTGTGAGGCAGTGTGGTTTATGGGAAGAAGCATGGAGTCATGGGCTGTGGAAACTGGGGTAAGTTGCTTCACTTCCCTGGGCTCAGAGCCTTCATTTGCCAAGCCTTCCTTCAGATGATGGCCTGAAGAGAGGAAATAATGCCATGCTTGTAAAGAGACTACAACATCGAAGGCACTCAGGACATGAAAATGATTATTATGAAGAATCTGAGAACTGATGAAGAAAGAAAAAAAGACAATGGGCCACTGAGACTGGTCAACTTGATCACAAAAACTCAAGGGCAGTCCCTACTATCTAATGGTGGTGTAGGCCAGACACTGGCTTGGGTCACCCCTGATCCCAGATTATATGACAGTGCTCTCCAGGGGATTTTCATGCTTCTATGTCCTCATACATCAGCATCTCCATGCTCTCTGACATTTGTGAGTGCCATTTTGGTTCTGTCCCACATTAAACCCAGATGAGTCTCACCATTTCCCATGAGAAATCCTGACACACTCAGCATTTTCTAAATTTGGTAACTTTCCTGGAAATTTTAACGGTTGTCAGGAAGATCCCACATCGTACCCTGAGTAGCTTCCTGCTATCCTCCTGTCTTCACCCTTTGTCTGTGTTCCTTTCCAACACCTGCGCTTCCCGTGACCCAACCCGTCGTGCTTCACTCCTTGGCTTCTCTCATAAATGGCACACCAATCTGGGATTTTCTCTCTAGAAATCTGGTAGGTGCTCCATAAAATGTATTTCTATTTTTTTAAACTTAAATATTTAAGTTTATTAAATATCTTAAAAATATTTAAGAAATATTTTTAAAAATACTTCTGTTGGGCGCCTGCGTGGCTCAGTCGTTAAGCGTCTGCCTTCGGCTCAGGTCATGATCCCAGGGTCCTGGGATCGAGCCCTGCATCCGGCTCCCTGCTCCACGGGAAGCCTGCTTCTCCCTCTCCCTCTCCCACTCCCCCTGTTTGTGTTCCCTCTCCCGCTGTGTCTCTCTCTGTCAATAAATAAATAAAATCTTTAAAAAAAAAGGAAAAAATAAATAAAAATACTTCTGTTTTTTTTTTAAAGTTAGATGCTCGGGACACCCTGTCGAAGGAATGTGCCAAAGGGCAGGACTAAAATTTCATTAAGCATCCAGGGTGTATAACTCATCACACTCACCCACTTATCTACTCACTTCATGGGCAAACTGGAAAGGCAGACCAAACTTAATATACCTGAAAACAATGTTGTTAAGGTAAGCATGCACGCCACAGCCCATCTGGGAACATTTCATCACAGAGGCACGGATGATTTTAATGATTGGGATGAGTAAAACCATGGCAGGGAGATCTTGCAATAACAGCTACTTAAGATGTAGCTTGTATATAATTAGACTTCACTTCAGCCCATGTGATTTCATACTTCAAAAGTGACAGCCCTGTAATCCAGTTTTAAGTATTTTTCCAAAGGTCCACTGCAGAAGGCGGGTATACTCTACTGCAGTGTGGGGGTGAAGAGCATTGGCGAGAGAAGCATTCAGATCTGGGTTAAAACCTGATCTTTGGCACTTACTAGCTGTATGGGATCTTGGGCAAGTTTGCCTCTTGTAACCTCAGTTTTCCTACCTGTAAAATGGGAGTGATTATATAAATGTTGAGGTTCTTTATATAATGCTACAAAGGTCATTTTTAATGTTGGCATTTGGAGTAAAATCAGAGGTTAGATATATATTGAGATCAGTAACTTTACTAAATAAATGAAATCCGGGGCGCCTGGGTGGCTCAGTCATTAGACATCTGCCTTCGGCTCAGGTCATGATCCCAGGGTCCTGGGATGGAGCCCCGCGTCGGGCTCCCTGCTCCGCAGGAGGCCTGCTTCTCCCTCTCCCATTCCCCCTGCTTGTGTTCCCTCTCTCGCTGTGTCTCGCTCTGTCAAATAAATAAATAAAATCTTTAAGAAAATAAAATAAAAAATAAATAAATGAAATCCAACATTTAAAACACCTAAACTCCATGTTTAAGAAGCCAATTCTGGTTTAATCTGGTTACACACACCCAAATGAGCTCCTCGTCTTTGAAGCAAAACCTCCCAATAAAACCGTATTGAACCCATAAAAACTAAATTACAAATGATTACGTCATCAAAGGACACTTTGGCCAGTGGTATTTGAGCTTGCGTAAGCTTGTGTAACTGTATATTCTCGGCAGTGATGGAGAGCCCATGATTGCCTGTCCCTTCGTGATCGCAAGGAGTTTTTGGTCCAGTGCTACTTATCTGTGGCCACACTAGCAAGCCTCTGAAAATAGGCAAGAAAACACCGCTATGGTAATTTACTCATCAGCAACTCTAACCACTTCCTTGCCTTTAGTCATTTACCAGCGCTGCAGCATTTTAGGTAAAATTGACCACGATGGAAGTAATTAGTTGTAGTCATGTTACCTTAAAAACATCATGACAGGGGCACCTGGGTGGTTCAGTCGGTCGGGTGTCTGCCTTTGGTCATGATTCCCAGGGTCCCGGGATTGAGTTCCCCATCAGGCTCCTTCCTCAGAGGGGAGCCTGCTTCTCCCTCTGCCGGCTGCCCCCACCCCCCGCTTGTGCTCTCTCTCTCCTCTCTCTCGCTCTGTCAAATAAATAAATAAAAATCTTGAAAAAAATCATGACATACCAAGTGACTTTATTCAGGTTAAAACTGTAGAGATTATTTAGGTATAGGTAAACAAATCCCATTTTTTGGTTTGGTTGGAGTAGTATCTTAAAATATTTAAACCAGGAACAATCCTGGCTCTTTTTAGTCCCATTGATAATAACCTCATAGTCTTTTTAAAAATACATTTTATAGCACTTAATGGCGGTTTGTTGTAAGTGAATAGGTGCTCTGGTAGACCCTCCTATAATTTTAAATAACTCGAATGAGATTGTTAGAAACTGGAGTTCATTTCAAAGCTGGAGTCATTTCCATCTCTTAAGAGGTATGGATTTGCATACTTCGAGGCATTTACTCCTTTGTTCTGAAAAACAAACAAACAAACAAAAAAAACAAGTGATGTGTCCTTTAGTCTAACAAAATACCAGATGGTCACTTCCCATCCACCCCACTGCATCCTGCCCCAGTATCCTCAGAACTTGATAACCTCATGGCCTTTTTTTCCAAATCTAGGCTGAATCCTGGAGGTCTGTCTTGTTAACCTTAAAAAAAATAAACTGCCAGGGCCCCTGGGTGGCTCAGTCGGCCAAGCGTCGGCCTTTGGCTCAGGTCATGATCCCAGGATCCTGGGATCCCGCCCCACGGAAGGCTCCCTGCTCAGCGGGGAGTCCGCTTCGCCCTCTCCCAATCTGCTCCTGCTCTCTCTCTCTCTCTCAAATAAATAAAAATCTTTAAAAATAAAATAAAAATAAATAAACTGGCAGCTACTTTATCAGCAAAAACTGTGTGTATTCGGCAATTGCAGAGGATTGCAATCTGGGACAAGCAAACTGCGGCAAAACCATAGGCAGGTCCCGAGAACAAAGGAGAGAAAGGCTCTTTTATGGGGGGGGGGGGGGAAACAGTTGTAAACAAGAAGTCCATTGGAGGAAACTGGGAGTTCTAAGTATAGTGGCTTCTCATTGGCTGAGCTGTGACTGCCTCTCATTGGCTGGGCTATTGCCAGGGGGAAGGGGAAAGCCTTTCTTCCTCCTGCTGGGGTAGTAAAGCGGTATCCACCTGCAAGGTCCTTCTCTTCCTGTTGGGTTTGCAACTGAGAGTAATGGTAGGGTGTGAGAGCTCCCCCTGTCCAACCTCCAGGCTCTATTTCCCTTTATTAATTTTTATAGCCTGGTCCTCCCAGAGGCTATCAGGGCTAAATCTAGGGTAGTTACAGGCTTATTTTCAGAGGTGTTTTCCCAGCTCTAAGTCCCTCTAGTCATACATTCCTGCTCCCCCAGCTCCCAAGTATATTTCTCACCATAGTACTCTGTTTCTTCTCATTACACCAAGTTCTACTCTCTCAGCAACCAAAAACTTCCATCATGCCTGTTTTGGAATGGCCACTATATAACTATCACACTTCTTTTTATCCTCAACACATTTTCTGAACAATTTTTTCCATCTCCTTATCTTAATGGAAATCCCATTTTCCTCTGAGGACACCATTTCCTTTGCAGCCTTCTCAAATAGTGTTTACTTCATCTCTCAGCACCCCACATTCCATAGGCTGGGGGGGGCGGTGGTTAGTGTCCTCCACATTGGGGAACACCACTTTCAAACCATTACTCCCTCCTTTGAAGTCCATTCTGTTCAGCTGTGCTAATGCTTCATCTTAGTCCCTGTTTTGACTGAACTTCTAGCCTCTCTTCTATTCCACTGGAGACTTTAACAACTGGCTCTTAGTCTTCCTTTCTACTGTAAGCTCTGCTGCCTTTATCCTGGGGGCCTTCGATGTCCACATGGTCAACCTACCCATTATCCTTGATCTCCTGGTTTCCAAAGACGCTCCCCTCCACTCAGCCACCCACTCCAACAGTTATACACTAGATAACCCCTGTAATCAGCAAAAATTTATCTTAATTCAAACCTTTCATTATGCCATTTCCCCCCTTAATTATCCCACTAAACCTGTTTTGTTTTGTGAGTAAAGAGACATTTGACTGGCTATTGTTAAATAGAAACAAAAGCCCAAAGGTCCAAAATGGAGTCACTTATGTTAAGCCCCACCAAGACTTAACTCCTAGTTTCAGCCTCTCCCAAGGAGTGGAGTTTTAAACCAATGAGTCTGGAATTTCCTGATCAGCACTAGTGAGGTAATGTGCACCGTTTAGACCCCCCTGCCCTTCCCTTTAGGGGAAGGTGACCTTGCCTGAAAATAATTTTTTTTTTCTTTTGCTAATAACTTCCTTGTCCCACCCCATTCCTGCCTATAAAAGCCTTCCATTTTTGTGTAACTACTCAGCATGCTTCTCTTTGCTGGAAGGGATGCTGTCTGATTCATGAATCACTGAAGAAATCCAATTATATCTTTGAATTTACTCAGTTGAATTTTTGTTCTTTTACACTGTCAACACGATCCTGTTCCTCTTCCATATTGACAGAACCCCACTTTTTTCCACTATCCACCTCTCAGGGAATGTGATTCATCAGGTTAGGGGTAAATCTTGATGAATCTAAAAGGATGATTTTCAAACTGTTGTTCCCCCCCCAGGTCCCTTTCCAAGGCCCCCCAAGGTCAAAACTATTTGCATAATAATAGGGTTTTTTTGTTCCTGTGTGGACATATTCACTGATGGTGCAAAAGCAATGGTGGGTGACCCATGAATCAAGGAAGTCATTGTACTTTTTGTCACCACACACTTGAAGAAAAAAGACAAATTCACTCTTACCTGAAGAAGCAGTGAGACAGGGCGCCTGGCTGGCTCAGTCAGTTAAGCATGTGACTTGATCTTGGGGGTTGTAAGTTTGAGCCCCATGTTGGGTATAGAGATTACTTTATTTATTTATTTTTTTTTTTAAGATTTTATTTATTTATTTAATTGACAGAGAGAGAGAGAGAGAGACAGCGTGAGGGGCAACACAAGTAGGGGGAGTGGGAGAAGGAGAAGCAGGCTTCCAGCCAAGCAGGGAGCCTGATGCGGGGCTCGATCCCAGGACCCTGGGATCGTGACCTGAGCCGAAGGCAGTTGCTTAACCAACTGAGCCACCCAGGCGCCCCTAGAGATTACTTTTTTTAAAAAATTAAAAATCTTTAAAAAAATAAAAGCAGTGAGAAGTATTAATCTTATTAAATCTCAACCCTTGAGTACAGGTCTTTTTAATATTCTGTGTGACAAAACAGGAAGTATGCCTAGAGCACTTCTGTGTAAAAAAGTATTGAGTAAGGGACAGGTGGGGCTAGGCAGGGAGGGATAGGTAGGGGACTACGTGACGAAGCTCACCAAAAATCCCAGAAATGCTGAGGCGGACCGAAACCAGAGATAAGGGAACAAACCAGACCACCTTGCCCTGGACATCAGAGGTGGGGTCTTTTTATGGCAGTCACATTGTAACCACAAAGAATGACCAGACCCCAAAGAAGTAAGCCATTAAAGATGTTATCACCAGTCCTTACTCAAATCAAGACGTCACAAGAATGTTAAGGCCACAAACTCCCTGGTCAGTTTTAAATAAAAGACTGTTGGTGGAGATCCACATTGGCAACGGTTGGAACCCCTCTCACTCCTGAGAGCTTTTTCTGTATCCTTGCTTCATAAAATTCTACCGCTTTGCTCACTCTACATTGTCCGCCAGATTCGTTCTTTGACTCTGTGAGACAAGAACCTCGCTCTCCTGCTTCAGTATGATGGTAGAAGTGATGTGGGGAACAAAGGCAAAAGAAAAAATTAGGGGCGCCTGGGTGGCTCAGTCAGTTAGGCAGTTAAGCATCTGCCTTTGGCTCAGGTCATGATCTCAGGATCCTGCTCAGCGGGGAGTCTGCTTGTCCCTCTCCCTGTGCCATTCCCCCCACTTGTGCTCTCTGGCTCTCCCTATCTCTCTGTCAAATAAATAAATAAAATCTTTAAGAAAAAGAAAGAAAAAATTAAATTTCCCTACTACTTACAGCCCATTGAAAGTCCTTAAAACAGGCAGAGTGACCTTCCTCTAGGAGCTCAGCTGCCTCGATGTTAATACTTTGCTAAGGGCAAAAGGCAACCTTAGCCCGACTCCCCAGGATCCTGTGAGTCTACTTTAAACATATGGAAATTCCTTTGGAAACTTCCTTTATCTCTACCTCCACCCCCAAATACGCACTGGCAATCATCCCCCAAGCATATGACCCACCAAAATACATCTGAAGGGTGTCCCGGCTGAGATGACTGAGTTGTTACTAAAAAGTAATAAACGACCTTTTCCTAACAATAGCTGACCCCCTCAAGGTCCTGGAAACCTTGTTTCCAAAATGCCTTGGAAGCTTGTGCTGTCCCTCAGCCCCTCCCAACTTGAAAGAATATAATGGACCACTCCTCCTGACCCCAGAGCAGCTCTTTCTGCCCATGGGTCCTGTCCCCGTGCTTTAATACAGCCACCTCTTTTAAAATGAAGATTTTATTTATTTATTTGACAGAGAGACAGACAGAGAGCACGAGCAGGGGGAGCGGCAGGCAGAGGGAGAGGGAGAAGCAGGCTCCCCGCTGAGCAGGAAGCCCGACGCAGGGCTCGATCCCAGGACCCCAGGATCATGACCTGAGCCGAAGGCAGACGCTTAACCATCTGAGCCACCCAGGCGCCCCGTAAAGCCACCTTTTTGCACCAAAGATTTCTCAAGAATTCTTTCTTGGCCTTCGGCCCCGAACCCTAACCAATTTCCTACATCAGAGGCGCCTGGCTGGCTCCGTCAGTGGAGCGTGTGACTCTCGATCTCGGGGTTGTTGGTTTGGGCCCCACGTTGGGTGTAGAGATGACTTAAAAATAAAATCTTAAAAAAAAAAGTATGATGGCAGTCTCAAAAAAAATAATAACTTGCTCAGTGGAGTTACACACTGAACCAGCTGCTAGTTCTCATGGAATTCCACTTTCACCTGAAAGAACAACAGACAAGCTGTGGTCATTTAGACTTGAGTATTTGTCAGATGCTTTGTTCATAAATGACTGGCGTGAGCCTGGAACTTTAAGAGAACAATGCTTGCTCTCAACTGCTCTTAACTGTTACAAATGCTCCTGAGATATCAAGGAAGATCAGAATGAAAAGATGCCCATTAGATTTAGGAACACGGAGGTCCTGCTATCCTTCTTGAAAAATTTCATTGGATGGGGGGTTGGAATACAGGTTCAAGTAGGTCGAGAAGTGAGTGGGAAAGAAAAGGGAGGCCGTGAGAATAGACCCCTCTTGGATATAGTTTAACAAACGAAGGGAAAAACAGAATAGGGGCGCCTGGGTGGCTCAGTCGGTTAAGCATCTGCCTTTGGCTCAGGTCATGATCCCAGGGTCCTGGAGCGGTCTTCTCCCTCTGTCCCTCCCCCTGCTCACGCTTGCGCTCTCTCTCTCTCTCTCAAATAAATAAATAAAATCTTTTAAAAAATTAACATGTGAAAAGCGTGAGTGTGTATAAACGATGATGGAACGGAGAAAATCCAGAGGGCTGGACTGAAGATACAGAAGAGAGAGGGAAATCGTGGGCAAGATTCAGGAGAAGAGGTTGGGATCTGGGACCCAGCTGGTGATGGGGGTTGTGTGTTTGTGTGTTGGTTGAGCAGGGGTACTAGAAGTCTTGAAGAAGGTGGAGAAAGTGTGACGTTGTCATTGCAGAGAGTGGGAGAGCAAACGGAGTAGAGAAACAAAGTCGGCTTGCTGGGCATGGTTGATCTCATCCATTCCCATGGCCTTTACCATTTCTGTGTTGCTGGTTCCCAGAGCTGTGCCTCCAGCCCATGCGTGCCTTGACCTCCAGGCCCACCTACCTCACCGACCAGTGGATAGCTCCACTTGGGTATCATACAGGCGTTTCCCTCAGCACGTCCAAAATCGAAGTCATGATTCCTCTCTCCCAAAACAGGTCTTCTGTTAGTGTTCCTGATCCCAGCTGTCATCCAGCTTGTTATGTGAGGCACAATCCTAGAAATCATCCTTGTTTTGTCCATTTTCCTCACCCTCCACATTGAGTCACCAAATCCTATTGATTACATTTTCCTAACGTATCTTAAATCTGTTCACCTCTTCCTGTCCCCTACTACCGCACTAGTTCAGGGCGGTATGACCCTGGACTGTTGCCATATCCTCCTACCTGCCTCCCCTACTCTTTATTCTATTTTCCATAAACAGAGTGATTTTTTTTTTAATTTTATTTATTTGAGAGAGTGAGAAAGAGAGAGCACAAGAGAGGGGGTAGGGTCAGAGGGAGAAGCAGACTCCCCGCTGAGCAGGGAGCCCGATGTGGGACTCGATCCTGGGACCCCGGGATCATGACCTGAGCCGAAGGCAGTCGCTTAACCAACTGAGCCACCCAGGCACCCCAGAGTGATTTTTTTTTTTTTAAGATTTATTTATTTGAGAGAGAGCGAGCACACACAGAGGGAGAGGGAGAAGCAGGCTCCCCGCTGAGGAGGGAGCCCGATGTGGGACTCAATCCCAGGACCCCAAGACCATGACCTGAGCTGAAGGCAGACGCTTAACCGACTGAGCCACCCAGGCGCCCCCAGAGTAATCTTTTTCAAAAACAAATTTCATGTCACACCGCTGTTTAAAACCCTTCGATAGCTTTTCATTTTCCTCCAGGATGAAAAACAAAACTTGTAACTCTCCTTCTTTACTTTCACACGCTCCCTCCACCTTCTGTCACACGGCTCCTATTCCCAAACCCTCAACCCGCCCTAATTTTTTTTTCCCATGGTACTTACCACTTTCCAACAATCTGTATACTTTCTTATCACTATTGTTTATTCTCTGTCTCCCGCCTCTCGAATGAGACCTCCATGAGACCATGCGTCTTTGTTTTGTACACAGCTATATTCCTGTTATGGTCTGAAGTGTGCCCTGCCTAAGATTCATATGTTGAAATCCTAATCCCCCAGTACCCGAGAATATGATGGTATTGGAGATAGGGCCTTTAAAGAAGCAATTATGGGGATGCCTGGGTGGCTCAGTCAGTGAAGTGCCTGCCTTCAGCTCAGGTCATGATCTCAGGGACCCTGGATCGAGCCCCACATCAGGCTCCCTGCTCAGTGGGGAGTCTGCTTCTCCCTCCGCCTGCCGATCCCCCTGCTTGTGCTCTCTCTCTGACAAATAAGTAAAATCTTAAAAAAAAATAATAAAGAGGCAATTACTGTAAAATGAGGTCACGTGTGTGGGCCCTAATCCAGTATGACTTGTACCCTTACAAGAAGAGGAAATTGGGGTCCAGACACATGCAGAGGAAGATCATGTGAGGACACAGGGAGAAGACAGCTTTCTACAAGCCAAGGAGAGAGGCCTCAGGAGAAACCAACCCTGCTGACACCCCGACTTCCAACTTCGAGCCTCCCGAAATCTGAGAAATTAAATTTCTGTTGTTTAAGCCCTCCAGTGTGGGGTACTTCGTTATGGCAGCCCTAGCAACTAAAACAATCCCTAACAGAAGAGCTCCTGGCACATAGAAAGCACTCAGCAAATATCTGCTCAAAGAATAGGTGAGCGTGAGGCCCTACATGATCCGATCTCCCCTGCTTTCTCTACCTCATTTCTGGCCACTTTCCCCTCGGATCTCTCAACTCTTTTCAAATAGGGCTTTTTTTTTTAAGATTGTATTTATTTATTGGACAGAGAGAGACACAGCGAGAGAGGGAGCACAAGCAGGGGGAGTGGGAGAGGGAGAAGCAGGCTTCCCGCGGAGCAGGGAGCCCGATGCGGGGCTCGATCTCAGGACCCCGGGATCATGACCTGAGCCGAAGGCAGGCGCTTCACCGACTAAGCCACCCAGGCGTCCCCAAATAGGACTCTCTGAACTCCTCAAACGTGTCATACCCTTTCCCCCACTCAGAAACTTCGCATCTCCTTCCCCCTACCTGCAGTGCTCTCCTCCCCGAGCCACCCCCTGCCCCACATCAGCACCATGATTTCACACTACTCATCCTCTGGGTATCAAATTCAATTTTAAAAATATTCTTCAGGGTGCCTGAGTGGCTCAGTCAGGGAAGTAGTTAACTTCGGGTCAGGTCATGATCTCAGGGTCCTGGGATCAAGTCCCCCCTCAAGCCCCACGTCGAGCCCCAAGTTGAGCCCCACGTCAGGCTTCACACTCAGAGGGGAGTCTGTTTCTCCCTCTCCTTCTGCCCCCCACCCCACTCCTGCTTTCTCTCTCTAATAAATAAATAACATCTTTAAAAAAATTATTCAAATAGGGCACCTGGGTGGCTCAGTCGGTTAAGCATCCGACTCTCGGTTTCGGCTCAGGTCATGGTCCCAGGGTCCTGGGATCGAGTCCCACATCGGGCTCCCTGCTCAGTGGGGAACCTACTTCTCCCTCTGCCTCTGCCCCACCCCTTGCTTGTGCTGTCTCACTCTTTCAAATAAATAAAATCTTTTAAAAAAAATTCTTCAACTAGTTTAATTGAAGTATATGGCTATGCAACAAACTGGACTTAAAGTGTACCGTTTGGGGCGCCTGGGTGGCTCAGTTGGTTAAGCGACTGCCTTCGGCTCAGGTCATGATCCTGGAGTCCCGGGATCGAGTCCCACATCAGGCTCCCTGCTCAGCAGGGAGTCTGCTTCTCCCTCTGACCCTCCTCCCTCTCATGCTCTCTGTCTCTCATTCTCTCCCTCGCAAATAAATAAAATCTTAAAAAAAAAAAAAAAAGTGTACCGTTTGATAAGTTTTGACATACGTACACACTCATGAAACCATCACCACAGTCAAGATAGTGAACGTATATATCGCCCCCCCCAAATTTCCTCATGACCCTCTTTAGTCACTGCCTCCTCCTTACCCCACTCTCCAGTCAACCACTGATCTGCCTTTTGTCACATAGATTAGTTCGCATTTTAGAAAAATGACTTTATTGATAGTGTACACCTGAAACTAATATAACACTGTATGTTCACGATACTGGAATTAAACTTTTTAAAAATGACTTTATTGAGGTATAATTGTCATACAAAATACTGTACGTATTTAATATATATAGTTTGCCTTTTTTGGAGTTTTACAGAGACGGGATCATAGGGTATGCTGTGTTTGTTTTGGTCTGGCTTCTTTGACAACATCATTATTTTGAGATTCATCTGTGTTGTTGTGTGTATCAGTAGTTCATTCCCTTTTATTACTGAGTAATATTTCATTGTATGTACATACCACAGCTTGTTTACCCCTTCACCAGTTGATGGTGATTATAGTTTGCAGCTATCGCAAACAAAGCTGCGGTGAAAGTTTGTGCACAGTTAACTTTAATCTTATTACTTTCTTGGAAGTGTTTTTGGGCTCCCAGATTAAGTGAGGCCCTCCTGGTCCGCTCTCTCATTTAGTCATCTCTTCTCTTTTTGTAAGGGTGTGTTTGCTTAGGAGGAATATGTTGGATTGGAAGAATGACTTTGCTAAATCACTAAGAAGGGAGAGAGTGAGACCCACAGTGAGACAAGAAGTATTCATTTCTCTCTCTCTTTTTTTTAAAGATTTTATTTATTTATTTGACAGAGAGAGAGAGAGCACAAACAGGGGGAGTGGCAGAGGGAGAAGCAGGCTCCCCACTGAGCAGGGAGCCAGATGTGGGGCTCAATCCCAGGACCCCAAGATCATGACCTGAGCTGAAGGCAGATGCTTAACCAACTGAGCCACCCAGGTGCCCCAAATTCATTTTTCCCTTGAGTGAGATGGAGATAAGAGGAAACGGAGAACAAGATCTTTGGATCTGTCTGTTATAATTTGGATAATTTCAAATGTATTGGGCTTTTTGTTTGAGAGATTGGTAAAAGACAGTAAGATCAATTTTAACTATCCTTTTTTTTAAATAAAGGAAGTGTCTAGTGCTGTGAATTTTGCTCGTTATGCGGTCCTCCGCTTTACACAACCTTCCTACATCCTTTATCCAAATACCCACCAGGCAAGGGTGCCCACTCACCCTCTTCTCCCTGTATTCTCCCCCCTAAAATGAACAAACCTCACCTGCTTTCACTCCTCCCATCTGCTCCTCTCAGAGCTCCCTCTCCTCCTCAGGGACTGGCTGCTGCTGGATTTGATCCAACAGCTCTGGACCTAGCAACCCCCTGGAGGTGAGGGACCCACCCAGTGGCCTGGCTCAAGTTCCAGACATCCAGAGCCCTGTTTCCAATCCTGCTGGTCCTAAAAATATACCGACCCTTGGCAGGTGGCTAGGCTATTTTCAACCTTGGGGGCCTCAGGAATCAGGAGATTCATGCCAGGCCAGGAAGCCAAAAAGCAAGCCCTTATTGGTGGGCTGCAGATAAAAACAGCCGTCCTGTGGCCTGGCTTCAACCGATTCTCAATTGTCTGTTCATTGACATTGCCGCTATTTCCCTTTTTAGGCCCAATCATAGCTTCCACTCCCTCTGTAAGCGGGAACCTGGGACAGTAAATGCAGTTATGGGGGGGGGGGGGTGGAAGGCCAGAGAACCTTTTTTTTTTCAACTTGCCCGACTCCGTGTGGTTCTCAGGTTACAGAGGAGCTCTGAAATAAGTAAGAGAGCTCCGGAGCGTCTCTCCAGGTCCAGGCTTCCACATCCCGCATGCTTAGAAAGTGGGTCATGGCGTCTGTCTCCGCTGGCGAAATTAAAGAACTATTATTATCATCTGCATTTTATAGAGGAGGAGCCCTGAGGAACAGAGAGGTTAAATAACACGTCCACCTGGGAAGGAACAACTGGAAAGCACCCAAGCCAGAGTCGGATACAAACTCAGATCTGGGGATCTTACACTCCTCATCGCTACTGTTTCCAAACCTGTGGTTCTCAAGTCATCTGCCAGAATTGTGTTAAGTGGGTGGTCACCTTATACCCAAGTACAGGGGACCCTTGAACAACACGGGCTCGAACAACACGGGATCCCCTTATACGCAGCTGTGCAGTGTGTGGTGCTGGAAATGTATTTTCTCTTTCTTAGGACTTTCTTCATAACATTTTCTTTTCTCTAGCTCACTTTATTGCAAGAATCCAGTATATAATACATAGAGCATACAAGAGATGTGTTAACGGACTGTTCCTGTTATCAGGAAGGCTTCCCGTCAATAGTAGGCTATTAGCAGTTAAATTTGGGGGCATCAAAATTTATATGTGGATTTTTTTAAAAAAGATTTTATTTATTTATTTGACAGAGAGAGACACAGTGAGAGAGGGAACACAAGTAGGGGGAGAGGGAGAAGCAGGCTTCCTGCGGAGCAGGGAGCCCGATGCAGGGCTCGATCCCAGGACCCTGGGATCATGACCTGAGCCGAAGGCAGACTCAATGACTGAGCCACCCAGGCGCCCCTATATGTGGATTTTTTGATTGTGCAAGGAATCGGTGCCCCTAAGCCCTGTGTTGTTCAAGGGCTAACTGTACTGTCGTGCAATTTCAGCCTCAGACTTTGCATTTCTATTTACCATACAGAGTACTGTTTTGGGGCGCCTGGGTGGCTCAGTGGGTTAAGCTTCTGCCTTCAGCTCAGGTCATGATCCCAGAGTCCTGGGATCGAGCCCTGTGTGGGGGTCCCTGCTCAGCGGGGAATCTGCTTCTCCCTCTCCCTCTACTCCTCCCCCCACCCCCGCTTGTGCTCTCTCTCTCACTCACTCTCTCTCTCAAATAAATAAATAAAATCTTTTTAAAAAACACCCAAAAACCCAAAAAACCAAAGAGTACTGTTTTAATTGTTTTGGATCCAAGAGAAAAGAACAGAGATCTAACGTGTAAGTGATGTATTTGCTCCAAACCAAGACAGATAAGACCATAGTTAATTCAGAGGCAGTGTTTTAATAACGTGCGTACCAATATTCACTTGGGGAAGGTGATTTAGTTTCAGCAAAACAACATTATCCATCAAGTTAATGTTAGTGATTTTGAATTTTATTGATTTTGTGGTTTTGTTGGCCTGTAATATGCAAAGCCATTCCGGTTTTATAGTTGTTTAACTATTATAAGCATAAGGAGGATGTCTCATTGTATGTTAGCATATATTTAAGTAATATTACACTAAAAGCCATTTTTTTTTTCCCAATAGGAAGCATCCACACATTGTTTGTATTTGAGAAAGTGCCGTCCGGTGTTGAAGCCTGGAAAGAGCTGCATGACTGGCCAGGGATTCCTGTTATTGGAATTTTGTTTTTGTTGCTGTTATTACCTCGGAGATATCTCCAGAGTTCAAGGTGACTCTGGCCTCTCTTCAACCACTGGGACTTACGCACATGCAGGGCAGCTGTGGGTCTCGGGCATTCCTGGACTACAGAGGCGAGTTACCCTATCTTAGCAATTCGTGTTTTGTGTCACTGCTAATAGATTGTGCTCTTTTCTCCTTTGTTTCTCCCAACCAAAATGATGCACTGGCAAGGCTGGAGATGAGCAAAGAGAAAAAGAAAGAAAGACTTACTATTTTCTTTCACTTCTAACTTGCATGTGATTGCCTCTCTCTCTACGGCTATCGCCTTTCAGACCTGGAAGCAGTTACGGAATTGAGCAAAAGATGATGCAAAGGGGTTTTCCACTCCCTACCCTCCTCAGAAACAGAGAAATGGAACCAAATCAAAGCTCCTTAAGGAAGAACTGGAAGGCAGACCCATGGAAAAAATGCGTACGATATAATATGCAGCCCCACCCCCCCATGGCCCGGGAAAGGTGGCGGGAAGCAAAGGCACGTGGGTGCGGGGCTGCCGGGCTGGGACGGGGCTGGGACTTTGTCATACTCACTGTTGCATATTCAGTTCCTAGAACAGTGAGTGCCTGGTACATGATACGGCCTCATAAATACCTGTGGAAGGACTGAACGAACGGTGGAAAGGTCTTGAAGCAGCTGGACAAGGACTGAAGGAGGCACCTGGGAGTGAAAAATATTGGAAATGTGTCACAGCAGAGGGTCTCTGTCTCTCTCCCTCTCCTCTCTCTCTCTCCCCGCCCTCCTTCCTTCTTCCCTTCCGTTTCTGTCTCTGAAAAATCTTAATGTTACATTTATAATTAAAACACGGGAAAATAAATGCGTCCTGTTGGTCTTATGGAAAAATGCACATTAAGTATTTCAGGAAGGCACGCCAAAGGATGTATTATTCAAGTATAATCTGGCACTAAGCAGGATTTACTGGGAATGTTCCTTGGTCCTTTTATTATGTTCGAAGGAGAAAATATGCAGAACATTTCGAAGCATTCATGCTTGTCAATTAAACATAAAGGAAAGGGGCTCTTTGGCAATGGGTGAGATGCTTCAACACGTGAACCGAACAGACCTGCTGTAGAGACTTGGACCAGTGACCTTATTACGATCTGGTCTTGAATAATTTACTTTACGGTATATAGGCAGTAGGCCTCACTCCAAGCTTTTGTATTTAGGCCCGTGAAGTTTTCGATGGACCTTTGAAAGAGTTCAACCCTCCTACCGATAAGAAAACTAGGCCCAGTTTGGGGATAAGACTTGCCCAAGGTCGCATTGGTATTTCTGTCCCTAGCATCTTCATCCCAATCATCATCCCCTACATTTGCAGAACACTTTCAAGTTTTCCAAGTGCTTGGACACGCCTCTGGTGTCTCAGGCTCTCCGTGTGTAAACTGCAGATAATTACGGGCACTACCACATTCAAGAGTATTGTAAGAATTCAGGGCGCCTGGCTGGCTCATTCGGGATAGCGTGCGACTCTTGATCTCCAGGTCATGAGTTCGAGCCCCACGTTGGGCGTCGAGCTTACTTTAAAAAAAGAAACAATAAATAAATCAAGAGCATTGTCAGAATTAAATGAGATAACTTAGCCTTCGCTAAGTATTAGCCATTACTGGTCTCAGAGAACAAGAAAGAAGCAAAGCGTAGGGCTGTCAAGTAGATGACACTGGAGGGAGCCAGCTTCCCAATAGTACTAAACCAACGGTGTCCCATCTACCGCATTTAATTCACGCTCACGTCACTGTGTGTGCCCGCCGCCCCCTCCGTGCCCACCCCTCGCAGGAAAAGAAAAGACACACAAAGAGCAATTTCACTTGCCCTTCCCTCCGGTAAGGGTATGCCGCACGATGAGCATGAGACGGAAAAGCATGCATAGCGCACTCTATGGGAAATTTGCAGGACTTTTCAGGAATAGTTTTTTTTTTTTTTAATTTAATTTTATTTTGTTATGTTAGTCACCATACCTTACATCATTAGTTTTTGATGTAGTGTTCCATGATTCATTGTTTGCGTATAACACCCAGTGCTCCATGCAGAACGTGCCCTCTTTAATACCCATCACCGGGCTAACCCATCCTCCCACCCCCCTCCCCTCTAGAACCCTCAGTTTGTTTTTCAGAGTCCATCATCTCTCATTAGCGGTAACTGCTACTGGGCTAAGAGCGCCTACCATTTACTGAGCAATTCCTACCTGCCAAAGAGCCAAGTGCATTATCTCATTTAATTACCAGAACGATTCTTGGGCGTAGGTACTTAATTATCCTCACTTTAAGTGGGAATCTATAATAATAGTCATAATAATCTAACTATAACTTCGTGACTGTCTAATAGCTCAGAGAGGTCACTTGTCCAAAGTCTTTTTTTTTTTAAGATTTTACTTATTTGTCAGAGAGAGAGAGCGCGCACCAGCAGGGGGAGTGGGAGAGGGAGAAGCAGGCTTCCCACTGAGCAGGGAGCCTGATGCGGGGCTCGCTCCCCGGACCCTGGGATCAGGACCTGAGCCGAAGGCAGACGCTTAATGACTGAGCCACCCAGGCGCCCCCTGACAAGGGATTTCTTAGAGGCCATCATATCTCTATGGGAACTTGTGTCTAAAAGCCCTAGAATGTCACTTGGAATGGGCACATTGAAATCCTGGTCTAGACTACCGCCTCTCCATTACCCTGACAGCAGTTGAGCTGAATTGTTTGTGTTTCTCTAAAACTATTTGTATGGGTCCTTTTTAAAAGTTACCTTGTGAGGTAGCTATTGTTTTTCTATCACTAAAAGTCTGTTCAAATGAAGCAATGCCCGAAGTTTCGAAAAGCATGTAACTTTAGAAACTCTGAGAAGAGTTTTAAGCTGACCTTAAACTGACGTCCAGTCTGCAGTGGGCTAGAAATTTGAAGGCACTAAGGCTCTGGGTGACCTCGAACAGCCCACCTACTCTCTGTGGTCCTCAGCTTTCTTTTCCTAACACTGAGGTAAGATTCTGTCCAGCTTTAATGCTATAAATTGAAATATTCCTGGATTCCCTTAAATATATGGATTATTCTACTCTTTACAAAGGGCTAATTTTTATTTTGTCAGTTACTAACTTTAAATATTGCCTATGGAAAAAAATAGATAAGTATTGCCTATGATATGAAGAGCAAAACTTTCAAAAAGACCTTCTAGATTTAGGGGCGCCCGGGTGGCTCAGTCGGTGAAGCGTCTGCCTTTGGCTCAGGTCATGATCTTGGGGATCGAGCCCCGCATGGGGCTCCCTGCTCCATGGGGAGTCTACTTCTCCCTCTCCCACTCCCCCTGCTTGTGTTCCCTCTCTCAAATAAATAAAATCTTAAAAAAAAAAGACCTTCCCGATTTAAGGGATGCTGGTTTTCACGGCAACGTGTTTGTTTCGCCAAATGTGGAAACAAGTTGTAGGCCTAAAAAATGAACTGCAAGAGGCGGTCAGCACTGAGTGCAGAAGTGGGGATTTTCTGAACAATTGTGGCAGTGGCTTGGAAAATATTTTTCCCTTTTATGAGCTTGATGTTACAGGTGAAATCTATCTCATGCCTTCTATGTCTTCCTGAGAATATAATCTGGCTCTTGCGCTGTTGCCTTCATATTCGTTTTGTTGTTGTTGTTGTTGTTGTTGTTGTTTTTTCTGAGAGAGAGAGCAAGAGTGTAAGGGTGGTGTGGAAGGAGCAGAGGGAGAGGGAGAGAGAGAGAATCTAAGCAGACTCCCTGCTGAGCATGGAACCCAACGCAGGACTTGACCGACGACCGTGCGATCACGACTTGAGCTGAAATCAAGAGTCAGACGCTTAACCGACTGAGCCACGCAGGCGCCCTGTTATTTGATTTGTACTTTCTAATCATATATTTATTTACCTAAGAACTTTCTCATTTTATTCTTTTTTTTTCTTAAGAACTTTCTCATTTCCTGATTGCTCTTTTTGGTTTTATGTATGTGATGTATTTTCTAATCTTTCTGGGAGTGCTAAATAAAGGATCTTTTTTAAAGATCATTTTTGATCCTTTGGAGCCCTTGATCTACTTCCTTCAGGATATTTCCTTGTTCATCTTGGACTTCTCTTATGTTGCTGTTTCTTTCAAATACTTGGTGTTTTTTGGTTGGCCGTTTATGACGGGAGGACTTTGATGAATAGGAGATACAGCTTTGCCTTTGAATAGAACTATTTACCCCAAAATCATCTTCCTTGAAAGGACCACCTGACTGCAGCCTCTGTATCAGTAAACGGGCCCCCCAGTAAGCAGGCTTCCCTTTGGGTAATGGGCAGAGAAGCCAGCTCAGGTCATCCTCCCAACACCCCCATTGCCGATGCAAGGTGAACTTTACTCTTAGTGCAATTTATCCCTGGTCATGGCTTTCTTTTCTTCTTTAATTGTGGGGCTGCTGTGTAGGTCAGAAGTGAACCCCAGGCTCTATTCTGCCTCCCTTTCTGAGTCCCAGTACTCATTCTTGGGCCCACCCCCTGCCAAGGTAAATTTTCCGCTCTGTTAAGAAAGCAGTCACTGGGGTAGTCTCTGGTTACAAATGCTGCTTCTTACACCTGCTGTCCTGCTGTTCCACTCCCACTTCCATTGCTCAACCCACTCGGTTTCCTGGACCTGTCAATTTCAGGACCTATGAGCTAGTCATATGAGCTCTCTGTCACATTGACTATTTTGCCTCCTGAATCTAGAAAGGCATCTGGCATTGAGGGGCTGCTCATGAACTGCTTATTTCATGATCAAATGACAAGTGGACAGAGACCAAATTATGGAGAGCCTCAGCACCAAGTTTTTGATTAGATGTGCCATTTATTTTACTTTTTTAGAGAAAGAGGGAAAGACAGCAAGTGGGGGGGAGGGGCAGAGGGAGAGGGAGAGGGAGAATCTTAAGCAGGCTCCACACCCAGCGCAGAGCCCAATACGGGGCTTAATCTCACGACCCTGAGATCATGACCTGAGCCAAAATCAAGAGTCAGACGCTTAACAGACTCAGCCACCCAGGCGCCCCTAGATGTGCCATTTAAGAATGAGAAGCTGACCTTAGGTTGGTTGGTTGGTTGGTTTGAGTTCTATAATCTTGGTCCCAAAAGAAACAGCCACTTTCCAGGCAGGCAATCACTAAAAGACAAAATTCTGAGAAGATAATGCTGGCTAAATAGGGACCTGGATGCCAGAGAGTTGGGAGGGTTCCACCTTGATCCAGGGAGCCAGTGTCCCTCTGGAAACAGGTCAGCATGTGAAGAGAGAGGTTCTTTCAGAGACCTCTGACAGTCGTCTTGTGGTAAGTAGAATAATGTACCCCCAAAGATGTCCATTTCCTAATCCCCGGCCTCTGTGGATATATTATGTTACTTGGCAAGGAGGAATTAAGATTGTAGACAGAATTAACATTGCTGATTAGCTGACTTTGAGATGGGGAGATTATCCCGGATTATCTAGGTTGGCCCAAAGTAATCACAAGAGTCCTTGTAAGTGAAAGAAGGAGTCAGGAAAGTCTTCATTGGAGTGATTTGATGTGAGGAAAACTCCCAACCCATCTTGCTACCTTTGAAGATACAGGAAGAGGTCACAAGCTGAGGAATGTGGTGGGCCCTACAAGCTGGAAAAATCAAGGGAATGAAGCCTTCCACCTAAATTGAATCAGCAAAGGTAAATCCAGTAAGGAAGATCAGAAGATCAAGGGCCTTCCTATCTGTGACTTCAAATTTCTCATCAGTCAAATGGTGGATGTTTAGTAGGCCAATGATGTTCAAACCTTTTTTAGTCACTGTGATGGTTAATTTTATGTGTCAACTTGACTGGGCCCCAGGGTGCTCAGATATTTGGTCGAACATTATTCTGGGTGTTGCTGTGAGGATGTTTTTTTTTTTTAATTTAAATTCAATTAGCCAACATATAGTACATCATTAGTTTCAGATGTAGAGTTCAGTAATTCATCAGTTGCGTATAACACCAAGTGCTCATTACATCATGTGCCGTCCTTAATGCCCATCACCCAGTTACCCCTTCCCCCCACCCCGCACCCCTCCAGCAACCCTCAGTTTGTTTCCCATAGTTAAGAGTCGCTCATGGTTTGTCTCTCTCTCTCTGATGACTTCCCATTCAGTATTCCCTCCCTTACCCTATGATCCCCTGCACTGTTTCTTATACTCCACATATGAGTGAAACCATATGATAATTTTCTTTCTCTGACTGACTTATTTCACTCAGCATAATACCCTCCAGTTCCATCCACGTCGATGTAAATGGTAAGTATTCATCCTTTCTGATGGCTGAGTAATATTTCATTGTATATATGAACCACATCTTCTTTATCCATTCATCTGTTGAAGGGCATCTCGGCTCCTTCCACAGTTCAGCTACTGTGGACATTGCTGCTATGAACATTGGGGTGCATATGGCCCTTCTTTTCACTACATCTGTGTCTTTGGGGTCAATACCCAGTAGTGCAATTGCTGAGTCATAGGGTAGCTCTATTTTTAACTTTTTGAGGAAGCTCCATACTGTTTTCCAGAGTGGCTGCACCAGCTTGCATTCCCACCAACAGCATAGGAGGGTTCCCCTTTCTCCACATCCTCACCAATATTTGTTGTTTCCCGACTTGTTAATTTTAGCCATTCTGACTGGTGTGAGGTGGTATCTCATCGTGGTTTTGATTCGTATTTCCCCCATGCCGAGTGATATGGAGCTCTTTTTCATGTGTCTGTTGGCCATTTGGATGTCTTCTTTGGAGAAATGTCTGTTCATGTCTTCTGCCCATTTGTTGACTGGATTATTTGTTTTTTGGGTGTTGAGTTTGATAAGTTCTTTATAGATCTTGGATACTAGCCCTTTATCTGATAAGACATTTGCAAATATCTTCTCCCATTCTGTCGGTTATCTTTTGGTTTTGTCCACTGTTTCTTTTTTTTTCTTTTTTTAAGATTTTATTTATTTATTTGACAGAGAAAGACACAGCGAGAGAGGGAACACAAGCAGGGGGAGTGGGAGAGGGAGAACTGGCTTCCCGCGGAGCAGGGAGCCGGACGTGGGGCTTGATCCCAGGACCCCAGGACCACAACCCGAGCCGAAGGCAGACGCTTAATGGCTGAGCCACCCAGGCGCCCCTGTCCACTGTTTCCTTTGCTGTGCAAAAGCTTTTTATCTTGACGATGTCCCAATAGATCATTTTTGCCTTTGTTTTCCTTGATTTTGGAGACGTGTCTAGCAAGAAGTTGCTGTGGCCGAGGTCACAGAGGTTGCTGCCTGTGTTCTCCTCAAGGATTTTGATGGATTCCTGTCTCACGTTTAGGTCTTTCATCCATTTTGAATTTATCTTTGTGTGTGGTGTAAGAAAATGGTCCAGTTTCATTCTTCTACGTGTGCTGTCCAATTTTCCAAACACCATTTGTTGAAGAGACTGTCTTTTTTCCATTGGACATTCTTTCCTGCTTTGTCGAAGATTAGTTGGCCATAGAGTTGAGGGTCCATTTCTGGGCTCTCTATTCTGTTCCACTGATCTATGTGTCTGTTTTTGTGCCAGTACCATACTGTCTTGATGATGACAGCTTTGTAATAGAGCTGGAAGTCTGGAATTGTGATGCCACCGGCTTTGGTTTTCTTTTTCAACATTCCTCTGGCTATTCGGGATCTCTTCTGGTTCCATACAAATTTTAGGATTATTTGTTCCAGCTCTGTGAAAAATGTCAATGGTATTTTGGTAGGGATTGCATTGAATGTGTAGATTGCTCTGGGTAGTATAGATGTTTTAACAATATTTATTCTTCCACTCTATGAGCATGGAACATTTTTCCATGTCTTTGTGTCTTCCTCAATTTCTTTCATAAATGTTCTATAGTTTTTATTTTTTTTATTTTTATTTTTAAAGATTTTATTTATTTATTTTGACAGAGAGAGAGAGAGACAGTGAGAGAGGGAACACAAGCAGGGGGGAATGGAAGAGGGAGAAGCAGGCTTCCCGCCGAGCAGAGAGCCCGATGCGGGGCTCGATCCCAGGACCCTGGGATCATGACCTGAGCCGAAGGCAGACGCTTAACGACTGAGCCACCCAGGCGCCCCCTATTCTGTAGTTTTTAGAGTACTGATCCTTTACCAATTTGGTTAGATTTATTCCTAGGTATCTTATGGGTTTTGGTGCATTGTAAATGGGATTGATTCCTTAATTTCTCTTTCTTCTGTCTCATTGTTAGTGTATAGAAATACAACCGATTTCTGTGCACTGATTTTATATCCTGCCACGTTGCTGAATTCCTGTATGAGTTCTAGCAATTTTGGGGTGGAGTCTTTTGGGATTTCCACATAAAGTATCATGTCATCTGCAAAGAGTGAGAGTTTGACTTCTTTGTCAATTTGAATGCCTTTTATTTTTTTGTTGTTGTTGTCTGATTGTGCAAGCTAGGACTTCTAGCACTAGGTTGAACAACACTGGTGATAGTGGAATCCCTGCTGTGTTCCTGACCTTCGGGGGAAAGCTCTCAGTTTTTCCCCATTGAGAATGATATTTGATATTTGCTGTGGGCTTTTTGTATGTGGCTTTTATGATACTGAGGTATGTTCCCTCTATCCCTACCCTGTGGAGAGTTTTAATCAAGAAAGGAAGCTGTATTTTGTCAAATGCTTTTTCTGCATCTATTGAGAGGATCATATGGTTCTTGTCCTTTCTTTTATTAATGTGATGTTATCACGTTGATTGATTTGCAGATGTTGAACCACCTTTGCAGCCCAGGAATAAATCCCACTTGGTCATGTGAATAATCCTTTTAATGTACTGTTGGATCCTACTGGCTAGTATCTTGGTGAGCATTTTTGCATCCATGTTCATCAGGGATATTGGTCTGTGATTCTCCTTTTTGGTGGGGTCTTTGGTTTTGGGATCAAGGTAATGCTGGCTGTGGGGATGTTTTTGGATGAGCTTAGCATTTAAGTTGGTAAACTTGCCTCAGCAGCACATATATTAAACTGGTAGACTGAGTAAACCAGAGTGTCCTCTCTAGTATGGGTGGGCCTCACCCAATCAGTTGATGGCCTGAATAGAACAGAAGGGCTAGCCCTTTCCAGGTAAGAGAGAATTCTTCCTACCTAATGGTTTTTGAACTGGGACGTTAGCTTTTTTCCTGCCGTCAGACTCAAACTGAAAGAGCTGCTCTTCCTGTGTCTCAAGCCTGCTGGCCTTTGGACTGGAACATTGTCATTGGCTCTCCCGCTTCTCAGGCCTTAGTACACGCACTAGAACTAAACCATCAGCTCTTCTGGGTCTCCACCTTGCCACCTCACAGATCTTGGGACTTACATGCCTCCATAATCATGTGAGCCAATTCCTTATGATAAATCTCTCTCTCTCTCTTTCTCTGATATTGTGACTTATAATAAGAAATACATACTTGGTTTTTGTCCCCCATCCCTGATACAGGGCTCCTGAAGCTCCTGAGCACTACTAGTATCTTTTGTTCTAATGGGGTGACTCTAGTTGGGCTCCTGGATGGGGGCTGGTCACCAGAAAGACCAAGCCAGGATTAGAAGCTTGGAATTTTCAGTTCCACCCCCCTACATCCTCCAAAGGGGGATGAAAGGCAGGAGGCAGGAGAAAGGGGCTGGAAATGGAGTTAATTATTGATCCTGCCTACATGAGGAAGCCTCCATAAAATCCCAATAGTAGGGGGTTTGGGGAGCTTCCAAGTTGGTGAGCACATCCACATACCGTGAGGGTGACCCATCCCAACTCCACAGGGACAGAAGCCCCTGTGCTCAGGACTCTCCCAGACCTGGCCCTATGCTCTATGTGCCACTCTGGCACATTAATCAAACCCAAGGGGGGGCGGTCTTTGGAATCCCCAATTTATAAGCCATTGGTCAGAAGCACAGGTGACTTGCTGGACTTGCTATTAGTATCCAAAGTGGGATTGGAGCAGTGCTATTGTTACGGAACTTGGACTGGATCGCCTGACAGAAGAACTAAGCGGCACCCGGAGATCCTGTAGGATAGGAGGTTTATTTAACATGCGTGGCGGGCTCAGAGGACAGTGGTCTCCAAAGGTCTGAGCCCCGAGCACAAACAAAGGGGGCAATTTATACACATCTACTTCTGCGTACTTGGCACTTTTGGCGTGTGCGCAAAGCGGGGCAGGGAGAAGAACCTGGAAGAGCCCCGGGGCAGGGGCTGGGACTCTCCCGCTGGCTCCGTCAGCCATCTTAGGACACAGATTTCCCTTATCATTCCCCCATTTGATGCCCCTTGAAACACCTAGTTTAGAGGGCATCATCTTCATCTTCTAAGGGGCGATAGTGAGTAAGGAGTAGCTGGAGTCTGATTTTAGCCATTTGAGTACTGATAAACCTAGTAAGGGCATTAAGAATACAAGGACCAAATGCCACTATGAGGAGAAGCAATAGGACGGGGCCAACGAGGGGGGCGAACCAAGGGAACCACTGTGAGAGGATATCCCACCAAGTTGTCCACTGGAGTGTTTCCCACCGGCAATATACTCGTTCCTGTTATTGGGTCAGAGTTTCTTGGACCACCCCCGACTCATTAGCATAGAAACAACATTCCTCCTGTAAGAAGAGGCAGAGCCCCCCTTGCACAGCCATGAGCAAGTCAAGCCCACACCTGTTTTGGAGGACCACTGAGGCCAGTGAATCGCGTTGGTGCTGCAGGGCCAGGGCCGACTGAGTGAGGGCAGAAATATCCGCCGTGAGTTGTTGAGTTAACCCCTGGTACTGAACCTGAGACATCCCGACGCCAGTGGTGCCGAGGGCAACACCTGATGCGGCCGGCAGGCTCACAATAAGAGGGATGGCCATGGGGGAGCGTCGAGGGCAGCTAGGTGGTCTCCGTATGAGTGGGGCATCGCTCCTGGGGAGGACTGAAAGATCGGGTAAGAGACTGACAAGCGTGCATGATTGATCGTGCGGGGTGATGCAGATGTATACAACTTGCTCACAAGCCAGAAGTGTTGTTAGGCGCACAGACCCGACTGTGGCCCGTGATGGGAGAGGAAGAGTTGCCATACAGCGGTACCGGAGCCAGAAAGGGATAATCTGAGGTCCCCAGTGCTGAGGTGGGAGGTGACACAGTAGATTGGTTGAGGATGACACCTAGGTATTAGACAGGACCAGGCTTCATACAGATCCAGCAGTCAGACACTAGGGGTGGATTCTAGTGGTTAAGCGCTCGGT
The DNA here is from genome assembly GCF_964656455.1 of Halichoerus grypus. Lineage (NCBI taxonomy): Eukaryota > Metazoa > Chordata > Mammalia > Carnivora > Phocidae > Halichoerus > Halichoerus grypus. The sequence goes on along the minus strand of NC_135727.1, from coordinate 17,007,202 downwards.
GGGAGGCGTTAATCATACCTAACAGTTGCGCTATAGATGCTTGCTGCGTGTGGATGGGGGACCCGGGGATGCACCAGGGCAAGTTATTTCCTGTCTGACTCTGGGGTTGACTGTAAGGCTTGGAGTGAACATGGGACTTAATCATGAACTTGGCCATGCGGTTGGTCCCTATAGAGTGATATTGGCCCAACAGGAGAAGATTCCTGTAGCCCATGATGTGGCATTGGGTTCTAAGACTGAGAGGGTGAGCGATATACAGTGATTGTTAGGGCAAGAGGATGGGGCGGCATTGCGTGACAAGGAAATCCGGACGTCAATGCGCTGTTTGAGGTGCCACCACCTGGTGGACCATCGTTCCATTCCCGGCCAAGTCGCCACCCATGACTCACATCCCCAGGCTCGCGAGCAGAACTGAGGACAGGTGCTTGACTGTTGAGGCATCAGGCCCCCACAGATGTAGGTATCTACCAGCCGGTAACCTGAGTGAGGGCCATGGTAGGAACACCGTCTATGAGGCTCCCAGGAGGCATCAAGAAGCTGGCAACCATCAAAATGGAGGTTAACCCTTGGTGTGTGCCCATCCCGGGTGGAAGAAGTCAGTGGGGGCGCTGGTGCAGGATTGAGGGGGATAAGCTGGAAAGTCCATTTGCCAGGAACGGTGATATGAGAGTTTGCCCCCCTTGCCTGGCCGGGCAAGCTAGAGGCAGTGAGGAGGAACAGCACACCAGGTAGCAGAAGACCCGGGACTGACTGGGGCCAGGAAAGCCATGGTGAAATGCGCTCAGGAGTAGACAGCAGAGGGCCAGTGAAACCGGGGTCCTTGACCTTAGGTAGAGGGAGCCATCGTGGCTAACCCGTCAACAGATGAAACCCGTGGACAAGTGAGTGCAGTAATACACCCTAGGGTCACCCAATAAGCAATGATAATAGTAAGCCTCTGGGGGAAAGTCCAGTCAGGAGGGGCAACAGTGTAGAGTCCAAATCCCAAGATGAGGGAAATCACGCCGATGAGAGCCAGGGACCACGGTGAGCAGGTGTCCATCAGTCGGTGGGGTCTCATCGAAGGTGAAGCTGGACCGGGTTCATGAAGTCTGGCTGGACTCTCCACTGGTACGGCTCCTCGTCTGAATGATGAGCTTTCTTCACTCTGGCGTGGTGGACCCACGGGTGACACCTGAGACCTTTAGGGCAGTAGGGGCGGTTAGAACAACAGTGTGGGGCCCCGTCCACTGCGGTTTGAGGGGGTCTTTCTTCCAGTCTTTGACCCAAACTGAGTCCCCTGTCTGGAAGGAGTGTACCTGAGACCCGAAGGAGATAGGGCTCTGCTCAATGGTGTACTTTTGTAATTCATTTAGAGTGGCCCCCAGGGCCTGAAGCTGCTCCTTTATTTTATTCTCTCCAGCCTGACGCAAGTTTCCTGGAAGGCTCCCCAAGCACGGGGGAGGCCGTCCATATATTAATTCGAATGGGGAGAACCCTGATGTCCCGGGTGTGCAGCGAGCACGAAGGAGAGCTGGGGTAGCAGATCCGGCCATGGGAGGTTAGTCTCCTGACAAAACTTTGCTAAGGTTCCCTTGAGGGTGCAATTCATTCGCTCTACTTTCCCTGAACTTTGGGGCCGGTAAGCAGTGTGGAGTCTCCAGGTGACGTTGAGAGATTTGGTCAAGACTGTACGATGTCTGCCACAAATGCAGGTCCGTTGTCACTATGGATTGTTAACGGCAGGCCGAATCGGGGCACGATCTCCCGCAAGAGGACTTTAGCTACTTCCTGGCTTTGCTCCGTCCTGGTCGGGAAGGCTTCGACCCACCCAGAGTATGTGCATACTATTACTAGGAGATATCTGAACCCCCCGCTCGGCTGCACATCTGTGAAGTCTACCTCTAGATCTTCTAAGGGGGTTGCTCCCATCCTTCGGACACCTGGCAGGGGCCGTGGTGCAGACCGAGCATTACTTTTAGCCCATGTTATGCACCGTTCACTCGTTACTCGGCATAGTGCTGGCAGCTGACTGATGTAGTGGTGCTTCTTGAGAAGGGCCTCTAATGCAGTTTGTCCCAGATGAGTGAGTCGGTGGTGTTCCTTGACTAGATGCCCTCCAGTTGCTGTTGGAACAAAGATGCGCCCGTCTGGCGTCATCCACCGTCCCTTTTCAGTCAGGGTGGCCCCCTCAGCCGTGGCCCATTCCTTTTCCTTTTTAGTGTAACTGGGCAGAGGGACTTCTTCCGGGGGTGTCAGGGCCATGGTGAGGGAAGGGGCTCTGTCCATGTCCTCACTGGCTGCGGTCTTGGCTGCCTCATTGGCCAGACGATTTCCCCGCGCTGTGGGGTCGTCTCCTTTCTGGAGTCCCTTACAGTGCAGGACTGCTACTTCCATTGGAAGCCCGACGGCTTCGAGGAGTCTCAGTATCTCCTCCTTGTTCTTGATAGTTTTTCCTGCGGCGGTTAGCAGGCCCCTTTCCTTGTAGATGGCTCCATGTAAATGTACAGTAGCGAGGGCGTACCGAGAGTCAGTATAGACGTTGACTCGCTTGCCTTCCCCGAGGGTGAGGGCTCGGACTAAGGCATACAATTCAGCCCATTGAGCTGACCATCCAGCTGGTAATGCCTTAGCTTCTAGGACTTCAGTGGTTGTGGTTACCGCATAACCCACTTTCCGGTCACCCTCTTTTTTTTTTTTTAAGATTTTATTTATTTATTTGAGAGAGAGAGAAAGCACATGAGAGGGGGGAGGTCAGAGGGAGAAGCAGACTCCCTGCGGAGCCAGGAGCCTGATGTGGGACTCGATCCTGGGACTCCAGGATCATGACCTGAGCCGAAGGCAGTCTCTTAAACAACTGAGCCACCCAGGCGCCCCCGGGCACCCTCTTGTAGGTAACTGCTGCCATCGCTGAACAGCGTGAGCTCTGGATTCTTTATGTCTTGATCCTGCAGATCTGGACGGCTCGCGTAGACTTCATCAGTCACCTCAGAGCAGTCATGGTCTGGTTCCCCCTCTTCCGTGGGAGAAAGGTTGCTGGATCTAATGTCCTTACTGTTTCGAGGGTGACCCGCAGGTTTTCACAGAGGAGCCCTTGGTATTGTGCTAGCTGAGAGCTAAAAAGGAAGCGGTGTCCCTGTGAGTTCGTGAGGGACACAACTGCATGAAGGATGTTGACGTTAAGTTCTTGCCCCAGGGTAAGTTTGTCTGCCTCCTTGATGAGTAGGACTGTGGCTGCCAGCGCCCTGAGGCACAGTGGCCATCCCGCTGCCATGGGGTCCAGCTTCTTTGACAGGTAGGCAACTGGCCATTGCCAGGGTCCAACAGTCTGGGTGAGTACCCCGAGCGCTATTTTTTCCTTTTCACGCACAAAGAGATTGAAGGGTTTTTCTACATCTGGTAGGCCCAGGGCTGGAGCCCGCCCCAGGGCGGTCTTTATCTGTGTGAAAGCGGCTTCTGCTTCCTCAGTCCAGGCAGGGGGTTCTCGATCTGGTCCCCCTAAGAGATCATAAACGGGTCTTGCTATTGCCGAGAACCCAGGGATCCAGGTGCGGCAGAATCCTGCAGCCCCCAGGAATTCTCATAGGCCCCTTTTTGTCTGGGGCTGTGGCAGGGAGATGATGACCCTTTTTCTCTCTGGCCCTAGTTCTCTTTTCCCTTGGGTGAGGAGGAAACCAAGGTATCGGATCTATTGTTGGCAGATTTGTGCCTTCTTCCATGAGACTCCGTACCCCGGGTCTGACAGGAGCTCTAGGAGGGCCTTTGTGCCTTTTGTGCCGTCTTCTTGTGTGTCACTGGCGAGGAGGAGGTCATCCCCATACTGGAGGAGGGTGCATCCTGTGGCCTCTCTTGGGAAGCTGGCAAGGTCTGCGGCTAGCGCTTCCCCAAAGAGGGTTGGTGAGTTTTTAATTAGCAATAATCGCACCTCGGATAAACCTCATTGGCTACGATACTGCCACTGCGCAAAGCTGGTTGGTGAGTTTTTAAACCCCTGCGGGAGGTGCGTGCAAGTCAGGGGCATCTGGCGCCCTGTATCAGGTTCAGTCCATTCAAAGGCAAACACTGGCTGGCTCTGGGGAGCTAAGCAGAGGCAGAAGAAGGCATCCTTCAGATCTAGGCAAGTGAACCATCTGGCCAACCCTGGGATTTGGCCGAGGAGGGTGTATGCATTCGGGACCACTGGGTGCAGAGAGATGGTCACCTTGTTGATGGCCTGCAGGTCTTGAACTGGTCAGTATCCCCCTCCTGGCTTCTTGACTGGCAGGAGATGGGTATTCCAGGCCGACTGGCACTCGACTAGAATACCTGCTTCTTTGAGTTTGGTCAGATGTTCTTGGATGCTGATCTTAGCTTCTTGTAGAAGGGGGTATTGCCTTTGCCTCTGAGGTTGGGCTCCTGGGATCAGTTCAACAATGATAGGGGCCCAATTCCGGGCTAGTCCAGGTGGGTTGTTTTCAGCCCATACTGAAGGGAAGGCGAGTCTGAACTCCCGCAGGCTGCTCGGTTGGGCCTGGGCACAGAATAGCCTCCATTCTTCTTCCCTTGGTGTGGTAATCGCTAGTATTACAGACCCCGTCTTCTCTTGCTTTGGGTTCAATCGGAGGCTAGTGTGTCCAGTGGGCTCAAAGGTTAACTGAGCCCTAAGCTTGGAGAGTATGTCTCGGCCCAGGAGAGGGATGGGGCGATCAGGCAGATAAAGGAATTCGTGTCGGACCTTGTGGCCCCCGAGTTCGCACTGGCGAGCCTGGCAAAAGGGCTGTTGTATCGCCTGCTTCCCGGTGGCCCCGAGGATGGTCGCAGTCCTTTTGCTGAAAGGGGCCACCGGGGAGGTGACAACAGAGTGCTCGGCCCCAGTATCAACCATAAAAGTCACTGGTTGGCCCCCCACCTTCATGCTGACCATGGGCTCATGGGGGCCAAGGAGGAAAGAGCCTGGTCCCCCTCAGTCTGAGTCCATTCCCGCAAGGCCTATGAGGTCCTCCTCTCAGGGTTCTTCCTTGTAGCGGCTGGGCCTTTGAGCCTTTCCCCAGCTGGGACATTTGTTTTTCCAATGCCCTTTCTCTTTACAGTAGACACATTGATCCCTTGTCAAGGGGGTTCTGGGTTTCCCCTGTTTTGGTGGCTGGGGTTTCCCCATCTTTGTGTTGTCCTTTCTTTCAGGGCGGTGGCAAGGAGGCTGACTTTCTTTTTCATCTTTTTGTTGGCTTCCCATTCGGCTGCGACCTCCCTGTTCACGTAGACCTTATTGGCAATCTATTAGTTGGGTGATGTTCATCCCGGCAAAACCCTCTAGTTTCTGAAGTTTCTTTCTGATGCCTGGGGCGGCCTGAGCCACGAAGGAGGTGTTTACCATCTGTTGGCTTTCCCGTGCCTCGGGGTCAAATGGAGTGTATATCCTGTAGGCTTCACATAGTCTTTCGTAGTAGTCCCCGGGGGACTCCCCTGGTTGTTGAGTGACCGAGGATACCTTAGTCATGTTCATGGGTTTCTTAGCTCCTGCCCGGATTCCCCGGAGGAGGGCCTCCTGGTACCGGCAGATGTGGGCCTGTCCCTCGGTTGTGATGAAGTCCCATGCTGGGCGCTCTTCGGGTGCGGCCGTATTAGCCCAGGCAGCAGGGTCGATGACTCCCGCTGGTGCGTGCTCTTCCAGGTACTGCCGTGCACCTTTCATCGTTCTCCTCCTTTCCTCTGTGTTAAACAGGGTGTGGAGTAACTGCTGGCAGTCTTCCCAGGTTGGCCGATGAGTCTGGAAGAGGGATTCTATGAGATCTACCATGGCCTGTGGTTTCTCAGAGTAGAATGGGGTGTTTGTTTCCAGTTGAGGAGGTCGGTGGTGGAGAAGGGCTGATAATACATCATGGAACGGCCGGGTTGGACCGTCCCGTCCTCATCGTGCCTCTCGGGTTCCCGCGTCTCTCCTACTGGCATTTGGAGGGCGCTTGCTCCCAGCCTGGGGCGCAGCCTGGCTGCTGGTCCTGGGGAAAGCAGATCTTTTGGGCCTGGGGGCACCAGTGAAACCAATGGCAGCGGAGTGTCTGGAGCTGAAGGGCCAGGTGTAGACGGTCTTGGGGGTACATACAGTGGGGGCAGGGTCGGTTCATCCTCGGGATCTCGGTTAGGATTTGTGGAGACTGGGGCTTTTGCTGATTTTCTTTAGGTCGCTTGGATGAGGCGATTAACACCCTGTCCCTGCCTATGGCAAGCGAATCGCACCCAGTGGGGGAAGGGTCTGAGCAATTCCTAGCCAGGAGTCAACGTACGGAAACTGGTCAGGGTGTTCTGGTTCTCCTGTTAGGACTCGCCATACTTGGTGAATCATTGGGACATCCAATGCCCCTTCTGAAGGCCACCCGACATCAAAGGTGGGCCATTCCAATTTGCATAGGGTTCTCAACTTGCCGGGGTGCATCCTGACTCCATAGTCTCCCAAAAACCCCTTCCTGAAATTTTTGATCATGGTCTCTAGAACTGTAGGTTTACTCTGCCCTGACCCCATGGTGATGTCCCCGTGTGCAGTGGCGCAGAGACAGACAAAGTGGGGGGGTGCCTCCTGAGGTGAGGAGACCAATCAGATGCCCGTCTGGCCGTGTCCCAAAGGAGCTTAGGTGAGGCTTAGCCATAGTGGTCTCAGCGTTGTGACTTACGATCGGAAACTATTCCGATGCTACCCTAGACTGTATGCCGTTCACCATGGAATCGCAGACGGGCCCACTCAGACTCTGTAGGCGTCTGGGGACCTTAAGGGTGCCCGCCCGTGGAGTCACAGAATCAGTCTGCTTGAGCAAGCCGGGTCGGACTGCACATTCACTCACACATTCACACTCCAGAAGTTATTATATTCCCTCCCTGGGAATCCCTACCTGGGAGACCTGTAGGAGGTCTCTGGGAGGTGATCAGGCTCCCCTTCCACCCTAATGGGGGTGGGCCTGTCTGGGTCCTGGGGCCCCAGGCCTTACCAGAATCCGACGTCGGGACCAGGTCCTCACCTGCCAAGTCTCCTCGAGTCCAGTGGGAAAAGCAGAGCGGGGCCAACCCGAGGCGACCGGGGCGGGAGACTGCCGAAAATTAGGCAGGGCGCGCCTTCTCCCTTACGATCCCTCGTTCCGTCATGGCCCCGCCGTTGCCCCAAATCGGTGGCAACAATGGGCCAACGCGGTTGGGTTTCCTGGTCAGGGGACCAAATGTTCTGGAACCTGGACTGGATCGCCCGATGGAAGAACCAAGAGGCACTCGGAGATCTTGGAGGACAGGAGGTTTATTTAACGACGGCGGGCTCAGAGGAGAGTGGTCTCAATAGGTCTGAGCCCCGAGCACAAACAAAGGGGGCAATTTATACACTTCTACTTCCGCATACTGGGCACTCTTGGCGCGTGGGCGAAGCGGGGCAGGGAGAAGGACCCGGATTGGTGCGTGGGAAGCAGAGCAGGGAGAAGAACCCGGAAGAGCCCCAGGGCAGGGGCTGGGACTCTTTCGCTGGCTGGGTCTTAGGACTCAGATTTTTCCTTATCGCTATAGGAATGAGCCCTTCACCTGTGAGATATAATGTCATCTCCAGGTAGATAGTGTCAGAATTGAGTTAAATTGTAGGGCACCCAGCTGGTGTCACAGAGAGTTGCTTAGTAGGGGAAACCCCCACCATATCTGGTGTCAGAAAGTGCTGTGTTCTGTGTGATAGTAAGGAAAGACACACAAGAACAGTAGGTTTTTCCAATTCTCTCTCTCTCTCCCCCTAGAGAACCTGGATTAATACAGCTACCAAAGCCCAATACAAATAACAGATAATAGTGAAAATGCTTCAACTCTAGCACAGTTGAGTGGGCCTAGAGCCCCATGCATTCAGAGCCCTCTCTCCTACTGGGCTCCAGAGCTTGGATGAAAACTATTTGTGTAAGGTCACCACTTAGCTCTTAAACTTGATGAAAAAAAATATATATATATATATGTATATAAAATCTTTATTTCGTATATAAAAATATTTTATATATATAGATCTTTTTTTATAACACCCTTTATAGATCCACCCAATTTTTTTGTCCACTTAAACAAGAGGAGAATTACTGCTTTTAACCACAAAGGGCATCAGTTGCAGTAAAATTGCCCATCAGAGATGGGTCTCAGCTCCTGGTAGCCTCAGCAGGCTATCAGTCTCATCCAACAATGCAAAGATGAAAGTTACTCCTCAGAGTGCGGCAAAGCAGGAGGAAATCAGATGCCGGTACTCTGATGATAAAGTGGCACATCTGATTCTAGTGATGACAGTTTATTTTCTGCAACTAATTTTTCTTTAAAATTGAAAAGGAGGGGCGCCTGGGTGGCTCAGTCGTTAAGCGTCTGCCTTCGGCTCAGGTCATGATCCCGGGATCCTGGGATCGAGCCCCGCATCGGGCTCCCTGCTCAGCAGGAAGCCTGCTTCTCCCTCTCCTACTCCCCCTGCTTGTGATCCTGCTCTCACTGTGTCTCTCTCTGTCAAATAAATAAATAAAATCTTAAAAAAAAAAAAATTGAAAAGGAGAGGGGCGCCTGGGTGGCTCATTCGTTAAGCGTCTGCCTTCAGCTCAGGTCATGATCCCGGGGTCCTGGGATCAAGCCCCGCATCGGGCTCCCTGCTCGGCGGGAAGCCTGCTTCTCCCTCTCCCACTCCCTCTGCTTATGTTCCCTCTCTCGCTGTGTCTCTCTTTGTCAAATAGATAAATAAAATCTTTAAAAAAAATAAAATAAAATAAAATTGAAAAGGAGGGGGGCACCTGGGTGGCTCAGTCGGTTAAGTGGCTGCCTTTGGCTCAGGTCATGATCCCAGGGTCCTGGGATTGAGTCCAGCATCGGGCTCCCTGCTCAGTGGGGAACCTGCTTCTCCCTCTCCCTCTGCCCCTCCCCTGTGCTCTCTTTCTCAAATAAATAAATAAGTAAATAAATAAAAATTTTTAAAATTTTTACATTACATTAAATTAAAAAGGAGGGGCACTTGGCTGGCTCAGTCAGAGGAGCATGAGACTCTTGATCTCAGGGTCATGAGTTTCAGCCCCACATTGGGTGTGTGTTGAGATTACTTAAAAAAATAAATAAACTTTAAAAAACTAAATTAAATTAAAAAGAAAATATATACATTATTAAAATAATTGAGAGTATGAAAGGATATATAGTAAAACATAGGGTCGCCTTCTTACCACAGGCCTACAAAACTACTTCTAACTTCTAACTGTACCTTGTATGGACTTCTAGAAATTTTTTATTCATAGAGAAGCACATACATATGTATTTATTCTTTTGAGGGCATGAATACAAAGTGAGTCATATTACACTTAATTCTTTGTGAAATTTGCTTTTTAGAAAAACTTCCACTTTGACTTAATTGTAGATTCATACGAAGTTGTAAGAAATGAACCTAGGTCTGTGAGCCTGGCTGGCTCAGTCAGTAGAGCACGCAGCTCTTGATCTCAGGGTCGTGAGTTCAAGTCAAGTCCCACATTGGGCATGGAGCCTACTTTAAGAAAAAAAGAAAGTAAAAAGAAATGAACCCAGGGGGTGTCTGGGTGGCTCAGTCGGTTAAGTTTCCAGACTCTTGATTTTGGTTCAGGTCATGATCTCAGGGTTGTGAAATCGAGCCCCGTGTCGGGTTTCACACTCAGCATGGAGTCTGCTTGAGATTCTCTCTCCCTCTTCTTCTGCCCCTCCCACTCCTGCTTTCTCTCTCTCTCAAATAAATAAATAAATCTTAAAAAGAAAAAAAACAAATGAACCCAGATCTATCTGAACTTCAAAAGCACTATTTTTCAACTCTGGCTGCCCAACACAGGCACCTGGGGAGCTTTACAAAATCCTGATGCCTGGGTTCCACCCCAGAGATTCTGAGGGAAGCAGCCTGGGTTACAGTCTTGGCATGGGGAGCTTTCAAAACTCCTCAGGTGACACAAATGTGTGGGCAGAGCTCTTAACTTTACACTCCCCAGTCTCCAGGGTGGGGAAGCGTCGTGCGGGTGAGATGTGAGAACATCTGTTTCCTGAGCTAACTCAGCCCAAGCAAGAACTTGGAGCCAGGAGCATATAATTAGGAGAAAAGCAGGTTCTCCTCAGAATGCCCAGACCCATGCTGGGGCTCCTATGGATGTGGGACAGGACTTTAAGCCAATTATATGGGAATCTCAAGTGACAGGGTGATCCCAGTTGACATCTGACTTTTACAGACCCCTTGCCCGCCCCAGATGGTCCCTCTTTCCTCTACAACTGCTATTCGAAAGCCTTGGGCAAGGCCTCCTTTTCCAAAGTGTCAAGCCTCAAGAGCTTGAAATATTGAAATAAAATATTTTAAAGTTTCTGATGAAAACAGGGAGGCCTTCTCCATAAGTGAGGCCTCATTGGCCGCTCTCCCGAGTTGGGAGTCAGCAAAAAAAAGACCAAGCCTCTCTGCAGGGACGTCAGGAAAGGCAGTGCGGACCGTGGAGCCCAGAGTACCAGGCTGTCCAGTCTCCTGGGAGGTCACGGGCCGCCGGTTTCCCAGCAGTGACTCAGTCCTCTCCGGAGGGATTCTCCAGCTCCACCTGGCTCTAAGCCTCTGGGGACGCTTGCAGGCATGCTGACGGGGGGCCCTCCCTCTGCCGGACACCCACAGAAACAGGAACCTCACCAGTATGGGCATGAGAGGTGCCACTCCAGGGGTCACAGGTCACAGGACAGCCCTGGCAAGGTAGCCACGGGGTGACTAGGCAGGTGGTTTTGTGAGTACATGGCACTGGCAGGGCCCCAGCCGAGCCGGCCCACGCTGGGAAGGGCAGCTCCCAGTTAGGGAATGCTATGTTCCGGGCGCTGGCCCTGTCTCCTGTGAGAGGATACTGGTAGGTACCCAGAGAGATCGTTTTCCCTGGCCCCTGGAGGTTTTTTTCCTCTGATTAGGGTATAGTTTAAACATTTAAAAAATTCATTTGAGAGGGGCGCCTGGGTGGCTCAGTCGTTAAGCGTCTGCCTTCAGCTCAGGTCATGGTCCCAGGGTCCTGGGATCAAGCCCCACATCGGGCTCCCTGCTCCGCGGGAAGCCTGCTTCTCCCTCTGCCACTCCCCCTGCTTGTGTTCCCTCTCTCGCTGTGTCTCTCTCTGTCAAATAAATAAATAAAATCTTTAAAAAAAAAATAAAAAAAATTCATTTGAGAGAGAGTGAGCATGAGAGGGGTGAGGGGCAGAGGGAGAAGCAGACTCCCTGCTGAGCAGGGAGCCCCATGCAGGGCTCGATCCTGGAACTGCGGGATCATGACCTGAGCCAAAGGCCAACACTTAACCGACTGAGCCACCCAGGCGCCTCTGATTAGGGTATAATTTAGATTCAGTAAGATTCACACTTTTTAGGTGCACAGTTCCATGAATTTTATCATTGAATCACCACCAGAATAAGATGTGGAATGTTCCATCACCTCCAAAAGTTTTTGCATACCCCTTTACAGTCAACCCCCTAACCCCACCCAGAGCCCTTCATGACCACTGGTCTGATTCCTGTCCCTATACTTTAGGGACCACAGCTCAGGGCCCAAAACTTAGAGCAAAAGACACTCATTACCCCAAACTCTGAGTTCAGAGGACGAGCAAGTATTAGGGCCAGCCACCAGCCCACTGATCTTGCTGGGGAAAAACCAGCTTTTGGCCCCACTGCCCAGTAGATATAAGAGGGCTGGTTTGGGGCTCCACAATGTTTTCCTCCCTCAAGCAGAGAAAGGAGACGCTAAGAGAACCACTCATAAAAATAAGGCTTGGAAGCCACCCAGCATCTTCCTAAGATGGGGTTTCTCTGAAACCTGGGAAGCGAATGCAGTCACACTGTCCTGGAAGCTGCTGGGGGCAGAGAGGAAGGAGCTTCAGGAGCAGTAGAGGCCTGGGGGGGGGGGGTTGGCCAGCAGAGAGGAGGCCAAGGAGAGACCCCTCGATGTCCTGATTCTTGAGGAGTAGGGAAGATATATGTGGCTTGGGCGCCTCAGTGGTTCAGTCGGTTAAGCATCTGCCTTCGGCTCAGGTCATGATCCCAGGGTCCTGGGATCGAGCCCCACATCGGGCTCCCAGCTAAGCAGGGAGCCTGCTTTTCCCTCTGCCCCTGCTTGTACTCTCTCTCTCTCTGTCAAATAAATTTTTAAAAAAAGATATATGTGATTTATGTCTGCACGCCCAGGAATTATCCCAAAGGACAGATCAGATTGGGGCCCATGGTCTGGCCCCAAACCACCATAGTGTGAAGTGTGAGTTTCACGCCTCAGCAGAAGGTGGTATTAGGCCTCCATCAGGGGCACAGAGCTGTTGAGGGATATTTATGGGGAAATAGGAAATAAATAAAATGAGACCATTTTATATATATATATATCTCCCCAGTGAGTCGAGATACCTCAATAAACCTGTGACACTTTCAATGCCTCCATTAATCCTAAAAACACCTTATAAGGTCGGTCCTCTTGTTATTCCTATTTTATTGATGAAGGAATTAAGGAACAGAGAGGGCACATTGTGTGTCCAAAGTCACCTAGCAGGTAAATAAGCAACAGAACGATGACTCAAAGCCAGGTCTGTGCATCTCTGAAACCTGTGTTCCTTCCACCACGTCTGGCTTCCTTCCATGTGTGTGTCAAGGGGGTGGGGCGGGGAAGACACCGTGGATTAGCAGTGAGATTCCAGGGGAGACTCAAAGGTGTCCAGTATAAGCGTTAGTTAGGTCTCGGTAGCCTTCCCACTTGGTGACCTTCCTCCCCCTTTAGCTACAAGGGGCCTGGCGCTTCAGAATAAGTCTGTGGAGGTTCTGATTCATTCCCTGCTCAAAGATTCTGTCGATACACTTCTTGTCACTTCAAGTTAGGACCCCTCCACTCACTCCGATCACACACCCAAACCTAAACCTGCCTCCTTGCTTCAGACTCCAGAGCTGTATCCGCCTCTTGCTCTCAGATGTGACATAAATGCTTTCCCTTCCATATGAGGGCATAACTCAGTGTGAGTCGATAGGTTAAAAAAAACACATGTGCTATTCAGTTTATGTACAGAACAGAACTCTCTTCCATGATAGAAAACCATAATCTTTAAAAGATGGTCACTATAGGAGCGCCTGGCTGGCAACTCTTGATCTCGAGGTTGTAAGATCAAGCCCCATGTTGGGTGCAGAGATTACTTAAAAATAAAATCTTAAAAAAAAAAAAAAGATGGTTACTGTAGGCTTAGAAGGAAAAAAAAAAAACAAACTCTACCCCTAATCTCCTTGCTAAGTACCTGCTGCATGGGTTGGGACTTATTAAAGTACTTACAGGAATTCCATTAATGTTAAAATTAAAATTCCTTTCTTCAGAACATTCACGTAGTGAATAGCGACAAACACTCAGCATGCATTTATGAAGATTTTCAACTAGGAGCAACACCATCCTTTAATCCAATCCAGCTTGGCAGATGCTGCCAAAGCAATGCTGAGATTGTCTCATCGGGATTCACTAGGCCTGAGAATGTTCTGTGTTAAAAGATGGGTGCCAGGAAATGCAACAAAAACTTTGTGAAGTTAATACGAATGGGCAAAAATGCTACAGCTGCTATTTATAGTCTTTTTTTCTTTGATGAAAATATTGGTCAGTCCAAATCCTCTTAATGCTATAGGTCTGTTTTCTCCAGCATTTTATTTATTTTTTTTTTTGTAAAGATTTTACTTATTTATTTGACAGAAAGAGAGAGCATGAGCAGGGGGAGCAGCAGGCAGAGGGAGAAGGAGAAGCAGGCTTCCCGCGGAGCAGGGAGCCCGATGCGGGGCTCCATCCCAGGACCCTGGGATCATGACCTGAGCCAAAGGCAGACGCTTAACAGACTGAGCCACCCAGGCTCCTCCAGCATTTTATTTTTTTTTTAAAGATTGTATTTATTTAGTTGAGAGAGAGCCAGCCCACAAGCAGGGGGGCGGGGCAGAGGAAGAGGGAGAAGAAGACTCCCCGCTGAGCAAGGAGCCCGATGGGGGGCTCGATCCCAGGACCCTGGGATCATGACCTGAGCCGAAGGCAGATGCTTAACCGACTGAGCCACCCAGGTGCCCCTTCTCCAGCATTTTAAATTAACAAGATGGCTTTATTGAATGATGGTACTTTCTAGGTAGTTGAGTCACCGTGGAATATGGCATCATCCCCCAAAATGTAAAAACGGAATGCAAATGAGGTCAGCATGCAAGTTTGTCCAGGCCAGAACTCGGCCATCGATGGGAACCAAGAGACCAATGATAGAAAATGATGTGTTCTCCTTTGGAATTAGGTGTCAAAAGCTAGGGCTGTCCTCAGGCAGCTTTAGACTCCTGTCCTACTCTACCTAGCCCCCAGGAATTCATACAGATATTTTTTAAACTTATCACACATTGAGCTTAAACAATGGGATCACAAAATTGACCGGAATGATGTCTGCTTCTACTCTCCTGGGTACTAACTGGTACTAACTGACAAACTGCTTCATCTTGGTGTCTGGCTTCTGGGTATTCACCGCTGATGCCTTACCTGACTTTGACATCAAAGTCTTAGTCCAGGCTGCTGTAACATACCACACACTGGGGGCTTAAACACCAAACATTTATTTCTCACGGTTCCAGAGGCTGGAAGTCCCAGATCAGGGAGCCGGCCTGACCAGACTCGTGGTGAGGGCTCTCTTCCTGGTCATGTCCTCACACAACCTTTTCTTGGTCCACGCACCCAGAGAAAGAGGAGAGAGACAGAGAAACAGAGAGACAGAGAGAGGAAGATCTCATATCTCTTCCTCTCTTTAGAAGGGCACCAATCCCATCATGGAGGCTCCAGGCTCATGACTTCATCTCGCCCCAGTTACCTCCCAAAGATCCCCGCTTCAAATACCATCACGTGGACAGTTAGGGCTTCAACATGTGAATTTGGTGGTGGTGGGGGACACAAATATTCAGTCCCTAGCAACATACTGCTGTCCTGTCTCCATCGGCAGCTTCTTCGTTCTCCACCGCAGATGAATGCTGGCCTTGGCGAATGAGCAGCTTGCTTCAACCTCCTTCCCAGTGTAACTGAAGGTAAATGGACACTGGGACCTTTGGGGAAGCATATATTATCCATACTTTCCGTAGCACTGTGGAGTGCTTCCCCAAAGGTCCTCACCTTTCCCTTCAATTGCTGGGCTCTGGGTCTGTGAACTGACTCAGATCTGGAAACCGGACGAACGATCATGACTTTCTGTTGCAGCCTTTTGCTCCCCACGTTTAACTTTCTCGGGGGTTTACAAGTCATCTCTCACCCAAGTTGGCTACGCTCTCTCTTGTCCCTAAGAATACCACATCTATTAACTGTCGCTACACAAGACATTCTGGTTGGGACTCCAGCTTTGCGGCCCAGATGAGTCTACTCAAGGTGCCATATCAAAGTACCACAGACTGGGGGACTGAACAACAGAAATGTATTTCTCACAGTTTGGGAGGCTAGAAGCCTGAGACCGAGGCGTCAGCAGGGTTGGTTTCATCTGAGGCCTCTCTCCTTGGCTTATAGATGGCTGCCTTCTCCCTGTGTCTTCACATGGTCTTCCCTCTGTGTGTGTCTGTGTCCTAATCTCCTCTTCTTATGAGGACACCAGTCATATTGGATTAGGGCCTCTGCGACCTCGTTTTACCTTAGTTATCTTTTCAAAAATGCTATGTCCACACACAGCCATTTGAGGTACTAGGGGTTGGGAAGGACACAGTTCAGCTCATGACAAGGCCTCTTACGATAATTATTTCCATCTTGCCTAGGTCAGTTAAATACCATCATTGGCTTCTGCTATTCCAGAATCTTCACTGATACAAAGGGGCCCAGGACTACCACAGCATCTCCTACTGTCAATCCTGGTCTACAGAAGACAACCACCATTGACCTTCTCAGCCAAACTGGTGCCCCTGCTTTACCAGTGCATTCTTGTGAAGGACTGTCTTCTGGGCCTTCCCAGGGAACCTAGCCAGGTGGCAGATTATCTGGGCTCACAGTATAATTTCATTATAATATTGCCACATCCCTGATACCTTGAACTTCCTGACTCATTCCCCAATATCTAATCTGTTCTAGCATGTCCACTTCATCGATTACAGCCATTGTTGGTCCTCCCCACTCCCGTGTTCTCCAGCTTCAAGCAGCTATCCCAACAGTATTAGTCCTGGCTCCACAGGTCATTGCCAGGACATTAAACTTGAACCATGGGAGAGTGTTCCTGTGTCAGTGAGTTCTCTCCTTTCCACCCTTCCATTGCTTCTCCTGGGCAAACCCAACAGTCCTAAGGTAGGGGCAGGCCCAGGCCCAGCCCCAGACCCAGCGCTACCCATTCCCTGTTATACTCAGTGGATAAGGACAGCGGTCAGCTGGGAAATCACTATTTATGGAAAATGGGAGGGTCTCTGTGGGCCCTTCAAGAGGAAACCATGGACCCTTAAGAACCTGGATGAGAGGAAGGTAGCCCCTGATATCATGATGAAGTAGGACATGTCTATGAGAAGGCTTGGATTCAGAAGCTGCTGGTCCAGAACTAAGCTCCTTACCTTCCCTTTGCCCCTTTTGGTCCTCTTGCTGGTTACCCCACGGTCCCCCCACTCATCCCGAGTGCTCCTCACGCCCGCACTCTGACTGGTCCCTCATAGACAGTCACCAAATCCATTCTGCCCTGGTTCTCACTTCAGTGGGTCCCCTTTTCTCCCGCCCCGAGTCACCAGCCTCAATTCCAGTCACCTGCCCTCCTTAGCCCTGGGATTGCAGATGCCCTGCCACCAGGGCCCAGCTGATTCTGGAAACTCTTTTTCTTTTCCTGCTGTTGGTGTTTCTCTATGCCCGACGGCAGCTGAGAGCCTGTTGTCGTCATATAGTCAAAGGTAACAATTAGACTTCCACAAAACCACTCGTTTAGGACACAACCACTCGTGCCAACAAAGGACGTGTGAATCTTGAAAGTTCTGCTTTGGAATTAAAGCCTGATGTTTGCTCTGCTCTTTAGTTTGGGTGGATGACGTTCCTCCCTCAGACTAAAGACAGACAATTACTGAATGAGCCACCAGGGGGCAAAACTGCTTTAGTTTAGTAAATAACAATCGTCTCTTAGGACAAAAGTGTGCACCGTTCCGTGATGAATCAAACTAGCTCACTATGACTTACACAATGGAAAATATAAATAAACCAAGAGTAGAAAATAAAAGTCACCTGGGGGCGCCTGGGTGGCTCAGTTGTTAAGCACCTGCCTTCGGCTCAGGTCATGATCCCAGGGTCCTGGGATCGAGCCCCGCATTGGGCTCCCTGCTCGGCGGGAAGCTTGCTTCTCCCTCTCCCACTCCCCCTGCTTGTGTTCCCTCTCTCACTCTGTCTCTGTCAAATAAATAAATAAAATCTTTTAAAAAAATAAAAAATAAAAAAATAAAAGTCACCTGATGTCCCGTACCTCAGATGACCACTCAGAATATTATGGCATTTGGCTCACGTTATTTTTCCCCTTTTACCTAAATGTAAATAAAATATTTTAAATGTGGTATTTCTCTACATACTATCTTGTTTTCACTATGTAACAAAATCTTATAAAAATCTTTCCTAGGTGTGATTTATCCTTTTATGGCATTATTTGCTATTGCTTAATTATTACCAAAAAAATCATTCTTCATTGTGGTTAAATCTCTGTGCATACAGAAGGGGAGGAAAAATAATTTTCCTTCTAACTTTCTAGATTCTTAATTGAGATTCCCCCCTCCCCCTAATAAAAGACAGATTAACAGAAGAAAAACAAATACGTTTAATAATATGTATATCTCCTGTGTACATGGCAAAGGCCCAGGAAAACAGTCATTCCCCTCAAGTGGTCCAAGCTACCACATTAAATACCGTCTCCAGCTAAAGACAAAAGATGTTGGGGGTCGGGGCCTGCCAGTGACAGGAGGCTCTCAGGAAAAGCACAGTAAACAAGGGCAAGGTTAGTTATGCAGATTTAAGTTGCTGTCTTTCCCTTTGATAAGAGTTTCTGGAGATTCAGAAACATCCCCTTCCTTCTTCCTGGTACAGCTAAGGAGACACCCTTACAAATGGAGATTTTCCTTATACATGTGAATGTCTCTGGGCGCCGGGCTGGTTCAGTCGGAAGAGCGCGCAGCTCTTGACCTCGGGGTTGTGAGTGGGAGCCCTACGTTGGGCGTAGAGATTACTTGAATAGATACATAAACTTGAAAATAAATAAACATAAACATCTCTTACAAAAGGGTAACTTCTCCTGGGTCTTTCCCAAGCGTCTCCAGTGTCTGCAGCCTCTCAAAAATAAGCAGCCCCAAAGAAATATGCCAAAGAGGCGTATTAGGGGGTAGCAAACTCTGCTCCCCCCAACAGCATTGATAAGCCCTTCATTTTAGGTTATCAGTGACTAGAAGAGGAATTGCTAGCTCAAAGGCGATGTGATCCTCTTAGGTTTGGGACACGCATTGGCCAAGTTGCTTTCCACCAAGAGGGTGACAAACACTCTTCCCAGAAGTGTGAGAGAATGCTGTTTTGGCCCTGTCATTTACAACATGGTTCCTATTGTTAAAAAACAAAATTGAACCAGGTGAATTTTAAAGATCTAGTTGGCTTTATCACATGATTTATGAATCGGGCAGCATCCCATCTAGCAACCAGAAAGGAGCTCCAGAAGACTACAGAAAGGGAAAGGTCTTTTAAAGGCAGAGGGAGAGGAAAAGAGGAAATTATTAGCAAAGAACCCATTGTTTTAGGCAAGGTCACCCTCCTAAAGGGAGCGGAAAGGGTCTATCAGTGAATTTCCTAGTGCTGACCAGGAAATTCCCATGTTGGCTGGCTAAAGGTTACATTCCTAGGATGGTTGAAACTGCAGTCAGGTTAGGTATTAAGTCTTGGTTTACTGACTTGGGGTCTGAGTTTAAGTGGCTCCATTACGGCTCTGTGGTTTTCTTTGTAACATTACCTTTTGAAATCTGTGCCGGTGTGACAGGCGACATATTATGCCATCGTTTTTTAAAATTGTACCTCTTCAACAATCAAATGTAAAAGAAATATTTATTGAGCATTGATTCGGTCTCACGCTCTGTACCCTGGGAACCCGGCAGGGAATAAGACAGGTACTGTTCCACTCTCCCAGTCTCAGGTTCTAGGGAGATGGGGCATGCCTCAACCAAAGTCAACCAATAAACCGGAAGTCGTGGGTTAGAGAGGAAATCAACAGGGCAGCGTGTAATAGAGCGTAAGGGGCGTGTTCTTTGGCTACTGTTGGGAAGAAAAAAAATTCTTTTCACCTTCTAGGTTCTTTGGCTGCTCTAATAATTCAACTGATGTAAGACAGATGTAAAACTAGATTTCTAAACAGAGCAAGCAAGCCTAACTAAGAGAATCTCTCTCAAAATAGGGTCAGGAGGGGCGCCTGGGTGGCTCAGTCGTTAAGCGTCTGCCTTTGGCTCAGGTCATGAACCCAGAGTCCTGGGATCGAGCCCCGCATCGGGCTCCCTGCTCGGCGGGAAGCCTGCTTCTCCCTCTCCCACTCCCCCTGCTGTGTTCCCTCTCTCGCTGTGTCTCTCTCTGTCAAATAAATAAAATCTTTAAAAAAAAAAAAAAAGGGTCAGGAGGCCATAAGGGAGGAGGAATTTATGCATGCCCTCAGTGGGAGAAACTATTAACTTGTAAAACCTTTTCAGCCAGGTGCAGCCCTCACCTCCTCACCAGGGCAACTAGATTATCCGCATTCTTCACTTCGAAAGCCAATGCGCTTTAACAAATTTCAGTCCCTTGTTTGCAAATAAAACCAACCAATCCCAGTTAACCTAGTTTCAATCCCTGTTTTGCATGAAGGAACTAAATGAGAGCTACACTTGTCACTTTTCGCCTTTTTAACTCTGCCCCCTCTTTGTCTTCCTCGGAACATGAATCTGGTTTCAACCAGAATCAGTGTCTCCCGAATTGCAATTTTAATTGCCCAAATAAATGCCCATTTGCTTATATTTTCAGTGGATTCTTTCTCGGTTGAGGCAGGTTTAAACAGGAGAAAAACAGAAGTTTAATAACATGTTTTTAAAAAGAAAACCACAGGCCCAAACTGGTGTCACTTAGACCGAGTTCCCAAACTGGGGCTTAATACCTGATCTAACTGCAGTTTCAGCCTTCCCCAGAAATGTAGTTCTAACTGGTCAGTCAGGACTTTTGCAGTCAGCGCCAAGGAGTTGGCCTCCTGGGTCCTCCATTCCCCAAAGAAAGATGAGGTAATCTGCCTGATAAGACCCCTTGCTTTTCCCAACCTAAGGGAAAGCCACCTGGCCTGGAACAATCCTTTTTTTTTTCTTCTAGTGACTTCTTGCCCCACCCTCCTATTAAAACCTTCCACTTTGCCCTCTAGATGGGATGCTGCCCGATTCGTGAATCATTTAATAAAGCCAATTAAATCTTTAAAATGGACTCGGTTGAATTTTTGTTATTTAACAGTGTGTATCTCTGTGTATGTGGCAGAGACCCAGGAAACTGGAGTAACTCTCCAAAATGGCTGAAGCCATCACCTTAACTATCACCTTCAGCTAAAGACAAAAGAAGATGTTGGGGGTGGGGCACCTGGCTGGCTGACTCAGTCGTGAGACTATGTGACTCTTGATCTCAGAGTCATGAGTTCGAGCCCCACGTTGGTGTAGAGATTACTAAAAAAAAAAAAAAAAAAGTAAACAAAAAAAAAGAAGATGTTGGGATGGGGAGTCAGTTTGGGGAGGCTACCGGGAAAAGCTCAGTAACCAAGGGTAAGGTTGTTACGCAGATTTAACTCATTACCTTCCTCATTGATAAACAGTTTCAGGGCGCCTGGGTGGCTCAGTCGGTGTAGCGTCTTAAGCATTTGCCTTCCGCTCAGGTCACGATCACAGGGTTCCTGGATCAAGCCCCATATCGGGCTCCCTGCTCAGTGAGAAGTCTGCTTCTCCCTCCCCCTCTGCCCCTCCCCCGCCTCATGAGCGCTCTCTATCAAATAAATAAATAAAAGGTTTTTTAAAAAATAAACAAGTTTCTGGAGATTTAGAGCCATCCCCCACCTCTTCCCGGTACAGCCAGGGAGACACTCTTAAAATGGAGATTTCCCTTATAAATGTAAATGTCCCTACAAACGGGGAACTTCTACTGGTTTTTCAGAACTTCTGTGTCTGCAAACTCTCAAAAATAATCAACTCATAATAAATATGCCAAAGGGTCATATTTTGGGGTGGCAAAACTTGCTTCCCCTTACTACCGATGAAGTTAAAACGGTGCCTCCCCTTACGCTCCTCAGCTACCCTGTTTCTTCCTTTGTGAACTGGGGTGTGGTGGGGGGTGGGGGTAAAGGGAAGCTGACAAGAAGCTTGCAGTCATCATAACGATGTCCTACATCTTGTAAAGAGCACACTCCACTCCTCCACCATCCTCTCTGGGCTGGCGACAATGAAATGCTGAGGTGGCCTCGTAGCAGTAGGAGGCCTGTTCCCTGTCTCACCACAAAAGCAGACAGCAGCTGGGCAGGCCCAGTAGAGGTACACACCCCCTCCAACACGCATGCGCGCACACACCCCCCCTGAGGTACGCCATTGCTTGTGACAAGGGATGGTCAGAAGGAAATGATCACCCCAAGGCCCTGAGCAGAAGCTCTGGGCTCTCCCTTCATCCTTACACAGACTCACAGGCCGGACACTTCAAGCCTGGACATTTGCGATTATAACGGAAGCACACACTCTAATTGTGGAAAACTCGTAACGTGTGAGGAAGCCTTCTGCCTCCAAAATACCTCTCCCACAAGCCTCCCCTGTCACTGCCTTTTCCCTGAATTCCTGAGTAGTCAGGAGACATGGTGAGCTCTGGAGGGTAACCCCACGTCCTAGACAGTTTACTTCAACATTTACTACGTTTAGGACTGACTCCTTCACCCTAAACTGGCATTGGGTCTGGAAGTCTTGCTTGAGGAGGACATGCTTTTTCACACCCATAATTTTTGTTTTGGTTTGGTTTGGTTTTTTGTTTTGTTTTTTTCACACCTATAATTTTTTTTTTTTTTTGATTTGCTACAAAACAACTTCATAGCAACAGCAAGGGAAGTCATTGTATGAAGAATGAGAACAAGGCCACGATCCCACCCTATTAATGTGTCAAGTGGGTTCATTTTCCCTGACCTTTTCCTTTGGGGGCATGCCTTCTTCATGCGATGTGAATGACAAGTAGCTTCTAGAAGGTTTGAGTACCTGTAGCTATTGGTGGTAGTGTCAAAGATAGACAAAGGCAGACATTAGAATGGTAGAGACAGATCTTAATCAGTAAGATACTATTGCAACAGGGAAAGGAGGTGAGCGTGAACTGAACTCAGCTTCCATTTGTACGGAGGTGACCTGACCAGGCGTTTTAAAGGGAGTATGAAAAGTAGGATGGCAGTAAGTGGGGACTCATTACTCATGGGGCGCCTGGGTGGCTCAGTCGTTAAGCAGCCGACTCTTGGCTTCGGCTCAGGTTATGATCTCAGGGTCGTGGGATCGAGCTTCCTAGTTGGGCTCTGCGCTCAGCGGGGAGTCCGCTTGAAGATTCTCTCCCTCTGCCCCTCTCCCCGCCCCTCAGTACCCCCTCTCTAAAAAATAATAATTTAAAAAAATGGGAAGTGGGGGAAGGAAGGTTGGTCCATATGAAACCCATCTGGACTTATTAACTGGTCCCTATCAAGGTTAGCCCTTATCTCTCACACAGACTGGGAGACAGGGGCCCTATCTTTAAGTGCTGACTGGAACAGGCAGTAAATGCTTTTCGAAGCCTTGAGTTTTCTCATGCAGGCACTTTAAGGGGGACTAGGTTCATCTTAGGGATGAGGCCTTGAGCTGTTAGAAACTATGTTGGTGTTTGTTCACTGTGGTGCCTAAATGGGGTGTCTCTCTTGATCGGATGGGGGCCCCCAAGTGTGGGGCGACAATCGAGTGGAAGCTGGTGGTGCAGGCAGTGAAAGGATTCACCTGAGGCACAGCAAAGGAGATAGAAGTTTATCGAATACCCTACAAGGGAGCTCTGGGCAGGACAGCAGAAGAGAGGCTGCCTGCCATGAGGCAGTGGGTGGGGGCCGTTTTTAAATCGGGGAGGATGGGGGGTATGGCGACCAATGGAATTCTCCCTTTTTTGGTAACTGTGCCTGGTTGTAAGTAGCCCATTGGTCAGTGAGGGCCTATGGGTACTTCCGGGTGGGTCACCTGAGGGGCCCGCCTGGATTCAGCCAGGGGGTGGCTGTGGGCCTTTCTGCATTCCATTGCTCAAACCTGTTGCCTAAAAGCAGCCTCCACATTCACTTCTTTATAGACCAAGGTGGAGGCCTAAGCAAGAAGAGGGCTCAGAAGAGCCTGGCTAGAATTTGGTCAAGGGGGAAACCTCTGTTAGCAGACCATGCGGCTTCAGTGGGGTATAACATTGATCCCAAGCCCACAAGACAGAGCAATTGAGTTATTCATTGACTGTTGCTCTGAGAGTACTTTATATGTATTCTGGATAAAAGGCCTTTGTCAGGTGATTTGCGGTATTTTCTCCTGGTTTGTGTCTGTTGGGACAGGCAATTCACCACGGGCCATGTGTGTCCCTGCATAGTCTTGCTGGGCGAGGCTCTAACCACCATTTACCCTGACCATTTCTCACGCTGAGGGGCACGCTGTCATACCCCCGACAAAGAGCAGGCCCACTTCTGGTTGTTATAAAAGCAGCGAGTCCCCCGAGCTCAGTGTCTTCCCTGTAACACAGTCCGTGGTCTATATAGGCACCCATGACGGGCCCTTTGCATCGCCCCCGTGGGCCCTGGGCGCATAGGGACTGGCCCAAGCATCATACAGACACTCTGGCTACTACTTTTACGGTGAATAATGAAGCGCCTTGTCTCAGATTCTGCAGCCTGTGTCTTCTGCCGGCATCCACGGAACAAGAACAGGCTAAGCTGATAGTGTGTAGGTAGGATAAAATCTCAGAGCCCGCACAGTGCTTGATAGTTCTGGTGATGAGGATGAGAAGCTGATGGAGGTAGGGATTTCTGGACAAGAGGACGAGGGTCCCCACAAGCCAGGTTAGGGTGTGTGAGAAACCTTCCTGGGATCCAGGAGGGAACACTCTTGCCCAAATGGTGGGCAAGTGAGGAGTAAGGGTGCCCCACTGTCCTTCCTATTAATGAACGTTAGAGGCCAAGTGCTGGGACTGAAAGAAGCCACCTGTTGACACCTGAGTTCTTTTCCTCTCTTTTTTTCCTAGTAGCTACCATCCCAAAAGAAGGTTATCCACACATGCAGGCTATTTACCTTGTAGGCAGTCGTGACCCTCTACCACCTACTTTTTTTTTTAAGATTTTATTTATTTATTTGACACAGAGACAGAGAGAGGGCACAAGCAGGGGGACAAGTAGAGTCCCCGCTGAGCCTGGAGCCCTACTTGGGGCTCGATCCCTAGACCCTGGGATCATGACCTGAGCAGAAGGCAGATGCTTCACCGACTGAGCCACCCAGGCACCCCGCCCCCTACCACCTACTTTTCCTGGGACGTAGTATCCATTTCAGAAGTCACCATTCTCCAGGGCATTTTCAGTTATCACACAATTTCTCCCAGGCTCCATCACAAGATTCCTCCACTGGGCACCGTAGCTCTCCCCCGCCGCCTGCATTTTTATTGGAATACAACTGATGTACAACACTGTATGAGTTTCAGGTGGACAGCATAAAGGTTTGACTTACATATATTGTGAAACAATGACCACAATACGTTTAGTTAACATCTGTCATCTCATGTAGATACAATAAAAAGAAATGGGGAAAAAATGTTTTCCTTGTGATGAGAGAACCCTTAGTGTTAGCGAGCCCTCTTGCTCAACTATAGACCCCAACAGTTACAATCAGAAATAGTCAAGACCACTTAACTCATGCTCAAACTAAAACCCATTGTGCTTATTTCTTATTGCATTTTCTTGAGGCATTGACAATGACCAGAACATTCCAACTGCCACACCAGAAAAGCCCTGATAGTAATGGGATGCCTAGAATACCACACC
This sequence comes from Halichoerus grypus, assembly GCF_964656455.1. Taxonomy (NCBI): domain Eukaryota; kingdom Metazoa; phylum Chordata; class Mammalia; order Carnivora; family Phocidae; genus Halichoerus; species Halichoerus grypus. The sequence goes on along the minus strand of NC_135727.1, from coordinate 16,982,239 downwards.
CAACAGGCCCCCTTCGGTGCCCATGATCATGGGTTGAACACGTACCGACCCCCAGATGCCAGCACCTGAAATAAATTTCTCCCTTTCTCTTTCCCAAACCCTCATCTCTTGAGTTATTGGCTTCTCCTGCGATGAATTTATCTGAGTTTATTGGGCAACAATGTTGGCGAACTCAGCCAGGAGCTGTGCTCTCGATGTGCCCAGCCTCGTCAGGATTCCCCGGTCCAGAGCAGTTGGCCCCGCAGCATGCACACCAGGGCTCACCTGTTCATTTTTCCAGTTAGTGGCTCTGACATATCGGTGAGTAACATTAGGATTTACTCTCTTAACAGCTTCCCTATGAGTCACACACCAGTGTTAGCTGTAGTCCTCATGCTGTATATTACATCCCTAGTACTTATTTGTCTTGTAACTGGAAATTTGTCCCTTTTGACCACCTTCCTCCAATCTCCCCTGCCACCACCCCTGCTTCTGGTAACTACAAGTGTGATCTGTTTTTCCCTAAGTTGGGGACCTTAGTTCTTGATCCCTCTCCTCTGGGTGGGCAGAGCAAGGGATGTTATCATGACAGTGGGACAGCAAGCCATGGAGCCCAAGTTAGAAGGGAATAGGACGATGGTGGCTGATTCAAGGGGTCACCAAAGCTGAAATACACAGTGTCAGAACGAGGGTGCACAGCTTTAGGTAACGAAAACCGTCAGAAGTTCATCTGTTGAGCCCAAATGGGCAGCCACTCAGAATTGAAAGTGATGAACGGCTTTGCTTACTGGTACAGACCTCTCCCTGCCTTCCACACCCCCAGATGGCTGCCTCCTCCTTTACCAGGATTTCAGCCGCTTTAAAAAGGAGTATGTGGGGGGAAGGAACTTGCAGGGAGAGGGACTCAAACTCTTAGGATTGTTGGCAACCAACATCCAAGTCACCATCCCACCTGGTCGTCTGGCAGCAGAGGGCGCTGGTCACAGAGACAGCCCAGGGCTTGAGGTGTCCTGGCTAGAGCAGTGGCCTGTGAGGAGGCACATGGGGAGGAGGCAGATGGGCAGGTACCTCCTGGGGCTAGGAGATGAAGGAGAAAAAGCCTCCAGCCCTTTCCCTCAAGCCGGCCTCCTCCAGTCCTGTCCCCTCCCCCTTCCCTCCTCCCAGCCAGAAAGGCCCAGAGCTGCTGTTCACTCCTTGGTCCATATTCCCATAGGGAACACAAAGAGCCTGAATCCAATTGATAGGGTCTGCGGGGCGCCTGGGCGGCTCAGTCGGTTGAGCGTCTGCCTTCGGCTCAGGTCATGATCCCGGGGTCCTGGGATCAAGCCCCGCATTGGGCTCCGGGCTCCTCAGAACTACTACGAACCAGCAGGACTCAGCTGCTCTCAGAAGTCTGCCCAACCCGCCCCTTGATGAAACTGATCATATTTTTACTGACTCCGGGGCTGTTGCCGATGGCCTAGCCATTTAATCTGCCTCTTGAAAGAGTACACGCTGGTAGATTAAAGACACCCTCTCTTGGGGCACCCGGCTGGCTCAGTTGGAAGAGCATGTGACTCTGGATCTCGGGGTCATGAGTTTGAGCCCCATGTTGGGTGTAGAGATTACTAAAAAAAACCAAAAAGACACCTCTCTTTGGGGTCACAAACTGTGCAAACCAACTATGGACACTTATGGAACTGTCGGGGTCACTCACAGAGATGCCCACAGTAAAGATCCGTTCTCCAGTGAGACCAACCAAAATCAAGCTGCTGATTAAGCCTTCACTACTGAGATTGCCATCGGACGTGGCAACACATCTTTGTGCCCAGGGACTGGGCACAAAGCATAGGACCCTATGTTTCTGATGCAGAAACCAGACTTGTGACTCTTGCAACAAAGGAGGCCACATTGCATGGGCCATTGACCCTGCTCGCTCCTGACAGGTTGACTACATCAGACCTTGGACTGTAGCTCCCAGGGCTACAGATGGTCTCATCACTTTTTTTTCTAAGATTTTATTTATTTATTTGTCAGAAAGAGTAGAGCGCGAGCACAAGCTGGGGGAGGGGTAGAGGGAGAAGCAGGCTCCCTGCTGAGCAGGGAGCCCAATGCGGGGCTCAGTCCCGGGACCCTGGGATCATGACCTGAGCCGAAGGCAGACGCTTAACCGACTGAGCCACCCAGGCGTACCAATGTCTCATCACTTTTGATACGTTTTCAGGTGACGTGTTGCTGTTGTAGTCTGATCAGCTGACTCCCAGCTCTCCAACCCACTTGCAGCCTGACAAATGGTGCACCTTTTTTTCCTCAAGCGTCACCCAGTAATGGGCCAATAGTCAAAAGTATGTGATGCACATTCCGCACTGCATTAGGATCTGATGTTGATGAGCACCAGGACGATGTCTGACTCCACATCCTCTGGGTCCACACACCTTAATGGGCAATTTGGTCACTGAATGCAGCTGTCCCCAGCAAGGGATCTCTTGGCAATGATTAGGGTGAAAGCAGCAGGGGGTGATTGAAGACAAGACGAAGTTATGGGTATTGGGATGGGACATACTGATTATGTGGCCGATTATGTGAAAAGTGCCAACTCTAGTACCTTGAGAGAGAATTCCTGTAGACCTCCAAAGGTGCAAGGATAGGGGGGCAACGAACACTGCTTTTGACCCCGAGATCCGGCATTGCCACCCAAGTCACACAGCAGCTGCCGAGTTCGTAGTCCCCTTCCTCGTGCTATGAAAACACTGTCACCAATGACATGCTGGTCTGAGATTATTTTATCATTCCTGACGCCATGACTGGCAGCTCCTGAAAAGGAACATGATGCGGTGCAGCGTTGTTTCCATCTTATGTCAAGTCATAGGCTTTTCTGACACTCGAGTGGCCTTGGGTTTTGCCATGTATGGATTAAAGCTGCAAATACTTGGTGAACCAAACCCATGGAATGATGACAACAAATCCTGAACTGTGCCTCTTTGGGCTCTATGTTTGTACGTGGGGGCGGGTGGGCCATGGATTATCTCTCCACTGGGGATAGGGACTGCTTTTTGGCCCATCTCTTGTCCCTTATAATTATTGACAAAGACACTGAAGATCATCAGGATAGCTAAGCTCCCTTATGTGTGATGGATACTAGTCTGGCCTTAGACTATATCCTTACAGTCTAAAAGAAGAGCTAGCAGTCCCCTGGGACTTTTCTAGAGTTGGGTGAGACCAGGACTCTGGGAGGCAAGGAGGAGGTCGCTCCTGCCAAGCGGTCTCATCCTGCAGCTTGGAGTTCTGTTGAAAATCCTTTATGAGATAAATTAAGCAGATTCGATCCCAGACGCTGTTGGTCTGATTAATCAGGGTGGCATGCTGATATAAAACTTCAAATTTGGCTAAGAATGTGATGGGCTAAAGGGTGCCGTGTTGGGAGAGGCAATCCACCGTGGGCCGTGAGTGCTTTCGCGCATTTTTTGCCTGGCATGCCAAGACTGGAAGACCCTGACTGCTCTTTGCCTGGCCATTTCTCAGGATTGTTTTTGCATCACGGCCTTGAGGGATGAGGTGATGTCTTCCCCTACACAGAGAGGGCTTGTTTCCACTTGCTCTAAAACCAGTGAATTCCCCAAGCTTGCTGTTCCTCTCCTATAATGTAGCCCACTGCACGTGCCAACACCCATGATAGGTCCACTGCATCACCTCCGTGGGACTTAGGGAGCACGGAGAACCAGCATGAGCCCTCCTCAGATCCTCTGGCTGTTGCTTTGCCAGGAGTAACAAGGTCATTTTCTCACACTCAGGAATCTCGTGTCTTTGCCAATATCCACGAAGCAGTAACAAGTTAAACTTTCAGCTGATAAGTAGGGTAAAATCTCAGATTCTGTACAATTCCTGACAATACCTAGTCTTTTCAATTCCTTACCAGTGACCTCTAAAGAGCACAAGTTTTTAATTTTGATAAAGGCCAATCTATCAATTGTTTCTTTTGTGGATCGTAGTTTTATGTCACAGATAAAAATTCTTTGCCCAATACCAGGTCACACACAGCTTTTCCTGTGCTTGCCTCTAAGAATTTTTACAGTTTGGGGGCACCTGGGTGGCTCAGTCAGTTGAGCGTCTGACTCTTGGTTTTGGCTCAGGTCATGATCTCAGGGTCGTGAGATGGAGCCCCGCATCGGCCTCCGCACTCAGCACAAAGACTGCTTGTTCCTCTCCCTCTGCTCCTCCCCTGTCCTCACTCTTTCTCTCTCTCTCTCAAATAAACACATAAATAAAATATTTAAAAAACTAAATAATTTATAGCAGCAATGTCCACAATAGCCAAACTATGGGAAGAGCCCAGATGTCCATCAACAGATGAATGGATAAAGAAGAGGTATACGCACAATGGAATATTACTCAGCCATCAAAAAAATGAAATCTTACCGTTTGCAACGACATGGTTGGAACTAGAGGGTATTATGCTAAGCAAAATAAGTCAATCAGAGAAAGACAATTATATGATTTCACTCATACGTGGAATTTAAGAAACAAAACAGAGGATCATAGGGGAGGGAAAAATAAAGTAAGACAAAATCAGAGAGAGAGACAAACCATAAGACTCTTAACTCTAGGAAACAAACCGAGAGTTGCTGGAGGGAGGTGGTAGGGGGAGGGGGATAATTGGGTCATAGGCATCAAGGAGAGCACTTGATGAAATGAGCACCGGGTGTTACATGCAACTAATGAATCACTAAACTCTACTTCTGAAACGATCAAAAAAAAGTAAAAATAAATAAATAAAATCTTTAAAAAAGAATTTTTACAGTTTATGTTTTACATTTAGATTTATAATCCAGTTTGGATGAATTTTTGAATAAGGTGTCATTTTGAGGTCAAGGTGTAATTTTTCTTTTTCTTTTTTTGCCTTTTGACGTTCAGTTATTTCAACATGTTTGCTAAAAGGCTATCCTTTCTCCATCAAATTGCTTCTTCGTCTTTGTAACATATTGGTTAGCCATGTGTGTGTAGGTCGATTTCTGGACTGTATTTTGTTCCATTGATATGTGTGTTTATCTCTTCTTCAATACCACACTGTTACATTATAGTATGATAATTTACAAAATAAAACAGATAAAATACAAACATAAGACTTGATCCTATTTCTGCTACAGAATGTGTTTCCTGCAGCGTGGAAGGAGAGTATAATTCATATTCCATACTGTATGATATTGTCATACTGCATCATACTGCATACCTATAAACCAGTGAGCTCATGAAATATTAAATACCTAGATGGTTGGGTTATAAGTGCTTTATATTATGCAGAAACCTTTGGTGTTTTTGTGACATTTGGAAAAATTGGTTTGGATGAGATGGTAAGCATTATTATTTTTCCCATTTAAATTAAGAAAAGATAGAGTTCTGCTATCCAAAACTGTGGCCTCCAACATGTTTTCAGTAATAGTTTAGACTCAAATAATGATGAGTGCATATACAATTTTTTTCCACACTTAAAATTCTAAATAACAACAATGATAGCAATAATAATGATGGGGTTCAGGGGCGCCTGGCTGGCTCAGCTGCTACAGCGTGCAACTCTTGACCTTGGGGTTGTGGGTTCAAGCCCCACGCTGGGTGTAAGGATGACTTTTTTAAAAAAAAAAGATGGGGTTCAGGGCAGTCTGCCCCAAAATATGCCACTTTGGCATATTGATTATTTTGAACTAAAGTTACTTAAGAGGGGGGAGGCAGAGGGAGGGAAAGAATAAAGTTACTTAAGAAACAGCCAGTGCAAGGACACTCTGACCCTCCTCTGAAAACAGGAAATCAGTCTCCCATGTGGAAGGTCCCCTCCCTGTACCAGGAAGATAGAAGGCATCCTTATCACCAGAAGCAGGGAATTCAGAGCCAAGAAGGCTTTATAAACAAACCCTGTCACTTCACCAATTTATTACCCTAAGCCCAAGCTTCTTTGTCTCATCAATTCCTCACAAATTTATTGTTTCTTCGTTTAAAGGTATAAAAGCTGCCTCCTTGGTCACTTCCTTGAGTCTTGTGTTTTTAGGAACCCCTGTATGTATGAAATTAAATTTGTTTTTCTCCTGTTAATCTGTCTTATGTCAATTTAATTATTAGATTAGGCAATGAATCTAGAAGGGAAGAAGGGAAAACTTTTCCTCTCCCATAATATCATGCTCCCACTTAACATAGTACAACTATTCCCTGTACAAAAGAAATCACTCCCGACTTCTTCCCAACAGGGGATGCCCAATGTCTTGTGAATTATCACATCCAGCTCTAAATTCAAGATTGTTGAGGGGCGCCTGGCTGGCTCAGTCAGTAGAGCATGTGATTCTTGATCTTGGGGGTCCTGAGTTCAAGCCCCACGTTGGGTGTGGAGCTTACTTAAAAAAAGAAAATTTAAAAAAGATTGTGGTTCAATGTTCATTTTTCTTTAAGTTTGTCACAATCATGTACTGATATTCTGTAATTTGTGCACTAAATTGTGAAGTTCAACTACCATCAACATACCCTATATAAGGGACAGGGCGAAGAGAATATGTTGACATACCCACAACACACACACACACACACACACACCCCAAAATAAGGAAAAAAGAAAATAGGAGTAGCTACTTCCATTTTGTTTCTGAAACTAGTTACAAGGCCATAGTTGGTATTTATAACTTTTCTTCTACTACCCCTTCTGTTTCTCTTGCCCTCAGCCAGTTTCTCGGCTACCAAGTTCTCTTTGCCTGGCGGACCAAGGTAAAGCTCCATCTCTGAGAGATGTGAGCCCTTTGTAGTGCTGCCTGGATGATGTTGCTGTAATCTTTCATTAACTTTGACCACTGAACACCGCAGGATTAGGAGGGGGGCTCCGAGTCTCGGGCTTAATCCTCCCTGCCTGCATGAAGAGCAACCAAACATCCCTTGATGATCAGGATCAATCACACCAATCAAACTCCCATCTTTCCTGTTGGTCCAGTGACATGTGGAGCTTAGATACTAAATAGCTCGACTGCAGTCTCAACATCCATTCATTTCCATGGAGTCATGGTCATTTCTCCTGGTAGACTGATCCTCAGACCTCTAAGTCCACAAAGGCTAAAATCAAGGCAACAGGAAGAAACTACTTGCAAATGGATGTTGAACAGGCAACCCACTGTTCCAGATGATAAAAAGTAAGATATGACCAGGGTAAGGTATGACCTGTGTGAATTCTGTTGAGCTCTTTCTTGCCTTCTTTTGCTGTAAAATGAGTTCCGTGGTGAGAAGCAGCGTTGAATGGGATATCATGATCGCAAGCATGCCCATGAAAGCGGTATCAGCTGAGATACTGCGGGCAGGGAAGGCGAATCCACACTGCAGTCCCCTCCACGATGGAAGGGGCCCGATGTCATCACCCTGCCCCCAGATGGCTAGTTGGAGCCTCCTCCCACCGCAAGAAAATGATATATATTGGGGCTGTGGCATTGGCCTCTGCTATCGGCAGGTTGGAATTGGACACTAACTGTTCTGATGGCTAGATCAGCTTCGGTGAGGGGAAGTCCCTGTGACTGAGCCTCCGTCCCTGCAACTTTGTACATGGGCCCCCGAGCAAGCTTCAGAATGGTTGGGGGAAAAGGCTGACATTCTTAATGCAAGTCATCTTGTTCACATGATTATTGAGTCTTCATCCCAGTTGATGAACTCTGTTGGGCATTTATATGGAACACAAATGTGTTTATACCCTGTGGCCATCCCTAGAGGGCCAACCACATATTACTTTTCCCAAACCTTCTTGTCACCAATACTATAAATTTTGTTCTTTCCAAGTCCCTGAACATCAAACAGTGTAGAGCCATTACCTTAGGCCATTTCTCCTTCCAAGCAAAGTGAACAACCAGATATACCACTTGAAACGATGTTCTCAGGGAAGGATGATAGGGGATGGTCCCAGGGTCCTGGGATGGAGCCCGGCATCCGCATCGGCATCGGCATCGGGCTCCCTGCTCAGTGGGGGGCCCGCTTCTGCCCCTCCCCCCCTGCTCACGCTCTCTCTCTGTTTTAAATAAATAAATAAATTCTTAAAAAAAAAAAGAAACTATGTTCTCAGGGAAGATTTTGGGCTGTCTGTGCGGGGCTGTGATGTCACGGCTGTATGCTTCTGGCTACGGCCTGTCTGTCATGCGAGCTGGACTTATATAGCTTTGGTTTTTGTCGTTGTTGTTTTTGTTTTTTTAAGATTTTATTTATTTATTTGACAGAGAGATAGAGAGAGAGCACAAATAGGCAGAGAGGCAGGCAGAGGGAAAGGGAGAAGCAGGCTCCCCGCTGAGCAGGGAACCCAACGCGGGGCTCGATCCCAGGACCCTGGGACCATGACCTGAGCTGAAGGCAGACGCTTAACGACTGAGCCACCCAGGCGCCCCTGGACTTACACAGCTTTGAATCATCTCTTCAAACAACTGGTGTGATAGTTAATTTTCTGTGTCAACTTGACCGGGCTGAGGGAGGCCAAACAGCTAGTAAAACATCATTCTGGGTTTGTCTATGAGGGTGTTTCTGGAAGGGATTAGCATTTGATTTGTGACTAAAGGATCACCCCTCACCGATGGAGGCTAGCAGCTGCCAATCCTTCGAGGGCCTGAATGGAACAGTAAGGCGGAGAGAGGGAAAATTCACCCTTCTTGAGCTCAGGTGTCCGTCTTTTCCTGCCCTCAAACACTGGATAAAGTTCCTGGTTCTCAGGCCTTTGGACTCGGACTAAAATTCCACCACCAACTTTCCTGGTTCTCCAGCTTCCAGACAGTAGATTGTGGAACTTCCTGGCCTCCATAACCTTGTGTGTGAGACGATCCCTATAATAAATCTCCTCTTATATATCTACATGTATCCTATTGGTTCTATTTCACGAGAGAACCCTAAGACAACTGGTTAGGGAGAGGTCCCTGGATTAGTCTGCGAGGGCTGCCATAACTATGTATCACAGACGAGGTGGTTTAAAAAGCAGAAATTTATTTTCTCATAGTTCTGGAAGCTGAGAAATCAGACCTAAGATATCGGCAGAGTCGGTTTCTTCCAAAGGCCTCTTTCCGTGCATCTTCACACAATCTTCCCTCTGGGCCTATCTGTGTCCTAATCTCCTCTTCTTATAAGAACACCAGTCCTGTTGGATTAGGGTCTACCTCAGTGACCTCAATTCACCTTAATTACCTGCCTAAAGGCCTTATCTCCAAATACAGTCACATTCTGTGATACTTGACATTGGGACTTCAACATACGAATAGCAGGGACACAAGGCAGTCCATTCCAATCCCCATGAAACCACAACTGTGGGCGGAGAAAGGGAAGGCAGTGTGGCAGACAAAGTCACCCCAGGAGAGTAAACCGCTGCTCATGGACCTTACCTGTCTCTCCATAACCTGCTGAAGGCCAAGTTGTATATATCACATCTATTTCAAGATCCCCCTGTACTCTTCACTAGCCAAACAGGTAGGTCAAACAGGGAGGTGATAGGGCTTACTACCCTGGAAGTTTTCGCCTTGATGGTGGCCCTAATTTCTGGGAGCCCTCCATGCCTGTAGTACTGGTTTGGGTTTGCTCTTCTGAGAGTAGAGCATAGCTTTTAAGAGCATGGACTCTGGAGCTAGTTTGTGGTTTCGATTCTGGTTCCACCAATTACTAATGACCTTGGGCAAGTTGCTTAAACATCCAATGTCTTAATTTCCTTTTCTGTAAAAGATGTACAATGATAGTGTCTACTTTGCAGTGCTGTTGGGTTTTTTCTGTAGTGTTGTTTTGAGGCATCAGGTGTTAATGTATGCAAAGTGCTTGGAAGAGTATCTAAGAGAAAATAAGTGCTGTATATGTTTGCTGTTCCTGCTGCCATTGGAAGGGGAAGGAAGTTCCAGTCTTCCCTCTGGCCCTTCCTAACAGAAAAATTCTCACTCCACAGGTCAGGGAGCCAGTTGGGGTGTTTGGCCAGTTGCTGGTTCTATCTATTACAACTGAAAACCCAGGAACTAGGGAAATTACTACAGAGTGAGTTTGTATACCCACTGGGCCCACCATCCATTGGATTTAAGCCAAAACTCCATTTCTCATTTGACCTTCCCTGGCCCTTGCTCTGACTGTGGGCAACAGTGTTGCTCTGAGCCCTCAGGCTTAGTGTCAGCCCAGAGCCATTGTCCAAAAATCCCTGGACAGTGTGGATTTTTATTTCTCCTCTGAACAGTTACCTTGGGAAATCACTGCAGGTCCTTTTGGGGGATGGCTAGGAAGGTTGACAGGACATAATTATCGTGTTACCATAGCAGCCTTCTTCATGGTCCTTGGTCTCCACTTCATCCTGGAGACTCTGGGGATATGACCTGAGAGGCTGTGACATTATCATGGTGACTCAACTTTCTGTTTGCCAGAATTCTTTTCTTTTTTTAAAAGATTTTATTAATTTATTTGAGAGAAAGCGTGTGTGAGCTGGAGGCAGGGCGGGGAGCAGAGGGAGAGAGAGAAACCCAAGCAGACTCCCCGCTGAGCAGGGAGCCTGACCACTCAAGGCTCGATCCCAGGATCCTGAGATCAAGACTTGAGCTGAAATCAAGAGTCAGACACTTAACCCACTGAGCCATCCAGGCGGTCCCTGTTTGCCAAAATTCTTTTCATGAAATGGGTCATGCTTCTATTTCAGTCCTAGGGCCCCCATGATCTAGTAATCACCACCAAAGATCACTGTTGACCAACCCACTTTGATTGCCACTCTCCCCAGTAGCTCTCTTCTGGGGCATGGTTATCAGCTAGCTTTTGCTGTGAAACAAACCCCTCGAAGCTCAGAGGCTTAAAACAACAGCCATTTATTTAATTAACAGTTGTTGGCCTTTGGCAGCTTGGGCTGGGCCATCCTGCTTGTGTCAGCTGGACTCTCACGTGTCTGTGGGCAGCTGCTGCTGGTGACCTGGGTGACAGGACCTCTAGGAGTGGGCTGGCCATCAGCTGGGGCTACAGGGATGATTGGGGCATAAGTCTCATCTGCTTTGTTCACATGCAGGCAGCGGGCTTCCAAGACTAGCAAGAGTACAGGCCCCAATGCATAAGTACCTTCCCTGCTCGAGGCTGCACTATTTTTGCCAATGTCCTATTGACCAAAGCAAGTCATATGGCAGATTCAAGAGAAAAGAAACAGACCACCTCTTCATGAGAAGATCTGCAAAGTCCACGCAAAGTTCAGGATTCAGGGAGGGGAAACATTTGTCACTACAAATGTCATTCTACCACAGGCACCAATTCCATCCCCCCCCCCCCAGAGCCCTCTCCCTTTCAAGCACATCACCCAGTTTCTTTAGAGAAACACTGTCCATTTTCATCCGGGAGATAACTAGGTGGGGTTTGGGGGGCGATGGTGGAAATGCACTTTATTGAGCCATTCGTCAAATAGATTTTATTTTATTTTTTTAAAGACTTTGTCTATTTGAGAGAGAGTGCGTGGGGGTGGGGGGCGTGGAGGAGCAGAGGGAGAGGGACAAGCAGACTCCGTGCTAAGTGCGGAGCCCGATGTGGGACTCGATCTCATGACCCTGAGATCATGACCTGAGCTGAAACCAACGCTTAACCGACTGAGTCACCCAGGCACCCCTCAAGTAGATTTTAAATAACCAGCTCCTTTGATGCCATCCTCCCACTTCCACTCTCCGTACCTGGAGAGTCGGGGTGCTTCCTCCACGAAACCGGCTTTTGCTCCTGCCCCATCCATGCTTTGCCTGAGATTTGCTGGTCCCGAATGATTTTCAGATGGAGCCCATCTGCATTCATTCAGTGAATTTCTCAAACTCTTGATCCTTTATCCTCACCCCTTCCACTAATTTTATGAATGAATTTACTCTGCACTGCTAATTGTTTCTATTTGATTTGGAAAGGTAAACACCTGTGTTCCATTCAGTGTCTCCTACTACAAAAGCCTCTGATTAAATTTAAATCTATTATCTCTAGACCAATATAGCAGTTTAAAAAATGTATTCCTCCCATATGTATTAAGAGTGGGTGATAGCAGATAGAAGAATTAAGGTATATGCACTCTATCATGGGAAAGAAGAGCCAGGAGACTTGTACAATTTCCTAAAGACAATAATTTTGGCCTATTGCTGTTTATAGTCAATGTGTGATGTGAGGGAGGAGGCATTTCCTTTGCTTAATGCGTCACTGTAGGCTATTTTGTCTACTTTGGTTTCTCCCAAGGCCATGGTTGAGATTTTATCATTTTCGGGCTACTTATGCTGTTCTGCCCGCCTCAGGCAAAAATTGGAATATAAAAATAAGCAAAGGGGCCAGGACCTGGGCAGCCTGAAGGGCAGGGAGATAGGGGAGGAGAGGAGAAACCTGCCTAACTATCTCCTTCCTCGCTGTCACCACTGCCCCTGGGGGCTCCAGGACCCGTTAGCCTGTGTGTTCATCGTTACAACCTTTTTACTGGGGAATTGGAAATACTGATTAAAATTAAGACAGCAGGGGGGAGGCGACGTGGCCCCAGGGAGCAGCTGATCTGATTGTGGCACCATTAGAAGCTGGGTTGATCCAGAGACAGACAGATGGCTGAAAATGGCAGAAAAGAAAAAATAAAATGGACAACCACTATTATTATTAGCTCATCTCTTAAGAGTTGTGAAGTTGCAACTGCCCTAGAAAATCGAAGCCACAAGATTCGGTATTCAGATTCCGTGGAAAATGGATCAATTATATTTTCTCTTTCTGGACTTGCATTTTTATTGATGGATGCTAAAGAATGCTTTATATCAGCTGAAGAAATATTTCTAGCCAAAATTGAGAAGTTTATTAATATTCACCAAAAGAGTTTTTTGGTTCTGTCTGCTGCCCTCCATGGGCCTGAGGAATGGAAACTGATGTTCAGGATTCAGCAGAGATTCCTGGGTAGTAATTTACGGATACTTCCAGTACACAACACAGTAAATGCTATTAATCTTATGTGCACTATAGCTAAGACTGCCTCCAAACCATACACAGACAGCATTTGCTATAGAATGATAACAACTGAGGCTTACATCATTGAGCAAAGTCCTGTTTGGAAGACACTTCAAAAGTTAAAACTGAGTAGTGATTCATTTAATCCAAATTAGAGTATCAATTACAAAAGTTCTTTTGGAAGAATGTTAATTACCAGTTAAATTATAATGTTCAAACATATATTTAAAGATTTTTTAAAAATTTAAAATAATAAAATGTATATGATCAAAAATGAAAAAAAAAATTTAAGACAGCAGGGGCGCCTGGGTGGCTCAGTTGGTTAAGCGCCCCACTCTTGATTTCAGCTCAGGTCTTGATCTCAGGGTGGTGAGTTCAAGCCCCGTGTTGGGCTCCCCACTGGGCATAGAGTCTAGTTTTTAAAAAAATTAAGACTGCAAAACTTTGAGACAGTAACTCCTTTCATACAAACGTGCAAAGATATATGTACATATAACGTCTAACCTTGCTAGTAATCACAATATGCAAATTAAAACAGTGGGATATCCTTTGAGCTATCAGAATGTCAAGGATTTAAAAGAAAATCAATGCCCATTATTAGGAAAGTTGAAAGTGTTCTTGGATACATTAGTACAAGCTGTGTGGAAGGCAGTTCTAACATGTACCAAAATCCATAAACAGATGAAATCCTTTTTATTTTAAGATTTTAGTTTTAAATAATCTCTACACCCAACGTGGGGCTCAAACTCACAACCCCGAGATCAAGAGTTGCATGGTCTACCGACTGAGTGAGCCAGGCACCCCAGATGAAAGCCTTCTGATTCCAGAATTCCACCTCTCAGAATGTATCCCAGGGAAACATCAGAGAAGCCTACAAAGATATGCACGCAAAGATATTAATCTCTACATTGGGGCCCCTGGGTGGCTTAGTCCTCAAGAGTCTGCCTTCGGCTCAGGTCATGATCCCAGGGTCCTGGGATCGAGCCCCACATCGGGCTCCCTGCTCAGCGGGAAGCCTGCTTCTTCCTCTCCCACTCCCCCTGCTTGTGTTCCCTCTCTCGCTGTGTCTCTCTCAAATAAATAAATAAAATCTTGGGGCGCCTGGGTGGCTCAGTCGTTAAGCGCCTGCCTTCGGCTCAGGTCATGATCCCAGCGTCCTGGGATCGAGCCCCGCATCGGGCTCCCTGCTCTGCGGGAAGCCTGCTTCTCCCTCTTCCACTCCCCCTGCTTGTGTTCCCTCTCTCGCTGTGTCTCTCTCTGTTGAAAAATAAATAAAATCTTAAAAAAAAATCTCTACATTGTTTATGCTCGTGAAAAATTTGAAACCATCCAAATATCCATCGGTTAATTATTGGCCATCCATAAGGAATAATACGTAGCCCATAAGGTATCAACATGGAAAGATATGCAAGATATATTGTTTAAAAGCAACGGTCAGGGCGCCTGGGTGGCTCAGTTGGTTAAGCATCTGCCTTAAGCTCAGGTCATGATCTCAGGTCTGGGATTGGGCTGGCCCCATCAGGCTCTCTGCTCAGTGAGGAGTCCGCTTCTCCCTCTCCCTCTGCCTGCAGCTCACCCGGCTTGTGCGCGCTCTCTCTCTGTCAAATAAATAAATAAAAATCGTTAATAAAAAAGCGGGGGCGCGCCTGGGTGGCTCAGTCAGTTAAACGTCTGCCTTTGGCTCAGGTCATGATCTCGGGGTCCTGAGATGGAGCCCCGAGTAGAGTCGGGCTCCCTGCTCAGCGGGCAGTCTGCTTCTCCCTCTCACTCTCCCCCTGTGCTCTCTCTTTCTCTCTCAAATAAATAAATAAAATCTTAAAAAAAAAAAAAAAAAGAGCAATTGTCAGGGGCGCCTGGTTGGCTCAGTCGGTTAAGTGGCCAGTTCTGGGTTTCAGCTGGGGTCATGATCTCGGGGTCATGGGATCAAGCCCTGTGTGGGGTTCTGCTTGTCTCTCTCCCTCTGCTCCTCCCCCTGCTCACTCGCTCGCTCTCTCTAAAATAAATAAAATCCAACCAATAATACATTTTATGTTAATTAATTGAATTTAAATTAAAAAAATGGAAAAAATAAAAATTAAATTAAATAAATAAAATCTAAAAAGAAAAGCAATTGTCAGGGCAGTATGTCTATGATTCCATTTTTTGTTTTGTGACTTGTGTGTGATATATGTATATATGCCTTATTAATATATGTAAATAATTGATAAAAACATATACCAATCTGTTAATAGTCTTTCAAAATAATATTGAAATATTAAGAAATTTAGAAAAGTTGCTCAGCTTCACTGATAATTAAAATGAATGCAAATTAGAGGAGTAATGAGTCGTAATTATTGCCTTTCATATTGGTGAAAAAATTCCAAGATTAACACTCAATGTTGTATTCAGCCCTAGTCTCAAAACTTTTTTGATCAACCACATGTATTAAAAAGTAAAACTTTTTTGACCTCAAACACTAAATATGTTTATATGGGTTTTTTTTATAAATAAAAACGGGATTATATTCCTCATTCTTTTCTGCCACTTGAAAATTCATGCCTACAGCGATGTTCTCTGCAATAATGTTTGGCATAAGAAAAACTGCAAACATTCAGAATGTTCATCAATAGAGAACTGGTTAAATAAATGATTGAACATCAACATACATGTTAGGGTAGTGATCAGTCGTCCAAGAGAGTGAGGTAGTTATATATTATTGACACGGTAAGAGCACTGTATGAACATACCAAGTCTGAAAGTATACACAGAAAACAGAATGGTAGTTCGTGGCGGGGGCGGGGTGAGGAATGTGAAACTAAGCAGGGAATCTGCTTCCCATTGTTCTAATTGTTTGTGCTGTTGAAAATGTCTAACAACTTGTCTGTATAACTTTTCCCATTAGAAGAATACTAAAGATGTAAAACCAAATTTCCAAAGCCGCTTGAATCATTAAAGCAGAAGGCACACATTTTACAGTTGAGAACATGAATAGGTTTTGTGTGTTCGTACCAGCTCACAGTTGAGGACTGGAAAAATTCCTAAAGGGATTTGAGGCAACAGGAAATGGGTTCACACTTCTAAGCTATTCAAGATCATGTTTACGAAAGAACTCTTCCTACGTTTTGTGCAAGCTTCTTTCTGGTTCCGTTAAAATTTAAAACATTAAAAAAGAAGAAGAAGAAGGACCACCGGGAGGAGGAAGCTGGGTCTCCCGGGAAAGCCACGTGCCCCTCCCCCCCCTACCTCGGGTCCCCGCCCCCCCGTCCCCCCGTCCCCCCGTCCCCCTCCCTTCCCGGTCCAGGGGCTCGCGATCTCCGGCGCCCCGCCCACCCCGAGGCAGCTCAGTCTGGCGGCCCCCGCGGAGCACCAGCGATCGCAGATCGCCGCGGCCGGGAAGGAGGGCGTTCGCGGTGCAGCGCGGCGGGCATCGGAGGCCGCCCAGTGGGCCCCCCGCGCCGACTGCCCTCTGCGCGCATCTCTCGGTCCGTCGATCGGTGGGTCGGCGCGGCCGGCTGGAAGCGCTGAGCTCCCGGCACCGTGTGGGAGGCGACACCAGACCGATGGCGGCGGCGGCGACGGCGGCGGCCCTGTCGGCCCTGGGGGTGCGGCTGTCGCGCTCGGCGGCGGCCCGCGGCTCGTACGGCGCCTTCTGCAAGGGGCTCTCGCGCACGCTGATCACCTTCTTCGACCTGGCCTGGCGGCTGCGCACGAACTTCCCCTACTTCTACGTGGTGGCCTCGGTGATCCTCAACGTCCGCCTGCAGGTACATATTTAGAGCAAGTAACTTTGTGGCGTTCGGGGGTCCCCGAAGGATGGCTGGCTTCCACCCCGCGGCTCCCCCGCTCTAGAGCACAGCGGCCAGTAGGCTCGCGCGCGCAGACTCGCCCGGCTGCCTTTCCACGGCCTTCTCTTTCCATGTACATGGGCGGCTAGAAAACCTCATTTGCGGAAAGCCTACTGTATAACCAAAAAAGCCGAAGATAGAGTGAAAGGGTGATTCTCTAGGAAGTAGTTCAAGGAACAGCAAAGAACTTTAAACTCCGAAGATCCTCAGAAATACTTGAGACGTTCTTGCAGCCGTGAAACACACAACAGCCCGAACGGGAGGGAGCGGCGGTGGTCTCAGGATGCCCGAAGGAGGAAAACCAGAGGAGAGGTTACTAACGACCCAGACGTAAACTAACTGCACAACGACGGTCCAATTGGGCAAGGAAATCTTCCAAGTTAGAGTAAGATGCGAACAGGCTTCCAACAGAATATGGACTGAATTCCAAGCCATTCGCTGGATTGCGTTGGCAGCTGGGGGAAATTAACAACAGGATCTGGAAGGCATACACGGCCTCATCCCCAAAGCCAAGTCAGTGGCGAACAGAAACACTACGGCGCAAAACAAACATTTCAAACTGGACAAGGAAAGCAGGCTTCGAACAGGAAGCTGCCTCAGACCGGGCCGGGTTTGAACAGCTGCCAGGAGTGGGAGAAAGGGAATCAGCTCGAACACCGATCGGCACGTGCAGCGCTCGGAGAGGAGACCGACCAGTCATCCCGTGCAGCTCGGCTCTTCAGCGAACCTTATTTTCAATAATCATTCCGATGGAAAAAGAAGTTACGGTTTTCCGTTCTTAGACCAAATCTGTCAGCTAAGCAGGGAAGACTTCATTCGTGACGGGGCTAGAACCGGATGGGAAGGTTAGCCGCTTGGACAGTGCGCAGTCCGGGCAACAAGTGGGCAGGCAGAGAGGAGGAAATGCAGCGGTGGCGTTATTCTCGGGAAGCAGAAAGTCCAGATTCTGGCTCTAGTTGAAAGAATAAAGCAAGTTTAGGGATCGTATTATTAAAGCGAACAAGGTAGCCACCGGGGGATTTAAAAATAGTGATTCAGCCATAGTGAGGGGGGAGGGGGGTGCTGGGACAGCGGGAAGTCAAAATTCCTTATGTTATCAAGTCAAAAAAGTAGTAATAAAAGCATATTCTTAAGGAAGAAAGGAGCTAACCACTAGACAGACAGGTGTAAACGTTTTTGCCTCTGGCTTAGTTTCCTAAGTTGAGCAGGATGGGCAGGGATTTACTACTTTTCATTATATGCCTTTTTTTTCACTATTGGATTTTTTTGAAAACTATGTATGTATTGCTTTCATTAAAAAGTAAAACTTAGTAAAAACTGAATTGACTGCAATTAGAAGGACATTTGGGGGAGGGGGAGCTGGGGATGGGCACAGAAGGCCAGGGAGATTGCACCTTCCTTTCGGCGTACCCTAAAATGGTCCTGAATGATCCCACCATATAGGATTGCCTTGCTTTCCATGCAAACCTTAGACCCCAAGGAAAAGCTTTGAAAATAAAAATGGCCAGTCATCTTCAGGTAGCCCAGAGCTTCCTCACTCTCTGAAACTGCATGAGCAAATTCCTGCGGCAATGTAGTTAAGGTTAAAAAAAAAAAAGATTTATTTTATAAAATACTTGCAATTTTTCAAAACTGTTTTCCAGGTTTATCGAGGCATAAGCGACATGAAACCTCGTGTAAATGTAAGCTGCCCAGTGTGTTGGTTTGATACACTTCTACACTACAGTGTGATTGCCCCCAGCCTAAGCTGACCTCTTGGTCACGTCACATAATTACTGTTTTTTTGTGGTGAAAACATTCAAGATTCCTCTCTTAGCAACTTTCAAGTATATGATAGAATATTAACTATGATCACAGTGCTGTGTCTTAAATCCCTAAAGTTTATTTGTCTTCTAACTGGGAGTTTGTACTCTTGGACCAACATCTCCTCACTGCCCCCAGCCCCCTGGTAACGACCATCCTACTGTTTCTGTGGGTTTGGCTTTTTTCCATTCCACGTATAAGTGAGATCAGACAGAACGTTGATGGACACTTCGACGAGTGCCTCAAGATGTTTAGACGAGGTGCTTACATTTTACTATTGGTCGTAATAGCAAGCTGGTGGAATAAATTAAATGTCCCACATTAGTGTAGGGGCGCAGGGCAGGCCGCCCCAAGATGGCTGCTTTGGTATGACTGTTACTTTGAGCCAAAAGCAGTCAGAACCCAGCAGATGCCAGGAAAGCTCTTTACCTCCCCCTCAACTGCCTGTCTGTACCAGGAAGAAAGCTTGAAACAGATCCCCCCCCCCTTTTTTAAAGATTTTATTAATTTGAGAGAATGAGAGAGAGTACGAGCCAGGGGAGGGGCGGAGGCAGAGGGAGAAGCAGACTCCCCACTGAGCAGGGAGCCCCCTACTCGGGGCTCCATCCCAGGACCCTGAGATCATGACCTGAGCGGAAGGCAGACGCTTCACCTTCACCGACTGAGCCACCCAGGCGCCCCAGAGATTCCTCTTTACCTAAAAAATGTATCTGCATACCAAGGCGACCTTTGTTTTCCAAACATCTCCTCTCCCTTTCCTGCTAACGGTCTTTCTCCCCTTTTATTTTCAGACCCTACCCCTCTCTTTAGCTCCTATAAGCCTCATGTTGCCTCACTGTTTCTGCAATCTCCTGTCTGTGGATACCCCATAGGTCCGCTATTAAATTTGATTTTCTGTTAATCTATCTCATGTCAATTTGAGTCTTATTCCGGCAAGAAGGACCTTGAAGGGCAGAGGAACTTCCTCCCCAACAGTAGGAGCTTGGTTTATTTATTTATTTATTTATTTATTTATTTATTTATTTAAGACTTTATTTATTTATTTGACAGAGAGAGACACAGCGAGAGAGGGAACACAAGCGGGGGAGTGGGAGAGGGAGAAGCAGGCTCCCCGCTGAGCAAGGAGCCTGATGCGGGGCTCGATCCCAGAGCCCTGAGATATGACCTGAGCCGAAGGCAGACGCTTAACGACTGAGCCACCCAGGCGCCCCAGTAGGAGCTTGGTTTAATAAAAATAAAGTATAACTATATAATGGAGTACTGTGTAGCCATTAAAAATAAGGAATTCTATTTTATCAAAGTGGAATGAATCTAATAGATGGGAAGTCACCTCACAAATGGCTTGTGATTGAGCCAGAGGGACACACACACACACACACACACAGATGTATACATGTATATACATTTGTACACTCCACTTAGTGATAGGGTATGAGGATACTTGGAAACAGGGCGCCCGGATGGCTCCGTTGGTTTGGCGTCTGCCTTCGGCTCAGGTCATGATCCCCGGGTCCTGGGATCCAGCCCCACATCGGGCTCCCTGCTCAGCTCTCCCCTCCCTCTGCTCTCTCCTTGTGCTCTCTCTCCCTCTCTGTCTCTCTCAAATAAATAAATGGAATCTTTAAAAAAAAAAAAGAATACTTGGAAACATTATTGCACCCTTAGGATAAGCCATGGGATGTTCTAAGTACTTCATATACATCATCTCATTTAATCCTGGCAACAACCCAGAGATAGGGGCTGTTATTACCCACAGTTTTCAGGACAGGAGACAAGCACAGAGGAGTATAGTGGCAGACTGATGAAATACTTTGAACAATATCATTCTTACTAATATGAGGCCTTCATTGTGATGATTAGTTTTTTGTTTTTTTTTAAAAGATTTTATTTGACAGAGAGACAGCGAGAGAGGGAACACAAGCAGGGAGAGTGGGAGAGGGAGAAGCAGGCTCCCCGTGGAACAGGGAGCCGGATGCAGGGCTCGATCCCAGGACTCTGGGATCATGACCTGAGCCGAAGGCAGACGCTTAACGACTGAGCCACCCAGGCACCCCTGATGATTAGTTTTTAATCGTGTTTTTATTGCTTAAATTGTGAGACCTTTACATTTTTGGTGTAAGATTCACTATCCAGTGGGTGCCACAGATGCTGGAATTTGGGGAAAGCTGAGCTGGGCGCTCCATTCCTGGAAGCCCCTGGAAGCCTTACTGGGGCCACACAACTGAAGGTCAGATGGAGCTCAGCCACTTACAGAGGATTTTAATTCTAACCAAGGAAACTCATTTTAATGAAATATTAAAAGCATTCTTTATAGCAAACACTCAGATAAAAGCAAATTGGTTTTAATGTGGAAATTGTAACTAATTAAACACCACTTTCTTCTCAGAAAACACATCTTCTTGCCCATGAACAAAGATCAAATGCACACATTTCTAAACAGTTACAGTTTAAAAGTTTTAACATGCAAAGAGCACAAGGCTTTTGGTTTTGTCTTTCACTTTTCAAATCATACCGCAGGGATAATTTCTCTCACCCCACAGCCAAAAAAAAAACCCCAAAACAAAAAAACAACCAAAAACACAAAAGACAGCCAGTGTAACTACAGCATCCTCAGATTGATTAACCTGTTCTCTTCCATGCTCATCTGCCCTTCGAGAGCTGAATATCTCCGGCAACTTTTACATTGACTTATTGTAGTTAGATAAAGTTCTCTTGAGCATGGCTAACACTATCTTCTATTGATCTAAATAGAAGATATCCTTTAACTCACACTCTCCTATGCAATCCTCGGGAAGGAGCTCCTCTCGTCCATGCTAAATATTTTCTACCTTGACTCTATCATTTCCCCCTTCCAGGGCCTGTCCTGATAACCACCAAACGTCTGATGTTACAGACGCAAATGCAGATTCCAGACCCTGGACTTCCTACGCCTGGGCTTTCTGTTGTGACCCCTGACTCCCTTCCTTGGACACGGTTCTGTGACTGCCTTCAGACTCAGACTGGTTCTGGTCACCTGAATGACTACCAGCATTGACACCTTTCTCCAGCAACGCAAAGGGATTCTCTAGACTCCTTGTCCCCAGGGTAGGGGTGGAGGTGGTGGGAGACTTGTAAACATTGTCTTTCAAGACATGACTTACCAGAAGTCCCCCTTTGGGTGTTTTTACTGCAAATCTGAGAGCTTCACTTCAAATCCTTCCTGAAAATGGCTTGAGGACCTGGAGGTCAGGTTCATAAGCCAAATTTTGTTGAACCAAAGAATCTGAATGATGCTGGGCAAGGCAACCAAAGTCTTCAAAGGTGGAAGCTCCAGGACAAGCGAGGATATCCAATATTCCGGGGCTTTACTGGATGCTAATGTCTTTCCATCACCTGTATTTCTACCCCAAATACTGCTGTGGCCTGGAGTAGGGAATCCTGGTGATTTTCGGCAGTTCCCCAAAGGTGGGGATGTTAAGTAGATAGAAAAGAAATGTAGGGAGCAATAGCCTTGTACTCCTTAAATTCCTAGCACGTACAAACACCCTTCTTCCATTCATAGGATTCTAAAAATGCTCCCTCCTGGCATAACTTAATTACTCGACATACAACCAAGAACTATGCATACAAACATTCCTAGCTATCCTAGTTGGGGGTGCGGTGTTGGGGCCTCTGTTTATAGTTCAAGTTCTCCTGCTGATGACCCTTATTTCGCTAGCTCTGCCATTATCCCAACTTGATATTGACATTCTGCAATACCGTGACCTAAATGGTGAATTCATCACACCACACTATCCCCTTTACAGTACTAAAGAAGAGGTGAGAGAATTGAAAAAGCAAACAAACAATCAGCAGGGAAACAAAAGCCATGAGGTGGTTCTGTCGTTTACGATTTCTCTATCAACCCCACGTTCTTTTTGCTTTTCTTACTGGGGACGCTCAGGTCTTTATTCCTGGAGAGTCTGAGCCCTTGATGGTCCTTTGTAGGGTTGCAATACTCTGTCGTGTGCCCCCCGAGCTTGTAGTGAAGAAGGCACCTTAGGGGATTTCCTGCATCTCGTCCATATTCCTGCTTGTCCTCATTCCACAGCATGAACACCGTGATCGCCTGTCTTGAGTGACTCCAGGAGCTAAGAGTGGCTTCAAATTTGGTGGAACCATGGTTTCAGACCATACTGGATGTGTTTCTTCTAGGGAACTAAAACCTCTAACCAGCAGATTAGCAGGAACGAGAAGTAAAACTGTTGCAGATGGGTCAGGTGCAATGATGAGAAGCACTTCCTTTATTCCCACCCCTTGTTCCCAGACTTGCAAATCTTGACAGTGGGAGAAACAGCACTGTATATTGGTTGCTGGTTCGTATTATTTATTACGTCTTAGCAGTCTCTGCCATGATTCTCCTATCAGGGCTTACCACAGGCTCTATACAGCATCCTGATTTACCCCAAACACTTGAGGCACCGTTGCATCTGCCAGATGATAAAGGCCAAGGTGCAGACTTCCTAGCATGGGAGCCGACCCCAGCTGGGGAGCCTGTTTTAGCTGTGGGTCCACATTAGCCTGTGTGTGGTAGGGCTAACATCTCCATTTTTCAAGTCTTGGATGGTGGCAAAAAATCTCTGCAGTTCCCATAAGGATTCGTTATCACGTTTTACTTCCTCTGTTGATAAGGTGAGGGAGCCCTAATTGATTCCGTTTGCCCCTTCTTACCCTATCCCCCCTTCTCCGGGAGCCAGGGAGCCAATGTGGCGGATGCTGGTCGGCTGCAGATTTCTGAAGTCAGGAGGCTCGCTGGGGCAGCCTATACCCACAGGGTGAATAGGAAGAAAAGAGTGGGGGCGGCCTCCCACTCCATGCCTCTCGGCAACCCTCAGACGGTGCAGAAGATAACTTCAGTGCTTTCTGGGACACCATGTGTTGCAGCACGGAGCTCAGAGGGACCAACAGAACCTCAGGGTAGTCCTGGCAGCTACCAGCCAGCTAAGGACCACCTGGATGGACAGGGGGTTGAGGACTTGGTCTGGTGGGTTTCAAAGGGTACCCAGCGGCGCCTGGCTGGCTCAGTCAGTAGGGCATGTGACTCTTGATCTCAAGGTTGTGAGTTCAAGCTCACTTAAATAAATAAATAAATAAATAGGGAGCCTGGGTGGCTCAGTTGGTTAAGGGACTGTCTTCGGCTCAGGTCATGATCCCAGGGTCCTGAGATCGAGCCCCGCATCAGGCTCCCCTGCTCTGCCGGAAGCCTGCTTCTCCCTCTCCCAGTCCCCTCTTGTGTTCCCTCTCTTGCTGTCTCTCTCTGTCAATTAAATAAATAAATAAAATCTTTAAAATAAATAAATAAATAAATAAAATAAATAGGCACTCAGATGTCCCCCCTCTGAGGGGTTCACAGCCACACTGGGGGGCGGGGGGCGCACCCAGAGGCTGAACATCAACAACAGTAACAGAAGGTACATACTCTAAGCCAGGTGCAGATGGTGCCCGATGCTAAGTCTACCCAGGAACTGGTAGAATCATTCCCAGAGGAGGGGCTCAGGGTCTCACCGGGCCTACTGAGTGGCAGACTCAGGGAAGAACTCCATTTTCCCCTAAACTCTTTTGGCACCCCCTCTACTCTGTGGTAGGTACCCTGCAAGGGTGTTCTGGGTCTCTTGGCACTAGCATGGATGGAAAGGCACTTTACAATTAGCCTCCGAAAGGTTTGGGGTGGTCCCGCTCCCAGTTGCAAGTTGCCAAAGTCGATGGGCAGAGGTGCTTTCAGGGCAAGGCCAAGGGGAAGGTTCACAAGTGTGATAGCAAATTTCTCGCTCAGGTTTACCTGTCTCCCCATCCTAAGGACTCTGGGTCTGTGGCATTGATGATTCGTGCCTGGGAACTGTATGGGAGCGATTCCTCTAGCTGTTAGGCTGGTATGGTGACTCAAATGTTTGACGCCTCTGTTGGCCAGACCTAAGAATCTTTCTGGTTATACAGATCACCTAAGGCCTTGGTGGATTGTCTATAGATTTCATTCCTGGGGACTCCAAGCTTAATTCTCCGGAGTCAGAGATCTCTGTATGTGTGGTAGTCTGGGCTGCCATGACGATACACCAGGACCATCTCCCATAGCTTAAGCAGCAGACATCTATTTTCTCCTAGTTTTGGAGACTGAAGTCCAAGACCAAGGTGCCAGCAGAGTTGGCTTCTGGTGAGGCCTCTCTTTGTGTTGGAGGAACTGAAGGAAGGCCGTCCCAAGATGGGCCACTCTGGTGTGAGATTATTTTGAGCTGAAGGCAGCAGAGACCCTGTGGGCTCAAGAGAAATTTTTGCCCCTCCTTTAACTACATAGAATCTAAGTTGGGGGTCTTTCCCAGAATAAGGGTTATTACCAGAGATACATTTTATCTGAGTGACCCATCTGGATGGCAGGCCAAACATCTAATTACCAATATCTGCTCTTCTTTTTTTTTTTTTTTTAAGATTTTATTTATTTATTTAATTGACAGAGAGAGAGAGAGACAGCGAGAGAGGGAACACAAGCAGGGGGAGTGGGAGAGGGAGAAGCAGGCCTCCCGCGGAGCAGGGAGCCCGATGCGGGGCTCGATCCCAGGACCCTGAGATCATGACCTGAGCCGAAGGCAGTCGCTTAACCGACTGAGCCACCCAGGCGCCCCATATCTGCTCTTCTTATCACCCCATGAAGTGCATTCCTTTCCTCTGAAGTCCCAGACCCCTACCCTCTTCTGCTTAGTTCAGGATGACACATAGACCTCATTTCACCTGACTGTCTTTGGCATTTCCATGTCTATGTGGATTCCCTGTATGTATGCTATTAAATTTGATTTTTCTCCTGTCAATCTGTCTCTTATTAATTTGATTCTTAATCCACCTAGAAGGACCCTTGAAGGAGAAGAAAATTCTTCCTCCCCAACACTGTCTTGTGGATGGCTGCCTTCTCACTGTGTCCTTATGTGACTTTTTTTTATGTGTGTGTAGAGAGAAATCTCTGGTGTCTCTTCCTCTTCTTATAAGGACACCAGTCCTACAGGATTAGGGCCGCAACCTTATGACCTCACTTAACCTTAATTACCTCCTTGAAGTTCCTATCTCCAAATATAGTCACCTTGGTAGTTAGGGCTTCAACATATGAATTTAAGAGGTTGGGGGGAACACACAATTCAGTGCATAACAGCATGGCGGAACACTCCCAGATGTCTGTTACGGTAACAATACCCACTTTGCTGCTGATGTTAACTGCCACCACCTAGACTCTATTCTTGGCTCCGTCCAACACGCTACAAACCAGACAGCCCAATTTAATGGCACCTACTTTTCACCAGCATCCTCGTCTGGAGAGAACAGCTAGCCAAAGTGCTTTTGAAAGCGTCTGATGCTTCATTCACCCACTAGTTTCTTGAGGCAAAGGTTACAGGACAGACACTTAAATTTCTTTGGAAGGCAAAGTTAGGGAGTGAGTGAGTGGATGCTCATGGGAGCCAACACAGTATTCTCATGTTCAGAAGTTTTGAATCTCTTCGCCTACCTTATGCTAGTGGGTTCTAGCCCCTCAGTGCCATATATCACAGGGTAGCATGTGGTCCAGGTTTGCATTAGACAACCCAGAAAATAGAATCACGGCCTGCTACTTGAGCCCAGCACCAGTGAATAAAATTCACAAACGTCTACCAGTCATTCTGCATTTAACTCTGTTCCTTGACCAACCCTGCATCTCACTTCTGACCCCTGGATAACATGCCTTAAATCAACTTAGAAGGACGACAGAATCTTTGGATGGTGGATATTATATTCTCCATGAGGTGGCTCCTTCCCCTCTACACACAAACACAGAATAAACAGCAATTACTGGCTCACACCATGAATTAAATGACAATTGACTCCTTCTCAGTGGATTTGGAACAACCCCATCTTCACAGTATAAGCATATTTTCTTCTCTACTTGGGGAGGAAGGAGGGTTACAAGCAGTTGACTTCAATATTTATTGCCCCCCACAATGATTAGTGCAAGCTGATCATGATTCTACCATTCCTTTTGTCAGCAAATGGAAAAAAAAACACCCACTGATCCAATCAGGACTAGTGAAATGTGAAAAGTGCACTAGGGTGCCTCCAAGAAAGGTCTCTCTCTTAAGAAGTAAATACACAGGGGCGCCTGGGTGGCTCAGTCGTTAAGCGTCTGCCTTCGGCTCAGGTCATGATCCCAGGGTCCTGGGGTCGAGTCCCGTATCGGGCTCCTTGCTCAGCGGGAAGCCTGCTTCTCCCTCTCCCACTCCCCCCGCTTGTGTTCCCTCTCTCGCTGTGTCTCTCTTTGTCAAATAAATAAATAAAAATCTTAAAAAAAAAAAAAAAGAAGTAAATACACAGAGGCGTGGTCCTTCCCCCCCCCCCCCCCCGAGGACATTGTTAGGTCTGGATATGACCCCTGGGGACTGCTGTAGCCATCTTGCCAAGAGCCGGACAATAATGAAGCCCCATCCTGGAGGATGACAGATCTGAGGGAATCACAAAGAACCCGAGCTGGAGCTCTGTGCCTGGAGCCTGCTGTACTTCCGGACTTCTTCCCCGATGTCACTAAAAAAAGAGAAGCTCTAACTAAGTGTGTAACAGGTGTTTGAAATGCACACGAGCTTCGGGTGTCGGGTGTGAGAGGCTATAACTTGCCCAACATAAATTATTTGAGTCCCTGAAGTCAGCGCCATCCTTCAAACTGTCACTGATTTATTGAAGGAATTCAGTGAAAATGAATCAGATGGTGAAACTGAGGCTGAGGGAAGGGAGGTGCGTTGCTCAAGGTCACTTTGGCGGTTAGCAGCAGATAGAAGCCAGAACCCTGATATTGGCCTGGGAGAGTCTGAAACTCTGCAGATATTGTAGGATTCTAATGAAGACCAGTGGGGATGAGAGAAAAGGTTCTTGAAATGACCGGATTTCAAAAGGCATCTCTCCAAATGGTTCTTCATGAGATAGATTTTTCAAAGTATTCCTTCTCAAAGAATATATCGCCTGGCGGGTGGCTTAGGAAAAGCAGTTGTCTCGGCTTCACACATCTCTGTGCCTGTCAGTCGGGACTCAGGGACAGGGTGCTGCGAGCAGAGGAGTGGGCTTCGCGACCAAAGAGGCTCCATGGGAAAGGGACTGCTGCCCCCTCACCTCTCCCTTCCCTGACTAGACAGCATTTTCCCTCAGCTCTCCTCCAGGCTGGAAACCTGGCCTGGGAAGCATAACCAGCAACAGCCCAGGAGCTCCCTGGTCCAAGGCAACGTAACACGACAGACACTCATTTGACTAAACTGTTGTATATCCACACAAATTCACCCAGTTCCAACTTTTCAGCCTGTGCAAACACAGCCTAAACCAAGAGATAGACTGCCATCTAGAGGTCATTTATATCAGAGGGAAAAGGATTCAAACGTAGTTTGCTGTGCTCACACTCAGGCAAGTCCTTTGCCTATTAGGACCTAAATTCCCTTGCCTGTAAAATAAGGTGGTGGTCCTAGATCAGTGGTTCCCAAAGTCATCTCCACAAAGTGCCTATGCCTTTAGGGGTTCGTGATTAGGGTTGCTCGTCAGAATTGTCTATGATCTTTGAAATTATATATGTGCCCATGCTTTACCCCTAAATATTCTGGCTCACTGAGCATGGAGCAGAGTCAGGGCCTGGATACATGTGTAAAACAAAAACAAAAAACAGGGGCGCCTGGGTGGTTCAGTCAGTTAAGCATCTGCCTTCGGCTCAGGTCATGAGCCCAGGGTCCTGGGATCGAGTTCCGCATCGGCCTCCTTGCTCAGCAGGGATCCTGCTTCTCCCTCTCCCTCTGCCCCTGCTTGTGCTCTCTCTATCTCTCTCTCTCTCAAATAAAGTCTTAAAAAAACAACAAAAAAAAACATTCCACAGGTGCTTCCAAAGTACCCCCATGTTAGAGATCTATGATGTAGGTGGTGGTAAGTGCTTCTCTAACAGTCTAACCAGGTTTCTCTCACTTCTGGGCTCTGGAAACCTCTAATATTCGAATGTACGTTGTGGATTTCCAATAGGTGTTAATAGCATTCAGCTTTCTCAGAGGTGTTTGACCACAGAGCCAACATCTACTAATAGTTCAGACACAACAGCGTTTCTCAGATCACGGTCAGGAAAACCCTAGATTGGTCACCTTGGGCTGCCAAAAGAAAATACCATCGACTGGGGGGCTTAAACAACAGAAATGTACTTCTCGCAGTTCTGGAGGCTGGAAGTCCAAGATCAAGGTGCTGGCCAAATCAGTTCCTGGTGAGAACTCTCTTCCTGGCTGGTAGATGACTGTCTTCTAACTATGTCCTCCATGGCTTTTCCTCAATGTGTGTGGGCAGAGAGAGAGAGATCTCTCTTCCTCTTCTCATAAGAACACCAATCCTATGGGATGAGAACTCCACCCTCATGACTTCATTTAACCTTAATTCCCTCCTAAAAGCCTTATCTCCAAATACAATCATGTTAGGGGTAGGGCTTCCACATATGAAATTGCGGGGGAGACACAAGTCAGGTTACAGTACTAGGAAGTATCCAAGCCACTCTGGGTCTACACCTTAAGACTCTTAGTGAACTACTTTCTTTTGATGAGCCACTGTTCATGGTGTTAGGGAATTTCCTATGAGAAGATAGCATAAACTGACCCCACAGGGGTGTATTTTCAAAGTGTTCTGATTGCCTCTGATGAGAGATACTGCCAGAGAACAAAGTATTACTATGATGACCAACAGGAACCAATATTCTGAGCCTGCTCAAAATGCTAGTCCATATCACATTCTCACTTCTAACCTAGATGGAGCCAAGCCATGCCTTATTTATGATCACAAAGCAAAAAGGTTTACTGATCCCAGACAGTGGTCTAAAACCCTATTCCTGCATCTGGACTTTGCACAACATCCAAGTTGTGGGCTAGGTATTTATTTTCTCTCCCACTCTCCTAGAGGTAGACAGGAGATTCCCTTTATTTTTTCTTCCTCTTCAGGTACAAAGAGGGAAGGCTGAGTTGAAATTCCAACTCCTTACAAACTCACAGATGGTTCCTTTACGCCCAGTGTTTGATTCAGTGTTCACCATTATTTGATTAGAAAGGATTCATACACCTTGAGTAAGCTCATCTCCCACACATAGACATTTTTCTTTTCTTTTCTTTTTTTTTTTTGTTTTTTGTTTTTTGCTTTTAATTTGACAGAGAGAGACACAGCGAGAGAGGGAACACAAGCAGGGGGAGTGGGAGAGGGAGAAGCAGGCTTCCCGCGGAGCAGGGAGCCCGATGTGGGGCTCGATCCCAGGACCCTGGGATCATGACCGGAGCCGAAGGCAGACGCTTAACGACTGAGCCACCCAGGCGCCCCTAGACATTTTTCTTATATATTAGCTCACGTCCTTTTGAGTCTATGTTCTGTTTTTGAGACTCTGCTTTAATATTGGCTCATATTTCCACACACAGACTGTGGTAGATTGATTGCAAAGGCCACAGCAATTCCTCCCAGCCCTTTGTTCTGGGATTTTGCCACTCCTTCCATCAGGAAGTGGAGTCTATTTCTCTACCCTCTTGAACTTGGGCTGGCCTGTGATTTGCTTGACCTACAGAAGGCGGCGAAAGGGACACTGTGGGATTTCAGGGCCTCATCAAGGAGACTGTGAAGCTTCCATTCTTGTTCCCCTGGAGCCCTGAGACCTCCATGTCAAGAAGCCTGGGAGCCCAAATCTCCTGGGAGCTGTGAAATATAGAGACTCCCGAGCCACCCTGTAACCGGAACTACTGAGCAGGAGGCCAGGCTAGGCATGTTCACCCCTGAGCCCTGGTCTAAAGCTTCCCTGGAAAATCCTGACTTGTTATCTGGATCTGACACAAAGGAGCAAAGACTCTTGGCCCTGTGCTCTGCAGGGCCCCATATTGCTGGCAGCTGGGCAGTGACTCAGAGTTTTCCAGGAGGGCAGAGCGAAGACCCCGAACCCCAGCTTCATGTAAGCAGTCCACAAGCCCTCCTCAGGGTGGCGAGGTGCAGAGCTGGGGCTGGGCTCTCTCCATTACGTCCTCCAGACGGCCTATTGCCATTTTCTGGATTCTTGCTCTCTGTCAAAGCTGTCCTGCAGGTTTACTCTCACCAGAACTCTATTTTATAAATGCATGCGTGAGTAGGCAGGGCTGAGAGGAAGGAAAGAGTAGGCATGGGGGTCAGCCCAGGCTCTGCCCTGCCTGAAACTCGGCCTTGACCCTCACATCCCAGGAGAGGCAGCCCTACCCATCTTGGCCCACAGGACCTGGTCGGCTCTGTTCTGGGGGCTCACGCTCAGGGTCATATCCCACTGAAGCCTCATGGTCTACCACCAACAGCTACATACACATCTTCTAGATGCCACGTGTCATCCCAATGGCACAAAGAAAGCATGTCCCAAATGAAAACGACTGAGGAAAAAATGAATACACTGGATGCATTGACAAGGTGGGATTGTGGCCATGTTTTCTTTCTCGAACAATTCCTGTCCTTGCCTTTACTGTGAAGTTAAACTGCTGTTGAGGGTGTTAATTGGCCCAACACATGAGGAACTCTTTGGCGGTATCTACCAAAGCTACACATAAGCCTCCCGAGACCTAGCGATTGTAACTCCGAGTTCTCGACCTCACAGAAATATGTACAGCTGCTCAGGAAAAGCTGTGCGTGAGAACTGGCGTTGTAGAGCCACAGGGAAGAAGCAGAGAGACTAGTTAGGAGGCTGTTAGAATAATCCAGGAGAGTGGTAAAGGGAGTCTGGACAAGGGTAGTTAACAGTAGGGGTGCGACGAAGCGGTCAGAGTCTGGCTGTGGGTTGAAGGCAGAGCCGAGGATTTGCCGATGAAGTTAATGTGGGGCCTGAAAGAAACAGAGGAGTCGAGGAAGCCACCAAGGTGTTCGTCTTAAGCAATAGAAAGGAAAGAATTACCCTTTACCAAGGAGGGGAAGACAGAGGAGGAGCAGGTTTGGGAGGGGAAAAAACAAAGCCTTGAATAAAACCTTCATGAATACTAAATAATTCCATTTATTAAAAAAAGTAAACCAATAAAATCAGTGAAACTAAGTTTCCCTTAAATGTTCCAATATATAAGCAATATATAAACTTAGTAAGAGCTCTACTTAAAATTCCAACTCCAAACCCATTATTTGATTACATATTTTAAATTGGAACATCAGAAGCCACATCATGTTTGAGCCAAGCTGTCGTGCGCATGGAGGAGGCAGGTGACCTGCAGCATTATTTCCTAAAAACACATGATTTACAAAAGACACTGGAGTGTCATAGCCCTAACTAAATGATGAGTTATGTGCATACATGTGATTATGATGTTAGAGAAGGTAATGTCATCATCAGAGTGGTAATTCAACGTTGTGGGGTTGGTAATAGACTAAAGCAAATGCCTCTCGTAAAATCATATAATCCCTCGTTTTTATCTTTTCAACATCTGTGGAGATGACCATATGATTTGGTCTCTTAATATAGCAAGTTAAGCGATTTCTTAACATCTAATCCTCATTATATTCCCTCATCATGGTGCATCACTCTGAAAATGCTGCTCCGGATTATGTTGGCTAATATTTGGGGTTTTCCCATTAATGTGGCAGGCAATATCTGCGGCCTGGGCGCCAGTAACCTCTGGCTGAGAGATGCATGAGTAAGCAGGAAAACGTGTCCACAGAGCCTCGCGCATGGGGCGTCCAGAGGCCGAGGGTCCGCTAAGGAACTCCAAAGGGTGAGGGGCTGGCTGGGAAGGTGTGCACCTTTGGAGCCCGAGCTCCAAAAATTTGGGACCCTCCCCCCGCCAACCGCAGCTGGCTCCGCCCTCACCACGGACGACCCCGGGCCCTGGGCTCCTCCCCTGGCCCCGCCCCTCGCCCGGCGTCCGCGCGGGGACCCTCGGCCTAGCTCCTCGAATCCCACCCCGCCTTCTCTCTCTAACGTTAGGCCCGCCTTTTCCCCCCGCCCCCCCGCCCTCGCGCCCTCGCGCGCCTCCCTCGCGGCGCGCTTGCGCACTGGCGGCCTTGTGGGCGGAGCCTGCGCCGCCGTCGGGTCCGCCCATGACCCCGCCTGCCCCTGCCCTGGTCCCGCCCCCGCGGAATGCACTGCTGCAGAGGCCTAGGAATGGCCCAATGGGTAGTAATGCGATTTCGTGGTGTTTGCTAAGGACTAAAAGCAAATGCCTCAGGCAAAATCAGACCCACCGACCTAAAATAGGCCCAGTGGGGAATGGGTCACAGCCTCATGTTCTATAACACAAGAGAGGATAATAAAAGGGACACAAAGTTCCAGCTGCAGTTGGAGAAAAAGAAGTGATTTGAACTCGGTACTGCTGACCCTCTCAGGCAGGAGAACGAGACGTTGCAGCTGGGGCCCCTCGAGACTGGATGGCAAGAACAGCACTGCTGACACCTGCCCCCGCAGTCTTTATGAAGTCCCAGGGAGAGCCCTGTGCCCCACCACCCTCTATATTTACAGACAGAACAGCCTGCCACAGCCTTGCTCTCCTTTCCTTTGGGAGATTTTTCCACCATAGGATAAAGCTATTTGTTGGGATTTTTTTTTGGTAAAGATTTTATTTTTAAGTAACCTCTACACCCAACGTGGGGCTCTAACTCAACCCTGAGATCAAGAGTCGCAGACTCTACAAACTAAGCAGCCAAGCAGCCCTGCTGAGATGTTTAAACCATGGTAAGCTGTGGGGAAGACATGCAGTTTTAGTCAACTGGAAATTTTATACAAAAACTGCAACACTGTGTTGATATGTTTAAAAAACAAACTGCCAAGAAACTCTTCTACCCACCTAATTTAATTCTGCTATTACAAAGCCTTTATAAGACCTAGTGGTGTGGTGTAAGGAAAGATGCCTCAGATCCAAGGGACCAAGATTCTAATGCTGGCTTCACCAGGAATTAACTGTGGGCGTGCTGCTTCTAGTTTGGGTCCTACTGCTTTCTGGGGGGACTGATCTCCTGTACAATCATGCTGGTCATGCTACCTCTGCCTTACCCTTGGGAGCATCAGGAAACTCCCCTACCACTTCCACAATCCCCAAATAGGTGCTTACGGCCCACGGGAAGTGCTAAAAGGACCACTTTTCATAGGAAGGTATTATATTACCTAATAATTTTAGGGGAATACTTCTGTAATCAAAGGGTAGAGCTTAACAAAAAGAGGGACCCTCCAACCTGGCCTGGAGACCCCACTCCCCTGCCACCAAGACCCTGTTGTTAATGTGTCAAATTCTCTCAGGAAAACATGTCCACAGAGCCTCGCGCATGGGGCGTCCAGAGGCCGAGGGTCCGCTAAGGAACTCCAAAGGGTGAGGGGCTGGCTGGGAAGGTGTGCACCTTTGGAGCCCGAGCTCCAAAAATCTGGGACCCTCCCCTCGCCAACCGCAGCTGGCTCCGCCCTCACCACGGACGACCCCGGGCCCTGGGCTCCTCCCCTGGCCCCGCCCCTCGCCGGGCGTCCGCGCGGGGACCCTCGGCCTAGCTCCTCGAATCCCACCCCGCCTTCTCTCTCTAACCTTAGGCCCGCCTCTCCCCCCGCCCCCCCGCCCTCGCGCCCTCGCGCGCCTCCCTCGCGGCGCGCCTGCGCACTGGCGGCCCTGGTTCAGGCAATGGCCCATGTAGCAGTCACAGCTTTGATCATGCTGGCGTTCATTGTGAATAATAAAAACCTACAAGTGAGATTTTCTGAAGCAAATACATTTTATTGGAAGGACACAAGTATTTTACAAAATGCAAGAACCTTAAGCAACAAACACATTTTAAAGACAGAAATGAGGATAGCCCAGGGAAACTCAACAGTATGCCTTCTAATTACATTCTCTGCAGTGAAAGAATATTAATGAGCCTTTTCAAGATATCACCCATTCTCTCTCTTTTTTTTTTAAAGATTTTAAGTAATCTCTACACCCAATGTGGGGTTCGAACATAATGACCCTGAGATCAAGAGTCACATCCTCTACCGACCGAGCCAGCCAGGCGCCCCCAAGAATGAGTGGTATCTCATTCTTGAGATACCACTCATTCTTGGGGCCTAGTCCCAAACTCTAAATATAACAAAAGTACCATTGGCTCAACTCTGATAAGGTGAAAAGTATGAAACCAAGTAGCTATGGCCAGGAACTCAGCCACACAGTAGACAGAAGGGTGGGGGCCAGGCTCAGAGAAAAGTGCTTACTGGGGAGACCCAGCAGCCCGAGACTAGTGCCCTCCACCCTGCACAATACAAATACAGTACACAATACAAATACAGTACACATACACATTTTGACATGTTCTCATACAAAATATTTTGAAAGATTTCTTCCTTAAGCACAAAAGTACAATTGCAAACCATGAAGACAACCCCAGATCCAGGCCGATCCCAAAGTCACATTAACCCAAAGTCAATTTCTGGTCATATGACAAACAGCTGATGGCCCAGGGCTGCTCCTTGAGTCCAAGTCCTCCAGGTGAAGTTCACGGCTTCTGTGGAACTGCTGTGTTTCAACGAAATGGAAAATCTTACAGACTAAAGGTCATCCTCATACATCGCCAGGGCAAATGCCACATGTAAATGGAACAATACAGAAAAACAATAATACAGAAGCAGTAATTTCCCATTTCCCTGTACAGAAACTTCCTTCCTTCCCCTTCAGTTTGCAATCTAAAAACATTCAAGGGGAGCACTCATCTGTAATCATGGGAGGGTTTTTTTTTTTTTTAATTTCTTTTATTTTATTTTAAGTAGGCTCGGGGAGCCCAACACGGGGCTTGAACTCACAACCCTGAGATCAAGACATGAGCTAAGATCAACAGCTGGATGCATAACCAACTGAGCCACCCAGGTGCCCCTTTCTTTCTTGTTTTTTTAAACCACTTTATTGAGGTATGAAGGTATATGACTGACATGCAACAAGCCGTACATATTTAATGTATACAACTTAATGAGTTCAGAGATCGGTATACATACATGAACCGTCACCATAACCCATGCCATAAACATATCCATCCCCTCCAAAGTTTCATTCCACCTTCAGTAATTAGTATTATTTTTTGGAATAAGAAGATGACAGAAGGTAGAAGATCTACCCTCTTAGCCAATGTTTCAGTATGAGTCTCCTCTGAGCTCTGGAGGAGAAGCCTGGTGTCTGGTTCCTGCCTTTAACCATGTTCCTCATCCTGTGGGTCAGCACCCCAAGGGCACAACCTATAGTCTTTGAGCAGCCAGAAGCCTGGGGTCTCCAACGGGCCTTGCAGCATTCTGTAAGGCTGCTGTGTCTCACTAATGGGGGAGGTGGAGGCAATCAGTGAATCTCCTCAGGAGTCACTGAACACAGCCCACTGCTATTCTTTTCTGAAGCTGATAAGAAGCAGTACAGTAGGTCTGCATATGAGTAAAAGACAAGGGAAGCTCAGAAGGCCAACCCAAATCTAAACTGAGGGGCAGCCTGCTTGGCAGCAGTCTAATCCATATGCTGCACTCCTGGAGTCAGCAGGATGGGCAGAGGGGGTAAACTCAAACCCAGAGGGAGCTAGAGGGCATCACTTCAATGATCCGAGAATGCACACATTTTGCACGTTCTTCCCACCCATTTTGAGGAGCCTCCACCCTAGAGCTCTATAACACAGGACCCGAGTCCTCCCCTCTGACCAAGTATTCTTATCAGGTCCTGTGCATCACAAGACAGACAGATCACCCCTCTGCTCCTCCAGGGCACTCGAGAAAGGGAGGGTATGAGAGGAACACTACAGCTCAACTTGCCAGTGGAGAGCTGACATCAGCATATCAACTTAAACCCGTCCCTAAACGAGGTTTGTGGTTTCAATCCTCACTGCAGTGGGCTCTGTGGGGATCAGAGAGAGCCCCCCCGCCCCCCGAGAACACAGGCAGGGGTAAAGGCATAAGCAGGCTAGAGGAGAAGCAGTTGCTCATACTTATGAACCGTCCCTTGGGTGCTGTTGGCACCAAGGGCTCTTGAGGGAGTTCTCTGCGCGGCCTCACTAACTCTGGCCAGTGCTCGGGACTCACCAGTCGGGGGAGGGTGCAGTTACCAGGGAGACCTGGTATCTCCTGGTAGCGTGTCGTAAGGGCAAATAAAATAAGAAATAAAAGTTAAATGATCCCTGTTGAAAGGAGGCCAAGGACTTCCCCCCTTCCCTTTTCTGAGAACACTGACTTCAGAAAACTTCTAAATGTGAGTTCTCGGTCTCTTTGCACAGTAGGCAAATCTTTTTCAGAAGCTAGATAAGCCTCTGGCAATTGTGCAACCCCGGAATGTGTCCACAAGGGCCCTGCAGGGCCTGAGAGCGACGTAAAGGGGGAGCAACTTAAGCAGTTGAAACAGAAAGCTCAGCTACACCCTCCTGCAAAACAGAGAGGGGCATGAACACCATGGACAGCGCCCAGGAACCAACAAAGAATGTCTCCTGGGAACAAAATCAGCATAAGCAACAGCAGTTCCTCCTCAGAAGGGCCTCAGGTCATTGTGACGTGCAACGAGACTGCAGGGTGAGGGGCTAACTCCCGCCCGAGGCCTTTGTTCATAGGCCTACGGTAACAGAGTTAAAATGAGACAGCATAACCTGCGCACGCAGGCAAAATCATTCATTGGTAAAATGGAAAATGACCCTCTCTTGTCCCAATGAATGTCTCAACTGGATGAGACAGTCATAGTTTCTCACATCCTATCCATCAATGTCCAATGTCTTCTGTCCCCCCAGCTCTGCTGCCCCAAAGGTAGTGTGGGAGAATGGAGAAAGGCAGGAGAACACCCCTGAGCCCACAAGGCCCAGCACAACTTCCACACCGAGTCCCTTGTCCTCCCCACTGTCGAGTCTCCTTATGCCCTCAGAGTGTACTCATATCCCTGCTGGACCCCAGATTTCCCTAATCAAGAGAAATCAAGAACCTGAAATGGGGAAACCGTAACACCCCTCCCCTCCTCAAACTGCAACTCCCACTTATCCTCTCACCCCTCTGGTAGCTTCAGTACAACACTGTTGTGTCTGCAACCCTCTCTTCCTTGAGAGTGCAGGCAAGATCCCCTTGGGGCAATGCCATCGCCTCCCAAGAGAGGACCAAAATGGCAGAGGGGTCAGACTACCAAGCGGCAACGCACTCTAGCAGATAAATAAGGGAAGGGACGCCTGCAGCCTGTGGGTATAGCTCTCCTCAGCAAAAGAAACAGAGGGCATCACTTCAATGATCCGAGAATGCACACGTTTTGCACGTTCTTCCCACCCATTTTGAGGAGCCTCCACCCTAGAGCTCTATAACACAGGACCCGAGTCCTCCCCTCTGACCAAGTATTCTTATCAGGTCCTGTGCATCACAAGACAGACAGATCACCCCTCTGCTCCTCCAGGGCACTCGAGAAAGGGAGGGTATGAGAGGAACACTACAGCTCAACTTGCCAGTGGAGAGCTGACATCAGCATATCAACTTAAACCCGTCCCTAAACGAGGTTTGTGGTTTCAATCCTCACTGCAGTGGGCTCTGTGGGGATCAGAGAGAGCCCCCCCCCTCCCCGAGAACACAGGCAGGGGTAAAGGCATAAGCAGGCTAGAGGAGAAGCAGTTGCTCATACTTATGAACCGTCCCTTGGGTGCTGTTGGCACCAAGGGCTCTTGAGGGAGTTCTCTGCGCGGCCTCACTAACTCTGGCCAGTGCTCGGGACTCACCAGTCGGGGGAGGGTGCAGTTACCAGGGAGACCTGGTATCTCCTGGTAGCGTGTCGTAAGGGCAAATAAAATAAGAAATAAAAGTTAAATGATCCCTGTTGAAAGGAGGCCAAGGACTTCCCCCCTTCCCTTTTCTGAGAACACTGACTTCACATTAATCCTCCAGCCTGGAGACCTGACCCCGGAGGTTCCTGGACATCCAGGTTCATCTGCACAAGCCCATGAGAATCGAAATGTCCCCTGACTCACGTACGGTTCATTGACAGCGCCCATGAGCTGCTTGTCTTCCCACCAATGTGCAGAGTATACTCAGCAGAAGTGTAGGAAGTTAATATGGAAATGTGCTTGGATAGAATTCCAACCACATTCCCAGACACAATATCTGGATTCCTGATGATCCCTAACATGCAATTGCTGGGCACAGTGGCCATTATTCTGTTCAATACCTTTGTGTCAGAGCACAGAAGCCTGACAACCGGCCAGGGCCAATTTCTTCCCTGGGACCCAATATTTCCCATGCCCCAGATGCTGCCATTGCCAGCCAGTATGCACTTTCTGTAGGAGTTTAACAAGGCACTTGAGCCATGGGAATGTCGAGGGAAGAAGTGTCTGGCCAGTGTATTAAAGAACATGCCAACAACAGCAGTTCACCTTCATTAATCTCTCCGTGAGAACACAGGTCACTATCAATATGAAAGACTGAGCAGTCAACTCAACCACGTCCCATTAGTCGCCAGAAACAACAGCAACTGCCTCTAAGAAGACTCCCTCGGATTACCGTTCTAGAAAACAGTAGAGAAGGGTGAAGGGTCACCATTCCTTGAGCCACTCTTCACAGGCTAAGGCAGCGCACAGACAGAAACAAAGCCTTCCCCAGGAGCAAAGTCCCAAATTCTCAGGGAAGCTGGACAAATAAGGAACAGACCCCATCAGAAAAATTTCATCTTTTCACATTCAGCAATGTGCATTGTTGTCTTTTGTCCTCCAGCCATGCTGATCCTAAGGAGTGCCAGCGACAGGGAAGTAGGCAGAAGACAACCCTGAACGCACAAAGTCCAATACAGGGAACCATATCCCCCTGTCTGCTTCCTCCCCGTGCTCTGGGAGCAGCTCTACAAAGGGAAGGACATTCTTCCCAGCCCTCTCCCCATCTCCTGAAGGAAGGACCATATCTGGTCCGTCATTCCATCTCTCCTAATCAGAGAATCCCTCTCCCCTTTGGAACCCCTAACCTCTCTAGCTCTTCTCCTTAAAAGAACAATCAGAAGTGGCTGGAGAACCAACCACCAGATTCAGTCAAGAATTCAGTTCAAGATGTGTTCACCCAGGTAAACTGGTAGAGCCACTACGGAAAGCAGTATGGTGGCTGCTCAACAATTAGAAATAGAACTACTATACGATCCAGCCATCCCATGTCTGCATATTTATATAAAGGAAATGAAGCCACTATCCCAAAGAGATACCTGCACCCCAGTGTTCACTGCAGCATTATTCATAATAGCTAAGACACATGGAAGCAACCTAAGCACCCATCAACAAGATAAATGGATAACAAAAATGTGGTGTATATATATACAATGAAATATGATTCAGCCATCAAAAAGTTTACATATAACAGGGAACCAGTATAATAAGGAATACACTCCATTTCAAAGGCCTTGCCTTAAAGGATTGTTCAATAGCCATCCTCTTTCCATCACCCACATAAATCAGAGGAATGAAAAAAACACTTAAGGCAGACACAAGTTTGACATGGAGTACTTCACACCATGAACTTAGAGCACATTAACATTCCCGCTGCCAGGGAGACATGCTCTGAGTACAGGCCTCCTGAGGCAGGTGATATGGCTGGTCCAGGAATGGACTCCTGGGAAAGAACCAAGCCGGATCCCACCTTAAATTCTGAGGAGGGTCCCCTTCTCTTTCCCTGAGAGTCCTGGCTTTGAGAATGCCACCAGATAGAGAGTCACCCTTTTGGAATTATTTTTAAGTGACTTATTTTTAAGTACCAGTACTCAGCAGATTTTCCCATAAACCATTCATTTAGACCTTTCCCAGCCCTTCCCCCAAATGAAATGACCCAAGAGGATTCTGAGGGGCAGTGGGCACAAGTGTGTGTGGAAGGGGAAGGAGGCATCACAGTTGTTCAATTGTACAACTGCTTTTGACAAGCAAATAAGCCAGTCTTGGTCCCCATCATGTCACCTGGTAAAGGAACATGGGTTTGGGTACAGGTTTTGCTAAGTACCTCAGACCTCGGGTTTTTATCTTCCCCAGCTTTAAAGTAATTTAACCAATTACAGAGAAAAATAAAAAGCCTTTAAAACGTCAACATGTTGTATAAAGGCTACATACTTTAGTGTCTAATCACAAAGAAATGTGGGGTTTTTTTGTTCTTTGGTGAGCACACCTCACGCTCTGTGATGCCACCTTCTGGATTAAACCAGTGCTAATAAAGCAACCGAGGAATCAGAGGGCTCTGTGAAATTAAAGGTCAGAAGGGTCTTTGAATGCACCTTAGAGTAAGTCATATTTACACTTAACACTCTCCCGCGCAACTGTCAAAAGCCTTCACCTGATTTTCAACAAATTCACTAGTGCCCAGAAAAGAAGTAACTTCATACAGGGAAGGAAAGAGAGGAGACATTTTGGGCACTGCCAGTTAACAGGCACCCTGCAGCCCCAACTTGACGCTGAGCCACATCAGCTTCAATGTAAAATGTCCAAGTGAGTCACAAAAGACCGCAGCTCAGAGCAAGGCAAAGTCTGCACTGTGGGGAAAACTCCCGGCATCATAGCAGAATCAAAGAGGTTCATTTCCAAAGAGATGCCCAATACTCTCTGAGGATATTGCTGGCCCTGTGAAAGGAAACAAACACTAAGCTGAAATCATGGCCAAAGTCTATAAAGAAATGAAGTGGGAGTGGGGTCTGGACAGGTAGGGAGAGGGGCTAAACCAAGCCGTAATGTTCTGCTCCAATATACGGCTTCTGGAAACGGTGGCCTAATTCCTTCAGTACCTCCTAGGTGCTGAGCACTTAGTAAAGATTGTCACACTTGATTTTCACAACATCCCTGATACCAAGGTGGGATTCCCACTGTGCAGATGTAGAAGCTGAGGCTCAAAGATGAGAGTAAGAAAGAGCCAAGGGTCTTTCAGACTCAGATACTAGAAATTTATTGTGAATGAAACACAATGGGTGGTCTCAGCAACATCTGCAAAGCAAATGAGGAACATCTACAAGGCCAAAAAAAAATTAGCTAACAAATATTTAAGGGCAAATATTTAAGGAAGTATTGACCTACATATTCCTCGAATTGTTAGCCTATGCTTCCAGGACCACTGCCAAATAAATGCCTCCCACCCACCCATGGTAGGGGTAGACTGGCAGATTGTAAATCTCTAGCACCCACTTGGGGTAGAGGACTCATCTTTTCCCCTTTCCTAGATAGAGCTGGATTTAACTGCATTCAGATCCATGATAAAAAATTACATTTGTACTGAAAACAAAACAAAACAAAACAAAACACCTGAGCAGTGCTTCCACAATCTCTGGATTCCTGAAGTTTGTTTCTGACAATCCCATCCAGTCCCTCCTGCTTCTGCATTGTATTACAAGTTTTCCAAAAGGATAAAAAGATCAAAACTCTGACGTGAGAACATCGAGATCAGGTTTGTTTGAAATCTGACATTCTAATAAAGTCCACATGTCTCTAAGAGTGGCAACCAACAGTAAACAGAGGAATACAAATAAGGATTGGAAAAGATGCCACGGACCAATTAAAGAAATCGATCAGAGACACAGAGTCTCTACCACAGAGTTAATAAGTAGTACCCAGGGAGTGACCCTGCCATTGTGGGAAGTTCCAATCTTAGAGACTCAGGGGAGGCATTTCAACAACATCTTAAATAATGATACAACAGACAGGAGGCAGGTGCTATTCTCCACCCAACACCTGTGGCCTCATACAATATAAAGTTGCACTTACCTTATGGCTGGTCTTGACTACTGGGTCTAGGTCCTCTCCTCTCATTACAGACCTATAAGCTGACCAGAACTGGATTTCTCCATCACAGATCCTGAAGGAGTTAGAGTGATTATACAAATCTACAAAGAGACTTACCTGTGGGAGGTCAGCTTAGCACCGCTGCAGGAAAATTAGGTAACTTGGAAACTCATAAGATGAGTGGGTGGGGCAAACTTCCTCTTTCCCTTATCCAGAGGAATTTCTGAAAGTGGTTGGCGGGGCCAGAGCACCCAATCATGCAGCCTGTGTGAGGTAGGCCAAAAGAGTGAAAGATAATGTAAGACAGGGACTGCGTGAGTCAAAACACAAGATAAGATTGCTGCTTTAGAGGCCTGACTGTCCCCTCAGGATGAACCATAGTTCATCCTGTTTTAATCAAACAGCATAGGGGAATTATTAAATATTACGTTGAGAGGTATCACCAGTTATTTGCTAGAAGGTGGGGGTCTCAGAACTCCATTTTTTCTCTTCAGTAATAAGGCAATTGACTCATACAAAATTGTGGGTAACAAACCTTTGGAATGGGTTGTGGTGTTCTCACTTTGTTACCAATTCCTGACACTTATATACCATGCAAGATTATGGGTAACAAATCATTCAAATGGGTTTTGTGTCCTACTTAATAGACCATGAAATGCGCATTATACAACCTTGTTGTTATATTAGTCTTAGTAATTGGCAACATAGTAAGATCAAAAACTGCTAAAACTAAAAATGAGCTGCTTTAATTCAGAACAATTTCACGAAGAATTTCATACATTACATAATGTCACTACCATCTGACATTGAACATAGGTCTTTGAGGAGGAAATACTGGAAAAAAACTGGACATCTGGTAATATATAGATTGGGGAATCTGCTCCTAATTTGCAAGTGTGCCCCTAGGCTATTAGGGATAATGGACATGTGATAAAAGCGCCTTCATTCCACACTTAGATATTGTTCAAGATCTAGGACTCTGTCTCAAAAGTCAGGATTGGTGAGACTAGTTAAGTGTCCCAGTTCCTGAAACCTGCTTTCCTGTCAGTACCAATGACAGATAAAGTAAAACCCAAATACCAGCAATGAATCTTTCACATGTCTAAATGTAATCAAGGTACCTTTAGAGATCTTCAGTGTTCCACCAATATGAGCCATTAAATTATTTCTACATGAGTTAATACATATAACTCAAAGCAATACCAAGAACTGACTTATTAGCAAAAAGGCTAATAAGGCAAACTCAACTATCACCATTATCAAAAGGAAGGAACTGTTTTACTTAATACCAAGTATCAGGTTACTCTCAGTGATTAGGGCCCTCGGGGTTTTGAGTAAAACACCAACTTTCCTTTCATTTAATTCTCCCCCTGAATACACTATTAGGTGTCACACACAGAGGCATGAGTGTAAATAGGCAGGCACTGACTATTAAGCCAATCTGCTAGCACTGAGGCATTAAGGCACAGTCAGCTCCTGTAGCTAAAGAGGCAGGGACAACATCCTCTGTTATTGGGGTGCGGTGGGGTAGGGTGGAGGGAGAGCACCAAGTCCATTCTAGCCCAGGACCTCAAACAAGAAGGATTGGAGTTGTCCTGGACCAGACCGCTCAGGACATAAACTGGCATATCCCCCTTGTTTGTAAACAGAAACTACACAAGTAATTTTTTCTATGGGAGAACACCTGGGAAGGAGCACGTAAGCCAACATTTAAAGAAATAACAATATGTCACATGCACAATTACAGTTCTAAAATAATATTCAAACGTATGCAGGACGACCAGCAACGGCCATTCACATCTAGAGAACAGAGAACACCCATTCTGGGGGTGAATTTCCTTATAAGTAAATTGAAAATGCTCCACGATTTTCAAAGGAAACGCACTAAAGACTAAGAACTGAACTAAATAAAGTTGATAATCAACATGTAATTATCGCGAGAAATAAAATCCCAGAAGGATCTAAACGACTTCCGGGGATGGCCGGTGACAGGCACTTCCGGGAATTCACTGTCGTAAAATAACAACCGCTCAGTCAAATGGTCAATATCTGTTATTTTTTACATTGAAAACAAAACTTTTTATTTATTTTAAGTAGAACTATGAAATAAAAGACACAGGACTCGGTTTTTTACACATAGAAACGTTTTAATAGTAAAATAAAGAAAAGTGGGGCTACCGGACCGCCGGAAGCCAGTG
This sequence comes from Halichoerus grypus, assembly GCF_964656455.1. NCBI lineage: Eukaryota > Metazoa > Chordata > Mammalia > Carnivora > Phocidae > Halichoerus > Halichoerus grypus. The sequence goes on along the minus strand of NC_135727.1, from coordinate 16,937,871 downwards.
ACTGTCGTAAAGCAAGAAGCGTAAAGATAATTAGAACCATCATTTCCTCATTTGTAAATTGAAAATAACGTGAAAATTTTTAACACAAAGCTTATGAAAAAGCCTGGACCAACATTTAATAGAATAAAGTGATACCAGACACAATTCTTCTGTAAAACAAAATCCCAAACTCTGTTAACGGCTGGCGTTGGATAGTTAAAAGCATTCGCTGTCATAAAACGTCAAGGACTTAGCCAATTGATTACAATTACTGCATTGTAACTCGAAAGTACCTCAAAACCTTTATTATTATTATTATTTAAGATTTTATTTTTAAGCAATCTGTATACCTAACCCGGAAATCAAGAGTCACAGGCTCTGCCCACTGAGCCAGCCAGGCGCCCCTCAAAACGTTTACTTTTCAGAAAATTTATCAATAGGGAACAAGACCAGAATTCAACAAAATAAATTATGTTAAACATGCAATTATATTATAAACTTAAAGCACTCAATTAACTGAGACGTTAAATTACTCCCCTGTAAATTGAAATTTACACCAAACCATTTAAAGGAAATATATAAGGAGCGCCAGAATCAAAATTCAATTGAATGTATTAAGATAAACATGTAAAATTAAATGCCAAAACAGTGCTCAGTCTTGGCTAGCAAGAGCGGCTAAGGGATATTCAGAGTGTAAAACTTCCAAGTGTCCGGCCGGACAATTTATTTCCAAAAGCGCGCACTGAGAATACTTTCATTTGGAGAATATTTGTGAAACACAGCCAAAATAAAAATTAAACAAACTCAAATACTGCAATGTTGCGATATCATAGGGAAAAAAAGAACCCCACCGCCGTTATATTATAAAATCAAACAAGAAATATGACCCCCGCGGGCATGATTCCCATCAGCGACTTAAAGCAACAAGGTCTTGCCAACCAAACCGCTATTTTTCTTATTCGAAAACTGTAAATAACACTTTTTTTTTTTTTTAATGGAAAACACACGAAAAGCTTCCGGACCACTTTTGGTTGAATACAATGATATTAAATACACAAATACATCACATAAAAATGCAGCGTTCAACGATGAAAATTCCCGGTGGTCAGTGAAACGATCTCTGAGCCGCTCAAGCGGCTTTTTACTCATTTTTACGTTAGAATTATCAGGATTTACCCCCCTTTTAAGGCAACATATAAAGAAGACCATTCCAAATTTTAACCAAATGATATTAAACAAGCAGTCATGTTGTTAAATGAAAGACAAAACTGCGCTCAAAGGCAGGCATCGGCTGTCCTGATCACACACATGCCCCTCAGGGCCTTACTTTCCTTTCTTTCAGATCGAAAATAACAGAAATTCTGTCACTAAGATACTTCACGAAAATGGCCAAGGCCAAGATTTAAACAATACCCAGTGACCATATCCACCCAACAACACTTTACAATAAAAAGCAAAATCAGCTCCCTGGCGGCCAAGGGCCGTCACGCTCTCCTGGACCCACGCAAGCTCAGCCAACCGCACCATTTTTCTTCATTTTTTTAAGTTGCAAACACCACAAAACATGAAGACCGCGAATGGTGGAGGGTTCAAGACCCACATTTAAACAAACAAGATGATCTGAAAGACTCATCATGTTGTTACATAAAGCACAACACCGCGCCCAATGGCCGCTAACGGGCCTTCACTTGTCATCAATCCAGAAGCCCATGAGACACATCTGTCAAAGCCCATTAGGACACACCATGTATCCGCTTCTCTTGAAATCACACTTACAAACAGCCAATTATGAAATAAAGTAAATTAAACTTACATTTTTTGAGATCGCAGAAAAAGTAACCGCCATTTTCCATAAATCCCCGAGTGCAACCGTCCACGGAAGCTGCATTGTACAATCCAGATTTTAATGGAAACGCGCCTGGTCACGTGGTAGAGCTTCTTTAACCTCCTTTCTATGTATGGTCCCGCCCTCAAACGTCATCATTGGAGGGCCTGCGATGATTGACAGGCAGACTGTCCACTCTCTTCAGGTCTATGAGTAGAAACTGCCATATCTCCAGGTCCAGCTAAATGACTCAAATCTTTGCTCATATTGTTGTCTTTCTACATCTACGTCCATCCCTCAATGCCTAACTCCCCCAGTTAGTCCTTTGCACATGCCTTTTCCTTTGGTTTTAGTCATCTCAGACTTTGGAAATCTTGCTAACAGAGTTTATCCCCATCTAGTTCAATTGCATCCTCCTCCAGGAAGCCTTCCATGCTTTACTCCTCCCATCCCTAGAGGTCGATGTCAGTTCTTCTTTGCTGTTAGATATGGACATGAAGAAACATTAGATCAGAGAAGCAGGGGAATCATGTGGGCTTTGCGATCAGACAGTACTGGGCTGGACACAGTGTGAAGGACCCAAGGTTTGCACCTGGAATTTTGGTGAAGTCAGTTAAGGCTGCAGAAATCTGGGGAAAGTCCAGGGAAAAACTGACAATAAGGTAACTCACAGGAGCCTCCCAGGATTCATCCCAGCAATAAATTCAAACAACTCCCACCCACGCTTTTCAGGATTTTCATATCCTTTCCACCCTTTCTCTCTGGGGAAATCTTGCCATCTCTTGGAGGCTCAGGCATAACTCAGTTCTCTTCTTCCTTCTCTGATTTCATGTTCCCTCCTCCAATCCCAAGAGAAGTTATTTCTTTTGTTGCTATAGGATGAAACATAAAGGGACTCTGTATCTCTGCTGCGAAGGTCACGAAGTTTCACGATTATTCAAGGTGAGACTGGAGGTCCACTTCTTTTCAGGAGGCTATCTGCTGAGTAATTTTTGCAGCTGCTCTCAATTTGTGAGTTCTGCAAGCTGGGAGGTGCAACTCCCTGGGAGCTGACTACCTTGAATGTTCAACTCCCTACACTCTATCATGGCAGGTGGACCCCATAGCCACTGGGTCACGTTAGTTGGACTTCACACTCACAGTGTCCACTGCCCCTGGGAAGGACACTCTCATGCTAGCACTATCCTTCCCCTATTCGTCAGGGTCTGGGAGGAGTTGTGAGGCTTTATTGTGTGAACAGTGTTACGCGATAGTTTATGATGCTGCCCTACTCACTGTAATGGTCAATTTTCTGTGTCCACTTGACTGGCCATGGGATGCCCAGATTCCAGGTTATTTCTGGTTGGATCTGCGAGGGTGTTTCTGAATGAGACGTGGGGTGAGCATGATCCAAACTCACTGAGGGCCTGAATATAACACAAGGCAGAGGAAGGAAGGATTGTCCCCTTTTCTCTTGCCTCACTACTTGAGGTGGAACATCTCATCTTCTCCTGCCCTTCGACTGGGATTCATATCATGTCTCCCCTGGTTCTCAGGCCTTCAAACTCAAGACTGATTTACACCATCGGCTTTCCTGAGGGTTCCAGATGGCAGATAGGAGATCGTGGGACTTCTCGGCCTCCAAAAATGTGTGAACCAAATTCCTCATAATACATTTTCTGTTATATTTATCTATCTAAACCTAGACCTCGATATATATCTCCTATTGGTTCTGTGTGTCTGGATAACACTGACTAATATACTTGGACTATCTCAGCTAGCTGCAGCTGTTAGAGATGGCTTCATAGGCCGCAAATAGAACTCTGGAGAAACAGCAAAACCAAATAAAGTAAAATTAGTTCCAGACTATGGGTGAGGAAACGAAGACAGCAGAAACGGACAGCCTGATAGGTGGGCAGCGCTAAGGACACGGCCACTGGCCCGGATGGGTGTCTTTTCCACTAGGGCCTGGCCACTGGTTTACAAACTCAGAGTAGGCTTATGGTTGAGCTCTTCCAGAGCCGGGGCTGGGGGTAAGAATTTCACCAAGATCTAGAGGGCAGGAGAGTTGTGGCAGGCTTTGTCCGGCAACCAGGGGAGGGATGGATTTGGGAAGTTAATCCACAGGGAGAGAGAAGGGAAGAAAGACTGGAGCTGTTGATGTGACTCCTGTCCCAGGATCTGCCAACCCTTTCGACATCTGTCACTAAGGCTTGTCCGTCTGACTGGTTCTGTGGATGGACACGTGCTGGACCCTTTCAATGCCTGGCATGTAATGACCAATACCACACAGGTCCTGTTTTTCCAGTCATGTATGCCTCCTTCATCTTTGTGTCACCGATCATTCCTGTCCCATTCACACTCTATCCCAGGCCAATGGCCTGGGTTTCTACCTGTCTGGGAGGCACTACCAAACACTACTTATCCACTATGCATTATGGCTGGTGGTCACGTTTGTGGGCTGGACCTCTGTTGCTTGGATTCATATACCGGCTCTTCCTCCTATCAGCTGGGTAACTTTAGATGATTTTTGTGCCTCAATTTTTTCATCTGTTAAATGAACGTGCCAATAAGAACCATCTCATTGGGCTGTTGTAATATTCATTGAGTTAATGCCAGGCCCTTTCTTGGCGCCTGGAGCCTTCCCATACCAATGTAGCTCATATAAATCTGCATTTTCTAATTACCATTCAAAGCACATAATCCGCATTTACAACACTATCCAGTTCTCCTATTGTTTGTTCCACAACTTTATCCCTTTCATCTGTGGTAATTTCTCCATGCTAATTAATAAATCAGTTAGTCCTAATTTTTCATTTATCTATGTCTCATATCTCCTTTCTAAATGTATCACCAGTTTCCCATATATAATGGTACAGTATAGCTCAGTATATAGCACGGCATATATGGGGATTCAAGAAGTTCATATGTAGGTACTGAAATAGAACCCTTCACTGGGAGATCTCCAGAAATACTCCTTCTTGAGGAGTTCCCAAACTCTCTCGTCCAATGGCTGGTTTTGCCAGGAGGCACAGTGGGAGTGGGGCTCCGATAGAGGAGTTGGCAAAGGGTCCTTGAAGATTTGGTTGACTACCTCAGGCCAGTCTGCCAGGAAGTGCACCAGGCTGAAATATGCACCGCATGAGAGTTGATGGGGCCTAGGAGAGAGGGGAGGCAGTTTAAAGGACGAGGGATCGTTCCAGGGAGATGATGAAGCCATTTACTTCCCTTGTGAGGATCGGGTGGGTTGTGAGCACCGGGGAGAAGTAAACACGTCAAAGGCCGAGCCCGTCCTGTACCTGTCTCACTGTGGTACAGAAAGACAAGGCTACCCCCAAGTCCCGAGAGCCCATACATACACACACTCTGATATAATTGTGATATTGTGATATATATATCAGGACCTCACAGATATGCACAACTCAATGACTTATCCCAAAGAAAACCTGGAATCATCCACTAAAAGAAACACACCTGGCTAACCACCTTGAAACCCCACACCTGGTCCCTCTTAATCACAATATTCTTCCTCCTTCTCAAAGGTCACCACTATCCTGACTTTCAGAACAATCTCTTCCCTTTCCTTTTAGTTGCACTGACAAAGCTTGCATCCGTAAATACTAAGCTTTGCCAGTTTAAAAAAATTAAACAGCCCGCCGTCTCCCCCCATTTTTGGATATATGACTCACAGGAAATTGTTCAAATGAAAATGGGAAGAACCCTCTACTCCAAGAAAGAAAACATTTCCATCACCCCAAAAGCCCCCCCCCCGTGCATTTTCCCATTTTCCTATTCAATCCCTCCTCCCGCCTTCAAAGAATATACATTCTTAGTCATTGTTAGTGGTGCTCTGTGCATCTCCATTAGACCCTATTTGCTATGAAAAATATTTAATTTCCTTACTGATTCTTTTTCTGCTTGTTCTATCAGTCACTGAGAAAACTGTATTAAATATCTTCCACCATGATCATGGGTTTGTAATTCTATTTCTCCTAAAGGTTCTCTCCAATTGCCATTATATATTTTTAATTTGCTAAGAGGTGCATAAAAACAGTAACTGTTACATATTTCTAGTGAATTGAACCCCTTACCATTATCATACTTATTTTTTAAAAGATTTATTCATTTATTTGAGAGAGAGAGCACACACACGAGCTGGGGGGGGGGGAGGGCAGAGGCAGAAGGAGAAGCAGACTCCCTGCTGAGCAGGGAGCCCCAAGACCCCGGGATCAGGACCTGAGCTGAAGGCAGACGCTTAACCGACTGAGCCACCCAGGCACCCCGATCTCTCTGCATTTTAAACCCCATAAGGCAGTATTCTCTCAGATCTGCCCACATACCTTTCCAATACATCACTTTTCACTTATTTTAAAATTTTTCTTTGGCTTGAGGAATATTTGTTAGTATTTTCTTGAAGTACCATTCTGCTGGTGACACATTCTCTCAGGTTTTTCTTTTTTGTGTACAAAAATACCTTTTTTTCATCTTCATTTTGAAATATATTGCGGCAGGGCAAGGATGTTTCCATCGGAAATTATTCTCTTTTAATACATAGAAGATGATATTTCATTTTCTAGTGGTTTCCATTTTTTACTATTGAGAAGTCAGCTCTCGGACTCATTATTGCTACTATGGTGGTAATTTGCTTTTATCCTCTGAAAGTTTTAGAATTTTTCTATTTGCCTTTGGTTTTCAATTGCTTTTCTAAGATGTGCTTAGGTGTAGATTTCTTTCATTTTTCTCTGCGAGCTGTTTGTTCTCAGCTAATGTCTGCTCAAACACTGCTTTGCCTCATTCTCTTTCCTGTCCTTCTGAAACTCCAATTGTCATCTCTTCCTTTCAAACAATCCTCTATGTGTCTTACCTCACCTGTATTTTTCTTCTGTTTATCTTTCTGTGTTTCATTCCGGATATTTTCTTATGACACATCTTTTGGTCCACTGTTTACCTCTTAAGCTGGGTCTGACCTGTGCTTACACACATCCACTGAAGGAGGGAGTCCCTGTCATGGACTCCTTTCTCAGCGTCTGCCAACCTGAAAAGCCAAAGCACAGAAGGTAACTGAGGCTTGCTCCATGTGGAACCTGGGAGAGAGGAAAGGACTCTTATCCTGGACATCTGGGGTCGATTCTCAAGGCTCTCGGCAAGAGGATGATGATGCAGCCATGCGGTAGGCAGTCTGAGGCCTGATGACGGCAATCTGGGTACAGAAGGCTCTCATGAAGGAAACAGTCTCACAGTACAAATGTAGGGATATGGCAGACCAGGTTGAAAGTCCCAACCTAAAGAATTGACACTCTTTGACCTGTTACAACTCCCTGAAAAAGTTCCATTCTAGGACATTGTTTATTTAACCTGACTGGGAGGTAGCTGTGAGAAAGCCCTCTCATCATGGCATTTACTGGAAAAAAAAAAAAAAAAAAAAACCCAAGATCAGAGACAATTGTTTAACATCAAGATCACCTGAGGTTGCCAGCATCTTGTATTTTAGTCAGGGTAAAAGATAATAAAACCCAACTAATAAATAATAATATATTTGTGAATATCTGTTGAAACAAGTCATCCCTCATTACCCTTGTATTTCAAAAATTTCCACCCTAATTTTGGTTGTTTATTCTTCCATATGAAAGTTAAAATCAGCTTGTCTAATAAAAAATATCCTCTTTGTGTTTCTGGTAAGATTATGTTGGGGGAAAATAGTGCACATAATTGTATTAAAAGTAATATTGGCACATCGCCTGACCTGATCACTGGTCATGTGTTGAAAGTATAACTTAACTTAGGGAAATTTAATGTCTTTGTGCTGTTGAGTCATCCTACCCCAGATCTGGGGGTATCATTCGACTTGTTAGAATATTCTTTTATATCGGTCTTTACCTTTAAGACACTACTTCCTGCGTTTTTTTTACAATTAAAATATATATTCCTGGCACTATTTCCTTTGAATTGCTATTCTGAATAGGGTCTTTAACGTCATTGTACGTTTTAACTGATTATTTTCTACATATATGAAAGCTGGTGATACATTTATATTAATTTGTACTCAGCCACAAATTGAATTCAGATATGACATATCATGGCTAATTTCCCTTTCTCCTTTCCATTTTTTAAAAGTAAGCTCTAGCCTAATGTGGGGATTTAACTCACCACTGGAAGATCAAGAGTTGCGTGCTCCACTGAAGGAGCCAGCCAGGTGCCCCTCCCTTCCAATTTGATAAATCTTAGTTATTCTTTTGCTTTTTTCTTGATGTATGAACATGTATAAAGTCACGTTTAAAGCATCCAACCACTCATATCTGTCTTCCAGTTTCGATATTGATTATTCTCTTCTGGTCTCTTAATATAGCATATTAAGAGACTTCTTAACTTCCAACTATTTTACATTTCCCAGTCATGGCACATCATTCTTAAATATGCTTTCTGCATTATGTTGGCTATTATTCAGGGTTTTCTCATTAATGTTGCAGGGAATATCTGCTGCCTGGGTGCCAATAACCTCTGGCTAAGATATGCATGAATAAGCAGGAAAATGTGCTCACAGAAGCTCATGCAAAGGGCGTCCAGAGGCAAAGGGTCCTCTAAGGAACTGGAAGGGCAGAGACCCTGTACACCAAACAGACTCCTCAAAACCACAGCACTTGGCCCTCCCTCCCTTCTCCACGTGCACTCGCGGCCCTCCTCACCGCCGACCAGGTGCCCGGGGCTCCGCCCCTGGCAGGCCACCGCCCCCCGTGGGAACCGCGGCCCCGCCCCTACATTCTGACCCCGCCTCCTCGAGCGGCCGTTGGGCCCGTCGTTCCCACGTTCACCCTAGTCCTGCCTTTCGCGCCTGCGCCCTAGCGATCACCCGGCCTCGGGGGCGGAGCCCTGACAGGCCACGCCCATCTGGCCCGGGCCCGCCCCCGCGCACACGCACTTCCCGCCACGCCTCCCCGCCCGCCTCAACCCAGCCCCGCCCAGCCCGGCCGAGCCCAGCGAGCGCGAGCGCAGCGCGATGGACGGCCGAGTGCAGCTGATCAAGGCCCTCCTGGCCCTGCCCCTGCGGCCCCAGACCCGGCGGTGGAGGAACCCGATTCCCTTCCCCGAGACGTTTGACGGCGACACCGACCGGCTCCCGGAGTTCATCGTGCAGACGGGCGCCTACATGTTAGTGGACGAGACCCTGTTCTCCAGCGATGCCCTGAAGGTGACGTTCCTCATCACCCGCCTCACCGGGCCGGCCCTGCAGTGGGTGATCCCCTACATCAGGAAGGAGAGCCCCCTCCTCAATGATTACCGGGGCTTCCTGGCCGAGATGAAGCGGGTGTTTGGCTGGGTGGAGGACGAGGACTTCTAGGCCGGGAGCCCCTCGGGCCCGGGGGCGGGTGCTCGGGGGAGGGTCCGCTGCGCCCGTCGCCGCCGCCCAGATGGCCGCGGGCGTCGCCCCGCCGCGCCTCCCCCCCCACCTTGGCCGCGCTCGAGTGGCCGCGCTCTCCCCCGCGCTGCTGTCCCCTCCCGCGTAGTGCTTGCCTTTGTTCCAGGAATAGCGCTCCAGGTCCCCGCCGCCGCCTCCGGGCCCCGCTCCGGAGCGCGCCGCCGCCCTCTGCGGCCAGCCGGGCCCCTCCCGTGCGCACTTGGACTCGGGCCCGCGCTCCCGCTGCGGGCGGGGCTCCCGTCACACGCCGGGCCGACCACCCACAGCCCGGCCGCCGCGGGCCGCCTCCGCCGGACTGAGCGCCAGGCCTGCAGCGCGCTGCCCGGAGACCCGCGCTGCCGCCGCCGTGCCCCGCGCGCCACCGACGGCCTGCGGCCTGCGGCGATCTGGGCGCAGCCAGGAAGTATCTGAGCCGGCCGCGGCCCCTGGACAGTGACTCCAGCAGCTCGCCACCCCCCAGCCCCGGAGGGGCCGGCCAGCCTCTCGCCTGCCGCGGGACCCGTTGCCCCCCCTCCTCCCAGAGACCTCTTCTCTTCTGCTCCTGCCAGATGGCCGCCAGGTCCCGGGGGTGCCTGGCAGCCAAATCCAGCCACTCGTTTTCTTTCTCCCGTGGACCTGTTCGTTTTGCCCAGAACCCGGTTCTCTTCTCAGTTTGCATTATTTTCTTAGTTATGTGTTTGTTGGTCAGCATTATAACTTCGACATTCTACACACCTCCTCAACACTACCTGGACAAACGTTTTTTCCTTCTTTTCAATAATGCTGTTAAAAAAGAAATGTCTCAATAAATATGGCACTTCTCCTTCCCTGTTTCTGTAAAGGGGTCCATGTCTTGTTCAGAAGAGCTTTCCCTTGCAATTCCATGAGTAATATTAGAGACACTCTCCTCTTTGTTGACTCTTGCATATAAAACATCAAAGTTAGAATCCTCACGTGGTCCTGGGGATGGAGACACCACCGGCAACTGATCAATCCCAGATGATGACTCCTTTGAACCAGTTAGGATTGTTCCAAGCCTCTTAAGAAATGGATCTTTATTTTGGCTAAGGCACTGTGAGAAGTCAACCAGGAGGTTACTCAGAAAATGTTTTCTCATTTCCAAAAAGTCATTTGAATGTACCCAAATTGTCAAAGACCATTCATTCCACATAGATGGTGAAAAATGTCAGTTTTATTTAACCCATTTTTCAGGAAACCAGCAGAATGATATAGGTGCTTTAAAAAAACATTTATAGAACCTTCATTATGTGGGTACTGGGGGTGGGGAAAAGCATGCAGAAATGAGATTGTTTATGTACAAACTTGGTTGATGACCTATAGAACAATAAACGTATAAACTTACCTAACAAGCAGGAAAAAGTCATTGCTTCTTGTTTATCCACAGTGTAACCATTTATATTTATAGTACTGTAAAAAGCTTGCACTCCCTCACCAATTGTTGGCCATCAAAATTAAATATCCTGAGTCAAATGACCCATAAGTCGGCTTATACGCAGTACTGTGGTGTGATGTTTAAAGGTTGTACCATCAACTTTCTGTCTCATTTCCAAGTTTTGGTGATTTTCCAGAACAGAGGATAGTAAAATAAATTACCCAGTGTTTTTTTTGTTTTGTTTTGTTTTTTTTACTTCTTATTCCTCTCTCCATCTCTTTCTTCATTTGAGCAGGTAAGCATTTGCCATTCATATGTTGTGGTTCGAGGACTGTAGATGGAGCTGGAGGTACATTACCTGCATTATGTGCCTTGACTATTTTTTGTTCCTCCAAATAGTGAAACCACCATTAACTTGCAATTTGGCATGTAATAGATCCAAGTCTTGAAGTCAGAGGAAAAATTGGAATTGCTTAACGAAATGAAGTTTTTAAAATTCACAGCATTCTTAAAATGAAAGCAGGTTAATTAGGGGCTTTTAACTCAAGGTGCTGGCAGTTGGCCTTCTGGGTGGGTAGAAAAGATGATTGTTTTAAGTATATTCACCGTTCTTTTTTTTTTTAAGATTTATTTGACAGAGACATAGTGAGAGAAGGAACACAGGAGGGGGAGTGGGAGAGGCAGAAGCAGACTTCCCGCTGAGCAGGGAGCCTGATGCGGGGCTCGATCCCAGGACCCTGGGATCATGACCTGAGCCTAAGGCAGACACTTAACGACTGAACCACCCAGGCGCCCCTCACTGTTTGGTTTTAAACATAGATTCTGCTAAAGTGGTTTGAAAAGTGTTTGGAAACACTTTATGGAGTCGGTCTAGGGTATTCCCTACACTCTGTGTCCACCTGGCTCTAGACAGAGGGAGGAAGGGCAGGAACTTCTGGGTATGTTTTCAATGATGTCAGCACCCCCCCCCTTTCTCACCCATCAGAAATGCCCTGCAGTTTTCTTCTTCCCGCCAGGGTGGCTCTGTTTGGGACTGTTCCTTCATCTGTTCTAGTTGTATCATCCCCGGCCCTTTATTGTGATAAAAATGTGTGGGAGATGGTTAATAGTTCTCAAGAATTAATCCTGAGCATTTTCACAAGATTCTATAAAGGGAGAGAAGGAAGAAATGGAATTTGTAAGGGAGAAGGGAGGCTCTTTTTCATCAGTGTCTCACTTCAGGCTGCTGTAATAAAATGCCCCCGGTTGGGTGCCTTAAACAAAAGAACGTTTATTTCTCACAGTTCTGGAGGCTGGGAAAGGCAAGGTCAAGGTACTGCTACATTGGGTGCCTTGTGAGGGCTCACTTCCAGGTTTGCAAGCAGCTGCCTTTTTGCTGTATCCTCACATGGTCATAAGACATAGGTAGAGAGTTCTGGTCTCTTCCTCTTATAAGGGCACTAATCCCACCATGGTGGCTCCAATCTCATGACCTCACCCACACCTAATAACGTCCACCAGTGCCCTACGTCCAAATACCATCACATTGGCAGGTGGGGCTCCGACATACGGATTTGGGAGGGGGACACGCATTTGGCCCATGTAATGACGTTGCCACCTCACCCCTAACAGTTGTCCTCGGTTTGTTTCCCTCCCATCGTTCCCAGCAGTTCAGTCTCTGCCTCCACCGTGAGGCCCCACCTCAGAAGTGAACACCAAAGGAGGGAGAAACATAAAGACTGATTTTTTTAAAAAAGGGTTTAAAAAGAGGCACGAGAGAGAAAAGGCAATTAACCTTTTTTTTTTGGAGGTTGGGGCCAATATTGACTTGAAGTCTACAATTAGGATAGCATTACACAAATTTTGTGACTCACATGGACAAAAAATGTAATATGTAGACACAGAGGGGACAAAGTGGCCTTTGGTTTAGTGTCCTGAGATATTGGGTTGCAGGGCCATCCTGGTAGAGAACTTGTGTAATGAGTGGCTTGAAAGTACGATTCTCAAATTGTTGCAACCAGAATTCTCACACAGCTTGGTGATGAATGACTGTCAAAGTCTCATTTAATTTATTATTCAGGAACTCAGCGGAATGACAGAGCTGTTTCAACATCATTTTGTGGAGAAAGGAATGCAGTAATACAATTGTTAATTTAGGTACAAGCCTTGTTGATGTCCAGAAAAATAGCACTTCTTACTATATTTCTACAAATTAACCTCTTAAATCTCCAGTATGTTTTCAATTTTCACAAGGCCGACTTTATTTCACTGAAAAGATGTCCTTGAATTAGAGATAAAGGCCTCTATAATAACAAAACAGCTGGAGGGGCGCCTGGGGGGCTCAGTCGTTAAGCCTTTGGCTCAGGTCATGATCTCGGGATCCTGGGATCAAGCTCTGCATCGGGCTCCCTGTTCCGCGGGAAGCCTGCTTCTCCCTCTCCCACTCCTCCTGCTTGTGTTCCCTCTCTCGCTGTGTCTCTCTCTGTCAAATAAATAAAATCTTAAAAAAAGAAAAAAACAGCTGGTGAAGTTTGAGCCCTTCCTATGTCCCTGGACATTTACACAGCTGTTCTTATGTAATCCTCAACATCCCCCATGAGGTAAGCACCGTTTATTGTTGAGGAAACTGAGGCTTGGCATGGCCGATTCATCTGCCCGAGGTCCTACAGCTACAAAGTGGTAGAGCTAAGACTGACGCTGAAGACACCAGGGACCCGCACAAGGAACCAATATGCCATTTGTCCTGGGGTCATTTATAGTTTTAACAGCTTTCTTGACATGTCATTTACATACCATAAAATTCACCCAATTAAAGTGTACAAATCAATGCCTTTTTGTTTAGTTACAGAGTTATACAAGCCTCGCCATAATCTCATTTTAGAACGTCTTCATCACCCCCAGAAAGAAACATATCTGTTATCAGTCACTCCCTGTCTTAGTTCAGGCTACTATAACAAATAGCATGGACTGGGTGGCTTTAAAAACAAAACATTTATTTCTCAGTTCTGGAGGTTGGGAAGTCTGAGATCAAGCTGCTGGCAGATTCAGTGTTGGGGACGGACACCTTTCTTTGCATGCAAATGGCTGCCTTCTTGCTCTATCCTCACATTGCGCTGGGCAGCAGGGGAACGGAGAAGGGGAGGTTTTTGGTTTCTTTTCTTTTTTTTAAGTAATCTCTACACCCAACGTGGGGCTCGAACTCACAACCCCGAGATTAAAAGTCGCATACTCTTCCGACTGGGCTAGCCAGGTGCCCCTTTGGTTACTTTATTGAGATAGGATTGATACATAAAAAGCTATACATATTTACTGTATACAACTTGGAGATTTTGGGGATAAGTATACATCTGTAAAACCATCACCATCATTGAAGCCATAGACATAATCCATCACCTCCCAATGTTTCCTCCCACCCCCCCTTATTATCTGTGTGTGGGGGGGGTATGCACACTTAACATAAGATCTACCGGAAAACTTGACATAAGATCTCTTAGAAGAACACATGGGGGGAAAAAACTCCTTGACATTGGTCTTGGCAATGATTTTTTGGATATGACACCAGAAGCACGGGTAACAGAAACAAAAATAAACAAGTGGGATTTCATCAGACTAAAAGGCTTCTTTTTTAAGATTTTATCTTTAAGTAATCTCTGCACCCAATGTGGGATTTGAACTTACAACCCTGAGATCAAGAGTCACATGCTCTACAGACTAAGCCTCCCAGACACCCCATTTCAGTATTATTTATAATAGCCAAGATATGAAAAGAACCTAAATATCCATCAATAGGAGAATGGATAAAGAAAATTTACTACCAGGTAAGCAAGACCTGCAAGGTGGTATCTGAAAATGATGGAATTTTAGAATGGGTAGTGGAGGAGGAAGAGGATCAGTCGGTTGTGGCCTGAAGACCAATTCCAAGGACAGTGGCTGCAGTTCATTGCACTAATCTACATTTTCTAGGTTTTCTCTCAGCCAGATGCCCCCCTTCTTTTTTTTCCCCTTTATACTCCTTTTTTGTTCTCAAATCCAGAAGATCCATTAGTGAAAATAATTGCTTCTTAAATTTATTAACTTCATCCAAAATAATTAAATTCTATGGGGTGAAACAATACTGTTTTGAAACTTGGTTTGTTTGTTCATTGTTTATTTAAGTTTTTATTTTCATTCCAGTTAGCTAACATACAGTGTTATATTAGTTTCAGGGGTAGAATACAGTGATTTCTTACCCTTTCATTTCTACCGCTTCTTTATCCTCCACAGGTATTTCCCCCAACAAATTTCTTGAATGTCTAGTTCTATCTTGGCATCTGCTTTTCAGAGAATCTCAAATCATGGAAGTCAAAATTATAAATTGGATTTCATATAAACTATTGAAAAATGTTACATTTCAAGACATAGCTTTCAGAAAATTGAAGAGCAAGGTACAGGCCTAGAGAAAATATTTAAAATACATGTATCAAATAAATAAATAATAAATAAATCTGGCAAAGGGGTGTTACACACAATATATAAAGAACTACTGGGGCGCCTGGGTGGCTCAGTTGGTTAAGCGTCTGCTTTCAGCTCAGGTCATGATCTCAGGGTCCTGGGATCAAGTCCCATGTCAGGCTCCCTGCTCAGCGGGAAGTCCGTTTCTCCTTCTGCCCCACCCCCTGCTCTCTCTCTCTCAATCAAATAAATAAATAAAATATTAAAAAAAAGAACCATAACTCAATAGTAAGAAGAAAAACGGGGATGCCTGGCTGTCTCAGTCAGTGGAGCATCCAACTCTGGATCTTGGAGTTGTGAGTTTGAGCACCACATTGGGGTGTAGAGATTACTTAAAAATAAAAATCTTTAGGGGCGCCTGGGCGGCTCAGTCGTTAAGCATCTGCCTTCGGCTCAGGTCATGGTCCCAGGGTCCTGGGATCGAGCCCCGCATCGGGCTCCCTGCTCAGCGGGAAGCCTGCTTCTCCTTCTGCCCCACCCCCTGCTCTCTCTCTCTCGATCAAATAAATAAATAAAATATTAAAAAAAAGAACCATAACTCAATAGTAAGAAGAAAAACGGGGATGCCTGGCTGTCTCAGTCAGTGGAGCATCCAACTCTGGATCTTGGAGTTGTGAGTTTGAGCACCACATTGGGGTGTAGAGATTACTTAAAAATAAAAATCTTTAGGGGCGCCTGGGCGGCTCAGTCGTTAAGCATCTGCCTTCAGCTCAGGTCATGGTCCCAGGGTCCTGGCATCAAGCCCCACATCGGGCTCCCTGCTCAGTGGGGAGTCTGCTTCTCCCTCTCCCACTCCCCCTGCTTGTGTTCCCTCTCTCGCTGTGTCTCTCTCTGTCAAATAAATAAATAAAATCTTTTAAAAAAAGAAGAAAAATGACAATTAAAAAATGGCCCAGCAAATTGCACCTGGGTGGCTCAGTTGGTTGAGCGTCTAGCTCTTGATTTTGACTCAGGCCATGATCTCAGGGTGGTGGGATCGAGCCCCAGGAGAGGCTCCACTCTCAGCAGGGAGTCTGCTTCTCTCCTTCTCCTTCTCCCTCTGCCCTTTCCCGCCCTGCTCCTGTAGGAGCTCACTCGCTCTCACTCTCTCTCTCTCAACAAACAAACAAACAAACAAACAAATAAATCTTTAAAAAAAGAAGAAAAATGACAATTTACAAAATGGCCCAGCAAGGGGTGCCTGGGTGGCTCAGTCGGTTAAGTGTCTGACTCTTGATTTCAGCTCAGGTCATGATCTCAGGGTTATGAGATCGAGCCCTGTGTTAGCTCCGTGCTCAGTGGGGAGTCGGCTTGAAGCTTCTCTCCCTCTCCCCCTCCCCCCACTCACTCTCTTTCTCTCAAATACATAAATAAATCTTTAAAAAAAATTAAATTAAAAATAATAAATGAAAAGTACATTAAAATAATGACAATACCAAGTGTTAGTGAGGCTGTGGAGGAAATGGAACTTTCATATATTGCTGGCAGGACTATGTAATTGTAAAACTATCTTGGGAAACAGTTTGGCAGTTTCTTACAAAGTTAAATATACACCAACCATATAACTTAGAAATTCCATTTCTGGGTATTTGCCCTAGAAATGAAAACATATGCTCAAATAAAGACTTGCATAATTATTTTCATAGTAGCTTTATTTATAATGCCTAAAAGTTGAAACTACCCACATTTTCATCAAACAGATTAATAAGACAAAGACGGTATATCCATGTGTTGGAATACTCCCTAGCAATAATAAGGAATGAACTACTGACACGTGCTATAATATGGATGAATATAAAAACATTATGCTGAGGTCAAAGAAGTATAGGGAAGGAAATATACTTCCTCTACCTTTCAAGGTTGTCCAGCTGGACTAAGAATTAAATTTATATTTTTAAGTGGGGATGGGGGGGAAGGGCAGAGGGAGAGGGAGAGAGAGGATCTTAAGCAGGTGTGGAGCTTGGGTTGGGGCTCGATCTCACAACCCTGAGATCGTGACCTGAGCTGAAATCGAATCGGACGCTTAACCGACTGAACCACCCAGGCGCCCCTAAAAATTAAATTTAAATGAGATAGATTAACAGGGGAAAAAAACCAGAATTTTCTTACGCACGCATGAAGGCCCAATAATGAAAATGAGACCTAAAGAAATGACCAAGGCAGGCAGTTTTTATATTTTGTAGACAAACTGACAATAAATCTGTGAGGAATTAACAAGATGACGGAAATGGATGCTTGGGAGTTTTAATTCCTAAGGGATTCTAAGCAGAATTTGGGTTAAGGCAGTAGATAAGTAAAAAAGTAACAAGGTTTGTTTCTACAGTCTTCTCAGCTGTAGATTTCCTATCTCTGGCAATAAGGATGTCTTTTTTACTTAGTACAGCGAGGGTACCTTTCATGTTAGAGGTTGATTTCCTGCTTTCAGGGGAACAGAGGAGGGTCTGAGTGTCTTTGTACCAGCTGCTTTCCCATTAGCTTCAATTCAAAATAATCAGTATGCCATTGTACATTTTGAGTGGCCTGCCCTTGGCCCCTACAGAAGCCGGACATAAAATAGTACATAATGTATAGTTACATTTTTTTAAAAGATTTTATTTATTTATTTCACAGAGAGAGAGATAGCGAGAGAGGGAATACAAGCAGGGGGAGTGGGAGAGGGAGAAGCAGGCTTCCTGCTGAGCAGGGAGCCCGATGCGGGGCTAGATCCCAGAACCCTGGGATCATGACCTGAGCGGAAGGCAGACGCTTAACGACTGAACCACCCAGGCGCCCCTATAGTTACATTTTTTTTTTTTTTTACAGATTTTATTTATTCATTTGAGAGAGAGAGAGACAGAGAGAGAGACAGAGAGCACGAGCTGGGAGCACAGGGAGAAGCAGGCTCCCTATAGGGAGCCAGATGCGAGACTCGATTCCAGGACTCTGGGATCATGACCTGAGCCAAAGACAGATGCTTAACCGACTGAGCCACCCAGGCGCCCACGTATAGTTGCATTTACATGAAGTCCTAGAATTGGCAAAACGCATCTATAGTGCTAGGTTGCTTGGACTAGGGCTGTGAGTGGTCGCAAAGGGGCACAAGCAAACATTTTGGAGCGATGGAAATGTTCTATATCTCCACTATAGTGGTGTTGACACGTACATATATATGTACTACATATATACGTACTGTGGTGTACGGCCTAAAACTAAGGCCCAATATTATGGGCTGCCTTGATGTCTGGGGAAATCAGGAAGACCTCAAATGCCTTAACCGCCCTAACCATGAGTTCCCCTCCCCACTCTGCTCCCACAGCCAAACAACCCTTCTCAGCAAGACCAAGTACAGTGCTTGCTTATCCCTGAGTAGTGGGTTTCGGTTTCCCGACAGCACAAGGAATAATTCAATGAGGCATTATCCAAAGAAGCCAATCACATCTCTCCCAGGAACCAGGGCCACCACACCTGGATACCACAAAGCCTGCCCCCACAGTCCCTGCTTGTTCACTCTGTGCCCAAGTGCAACCCCCCCCCACCTCCTCAGTATGGCATTCCTCCTCCAGGTTGTCAGTACATGTGACTAATAAAACTGCTGTTGATCTTGTCTGTCCAGTGTCGGGTGTGGTGTGTTCGGCCATCCCCATAACCCTATAGGAGGCAATGAAAACACTCTCATACACCCAAACACGTGTAGGTATGCATTTCACAGTGCACTGAAACCTTGACTTTAAGGGAGTGATTTTACTGTATGTAAATTATAACTCAATTTAAAGTTTATTTTTATTTTTATTCATTTATTTTTTAAGTAGGCTCCGCATCCAGCGTGGAGCCCGACTCGAGGCTTGAACGTCCGACCCTGAGATAAGACCTGAGCTGAGACTGAGTCGGACGTTTAACCCACTGAGCCACCCGGGCGCCCCTGAAGTTGATTTTTAAACCTGCCACAAATGGATTGAATATTCACAACTTAATGAGATTTGTCCTATTTCAGTATGACGCCATATGAAAGTTTGAGGACCTATGGGATGCCCATTAGAGGAGCCACTAAAATAGACTTGGTGGTTCAGGAAGAACTTCTGAATGAAATGAACAGATCCAGCAAGTAAGAAATAGTCTTATTAGCCTGGTGAAAATTATGGGAAAGTAGGGGCGCCTGGGCAGCTCAGTTGGTTAAGTGTCTACCTTCAGCTCAGGTCATGATCTCAGGGTCCTGTGATCGAGCCCTGCGTCAAGCCCCGCGTTGGGCTCCCTGCTCAGCAGGGTCTGCTTCTCCCTCTCCCTCTGCCCCTCCCCTCTGCTTGTGCTCTCTCTCGCTCTCTCTCAAATAAATAAATAAAATCCTTTAAAAAAAATTATGGGAACACAAAGAACACAAAATATCCCAGGCAAAGGAATAAACAAGCTAGAGAGAGCCTGGCCCACGTCAGATCCAAGAATAGCCCAATTCCTCAGCAGAGACTTTGGCCCATCCCAGAGTCCTCTTTTTCCCAAATTCCACTTCCCAGCTAATTACTAAGAGTTCTAATGAATCTCAACGTCACTTTTATCTTCCCATCCTCTTTGTCTTGAAGCCCTCGATAGCTTTCACCTGCAAAATACTCATTGCTGGACTTGACCCACATTCCATCCTTCCACAATCTATGTTCAATGTCAGCCCCAGAATGAACATTAAAACACAAATATAATCACATCAGTGCTCCAGTCAATATCTTTCCATTGTTCCCCGGTGACTACAGGGTAATTGACATATGCCTTTGCATGGCATACAAGAGTTTTCCTGACTTTTATATACTAACCACACTGTCTCATTCTTCAGAGTCTCAGATACAGGTGGTCCTCTTAGATTGGAATCAAGTCTCAACAAATGTACTACTTTCTCTATTGAGATGGTCCCTGCCTCAACTGGGGCAAGATTTAAATGTTCTTTATCGGGGCCACCTGGGTGGCTCAGTCGTTAAGCGTCTGCCTTCAGCTCGGGTCATGATCCCTGGATCCTGGGATCGAGCCCCGCATCGGGCTCCCCGCTCAGCGGGAAGCCTGCTTCTCCCTCTCCCACTCCCCCTGCTTGTGTTCCCTCTCTCGCTGTGTCTCTCTGTCAAATAAATAAATCTTTAAAAAAAAAAAAGATTTAAATGTTCTTTATCTGGGGCGCCTGGGTGGCTCAGTCGGTTAAGCGTCCAACTCTTGGTTTGGGCTCAGGTCATGATCTCAGGGTCATGATCTCAGGGTCGTGGGATCGAACCCTGCGACAGGCTCCACTCTCAGGGGGAGTCTATTTGAGGGTTCTCTCTCTTTCCCTCTTCCTTTGTCCCTCCCCCCACTTGCACTCTCTCTCTAAAAGAAAGAAATCTGTAAAAAATTGTTCTTTATCCTATAGTCCCACTGTGCCATATATAAGCACCAAGTCATTATCATACCCTAAAAAAATAATACAAATGATTGTTGTTATTATGGTTATGGCAAGTCCCATTTATTGAGTGCTCAGATCTTACATTTGTTATCTTATTAAATTCTTATAAGGAACCCAATATATATGCTTTGTTTCACCTACTTTTCATATGAGAAAACAATGGCTTAGGGAGGTTATGAAATTTGCCCAGGGTCATACAGTGTGACTGAGCGTGGACTTAAGCCCTTCTTAATCAAATCCCAAACTGAGACACCATAGACATGTTGTTTCACCACTACAGCCAACTGGATTCTAAACTCCTGGAAGACTTGGACTGTCCTTTTGCAAAGACGTATCCATAGTTCATAGTAAGGTGCCTGGGACAGAGGAAGTAGTTAATAAACGATGTGACTGACTTACAAATGAGTGAAAAAGTCAATCGAGGTCTTGCATAGAAGATTAAAAGGGATGGCAAATGAACTGTGAAAGCATTATACTAATATCAGGCATTACATCATATGTTAACCAAAGAAGATACATAACTTGCTAAAGAATAGAGGGCTGAATGCACCAATGTGATTCACCAGCAATATAATAATTTTTCAAATTTCAAATATGTTGCTGTAAAAACACGAATTTTGTTCCTAGCACTGTCTTGTGTCTGTACATTATAATGTCCTAGAGAGATTTTGGAATGTATAAAAATTATTGGGACAATTCATAACTCCAAAAATTATACAAGTCCTCAGATCGGTACACAGACTACTAACTAGGGGACAATTTTTTTTTTTAATTGAAGAAAAACTGATATACACTATTGTAATAGTTTCAAGTGTACCACATAGTGATTTGATACTTATATACGTTATGAACTGGTCACTCCAATAAGTATAGTCACTATGTCACCATACCAAGTTGTTAGAATATTATCGACTATATTCCCTATGCTGTACATTACATCCCTATGACTTATTTATAATTGGAAGATTATACCTCTTAATCCCCTTTACCTATTTCATCCCCCCTTTGGCGAACTAATCAGTCGGTATCTCTGTATTTATGAGTCTGTTTCTGTTTTGTTTTGTTTGCTCATTTGTTTAGCTTTGAGATTCCACATACAAGTGACATCACACAGTACTGGACTGGTCTTTCTCTGTCTGACTTATTTCACTAGGGGACAGTTCTGATGGGGAGGAAAGGATCGCAGAGTATGTCGGCTTCTATAAAACACTTTCTGAAGAGTTGTGCAAGCCTGACCAGGAGAAAAATAATTGTATAAACGCTCACGAGGCCAATAGAGGTTAAAGGTCTAAATTGCACGAGATTAATTTTTTCTCCCTCTCCCTCCCTGTCTCTATTTCTCTCTCCTCCCACAGGCCTGCTGTACTGAAAGGAGCCAAGGGCCTCTTCCTATTTAAAGGCTGGTGAACTACCTCACACCTACTCGTTTCAGAGTGAAATGACATACAGGGTCTAGAATAAAGGGAGCCAAGTGGACAGAACAGGCTAGGGAGTTTTTCTCTTGAAGACACTGATATGAGCATGGGAGGAGTTACTGGATAAATTGTGTCTCCCCCAAAACGGTATGTTGTAAGCCTAACCCACAGTACCTTAGAACATGACCTTACGTGGAAATAGGGTCTTTAGAGAGGTAACCAAGTTACATAAGGTCATTAGGGTGGCACTAATCCTGCAAGACTGGTTTCCTTATAAAAAGGGGAAATTTAAACAAATAGACACACATAGAGGGAAAATAATGTGAAGAGGCTTAGGGAGAGGGCAGCCATCTACCAGGCAAGGAGAGAGGTCTGGAAGGGCCTACCCTCACAGGCCTCGAAAGGAACTGACTTTGCTCACACCTTGATTTTCAACTTCTAGCCTCTAGAACCCTGAGAAAATCAATTAACTGCTGTTTAAGCCCCCCAGTTTATGGTGCTTTGCTATGGCCACCGAAACAAAATAATACATGACCATACGTGCAATTTTTCTTTGTGGAATGAAACTTCTTTGGGTTGAAAATCCATCAGAATTTTGAGATTCCTGAATTAGAAATGAGGCAGAGAATGATTGAGGGCTGCCTTATAAGCCCACCTTTTCTCTGACTTAACGGGATACTTAACATAGACGAGCTAGCAGAGGCTCTACTCAGCCCTGTGGATTTCAGAGGTTAGCATGCAGAGAAAGAGTAAGAAGTAACATTTTTCCATTTCTACCTTTCAGAGAAATTTGTAATTTCACCAACCAGGTTTGTACTAAATTAACAATCACACTTCTGCATCCCCTTCTACTAGTCACACAATCAAGGCTTTATAAATGTAAATGCTTTTTCTAAAGAACCTGTCATTCTGCTGATTCCCCTGAATAATGGATTAAATAAAATTTGACAGGTGTTCAGCAACAAATGTGTGGGATTCATGATTTGTCACAGAAAGGTGTTGTGCCTTCATGCAGCTTTTTGGAAAGGAGGAAATGTTTCCCAGAAGCCTCCTCGCTGCCTTTTGCTGATAGCCCCTTGGCCAAACTCAGATGGAGGTCCACTTCCTGAGCGGCATGGAGCTGACCGGACTGGAAGAGTCGGCATCTGGGCCCGAATGACGGCCAGTGGGGTCTCCGTCCCCAGGACCACCTGCTCTGTCTCGGGATGCCAGATTCAACACCAGCCACAGAAGGGCAGGGGACGTGCCTGCCGAACGAGACACACGGACCCCGCCGACTGGCCCGGGGACGCAGAGGTGCCACATTCACCGAGACTCAATTTCTTTTTAATAGCGTCTGACATTTATTGAAAAGAAGGAAAAGACGTTTGTCCACGTAGTGTAGAAGAGCTGGGCAGAGTGCAGGGCTTAATGACCGTGTGGGACAAAAGGCACACATCAGAGAGACAGCTGCGAATCGAGAAGAGAACCGGGTTCTGGGCAAAACGAACAGGTCCACGGGAGAAAGAAAACGAGTGGCTGGATTTGGCTGCCAGGCACCCCCGGGACCTGGCGGCCATCTGGCAGGAGCAGAAGAGAAGAGGTCTCTGGGAGGAGGGGGGGCAACGGGTCCCGCGGCAGGCGAGAGGCTGGCCGGCCCCTCCGGGGCTGGGGGGTGGCGAGCTGCTGGAGTCACTGTCCAGGGGCCGCGGCCGGCTCAGATACTTCCTGGCTGCGCCCAGATCGCCGCAGGCCGCAGGCCGTCGGTGGCGCGCGGGGCACGGCGGCGGCAGCGCGGGTCTCCGGGCAGCGCGCTGCAGGCCTGGCGCTCAGTCCGGCGGAGGCGGCCCGCGGCGGCCGGGCTGTGGGTGGTCGGCCCGGCGTGTGACGGGAGCCCCGCCCGCAGCGGGAGCGCGGGCCCGAGTCCAAGTGCGCACGGGAGGGGCCCGGCTGGCCGCAGAGGGCGGCGGCGCGCTCCGGAGCGGGGCCCGGAGGCGGCGGCGGGGACCTGGAGCGCTATTCCTGGAACAAAGGCAAGCACTACGCGGGAGGGGACAGCAGCGCGGGGGAGAGCGCGGCCACTCGAGCGCGGCCAAGGTGGGGGGGGAGGCGCGGCGGGGCGACGCCCGCGGCCATCTGGGCGGCGGCGACGGGCGCAGCGGACCCTCCCCCGAGCACCCGCCCCCGGGCCCGAGGGGCTCCCGGCCTAGAAGTCCTCGTCCTCCACCCAGCCAAACACCCGCTTCATCTCGGCCAGGAAGCCCCGGTAATCATTGAGGAGGGGGCTCTCCTTCCTGATGTAGGGGATCACCCACTGCAGGGCCGGCCCGGTGAGGCGGGTGATGAGGAACGTCACCTTCAGGGCATCGCTGGAGAACAGGGTCTCGTCCACTAACATGTAGGCGCCCGTCTGCACGATGAACTCCGGGAGCCGGTCGGTGTCGCCGTCAAACGTCTCGGGGAAGGGAATCGGGTTCCTCCACCGCCGGGTCTGGGGCCGCAGGGGCAGGGCCAGGAGGGCCTTGATCAGCTGCACTCGGCCGTCCATCGCGCTGCGCTCGCGCTCGCTGGGCTCGGCCGGGCTGGGCGGGGCTGGGTTGAGGCGGGCGGGGAGGCGTGGCGGGAAGTGCGTGTGCGCGGGGGCGGGCCCGGGCCAGATGGGCGTGGCCTGTCAGGGCTCCGCCCCCGAGGCCGGGTGATCGCTAGGGCGCAGGCGCGAAAGGCAGGACTAGGGTGAACGTGGGAACGACGGGCCCAACGGCCGCTCGAGGAGGCGGGGTCAGAATGTAGGGGCGGGGCCGCGGTTCCCACGGGGGGCGGTGGCCTGCCAGGGGCGGAGCCCCGGGCACCTGGTCGGCGGTGAGGAGGGCCGCGAGTGCACGTGGAGAAGGGAGGGAGGGCCAAGTGCTGTGGTTTTGAGGAGTCTGTTTGGTGTACAGGGTCTCTGCCCTTCCAGTTCCTTAGAGGACCCTTTGCCTCTGGACGCCCTTTGCATGAGCTTCTGTGAGCACATTTTCCTGCTTATTCATGCATATCTTAGCCAGAGGTTATTGGCACCCAGGCAGCAGATATTCCCTGCAACATTAATGAGAAAACCCTGAATAATAGCCAACATAATGCAGAAAGCATATTTAAGAATGATGTGCCATGACTGGGAAATGTAAAATAGTTGGAAGTTAAGAAGTCTCTTAATATGCTATATTAAGAGACCAGAAGAGAATAATCAATATCGAAACTGGAAGACAGATATGAGTGGTTGGATGCTTTAAACGTGACTTTATACATGTTCATACATCAAGAAAAAAGCAAAAGAATAACTAAGATTTATCAAATTGGAAGGGAGGGGCACCTGGCTGGCTCCTTCAGTGGAGCACGCAACTCTTGATCTTCCAGTGGTGAGTTAAATCCCCACATTAGGCTAGAGCTTACTTTTAAAAAATGGAAAGGAGAAAGGGAAATTAGCCATGATATGTCATATCTGAATTCAATTTGTGGCTGAGTACAAATTAATATAAATGTATCACCAGCTTTCATATATGTAGAAAATAATCAGTTAAAACGTACAATGACGTTAAAGACCCTATTCAGAATAGCAATTCAAAGGAAATAGTGCCAGGAATATATATTTTAATTGTAAAAAAAACGCAGGAAGTAGTGTCTTAAAGGTAAAGACCGATATAAAAGAATATTCTAACAAGTCGAATGATACCCCCAGATCTGGGGTAGGATGACTCAACAGCACAAAGACATTAAATTTCCCTAAGTTAAGTTATACTTTCAACACATGACCAGTGATCAGGTCAGGCGATGTGCCAATATTACTTTTAATACAATTATGTGCACTATTTTCCCCCAACATAATCTTACCAGAAACACAAAGAGGATATTTTTTATTAGACAAGCTGATTTTAACTTTCATATGGAAGAATAAACAACCAAAATTAGGGTGGAAATTTTTGAAATACAAGGGTAATGAGGGATGACTTGTTTCAACAGATATTCACAAATATATTATTATTTATTAGTTGGGTTTTATTATCTTTTACCCTGACTAAAATACAAGATGCTGGCAACCTCAGGTGATCTTGATGTTAAACAATTGTCTCTGATCTTGGGTTTTTTTTTTTTTTTTTTTTTCCAGTAAATGCCATGATGAGAGGGCTTTCTCACAGCTACCTCCCAGTCAGGTTAAATAAACAATGTCCTAGAATGGAACTTTTTCAGGGAGTTGTAACAGGTCAAAGAGTGTCAATTCTTTAGGTTGGGACTTTCAACCTGGTCTGCCATATCCCTACATTTGTACTGTGAGACTGTTTCCTTCATGAGAGCCTTCTGTACCCAGATTGCCGTCATCAGGCCTCAGACTGCCTACCGCATGGCTGCATCATCATCCTCTTGCCGAGAGCCTTGAGAATCGACCCCAGATGTCCAGGATAAGAGTCCTTTCCTCTCTCCCAGGTTCCACATGGAGCAAGCCTCAGTTACCTTCTGTGCTTTGGCTTTTCAGGTTGGCAGACGCTGAGAAAGGAGTCCATGACAGGGACTCCCTCCTTCAGTGGATGTGTGTAAGCACAGGTCAGACCCAGCTTAAGAGGTAAACAGTGGACCAAAAGATGTGTCATAAGAAAATATCCGGAATGAAACACAGAAAGATAAACAGAAGAAAAATACAGGTGAGGTAAGACACATAGAGGATTGTTTGAAAGGAAGAGATGACAATTGGAGTTTCAGAAGGACAGGAAAGAGAATGAGGCAAAGCAGTGTTTGAGCAGACATTAGCTGAGAACAAACAGCTCGCAGAGAAAAATGAAAGAAATCTACACCTAAGCACATCTTAGAAAAGCAATTGAAAACCAAAGGCAAATAGAAAAATTCTAAAACTTTCAGAGGATAAAAGCAAATTACCACCATAGTAGCAATAATGAGTCCGAGAGCTGACTTCTCAATAGTAAAAAATGGAAACCACTAGAAAATGAAATATCATCTTCTATGTATTAAAAGAGAATAATTTCCGATGGAAACATCCTTGCCCTGCCGCAATATATTTCAAAATGAAGATGAAAAAAAGGTATTTTTGTACACAAAAAAGAAAAACCTGAGAGAATGTGTCACCAGCAGAATGGTACTTCAAGAAAATACTAACAAATATTCCTCAAGCCAAAGAAAAATTTTAAAATAAGTGAAAAGTGATGTATTGGAAAGGTATGTGGGCAGATCTGAGAGAATACTGCCTTATGGGGTTTAAAATGCAGAGAGATCGGGGTGCCTGGGTGGCTCAGTCGGTTAAGCGTCTGCCTTCAGCTCAGGTCCTGATCCCGGGGTCTTGGGGCTCCCTGCTCAGCAGGGAGTCTGCTTCTCCTTCTGCCTCTGCCCTCCCCCCCCCCCAGCTCGTGTGTGTGCTCTCTCTCTCAAATAAATGAATAAATCTTTTAAAAAATAAGTATGATAATGGTAAGGGGTTCAATTCACTAGAAATATGTAACAGTTACTGTTTTTATGCACCTCTTAGCAAATTAAAAATATATAATGGCAATTGGAGAGAACCTTTAGGAGAAATAGAATTACAAACCCATGATCATGGTGGAAGATATTTAATACAGTTTTCTCAGTGACTGATAGAACAAGCAGAAAAAGAATCAGTAAGGAAATTAAATATTTTTCATAGCAAATAGGGTCTAATGGAGATGCACAGAGCACCACTAACAATGACTAAGAATGTATATTCTTTGAAGGCGGGAGGAGGGATTGAATAGGAAAATGGGAAAATGCACGGGGGGGGGGCTTTTGGGGTGATGGAAATGTTTTCTTTCTTGGAGTAGAGGGTTCTTCCCATTTTCATTTGAACAATTTCCTGTGAGTCATATATCCAAAAATGGGGGGAGACGGCGGGCTGTTTAATTTTTTTAAACTGGCAAAGCTTAGTATTTACGGATGCAAGCTTTGTCAGTGCAACTAAAAGGAAAGGGAAGAGATTGTTCTGAAAGTCAGGATAGTGGTGACCTTTGAGAAGGAGGAAGAATATTGTGATTAAGAGGGACCAGGTGTGGGGTTTCAAGGTGGTTAGCCAGGTGTGTTTCTTTTAGTGGATGATTCCAGGTTTTCTTTGGGATAAGTCATTGAGTTGTGCATATCTGTGAGGTCCTGATATATATATCACAATATCACAATTATATCAGAGTGTGTGTATGTATGGGCTCTCGGGACTTGGGGGTAGCCTTGTCTTTCTGTACCACAGTGAGACAGGTACAGGACGGGCTCGGCCTTTGACGTGTTTACTTCTCCCCGGTGCTCACAACCCACCCGATCCTCACAAGGGAAGTAAATGGCTTCATCATCTCCCTGGAACGATCCCTCGTCCTTTAAACTGCCTCCCCTCTCTCCTAGGCCCCATCAACTCTCATGCGGTGCATATTTCAGCCTGGTGCACTTCCTGGCAGACTGGCCTGAGGTAGTCAACCAAATCTTCAAGGACCCTTTGCCAACTCCTCTATCGGAGCCCCACTCCCACTGTGCCTCCTGGCAAAACCAGCCATTGGACGAGAGAGTTTGGGAACTCCTCAAGAAGGAGTATTTCTGGAGATCTCCCAGTGAAGGGTTCTATTTCAGTACCTACATATGAACTTCTTGAATCCCCATATATGCCGTGCTATATACTGAGCTATACTGTACCATTATATATGGGAAACTGGTGATACATTTAGAAAGGAGATATGAGACATAGATAAATGAAAAATTAGGACTAACTGATTTATTAATTAGCATGGAGAAATTACCACAGATGAAAGGGATAAAGTTGTGGAACAAACAATAGGAGAACTGGATAGTGTTGTAAATGCGGATTATGTGCTTTGAATGGTAATTAGAAAATGCAGATTTATATGAGCTACATTGGTATGGGAAGGCTCCAGGCGCCAAGAAAGGGCCTGGCATTAACTCAATGAATATTACAACAGCCCAATGAGATGGTTCTTATTGGCACGTTCATTTAACAGATGAAAAAATTGAGGCACAAAAATCATCTAAAGTTACCCAGCTGATAGGAGGAAGAGCCGGTATATGAATCCAAGCAACAGAGGTCCAGCCCACAAACGTGACCACCAGCCATAATGCATAGTGGATAAGTAGTGTTTGGTAGTGCCTCCCAGACAGGTAGAAACCCAGGCCATTGGCCTGGGATAGAGTGTGAATGGGACAGGAATGATCGGTGACACAAAGATGAAGGAGGCATACATGACTGGAAAAACAGGACCTGTGTGGTATTGGTCATTACATGCCAGGCATTGAAAGGGTCCAGCACGTGTCCATCCACAGAACCAGTCAGACGGACAAGCCTTAGTGACAGATGTCGAAAGGGTTGGCAGATCCTGGGACAGGAGTCACATCAACAGCTCCAGTCTTTCTTCCCTTCTCTCTCCCTGTGGATTAACTTCCCAAATCCATCCCTCCCCTGGTTGCCGGACAAAGCCTGCCACAACTCTCCTGCCCTCTAGATCTTGGTGAAATTCTTACCCCCAGCCCCGGCTCTGGAAGAGCTCAACCATAAGCCTACTCTGAGTTTGTAAACCAGTGGCCAGGCCCTAGTGGAAAAGACACCCATCCGGGCCAGTGGCCGTGTCCTTAGCGCTGCCCACCTATCAGGCTGTCCGTTTCTGCTGTCTTCGTTTCCTCACCCATAGTCTGGAACTAATTTTACTTTATTTGGTTTTGCTGTTTCTCCAGAGTTCTATTTGCGGCCTATGAAGCCATCTCTAACAGCTGCAGCTAGCTGAGATAGTCCAAGTATATTAGTCAGTGTTATCCAGACACACAGAACCAATAGGAGATATATATCGAGGTCTAGGTTTAGATAGATAAATATAACAGAAAATGTATTATGAGGAATTTGGTTCACACATTTTTGGAGGCCGAGAAGTCCCACGATCTCCTATCTGCCATCTGGAACCCTCAGGAAAGCCGATGGTGTAAATCAGTCTTGAGTTTGAAGGCCTGAGAACCAGGGGAGACATGATATGAATCCCAGTCGAAGGGCAGGAGAAGATGAGATGTTCCACCTCAAGTAGTGAGGCAAGAGAAAAGGGGACAATCCTTCCTTCCTCTGCCTTGTGTTATATTCAGGCCCTCAGTGAGTTTGGATCATGCTCACCCCACGTCTCATTCAGAAACACCCTCGCAGATCCAACCAGAAATAACCTGGAATCTGGGCATCCCATGGCCAGTCAAGTGGACACAGAAAATTGACCATTACAGTGAGTAGGGCAGCATCATAAACTATCGCGTAACACTGTTCACACAATAAAGCCTCACAACTCCTCCCAGACCCTGACGAATAGGGGAAGGATAGTGCTAGCATGAGAGTGTCCTTCCCAGGGGCAGTGGACACTGTGAGTGTGAAGTCCAACTAACGTGACCCAGTGGCTATGGGGTCCACCTGCCATGATAGAGTGTAGGGAGTTGAACATTCAAGGTAGTCAGCTCCCAGGGAGTTGCACCTCCCAGCTTGCAGAACTCACAAATTGAGAGCAGCTGCAAAAATTACTCAGCAGATAGCCTCCTGAAAAGAAGTGGACCTCCAGTCTCACCTTGAATAATCGTGAAACTTCGTGACCTTCGCAGCAGAGATACAGAGTCCCTTTATGTTTCATCCTATAGCAACAAAAGAAATAACTTCTCTTGGGATTGGAGGAGGGAACATGAAATCAGAGAAGGAAGAAGAGAACTGAGTTATGCCTGAGCCTCCAAGAGATGGCAAGATTTCCCCAGAGAGAAAGGGTGGAAAGGATATGAAAATCCTGAAAAGCGTGGGTGGGAGTTGTTTGAATTTATTGCTGGGATGAATCCTGGGAGGCTCCTGTGAGTTACCTTATTGTCAGTTTTTCCCTGGACTTTCCCCAGATTTCTGCAGCCTTAACTGACTTCACCAAAATTCCAGGTGCAAACCTTGGGTCCTTCACACTGTGTCCAGCCCAGTACTGTCTGATCGCAAAGCCCACATGATTCCCCTGCTTCTCTGATCTAATGTTTCTTCATGTCCATATCTAACAGCAAAGAAGAACTGACATCGACCTCTAGGGATGGGAGGAGTAAAGCATGGAAGGCTTCCTGGAGGAGGATGCAATTGAACTAGATGGGGATAAACTCTGTTAGCAAGATTTCCAAAGTCTGAGATGACTAAAACCAAAGGAAAAGGCATGTGCAAAGGACTAACTGGGGGAGTTAGGCATTGAGGGATGGACGTAGATGTAGAAAGACAACAATATGAGCAAAGATTTGAGTCATTTAGCTGGACCTGGAGATATGGCAGTTTCTACTCATAGACCTGAAGAGAGTGGACAGTCTGCCTGTCAATCATCGCAGGCCCTCCAATGATGACGTTTGAGGGCGGGACCATACATAGAAAGGAGGTTAAAGAAGCTCTACCACGTGACCAGGCGCGTTTCCATTAAAATCTGGATTGTACAATGCAGCTTCCGTGGACGGTTGCACTCGGGGATTTATGGAAAATGGCGGTTACTTTTTCTGCGATCTCAAAAAATGTAAGTTTAATTTACTTTATTTCATAATTGGCTGTTTGTAAGTGTGATTTCAAGAGAAGCGGATACATGGTGTGTCCTAATGGGCTTTGACAGATGTGTCTCATGGGCTTCTGGATTGATGACAAGTGAAGGCCCGTTAGCGGCCATTGGGCGCGGTGTTGTGCTTTATGTAACAACATGATGAGTCTTTCAGATCATCTTGTTTGTTTAAATGTGGGTCTTGAACCCTCCACCATTCGCGGTCTTCATGTTTTGTGGTGTTTGCAACTTAAAAAAATGAAGAAAAATGGTGCGGTTGGCTGAGCTTGCGTGGGTCCAGGAGAGCGTGACGGCCCTTGGCCGCCAGGGAGCTGATTTTGCTTTTTATTGTAAAGTGTTGTTGGGTGGATATGGTCACTGGGTATTGTTTAAATCTTGGCCTTGGCCATTTTCGTGAAGTATCTTAGTGACAGAATTTCTGTTATTTTCGATCTGAAAGAAAGGAAAGTAAGGCCCTGAGGGGCATGTGTGTGATCAGGACAGCCGATGCCTGCCTTTGAGCGCAGTTTTGTCTTTCATTTAACAACATGACTGCTTGTTTAATATCATTTGGTTAAAATTTGGAATGGTCTTCTTTATATGTTGCCTTAAAAGGGGGGTAAATCCTGATAATTCTAACGTAAAAATGAGTAAAAAGCCGCTTGAGCGGCTCAGAGATCGTTTCACTGACCACCGGGAATTTTCATCGTTGAACGCTGCATTTTTATGTGATGTATTTGTGTATTTAATATCATTGTATTCAACCAAAAGTGGTCCGGAAGCTTTTCGTGTGTTTTCCATTAAAAAAAAAAAAAAGTGTTATTTACAGTTTTCGAATAAGAAAAATAGCGGTTTGGTTGGCAAGACCTTGTTGCTTTAAGTCGCTGATGGGAATCATGCCCGCGGGGGTCATATTTCTTGTTTGATTTTATAATATAACGGCGGTGGGGTTCTTTTTTTCCCTATGATATCGCAACATTGCAGTATTTGAGTTTGTTTAATTTTTATTTTGGCTGTGTTTCACAAATATTCTCCAAATGAAAGTATTCTCAGTGCGCGCTTTTGGAAATAAATTGTCCGGCCGGACACTTGGAAGTTTTACACTCTGAATATCCCTTAGCCGCTCTTGCTAGCCAAGACTGAGCACTGTTTTGGCATTTAATTTTACATGTTTATCTTAATACATTCAATTGAATTTTGATTCTGGCGCTCCTTATATATTTCCTTTAAATGGTTTGGTGTAAATTTCAATTTACAGGGGAGTAATTTAACGTCTCAGTTAATTGAGTGCTTTAAGTTTATAATATAATTGCATGTTTAACATAATTTATTTTGTTGAATTCTGGTCTTGTTCCCTATTGATAAATTTTCTGAAAAGTAAACGTTTTGAGGGGCGCCTGGCTGGCTCAGTGGGCAGAGCCTGTGACTCTTGATTTCCGGGTTAGGTATACAGATTGCTTAAAAATAAAATCTTAAATAATAATAATAATAAAGGTTTTGAGGTACTTTCGAGTTACAATGCAGTAATTGTAATCAATTGGCTAAGTCCTTGACGTTTTATGACAGCGAATGCTTTTAACTATCCAACGCCAGCCGTTAACAGAGTTTGGGATTTTGTTTTACAGAAGAATTGTGTCTGGTATCACTTTATTCTATTAAATGTTGGTCCAGGCTTTTTCATAAGCTTTGTGTTAAAAATTTTCACGTTATTTTCAATTTACAAATGAGGAAATGATGGTTCTAATTATCTTTACGCTTCTTGCTTTACGACAGTCACTGGCTTCCGGCGGTCCGGTAGCCCCACTTTTCTTTATTTTACTATTAAAACGTTTCTATGTGTAAAAAACCGAGTCCTGTGTCTTTTATTTCATAGTTCTACTTAAAATAAATAAAAAGTTTTGTTTTCAATGTAAAAAATAACAGATATTGACCATTTGACTGAGCGGTTGTTATTTTACGACAGTGAATTCCCGGAAGTGCCTGTCACCGGCCATCCCCGGAAGTCGTTTAGATCCTTCTGGGATTTTATTTCTCGCGATAATTACATGTTGATTATCAACTTTATTTAGTTCAGTTCTTAGTCTTTAGTGCGTTTCCTTTGAAAATCGTGGAGCATTTTCAATTTACTTATAAGGAAATTCACCCCCAGAATGGGTGTTCTCTGTTCTCTAGATGTGAATGGCCGTTGCTGGTCGTCCTGCATACGTTTGAATATTATTTTAGAACTGTAATTGTGCATGTGACATATTGTTATTTCTTTAAATGTTGGCTTACGTGCTCCTTCCCAGGTGTTCTCCCATAGAAAAAATTACTTGTGTAGTTTCTGTTTACAAACAAGGGGGATATGCCAGTTTATGTCCTGAGCGGTCTGGTCCAGGACAACTCCAATCCTTCTTGTTTGAGGTCCTGGGCTAGAATGGACTTGGTGCTCTCCCTCCACCCTACCCCACCGCACCCCAATAACAGAGGATGTTGTCCCTGCCTCTTTAGCTACAGGAGCTGACTGTGCCTTAATGCCTCAGTGCTAGCAGATTGGCTTAATAGTCAGTGCCTGCCTATTTACACTCATGCCTCTGTGTGTGACACCTAATAGTGTATTCAGGGGGAGAATTAAATGAAAGGAAAGTTGGTGTTTTACTCAAAACCCCGAGGGCCCTAATCACTGAGAGTAACCTGATACTTGGTATTAAGTAAAACAGTTCCTTCCTTTTGATAATGGTGATAGTTGAGTTTGCCTTATTAGCCTTTTTGCTAATAAGTCAGTTCTTGGTATTGCTTTGAGTTATATGTATTAACTCATGTAGAAATAATTTAATGGCTCATATTGGTGGAACACTGAAGATCTCTAAAGGTACCTTGATTACATTTAGACATGTGAAAGATTCATTGCTGGTATTTGGGTTTTACTTTATCTGTCATTGGTACTGACAGGAAAGCAGGTTTCAGGAACTGGGACACTTAACTAGTCTCACCAATCCTGACTTTTGAGACAGAGTCCTAGATCTTGAACAATATCTAAGTGTGGAATGAAGGCGCTTTTATCACATGTCCATTATCCCTAATAGCCTAGGGGCACACTTGCAAATTAGGAGCAGATTCCCCAATCTATATATTACCAGATGTCCAGTTTTTTTCCAGTATTTCCTCCTCAAAGACCTATGTTCAATGTCAGATGGTAGTGACATTATGTAATGTATGAAATTCTTCGTGAAATTGTTCTGAATTAAAGCAGCTCATTTTTAGTTTTAGCAGTTTTTGATCTTACTATGTTGCCAATTACTAAGACTAATATAACAACAAGGTTGTATAATGCGCATTTCATGGTCTATTAAGTAGGACACAAAACCCATTTGAATGATTTGTTACCCATAATCTTGCATGGTATATAAGTGTCAGGAATTGGTAACAAAGTGAGAACACCACAACCCATTCCAAAGGTTTGTTACCCACAATTTTGTATGAGTCAATTGCCTTATTACTGAAGAGAAAAAATGGAGTTCTGAGACCCCCACCTTCTAGCAAATAACTGGTGATACCTCTCAACGTAATATTTAATAATTCCCCTATGCTGTTTGATTAAAACAGGATGAACTATGGTTCATCCTGAGGGGACAGTCAGGCCTCTAAAGCAGCAATCTTATCTTGTGTTTTGACTCACGCAGTCCCTGTCTTACATTATCTTTCACTCTTTTGGCCTACCTCACACAGGCTGCATGATTGGGTGCTCTGGCCCCGCCAACCACTTTCAGAAATTCCTCTGGATAAGGGAAAGAGGAAGTTTGCCCCACCCACTCATCTTATGAGTTTCCAAGTTACCTAATTTTCCTGCAGCGGTGCTAAGCTGACCTCCCACAGGTAAGTCTCTTTGTAGATTTGTATAATCACTCTAACTCCTTCAGGATCTGTGATGGAGAAATCCAGTTCTGGTCAGCTTATAGGTCTGTAATGAGAGGAGAGGACCTAGACCCAGTAGTCAAGACCAGCCATAAGGTAAGTGCAACTTTATATTGTATGAGGCCACAGGTGTTGGGTGGAGAATAGCACCTGCCTCCTGTCTGTTGTATCATTATTTAAGATGTTGTTGAAATGCCTCCCCTGAGTCTCTAAGATTGGAACTTCCCACAATGGCAGGGTCACTCCCTGGGTACTACTTATTAACTCTGTGGTAGAGACTCTGTGTCTCTGATCGATTTCTTTAATTGGTCCGTGGCATCTTTTCCAATCCTTATTTGTATTCCTCTGTTTACTGTTGGTTGCCACTCTTAGAGACATGTGGACTTTATTAGAATGTCAGATTTCAAACAAACCTGATCTCGATGTTCTCACGTCAGAGTTTTGATCTTTTTATCCTTTTGGAAAACTTGTAATACAATGCAGAAGCAGGAGGGACTGGATGGGATTGTCAGAAACAAACTTCAGGAATCCAGAGATTGTGGAAGCACTGCTCAGGTGTTTTGTTTTGTTTTGTTTTGTTTTCAGTACAAATGTAATTTTTTATCATGGATCTGAATGCAGTTAAATCCAGCTCTATCTAGGAAAGGGGAAAAGATGAGTCCTCTACCCCAAGTGGGTGCTAGAGATTTACAATCTGCCAGTCTACCCCTACCATGGGTGGGTGGGAGGCATTTATTTGGCAGTGGTCCTGGAAGCATAGGCTAACAATTCGAGGAATATGTAGGTCAATACTTCCTTAAATATTTGCCCTTAAATATTTGTTAGCTAATTTTTTTTTGGCCTTGTAGATGTTCCTCATTTGCTTTGCAGATGTTGCTGAGACCACCCATTGTGTTTCATTCACAATAAATTTCTAGTATCTGAGTCTGAAAGACCCTTGGCTCTTTCTTACTCTCATCTTTGAGCCTCAGCTTCTACATCTGCACAGTGGGAATCCCACCTTGGTATCAGGGATGTTGTGAAAATCAAGTGTGACAATCTTTACTAAGTGCTCAGCACCTAGGAGGTACTGAAGGAATTAGGCCACCGTTTCCAGAAGCCGTATATTGGAGCAGAACATTACGGCTTGGTTTAGCCCCTCTCCCTACCTGTCCAGACCCCACTCCCACTTCATTTCTTTATAGACTTTGGCCATGATTTCAGCTTAGTGTTTGTTTCCTTTCACAGGGCCAGCAATATCCTCAGAGAGTATTGGGCATCTCTTTGGAAATGAACCTCTTTGATTCTGCTATGATGCCGGGAGTTTTCCCCACAGTGCAGACTTTGCCTTGCTCTGAGCTGCGGTCTTTTGTGACTCACTTGGACATTTTACATTGAAGCTGATGTGGCTCAGCGTCAAGTTGGGGCTGCAGGGTGCCTGTTAACTGGCAGTGCCCAAAATGTCTCCTCTCTTTCCTTCCCTGTATGAAGTTACTTCTTTTCTGGGCACTAGTGAATTTGTTGAAAATCAGGTGAAGGCTTTTGACAGTTGCGCGGGAGAGTGTTAAGTGTAAATATGACTTACTCTAAGGTGCATTCAAAGACCCTTCTGACCTTTAATTTCACAGAGCCCTCTGATTCCTCGGTTGCTTTATTAGCACTGGTTTAATCCAGAAGGTGGCATCACAGAGCGTGAGGTGTGCTCACCAAAGAACAAAAAAACCCCACATTTCTTTGTGATTAGACACTAAAGTATGTAGCCTTTATACAACATGTTGACGTTTTAAAGGCTTTTTATTTTTCTCTGTAATTGGTTAAATTACTTTAAAGCTGGGGAAGATAAAAACCCGAGGTCTGAGGTACTTAGCAAAACCTGTACCCAAACCCATGTTCCTTTACCAGGTGACATGATGGGGACCAAGACTGGCTTATTTGCTTGTCAAAAGCAGTTGTACAATTGAACAACTGTGATGCCTCCTTCCCCTTCCACACACACTTGTGCCCACTGCCCCTCAGAATCCTCTTGGGTCATTTCATTTGGGGGAAGGGCTGGGAAAGGTCTAAATGAATGGTTTATGGGAAAATCTGCTGAGTACTGGTACTTAAAAATAAGTCACTTAAAAATAATTCCAAAAGGGTGACTCTCTATCTGGTGGCATTCTCAAAGCCAGGACTCTCAGGGAAAGAGAAGGGGACCCTCCTCAGAATTTAAGGTGGGATCCGGCTTGGTTCTTTCCCAGGAGTCCATTCCTGGACCAGCCATATCACCTGCCTCAGGAGGCCTGTACTCAGAGCATGTCTCCCTGGCAGCGGGAATGTTAATGTGCTCTAAGTTCATGGTGTGAAGTACTCCATGTCAAACTTGTGTCTGCCTTAAGTGTTTTTTTCATTCCTCTGATTTATGTGGGTGATGGAAAGAGGATGGCTATTGAACAATCCTTTAAGGCAAGGCCTTTGAAATGGAGTGTATTCCTTATTATACTGGTTCCCTGTTATATGTAAACTTTTTGATGGCTGAATCATATTTCATTGTATATATATACACCACATTTTTGTTATCCATTTATCTTGTTGATGGGTGCTTAGGTTGCTTCCATGTGTCTTAGCTATTATGAATAATGCTGCAGTGAACACTGGGGTGCAGGTATCTCTTTGGGATAGTGGCTTCATTTCCTTTATATAAATATGCAGACATGGGATGGCTGGATCGTATAGTAGTTCTATTTCTAATTGTTGAGCAGCCACCATACTGCTTTCCGTAGTGGCTCTACCAGTTTACCTGGGTGAACACATCTTGAACTGAATTCTTGACTGAATCTGGTGGTTGGTTCTCCAGCCACTTCTGATTGTTCTTTTAAGGAGAAGAGCTAGAGAGGTTAGGGGTTCCAAAGGGGAGAGGGATTCTCTGATTAGGAGAGATGGAATGACGGACCAGATATGGTCCTTCCTTCAGGAGATGGGGAGAGGGCTGGGAAGAATGTCCTTCCCTTTGTAGAGCTGCTCCCAGAGCACGGGGAGGAAGCAGACAGGGGGATATGGTTCCCTGTATTGGACTTTGTGCGTTCAGGGTTGTCTTCTGCCTACTTCCCTGTCGCTGGCACTCCTTAGGATCAGCATGGCTGGAGGACAAAAGACAACAATGCACATTGCTGAATGTGAAAAGATGAAATTTTTCTGATGGGGTCTGTTCCTTATTTGTCCAGCTTCCCTGAGAATTTGGGACTTTGCTCCTGGGGAAGGCTTTGTTTCTGTCTGTGCGCTGCCTTAGCCTGTGAAGAGTGGCTCAAGGAATGGTGACCCTTCACCCTTCTCTACTGTTTTCTAGAACGGTAATCCGAGGGAGTCTTCTTAGAGGCAGTTGCTGTTGTTTCTGGCGACTAATGGGACGTGGTTGAGTTGACTGCTCAGTCTTTCATATTGATAGTGACCTGTGTTCTCACGGAGAGATTAATGAAGGTGAACTGCTGTTGTTGGCATGTTCTTTAATACACTGGCCAGACACTTCTTCCCTCGACATTCCCATGGCTCAAGTGCCTTGTTAAACTCCTACAGAAAGTGCATACTGGCTGGCAATGGCAGCATCTGGGGCATGGGAAATATTGGGTCCCAGGGAAGAAATTGGCCCTGGCCGGTTGTCAGGCTTCTGTGCTCTGACACAAAGGTATTGAACAGAATAATGGCCACTGTGCCCAGCAATTGCATGTTAGGGATCATCAGGAATCCAGATATTGTGTCTGGGAATGTGGTTGGAATTCTATCCAAGCACATTTCCATATTAACTTCCTACACTTCTGCTGAGTATACTCTGCACATTGGTGGGAAGACAAGCAGCTCATGGGCGCTGTCAATGAACCGTACGTGAGTCAGGGGACATTTCGATTCTCATGGGCTTGTGCAGATGAACCTGGATGTCCAGGAACCTCCGGGGTCAGGTCTCCAGGCTGGAGGATTAATGTGAAGTCAGTGTTCTCAGAAAAGGGAAGGGGGGAAGTCCTTGGCCTCCTTTCAACAGGGATCATTTAACTTTTATTTCTTATTTTATTTGCCCTTACGACACGCTACCAGGAGATACCAGGTCTCCCTGGTAACTGCACCCTCCCCCGACTGGTGAGTCCCGAGCACTGGCCAGAGTTAGTGAGGCCGCGCAGAGAACTCCCTCAAGAGCCCTTGGTGCCAACAGCACCCAAGGGACGGTTCATAAGTATGAGCAACTGCTTCTCCTCTAGCCTGCTTATGCCTTTACCCCTGCCTGTGTTCTCGGGGAGGGGGGGGGCTCTCTCTGATCCCCACAGAGCCCACTGCAGTGAGGATTGAAACCACAAACCTCGTTTAGGGACGGGTTTAAGTTGATATGCTGATGTCAGCTCTCCACTGGCAAGTTGAGCTGTAGTGTTCCTCTCATACCCTCCCTTTCTCGAGTGCCCTGGAGGAGCAGAGGGGTGATCTGTCTGTCTTGTGATGCACAGGACCTGATAAGAATACTTGGTCAGAGGGGAGGACTCGGGTCCTGTGTTATAGAGCTCTAGGGTGGAGGCTCCTCAAAATGGGTGGGAAGAACGTGCAAAACGTGTGCATTCTCGGATCATTGAAGTGATGCCCTCTGTTTCTTTTGCTGAGGAGAGCTATACCCACAGGCTGCAGGCGTCCCTTCCCTTATTTATCTGCTAGAGTGCGTTGCCGCTTGGTAGTCTGACCCCTCTGCCATTTTGGTCCTCTCTTGGGAGGCGATGGCATTGCCCCAAGGGGATCTTGCCTGCACTCTCAAGGAAGAGAGGGTTGCAGACACAACAGTGTTGTACTGAAGCTACCAGAGGGGTGAGAGGATAAGTGGGAGTTGCAGTTTGAGGAGGGGAGGGGTGTTACGGTTTCCCCATTTCAGGTTCTTGATTTCTCTTGATTAGGGAAATCTGGGGTCCAGCAGGGATATGAGTACACTCTGAGGGCATAAGGAGACTCGACAGTGGGGAGGACAAGGGACTCGGTGTGGAAGTTGTGCTGGGCCTTGTGGGCTCAGGGGTGTTCTCCTGCCTTTCTCCATTCTCCCACACTACCTTTGGGGCAGCAGAGCTGGGGGGACAGAAGACATTGGACATTGATGGATAGGATGTGAGAAACTATGACTGTCTCATCCAGTTGAGACATTCATTGGGACAAGAGAGGGTCATTTTCCATTTTACCAATGAATGATTTTGCCTGCGTGCGCAGGTTATGCTGTCTCATTTTAACTCTGTTACCGTAGGCCTATGAACAAAGGCCTCGGGCGGGAGTTAGCCCCTCACCCTGCAGTCTCGTTGCACGTCACAATGACCTGAGGCCCTTCTGAGGAGGAACTGCTGTTGCTTATGCTGATTTTGTTCCCAGGAGACATTCTTTGTTGGTTCCTGGGCGCTGTCCATGGTGTTCATGCCCCTCTCTGTTTTGCAGGAGGGTGTAGCTGAGCTTTCTGTTTCAACTGCTTAAGTTGCTCCCCCTTTACGTCGCTCTCAGGCCCTGCAGGGCCCTTGTGGACACATTCCGGGGTTGCACAATTGCCAGAGGCTTATCTAGCTTCTGAAAAAGATTTGCCTACTGTGCAAAGAGACCGAGAACTCACATTTAGAAGTTTTCTGAAGTCAGTGTTCTCAGAAAAGGGAAGGGGGGAAGTCCTTGGCCTCCTTTCAACAGGGATCATTTAACTTTTATTTCTTATTTTATTTGCCCTTACGACACGCTACCAGGAGATACCAGGTCTCCCTGGTAACTGCACCCTCCCCCGACTGGTGAGTCCCGAGCACTGGCCAGAGTTAGTGAGGCCGCGCAGAGAACTCCCTCAAGAGCCCTTGGTGCCAACAGCACCCA
The DNA here is from genome assembly GCF_964656455.1 of Halichoerus grypus. Lineage (NCBI taxonomy): Eukaryota > Metazoa > Chordata > Mammalia > Carnivora > Phocidae > Halichoerus > Halichoerus grypus. The sequence continues at coordinate 16,896,808 of NC_135727.1, read as the reverse complement.
AGGGACGGTTCATAAGTATGAGCAACTGCTTCTCCTCTAGCCTGCTTATGCCTTTACCCCTGCCTGTGTTCTCGGGGGGCGGGGGGGCTCTCTCTGATCCCCACAGAGCCCACTGCAGTGAGGATTGAAACCACAAACCTCGTTTAGGGACGGGTTTAAGTTGATATGCTGATGTCAGCTCTCCACTGGCAAGTTGAGCTGTAGTGTTCCTCTCATACCCTCCCTTTCTCGAGTGCCCTGGAGGAGCAGAGGGGTGATCTGTCTGTCTTGTGATGCACAGGACCTGATAAGAATACTTGGTCAGAGGGGAGGACTCGGGTCCTGTGTTATAGAGCTCTAGGGTGGAGGCTCCTCAAAATGGGTGGGAAGAACGTGCAAAATGTGTGCATTCTCGGATCATTGAAGTGATGCCCTCTAGCTCCCTCTGGGTTTGAGTTTACCCCCTCTGCCCATCCTGCTGACTCCAGGAGTGCAGCATATGGATTAGACTGCTGCCAAGCAGGCTGCCCCTCAGTTTAGATTTGGGTTGGCCTTCTGAGCTTCCCTTGTCTTTTACTCATATGCAGACCTACTGTACTGCTTCTTATCAGCTTCAGAAAAGAATAGCAGTGGGCTGTGTTCAGTGACTCCTGAGGAGATTCACTGATTGCCTCCACCTCCCCCATTAGTGAGACACAGCAGCCTTACAGAATGCTGCAAGGCCCGTTGGAGACCCCAGGCTTCTGGCTGCTCAAAGACTATAGGTTGTGCCCTTGGGGTGCTGACCCACAGGATGAGGAACATGGTTAAAGGCAGGAACCAGACACCAGGCTTCTCCTCCAGAGCTCAGAGGAGACTCATACTGAAACATTGGCTAAGAGGGTAGATCTTCTACCTTCTGTCATCTTCTTATTCCAAAAAATAATACTAATTACTGAAGGTGGAATGAAACTTTGGAGGGGATGGATATGTTTATGGCATGGGTTATGGTGACGGTTCATGTATGTATACCGATCTCTGAACTCATTAAGTTGTATACATTAAATATGTACGGCTTGTTGCATGTCAGTCATATACCTTCATACCTCAATAAAGTGGTTTAAAAAAACAAGAAAGAAAGGGGCACCTGGGTGGCTCAGTTGGTTATGCATCCAGCTGTTGATCTTAGCTCATGTCTTGATCTCAGGGTTGTGAGTTCAAGCCCCGTGTTGGGCTCCCCGAGCCTACTTAAAATAAAATAAAAGAAATTAAAAAAAAAAAAAACCCTCCCATGATTACAGATGAGTGCTCCCCTTGAATGTTTTTAGATTGCAAACTGAAGGGGAAGGAAGGAAGTTTCTGTACAGGGAAATGGGAAATTACTGCTTCTGTATTATTGTTTTTCTGTATTGTTCCATTTACATGTGGCATTTGCCCTGGCGATGTATGAGGATGACCTTTAGTCTGTAAGATTTTCCATTTCGTTGAAACACAGCAGTTCCACAGAAGCCGTGAACTTCACCTGGAGGACTTGGACTCAAGGAGCAGCCCTGGGCCATCAGCTGTTTGTCATATGACCAGAAATTGACTTTGGGTTAATGTGACTTTGGGATCGGCCTGGATCTGGGGTTGTCTTCATGGTTTGCAATTGTACTTTTGTGCTTAAGGAAGAAATCTTTCAAAATATTTTGTATGAGAACATGTCAAAATGTGTATGTGTACTGTATTTGTATTGTGTACTGTATTTGTATTGTGCAGGGTGGAGGGCACTAGTCTCGGGCTGCTGGGTCTCCCCAGTAAGCACTTTTCTCTGAGCCTGGCCCCCACCCTTCTGTCTACTGTGTGGCTGAGTTCCTGGCCATAGCTACTTGGTTTCATACTTTTCACCTTATCAGAGTTGAGCCAATGGTACTTTTGTTATATTTAGAGTTTGGGACTAGGCCCCAAGAATGAGTGGTATCTCAAGAATGAGATACCACTCATTCTTGGGGGCGCCTGGCTGGCTCGGTCGGTAGAGGATGTGACTCTTGATCTCAGGGTCATTATGTTCGAACCCCACATTGGGTGTAGAGATTACTTAAAATCTTTAAAAAAAAAAGAGAGAGAATGGGTGATATCTTGAAAAGGCTCATTAATATTCTTTCACTGCAGAGAATGTAATTAGAAGGCATACTGTTGAGTTTCCCTGGGCTATCCTCATTTCTGTCTTTAAAATGTGTTTGTTGCTTAAGGTTCTTGCATTTTGTAAAATACTTGTGTCCTTCCAATAAAATGTATTTGCTTCAGAAAATCTCACTTGTAGGTTTTTATTATTCACAATGAACGCCAGCATGATCAAAGCTGTGACTGCTACATGGGCCATTGCCTGAACCAGGGCCGCCAGTGCGCAGGCGCGCCGCGAGGGAGGCGCGCGAGGGCGCGAGGGCGGGGGGGCGGGGGGAGAGGCGGGCCTAAGGTTAGAGAGAGAAGGCGGGGTGGGATTCGAGGAGCTAGGCCGAGGGTCCCCGCGCGGACGCCCGGCGAGGGGCGGGGCCAGGGGAGGAGCCCAGGGCCCGGGGTCGTCCGTGGTGAGGGCGGAGCCAGCTGCGGTTGGCGAGGGGAGGGTCCCAGATTTTTGGAGCTCGGGCTCCAAAGGTGCACACCTTCCCAGCCAGCCCCTCACCCTTTGGAGTTCCTTAGCGGACCCTCGGCCTCTGGACGCCCCATGCGCGAGGCTCTGTGGACATGTTTTCCTGAGAGAATTTGACACATTAACAACAGGGTCTTGGTGGCAGGGGAGTGGGGTCTCCAGGCCAGGTTGGAGGGTCCCTCTTTTTGTTAAGCTCTACCCTTTGATTACAGAAGTATTCCCCTAAAATTATTAGGTAATATAATACCTTCCTATGAAAAGTGGTCCTTTTAGCACTTCCCGTGGGCCGTAAGCACCTATTTGGGGATTGTGGAAGTGGTAGGGGAGTTTCCTGATGCTCCCAAGGGTAAGGCAGAGGTAGCATGACCAGCATGATTGTACAGGAGATCAGTCCCCCCAGAAAGCAGTAGGACCCAAACTAGAAGCAGCACGCCCACAGTTAATTCCTGGTGAAGCCAGCATTAGAATCTTGGTCCCTTGGATCTGAGGCATCTTTCCTTACACCACACCACTAGGTCTTATAAAGGCTTTGTAATAGCAGAATTAAATTAGGTGGGTAGAAGAGTTTCTTGGCAGTTTGTTTTTTAAACATATCAACACAGTGTTGCAGTTTTTGTATAAAATTTCCAGTTGACTAAAACTGCATGTCTTCCCCACAGCTTACCATGGTTTAAACATCTCAGCAGGGCTGCTTGGCTGCTTAGTTTGTAGAGTCTGCGACTCTTGATCTCAGGGTTGAGTTAGAGCCCCACGTTGGGTGTAGAGGTTACTTAAAAATAAAATCTTTACCAAAAAAAAATCCCAACAAATAGCTTTATCCTATGGTGGAAAAATCTCCCAAAGGAAAGGAGAGCAAGGCTGTGGCAGGCTGTTCTGTCTGTAAATATAGAGGGTGGTGGGGCACAGGGCTCTCCCTGGGACTTCATAAAGACTGCGGGGGCAGGTGTCAGCAGTGCTGTTCTTGCCATCCAGTCTCGAGGGGCCCCAGCTGCAACGTCTCGTTCTCCTGCCTGAGAGGGTCAGCAGTACCGAGTTCAAATCACTTCTTTTTCTCCAACTGCAGCTGGAACTTTGTGTCCCTTTTATTATCCTCTCTTGTGTTATAGAACATGAGGCTGTGACCCATTCCCCACTGGGCCTATTTTAGGTCGGTGGGTCTGATTTTGCCTGAGGCATTTGCTTTTAGTCCTTAGCAAACACCACGAAATCGCATTACTACCCATTGGGCCATTCCTAGGCCTCTGCAGCAGTGCATTCCGCGGGGGCGGGACCAGGGCAGGGGCAGGCGGGGTCATGGGCGGACCCGACGGCGGCGCAGGCTCCGCCCACAAGGCCGCCAGTGCGCAAGCGCGCCGCGAGGGAGGCGCGCGAGGGCGCGAGGGCGGGGGGGCGGGGGGAAAAGGCGGGCCTAACGTTAGAGAGAGAAGGCGGGGTGGGATTCGAGGAGCTAGGCCGAGGGTCCCCGCGCGGACGCCGGGCGAGGGGCGGGGCCAGGGGAGGAGCCCAGGGCCCGGGGTCGTCCGTGGTGAGGGCGGAGCCAGCTGCGGTTGGCGGGGGGAGGGTCCCAAATTTTTGGAGCTCGGGCTCCAAAGGTGCACACCTTCCCAGCCAGCCCCTCACCCTTTGGAGTTCCTTAGCGGACCCTCGGCCTCTGGACGCCCCATGCGCGAGGCTCTGTGGACACGTTTTCCTGCTTACTCATGCATCTCTCAGCCAGAGGTTACTGGCGCCCAGGCCGCAGATATTGCCTGCCACATTAATGGGAAAACCCCAAATATTAGCCAACATAATCCGGAGCAGCATTTTCAGAGTGATGCACCATGATGAGGGAATATAATGAGGATTAGATGTTAAGAAATCGCTTAACTTGCTATATTAAGAGACCAAATCATATGGTCATCTCCACAGATGTTGAAAAGATAAAAACGAGGGATTATATGATTTTACGAGAGGCATTTGCTTTAGTCTATTACCAACCCCACAACGTTGAATTACCACTCTGATGATGACATTACCTTCTCTAACATCATAATCACATGTATGCACATAACTCATCATTTAGTTAGGGCTATGACACTCCAGTGTCTTTTGTAAATCATGTGTTTTTAGGAAATAATGCTGCAGGTCACCTGCCTCCTCCATGCGCACGACAGCTTGGCTCAAACATGATGTGGCTTCTGATGTTCCAATTTAAAATATGTAATCAAATAATGGGTTTGGAGTTGGAATTTTAAGTAGAGCTCTTACTAAGTTTATATATTGCTTATATATTGGAACATTTAAGGGAAACTTAGTTTCACTGATTTTATTGGTTTACTTTTTTTAATAAATGGAATTATTTAGTATTCATGAAGGTTTTATTCAAGGCTTTGTTTTTTCCCCTCCCAAACCTGCTCCTCCTCTGTCTTCCCCTCCTTGGTAAAGGGTAATTCTTTCCTTTCTATTGCTTAAGACGAACACCTTGGTGGCTTCCTCGACTCCTCTGTTTCTTTCAGGCCCCACATTAACTTCATCGGCAAATCCTCGGCTCTGCCTTCAACCCACAGCCAGACTCTGACCGCTTCGTCGCACCCCTACTGTTAACTACCCTTGTCCAGACTCCCTTTACCACTCTCCTGGATTATTCTAACAGCCTCCTAACTAGTCTCTCTGCTTCTTCCCTGTGGCTCTACAACGCCAGTTCTCACGCACAGCTTTTCCTGAGCAGCTGTACATATTTCTGTGAGGTCGAGAACTCGGAGTTACAATCGCTAGGTCTCGGGAGGCTTATGTGTAGCTTTGGTAGATACCGCCAAAGAGTTCCTCATGTGTTGGGCCAATTAACACCCTCAACAGCAGTTTAACTTCACAGTAAAGGCAAGGACAGGAATTGTTCGAGAAAGAAAACATGGCCACAATCCCACCTTGTCAATGCATCCAGTGTATTCATTTTTTCCTCAGTCGTTTTCATTTGGGACATGCTTTCTTTGTGCCATTGGGATGACACGTGGCATCTAGAAGATGTGTATGTAGCTGTTGGTGGTAGACCATGAGGCTTCAGTGGGATATGACCCTGAGCGTGAGCCCCCAGAACAGAGCCGACCAGGTCCTGTGGGCCAAGATGGGTAGGGCTGCCTCTCCTGGGATGTGAGGGTCAAGGCCGAGTTTCAGGCAGGGCAGAGCCTGGGCTGACCCCCATGCCTACTCTTTCCTTCCTCTCAGCCCTGCCTACTCACGCATGCATTTATAAAATAGAGTTCTGGTGAGAGTAAACCTGCAGGACAGCTTTGACAGAGAGCAAGAATCCAGAAAATGGCAATAGGCCGTCTGGAGGACGTAATGGAGAGAGCCCAGCCCCAGCTCTGCACCTCGCCACCCTGAGGAGGGCTTGTGGACTGCTTACATGAAGCTGGGGTTCGGGGTCTTCGCTCTGCCCTCCTGGAAAACTCTGAGTCACTGCCCAGCTGCCAGCAATATGGGGCCCTGCAGAGCACAGGGCCAAGAGTCTTTGCTCCTTTGTGTCAGATCCAGATAACAAGTCAGGATTTTCCAGGGAAGCTTTAGACCAGGGCTCAGGGGTGAACATGCCTAGCCTGGCCTCCTGCTCAGTAGTTCCGGTTACAGGGTGGCTCGGGAGTCTCTATATTTCACAGCTCCCAGGAGATTTGGGCTCCCAGGCTTCTTGACATGGAGGTCTCAGGGCTCCAGGGGAACAAGAATGGAAGCTTCACAGTCTCCTTGATGAGGCCCTGAAATCCCACAGTGTCCCTTTCGCCGCCTTCTGTAGGTCAAGCAAATCACAGGCCAGCCCAAGTTCAAGAGGGTAGAGAAATAGACTCCACTTCCTGATGGAAGGAGTGGCAAAATCCCAGAACAAAGGGCTGGGAGGAATTGCTGTGGCCTTTGCAATCAATCTACCACAGTCTGTGTGTGGAAATATGAGCCAATATTAAAGCAGAGTCTCAAAAACAGAACATAGACTCAAAAGGACGTGAGCTAATATATAAGAAAAATGTCTAGGGGCGCCTGGGTGGCTCAGTCGTTAAGCGTCTGCCTTCGGCTCAGGTCATGATCCCAGGGTCCTGGGATCGAGCCCCACATCGGGCTCCCTGCTCCGCGGGAAGCCTGCTTCTCCCTCTCCCACTCCCCCTGCTTGTGTTCCCTCTCTCGCTGTGTCTCTCTCTGTCAAATTAAAAGCAAAAAACAAAAAACAAAAAAAAAAAAGAAAAGAAAAGAAAAATGTCTATGTGTGGGAGATGAGCTTACTCAAGGTGTATGAATCCTTTCTAATCAAATAATGGTGAACACTGAATCAAACACTGGGCGTAAAGGAACCATCTGTGAGTTTGTAAGGAGTTGGAATTTCAACTCAGCCTTCCCTCTTTGTACCTGAAGAGGAAGAAAAAATAAAGGGAATCTCCTGTCTACCTCTAGGAGAGTGGGAGAGAAAATAAATACCTAGCCCACAACTTGGATGTTGTGCAAAGTCCAGATGCAGGAATAGGGTTTTAGACCACTGTCTGGGATCAGTAAACCTTTTTGCTTTGTGATCATAAATAAGGCATGGCTTGGCTCCATCTAGGTTAGAAGTGAGAATGTGATATGGACTAGCATTTTGAGCAGGCTCAGAATATTGGTTCCTGTTGGTCATCATAGTAATACTTTGTTCTCTGGCAGTATCTCTCATCAGAGGCAATCAGAACACTTTGAAAATACACCCCTGTGGGGTCAGTTTATGCTATCTTCTCCACTCAACGAGGAGTCTGCTTGTCCCCCTCCCTCTGCCCATTCCCCTGCATGTGCTCTCTCTGTCTCTCTCTCAAATAAATAAATAAAGTCTTTTTAAAAATTAACACAAAATGACTCATAGTTCTAATGGTAAAACCTAAAATTATAAAACGAGGAGAAAACGGGAAAAAGCATGTGCAACCTCAGATTAAGCGAAGATTTCTTACTTACCACACCAGAAACAATGCATAAAAGGAAAATTAAGTAAATTGGACTTCATCAAATTAAAAACCTGGTGTTCTTCAAAAAAAACACTTTTTTAAAAGATTTTATTTTATTATGTTAGTCACCATACAGTATCATTAGTTTTTGATGTAGTGTTGCATGATTCATTGTTTTCGTATAACATCCAGTAACTTTTAAGAGAATTAAAAGAAAAGGCAAAATAAATAAATAAATCAAAGAAAAGGCACAGGGTAGGGGAAAATATTTGTAAATCTCATATCTGATTAAGACTTGAATACAAGAGGGGTGCCTGGGTGGCTTAGTAGGTTAAGGGTCAGCCTTTGGCTCAGGTCATGATCCCAGTGTCCTGGGATCCAGCCACCACATCGGGCTCCCTATTCAGCAGGAAGTCGGCTTCTCCCCTCTCTGCTTCTCCCTCTTCCCCTCCCCCTGACTAGTGTGTGCATGCAGGCATGCTCTCTCTCTCTCTCAAATAAATAAATATAATCTTTAAAAAAAAAAGACCTGAATACAGGAGATATATATATAACTCTCAACAGTCAACAATAAAAAAGCAAACAACCCAATTAAAAATGGACAAAATATTTGAACAGACACTTCATAAGAGATATGTGTAGCAAATAAGCACACACAAAAAAGATGTTTAATATCATTAATAATTAGGGAATTGCAAACTAAAACCACGATGAGTTACCACTTCACACCTGTTAGGCTAAAGTAAAAACGAAACAGAACAAACCAAAATTGACAATACTAAGTGTCATTGGGTTTGAAGAACATATTAATCTCATACATTGCCAGTGGCAATACAGAATAGTAGAGCTGCTTTGGAAAATATTATTGGCATCTCATTAGAATCCTTCATGCAGGGCGCCTGGGTGGTTCAGTTGGTTAAGCGACTGCCTTCGGCTCAGGTCATGATCCTGGAGTCCCTGGATCGAGTCCCGCATCGGGCTCCCTGCTCGGCAGGGAGTCTGCTTCTCCCTCTGACCCTCCCCCCTCTCATGCTCTCTCTCTCATTCTCTCTCTCTCAAATAAATAAATAAAATTAAAAAAAAAAAAAGAATCCTTCATGCAACTCTGAAGACTATAATTTCCCCTCTCTTGAGATAACCACTTTTCTGAATTCTACAAGCATTTAGTTTTGCCCATTCTTGACATTGATATGAAAAGGAATCATAAACTTCTATACTTTCTTGTACTCACTTCTTGCACTGAATATATTTTCTGTAGCAGTCATCGATATTGCTGTACTAGTAGTTTCTTTTAAAATATTGTCTAGAATTCCACTGTATGAATATACCACAATTTATTTGTCCATTTGCCTAATCTAGTAATGTATTAAAAAATACTACACCAAAATTAAATGAAGTTTATCTCAGGAATGCAAGGTTGTTTTCTTGATCCATGCCAGGTGACAGAAATGAGAATCCACAGAAGCACCAATCACTTGACAGTTGAGTTTCTTAAATTCTTCTGCCCTGTCACTGAAAGCAATGATCTCCGTGGGGCACACAAAAGTGAAGTCAAGAGGGTAAAAGAAGAACACAATGTATTTTCCTTTGTAGTCAGATAGGCTGAGGTCTTTGAACTGGCCATCTGGCATAACAGCCGTGGCTTTGAAGTTGGGGGCAGGATGCCCAATTTTGGTATTTCCTGAAGACATCTTGCTATGGGCAGCTCTGAGAACAAAAACGCCGAAGACAAGGCAGGAAGAAGACGCCGCAAGGTTGTTTTCTTAATTGAAACTCAAACATGTGGGGCGCCTGGGTGGCTCAGTTGTTAGGCAGCTGCCTTCGGCTCAGGTCATGATCCCAGGATCCTGGGATGGAGCCCCGCCTTGGGCTCCCTGCTCGGTGGGGAGCCTGCTTCTCCCTCTCCCACTCCCCCTGCTTGTGTTCCCTCTCTCGCTGTGTCTCTCTCTGTCAAATAAATAAATAAAATCTTAAAAAAAAGAAAATCAAACATGTAATTTGCTATACTAACCAAGAATAAGAATGTAGTCACAGAGCAATGATCCCTCAAAGATGTGTGCATCCTAATCCCCACGACCTGAGAATATGCAGCAACAGGGAGTTCAAGTTGCAGATGGAACTAAGGTTTCTAATCAGTTTATCTTAAAATAGTGAGATTATCCTGGATTATCTAATCAGGTAAACTCTTAAAAAGAGAAGAGGGAGGCAGAAGAGTGGGTTAGAGAAATACTGTGTGAGAAAGACAGAGCCCACCACTTTTGACTTTTAAGAAGGAAGGGGGCCAGGAGCCCAGAAAGGAACATAGCCTGCCAATACCAGGATTTTTGTTTGGAAAGACCCATACCAAACTTCTAGCCTATAGAACTATAAGATGATAAACTTGTGATAATTTGTGATAAATATGTGATAATTTCTTAAAACCGCAATAGAAAACTAACATAAAGAGAAAATATCTAGCGCCTGGCTGGCTCAGTCAGTAGAGCATGTGACTCTTGATCCCGGGGTTGTAAATTCCAGCTCCACCTTGGGTGTAGAGATTACTTAAAAATAAAATGTTTAAGGGGCGCTAGGGTGGCTCAGTAGGTTAAGCATCTGGCTCTTGATTTCAGCTCAGGTCATGATCTTGCAGTACTGGGATCCAGCCCAGCTGGGCTCTGCACTCAGCACGGAGTTGGCTTCAGATTCTCTCTTCTTCTGCCTCCCATTCACTCGCTCCCTTTCTCTCTCTCAAATAAATAAATAAAATCTTTAAAAATAAATAAATACATAAATATATAAATAAAGAAACAAATAAATAAGATATTTTTAAAAAAGAGAGGGGGGTGCCTGGGTGGCTGAGTTGGTTAAGCATCTGACTCTTGATTTTGGCTCAGGTCATGATCTCAGGATTGTGAGATTGAGCCCTGGTTGGGCTCTGCGCTTGGCGTGGAGCCTGCTTAAGATTCTCTCTATCTCTCTGCCTTTGCGCCTTCACCTTCGTCCCCCTCACTCTCCTTCTGAAAAAAAAAAAAAAACAAGAGAGAGAGAGAGAGGGAAATCCATGTGATCATCCCAAGAGAAACTGAAACTATATTTGACATCTTTCATTTTCTACTATTAAGGAATAGATAAAATTCATAGAGAGCATCTTGGAACTTCTGGAGGCTAGAAATACATTTACTTGCACTGGTAGAACGCTTTTATTGAAAAGTCTGAATGGATGCAGGCAGAAGTCATACTATACAGCTCCTCAGACCTTGTAACACAGCAGATCAAACAAGTTATCATGGTACACATCATCAGTAATAACATATATTGATATTACCAGCCCAATGATCTATTTTGAGAGACACAGTATCTTTTAAATGACAAAAATAACCAAAGCAAAGGCAGAGGGACATTTCGCAAAATGACTCACTTATAATATTCCAAAGTGTCATCATCGAAGCTGGGCTAAGAAAACGCAAGGACAGGTGCACTGCCGGCACAGAGGATGTACAAAGGGGCACTCTCAACTCTTTAACACAGGGACTTCCCCCCGCCCAACGTACAGCTGGCCCCGCCCTCACCAAGAAGACTCGCGTCTGGGCCCCGCCCCTGGCCCCACCCCTCGCCTACCGCTCTCCTGGGGAACCTGGGCGCCGCCCCTCCACTCGGACCTCCCCTCCGCTTGCAGTCCTTAGGCCTGCCCCTCCCCGTGCAGCTCCAGCCCTAGGGCGCCCACCCCATTTCGCGCCTGCGCACCCACCCTGCATCGCGCCTGCGCCCTAGCGACCACCCGGCCTCGGGGGCGGAGCCCGAACAGGCCACGCCCCAAGCCTGGGCCCGCCCCCGTGCACACGCACTTCCCGCCACGCCTCCCCGCCCGCCTCAACCCAGCCCCGTCCAGCCCGGCCGAGCCCAGCGAGCGCGAGCGCAGCGCGATGGACGGCCGAGTGCAGCTGATCAAGGCCCTCCTGGCCCTGCCCCTGCGGCCCCAGACCCGGCGGTGGAGGAACCCGATTCCCTTCCCCGAGACGTTTGACGGCGACACCGACCGGCTCCCGGAGTTCATCGTGCAGACGGGCGCCTACATGTTAGTGGACGAGACCCTGTTCTCCAGCGATGCCCTGAAGGTGACGTTCCTCATCACCCGCCTCACCGGGCCGGCCCTGCAGTGGGTGATCCCCTACATCAGGAAGGAGAGCCCCCTCCTCAATGATTACCGGGGCTTCCTGGCCGAGATGAAGCGGGTGTTTGGCTGGGTGGAGGACGAGGACTTCTAGGCCGGGAGCCCCTCGGGCCCGGGGGCGGGTGCTCGGGGGAGGGTCCGCTGCGCCCGTCGCCGCCGCCCAGATGGCCGCGGGCGTCGCCCCGCCGCGCCTCCCCCCCCCACCTTGGCCGCGCTCGAGTGGCCGCGCTCTCCCCCGCGCTGCTGTCCCCTCCCGCGTAGTGCTTGCCTTTGTTCCAGGAATAGCGCTCCAGGTCCCCGCCGCCGCCTCCGGGCCCCGCTCCGGAGCGCGCCGCCGCCCTCTGCGGCCAGCCGGGCCCCTCCCGTGCGCACTTGGACTCGGGCCCGCGCTCCCGCTGCGGGCGGGGCTCCCGTCACACGCCGGGCCGACCACCCACAGCCCGGCCGCCGCGGGCCGCCTCCGCCGGACTGAGCGCCAGGCCTGCAGCGCGCTGCCCGGAGACCCGCGCTGCCGCCGCCGTGCCCCGCGCGCCACCGACGGCCTGCGGCCTGCGGCGATCTGGGCGCAGCCAGGAAGTATCTGAGCCGGCCGCGGCCCCTGGACAGTGACTCCAGCAGCTCGCCACCCCCCAGCCCCGGAGGGGCCGGCCAGCCTCTCGCCTGCCGCGGGACCCGTTGCCCCCCCTCCTCCCAGAGACCTCTTCTCTTCTGCTCCTGCCAGATGGCCGCCAGGTCCCGGGGGTGCCTGGCAGCCAAATCCAGCCACTCGTTTTCTTTCTCCCGTGGACCTGTTCGTTTTGCCCAGAACCCGGTTCTCTTCTCGATTCGCAGCTGTCTCTCTGATGTGTGCCTTTTGTCCCACACGGTCATTAAGCCCTGCACTCTGCCCAGCTCTTCTACACTACGTGGACAAACGTCTTTTCCTTCTTTTCAATAAATGTCAGACGCTATTAAAAAGAAATTGAGTCTCGGTGAATGTGGCACCTCTGCGTCCCCGGGCCAGTCGGCGGGGTCCGTGTGTCTCGTTCAGCAGGCATGTCCCCTGCCCTTCTGTGGCTGGTGTTGAATCTGGCATCCCGAGACAGAGCAGGTGGTCCTGCGGTGGTCCTGGGGACGGAGACCCCACTGGCTGTCATTCGGGCCCAGATGCCGACTCTTCCAGTCCGGTCAGCTCCATGCCCCTCAGGAAGTGGACCTCCATCTGAGTTTGGCCAAGGGGCTATCAGCAAAAGGCAGCGAGGAGGCTTCTGGGAAACATTTCCTCCTTTCCAAAAAGCTGCATGAAGGCACAACACCTTTCTGTGACAAATCATGAATCCCACACATTTGTTGCCGAACACCTGTCAAATTTTATTTAATCCATTATTCAGGGGAATCAGCAGAATGACAGGTTCTTTAGAAAAAGCATTTGCATTTATAAAGCCTTGATTGTGTGACTAGTAGAAGGGGATGCAGAAGTGGGATTGTTAATTTAGCACAAACCTGGCTTATGAACTACAGGACAATAAAATTGCAAATTTCTCTTTCCTGCAGAAAAGGGAAACTGTCACTTCTTACTGTGCTCTGCATGCTAACCTCTGAAATCCACAGTGCTGAGAAAAGCCTCTGCTAGCTTGTCTGTGGCTGGAAAAGTTAAGTATCCCGTTAGAGTCAGAGAAAAGGTCGGCTTATAAGGCAGCACTCAGTCATCTCTGCCTCATTTCTAATTTGGGTGATTTTTCAAGAACACGCAAAGAAATCCATCATACCAGTGTTTTGTTTTGTTTTGTTTCACTTTTCCCCTTCTCTCCATCTCTCTGTTCTTTTGTGAGGATGTTTCAGAGAGAGACACAGCGAGAGAGGGAACATAAGCAGGGGGAGTGGGAGAGGGAGAAGCAGGCTTCCCGCCGAGCAGGGAGCCTGATGTGGGACTCGATCCCAGGACCCCGGGATCATGACCTGAGCCGAAGTCAGTGGCCTAACCGACTGAGCCACCCAGGCGCCCCTCTCCGTTCTTTTGAACAGGTAAGCTTTTGCCGTGCATGTGCAGTTGTTCATAGGCTGTACGTGGAGCTAGAGGAACATCTGCGTTATGTATACGATAATGTTCTTATTCCAAGAAATCATGGAAGCATCATTTACTTTCAGCTTGGCTTGTAATAGATCAAAGTCTTGAAGTCAGAGGTTATTTTTTAGTTCCTTAATAAAATAAAGTTGTTATGGTTCACATAGTTCTTAAAATAATTGGAAGCTAGCTAATTATGAGGTCCCAAGTCGAGGTGCCAGCTGTCGGCTCTCCTGCATGGGTTTCAAGGATGACTGTGTTCAGCATATTCACTGTTTGGTTTTAAACATAGACCCTGCTCATGTGGTTTGGAACGTGTTTGGAAACAGTTTATATAATTGGTCTAGCATATTCCCTATGATCTGTGTCCACCTGGCTGGAGAGGTAGGTAGAATGGGCAGGGACTTCCGGGTATCCTTCGAACAATGTCCTTAACCCCCCTTCCTCTCCCACCAAAAATGCTCTGCAGTTTTCTTCCTCCTGCCAGTGTGTTTCTGTTAGGGATCATTCCTTCATTTACTCGAGTTTTATCATCCCCAGTCATCTTTCGTGCTGAAAATGTCTCGGGAGAGGGTCTTAGTTCAGAAGAATCCATCATGTACACTTTAGCAAGAGTCCATAAAGGGACAAAGGAATGGCATTTGTAAGGAAGGAAGGTGGTTCTTTCTCATTACTTTGCGATCCAATCCCTCTCCCTTGCAGCTGTCATTCTGTTTCCCCGACCTCCTTCGAGCACTCGACTCAATACCCACTGAGAAGCCTTACCTTAGGAGGGAGCGGTATAAAGACTGACAAAACGGGAGATGACTATAAGAGGGACAAGAGAGAAATGCAATTAACCTTTTATTTATTGTTGGTGGTTGAGGCCAATAATGACTTGAAACCTGTAATTAAGTCAACATTACACAAATTTCATGACAGTGAAATCCATGAAAATTTAAAATGGGAACAAAGTGGACTTTGGGTGGTTCAGTGTCCTGAGTCTCGGTCTCAGGGGAATCATAGTAGAACATAGTCGTGAAATGGCTCTCCTCCCTTAACCCCAGAGTGCTGAGTGTACCCCCGTATCCAGAGGCAGCCCTAGGGCAGAGACAGAGTAGGAAGGGAATTCCAAATGGACCCTTTGTGAGTACCCCCGATCTATCTGTCCACCAGAGACTTGGAGCCTAAGGGGCAGGCTGAGAGAGTTCCAGAAATCTGGGGCACACTGAAGCTCCCTCCAGGAGCATTTGCAGGGGTCTGGTACCCTGCTTGCTTCTTCAGGGGTTGAGACACTGCTTTGTCTTCCATCATGAAGGTACTGTGACTACCTAGTACTTCATCAAGCTGTCCTGAGCAGTAATAAGTCTAAAAGGAAGTGCCCCATCTCGTGGGACCAGGTGTGAAAAGGAGAGAGATCAATCAAAACGCACTCAATGAAATAAAGTAAAATGAAAGCCCGTCATGATCTCAAACTATTTAATGACCTGAGGAAATGGTCACGACTGAACGGTAAGGCTAAAAAAACAGTCTACTGAACAGTCAAAACCTAGCGAGGGCATCAATACCTCTCGATCTTACCACCACTGCAGTTAATCACCAAGTCTGTACTACAAGGACCCGGACTTGGCGTTTCTGTTTGTGTGCGGGGGACCCCTCAACATGGTGATGAAGAGTGTGGTTAAGAGAAGCCACTTGGGCTGAATTCAGTGGTGCTGACCTGGACCCAAAGCTCCTTACCTTCCTTTTACCTCCTTTTGTCCTCTTGCTGGTTACCCCACCGTCCCCCACTCATCCCGAGTGCTCCTCACGCCCGCGCTCTGACTGGTCCCTCATAGACAGTCACCAAATCCGTTCTGCCCTGGTTCTCACTTCAGTGGGTCCCCTCTTCTCCCGCCCCGAGTCACCAACCCCAATTCCACTCACCTGCCCTCCTTAGCCCTGGGATTGCAGATGCCCTGCCACCAGGGCCCAGCTGATTCTGGAAACTCTTTTTCTCTTCCTGCTGTTGGTGCTTCTCTATGTCTGACGGCAGCTGAGAGCCTGTTGTCAGATGACCAAAGGGGGAACATTTAGACTTTCAGCACCCCTTTGGACCTACAGATACAGTAAGCCTCTTAATTTAGACCTTGAGGTAAGGACTGCAGTAAAACCTATCCTGCAATCTGAGTACAAGACTGCCTATTTACTTACACTTGAAGCAAACACGGTCTTGGTAAGATCATTAGGATAGATTCCTAAAATTAATATATAGATCAAAGTCCATATAACATACTAACCCTTTTGACCTGTCAAAAATCTCACTCCAGAAAGATTATTTTCAAATTATATTCTCACTAGTAAGGTGAAGGAATGTCTCTTTGCCTCTGTCGTTATTAAATTTTTAATTTTCAAGTAAGATGCCGTATCCCAACAATAGATAGTCTTTCCCACAGCAAAATGCTCTTTTGTCCTGCTTCGCCTCTGTCACCAAAAAGATGAGGCTTTTATTTTTTTATTTTTAAAAAATATTTTATTTACTTATTTGAGAGAGAGAGTGTGCGAATGAGAGTGTGAGAGAGAGCACGAACAGGGGGAGCAGCAGAGAGAGAAGCGGACTCCCCACCAAGCAGGGAGCCTGATGCACCCCAAGATGAGGCTTTTAGAAAATAGTTACTTTCTCCCTCTCTTATCCTCTCCTCTACTTTACCGTAATCAAGACCACTGGAATGCTTAGCATTGCACTTTCCAACCCCACTCTTGTCCCCCCTGTGATGGGGCTGGTGGAGACACCGGAAAGTATGGGAATGATTCAGCTAGGAATTTTTGTCATTTTTAGGTCTCTATAAGGAGCAATATTTAACTTATAATGTGAAAGCCTATCAACCAACTTTCAGATATTGGATGTTAAATGACATTTTAGGGATGAAGACAACGGTGAAGTTAAATTTAGACCTTTTGAAAATCCAAGGAGGTCTACAAACACTGAGGTGTTCCCATCTGCCAAAAAGAGAAAAATACAAGTAATAAGGATAATCTGTGTCCTAAGATGGCCGACCGAGCCAGCGAGAGAGTCCCAGCCCCTGCCCCGGGGCTCTTCCGGGTTCTTCTCCCTGCTCTGCTTCCCGCGCACCAATCCGGGTCCTTCTCCCTGCCCCGCTTCGCGCACGCGCCAAGAGTGCCCAGTATGCGGAAGTAGAAGTGTATAAATTGCCCCCTTTGTTTGTGCTCGGGGCTCAGACCTATTGAGACTACTCTCTTCCGAGCCCGCTGGTGGTAAATAAACCTCCTGTCCTCCAAGGTCTCCGGTGCCACTTGGTTCTTCCATCGGGCGATCCAGTCCAGGTTCCAGAACATTTGGTTCCCTGACCAGGAAACCCAACCGCACTGGCCCATTGTTGCCACCGATTTGGGGCAACGGCGGGGCCATGACAGAACGAGGGATCATAAGGGAGAAGGCGCACCCTGCCTAATTTTCGGCAGTCTCCCGCCCCGGTCGCCTCTGGCCGACCCCGGGACGCTGTTCTCACCGGACACGAGGAGACTTGGCAGGTGAGGACCTGGTCCCGACGTCGGATTCCGGTAAGGCCTGGGGCCCCAGGACCCAAACAGGCCCACCCCCATTGGGGTGGAAGGGGAGCCTGATCACCTCCCAGAGACCTCTTAGAGGTCTCCCAGGTAGGGATTACCAGGGAGGGAATGTAATAACTTCTGGAGTGTGAATGTGTGAGTGAATGTGCAGTCTGACCCAGCTTGCTCAAGCAGACTGATTCTGTGACTCCACGGGCAGGCACCCTTAAGGTCCCCAGACGCCTACAGAGTCTGAGTGGGCCTGTAGGCGATTCTGTGGTGAACGGCATACAGTCTGTGGCGGGATCAGAATAGTTTCCGATCGTGTTACAACGCTGAGACCACTACGGCTAAGCCTCACCTAAGCTCCTTTGGGACACGGCCAGACGGGCATCTGATTGGTCTCCTCACCTCAGGAGGCACCCCCCTTTTGTCTGTCTCTGCGCCACTGCACACGGGGACATCACCATGGGGTCAGGGCAGAGTAAACCTATGGTTCTAGAGACCATGATCAAAAATTTCAGGAAGGGGTTTTTGGGAGACTATGGAGTCAGGATGCACCCCGGCAAGTTGAGAACCCTATGCAAATTGGAATGGCCCACTTTTGATGTCAGGTGGCCTTAGAAGAGGCATTGGATGTCCCAACGATTCGTCGAGTATGGCGAGTCCTAACAGGAGAACCAGGACACCCTGACCAGTTTCCGTACATTGACTCCTGGCTAGGAATTGCCCAGACCCTTACACCCTGGGTGCGATTTCACTTGCAATAGGCAGGGATATGCCAGAGTCTTAATTGCCTCATCCAAGCGACCTAAAGAAAATCAGCAAAAGCCCCAGTCTCCACAAATCCTAACCTAGATCCCAAGGACGAACCGACCCTGCCCCCACCGTATGTACCCCCAAGACTGTCTACGCTGGCCCTTCAGCTTCAGACACTCTGCTGCCATCAGTTTCACCGGTGCCCCAGGCCCAAAAGATCAGCTTTCCCCAGGACGAGCAGCCAGGCTGCGCCCCAGGCTGGGAGCAAGCACCCTCCAAATGCCAGTAGGAGAGACGCGGGAACCCGAGAGGCACGATGAGGACGGGACGGTCCAACCCGGCCGTTCCATGATGTATTATCAGCCCTTCTCCACCACCGACCTCCTCAACTGGAAACAAACACCCCATTCTACTCTGAGAAACCACAGGCCATGGTAGATCTCATAGAATCCCTCTTCCAGACTCATCGGCCAACCTGGGAAGACTGCCAACAGTTACTCTGCACCCTGGTTAACACAGAGGAAAGGAGGAGAATAATGAAAGGTGCACGGCAGTACCTGGAAGAGCACGTACCAGCAGGAGTCATCAACCCTGCTGCCTGGGCTAATACGGCCGCACCCGAAGAGCGCCCAGCATGGGACTTCATCACAACCGAGGGACAGGCCCACATCTGCCGGTACCAGGAGGCCCTCCTCTGGGGAATCCGGGCAGGAGCTAAGAAACCCATGAACATGACTAAGGTATCCTCGGTCACTCAACAACCAGGGGAGTCCCCCAGGGACTACTACGAAAGACTATGTGAAGCCTACAGGATATACACTCCATTTGACCCCGAGGCACAGGAAAGCCAACAGATGGTAAACACCTCCTTCGTGGCTCAGGCCGCCCCAGGCATCAGAAAGAAACTTCAGAAACTAGAGGGTTTTGCCGGGATGAACATCACCCAACTAATAGATTGCCAATAAGGTCTACGTGAACAGGGAGGTCGCAGCCAAACGGGAAGCCAACAAAAAGATGAAAAAGAAAGTCAGCCTCCTTGCCACCACCCTAAAAGAAAGGACAACACAAAGATGGGGAGACCCCAGCCACCAAAACAGGGGAAACCCAGAACCCCCTTGGCAAGGGATCAATGTGTCTATTGTAAAGAGAAAGGGCATTGGAAAAACGAATATCCCAACTGGGGAAAGGCTCAAAGGCCCAGCCGCTATAAGGAAGAACCCCGAGAGGAGGACCTCATAGGCCTTGCGGGAATGGACTCAGACTGAGGGGGACCAGGCTCTTTCCTCCTTGGCCCCCATGAGCCCATGGTCAGCATGAAGGTGGGGGGCCAACCAGTGACTTTTATGGTTGATACTGGGGCCGAGCACTCTGTTGTCACCTCCCCGGTGGCCCCTTTCAGCAAAAGGACTGCGACCATCCTCGGGGCCACCGGGAAGCAGGCGATACAACAGCCCTTTTGCCAGCCTCGCCATTGCGAACTCGGGGGCCACAAGGTCCGACAAGAATTCCTTTATCTGCCTGATCGCCCCATCCCTCTCCTGGGCCGAGACATACTCTCCAAGCTTAGGGCTCAGATAACCTTTGAGCCCACTGGACACACTAGCCTCCGATTGAACCCAAGGCAAGAGAAGACGGGGTCTGTAATACTAGCGATTACCACACCAAGGGAAGAAGAATGGAGGCTATTCTGTGCCCAGGCCCAACCGAGCAGCCTGCGGGAGTTCAGACTCGCCTTCCCTTCAGTATGGGCTGAAAACAACCCACCTGGACTAGCCCGGAATTGGGCCCCTGTCATTGTTGAATGATCCCAGGAGCCCAACCTCAGAGGCAAAGGCAATACCCCCTTCTACAAGAAGCTAAGATCAGCATCCAAGAACATCTGACCAAACTCAAAGAAGCAGGTATTCTAGTCGAGTGCCAGTCGGCCTGGAATACCCCACTCCTGCCAGTCAGGAAGCCAGGAGGGGGATCCCGATCAGTTCAGGATTTGCGGGCCATCAACAAGGTGACCATCTCTCTGCACCCAGTGGTCCCGAATGCATACACCCTCCTCGGCCAAATCCCAGGGTCGGCCAGATGGTTCACTTGCCTAGATCTGAAGGATGCCTTCTTCTGCCTCTGCTTAGCTCCCCAGAGCCAGCCAGTGTTTGCCTTTGAATGGACTGAACCTGATACAGGGCGCCAGATGCCCCTGACTTGCACGCACCTCCCACAGGGGTTTAAAAACTCACCAACCAGCTTTGCGCAGTGGCAGTATCGTAGCCAATGAGGTTTATCCGAGGTGCGATTATTGCTAATTAAAAACTCACCAACCCTCTTTGGGGAAGCACTAGCCGCAGACCTTGCCAGCTTCCCAAGAGAGGCCACAGGATGCACCCTCCTCCAGTATGGGGATGACCTCCTCCTCGCCAGTGACACACAAGAAGACGGCACAAAAGGCACAAAGGCCCTCCTAGAGCTCCTGTCAGACTCGGGGTATGGAGTCTCATGGAAGAAGGCACAAATCTGCCAACAATAGGTCCGATACCTTGGTTTCCTCCTCACCCAAGGGAGGAGAGAACTAGGGCCAGAGAGGAAAAGGGTCATCGTCTCCCTGCCACAGCCCCAGACAAAAAGGGGCCTATGAGAATTCCTGGGGGCTGCAGGATTCTGCCGCACCTGGATCCCTGGGTTCTCGGAAATAGCAAGACCCGTTTATGATCTCTTAGGGGGACCAGATCGAGAACCCCCTGCCTGGACTGAGGAAGCAGAAGCCGCTTTCACACAGATAAAGACCGCCCTGGGGCGGGCTCCAGCCCTGGGCCTACCAGATGTAGAAAAACCCTTCAATCTGTGCGTGAAAAGGAAAAAATAGCGCTCGGGGTACTCACCCAGACTGTTGGACCCTGGCAACGGCCAGTTGCCTACCTGTCAAAGAAGCTGGACCCCGTGGCAATGGGATGGCCACTGTGCCTCAGGGCGCTGGCAGCCACAGTCCTACTCATCAAGGAGGCAGACAAACTTACCCTGGGGCAAGAACTTAACGTCAAGGTCCCTCATGCAGTTGTGTCCCTCACGAACGCACAGGGACACCGCTTCCTTTCCAACTATCAGCTAGCACAATACCAAGGACTCCTCTGTGAAAACCCGTGAGTCACCCTCAAAACAGTAAGGACATTCCCCACGGAAGAGGGGGAACCAGACCATGACTGCTCTGAGGTGACTGATGAAGTCTACGCGAGCCGTCCAGATCTGCAGGATCAAGCCATAAAGAATCCAGAGCTCACGCTGTTCAGCGATGGCAGCAGTTACCTACAAGAGGGTGCCTGGGGGCGCCTGGGTGGCTCAGTTGTTTAAGAGACTGCCTTCGGCTCAGGTCATGATCCTGGAGTCCCAGGATCGAGTACCACATCGGGCTCCTGGCTCAGCAGGGAGTCTGCTTCTCCCACTGACCCTCTCCCCTCTCATGTGCTTTCTCTCTCTCTCAAATAAATAGATAAATCTTAAAAAAAAGAGGGTGCCCAGAAAGCGGGTTATGCAGTAACCACAACCACTGAAGTCCTAGAAGCTAAGGCATTACCAGCTGGATGGTCAGCTCAATGGGCTGAATTGTATGCCTTAGTCTGAGCCCTCACCCTCGGGGAAGGCAAGCGAGTCAACGTCTATACTGACTCTTGGTACGCCCTCACTACTGTACATTTACATGGAGCCATCTACAAGGAAAGGGGCCTGCTAACCGCCGCAGGAAAAGCTATCAAGAACAAGGAGGAGATACTGAGACTCCTCGAAGCCGTCGGGCTTCCAATGGAAGTAGCAGTCCTGCACTGTAAGGGACTCCAGAAAGGAGACGACCCCACAGTGTGGGGAAATCGTCTGGCCGATGAGGCAGCCAAGACCACAGCCAGTGAGGACATGGGCAGAGCCCCTTCCCTCACCATGGCCCTGACACCCCCGGAAGAAGTCCCTCTGCCCAGTTACACTAAAAAGGAAAAGGAATGGGCCATGGCTGAGGGGGCCACCCTGACTGAAAAGGGACGGTGGATGACGCCAGACGGGCGCATCTTTGTTCCAACAGCAACTGGAGGGCATCTAGTCAAGGAACACCACCGACTCACTCATCTGGGACAAACTGCATTAGAGGCCCTTCTCAAGAAGCACCACTACATCAGTCAGCTGCCAGCACTATGCCGAGCAACGAGTGAACGGTGCATAACATGGGCTAAAAGTAATGCTCGGTCTGCACCACGGCCCCTGCCAGGTGTCCAGAGGATGGGAGCAACCCCCTTCGAAGATCTAGAGGTAGACTTCACAGATGTGCAGCCGAGCGGGGGGTTCAGATATCTCCTAGTAACAGTGTGCACATACTCTGGGTGGGTCGAAGCCTTCCCGACCAGGACGGAGCAAAGCCGGAAAGTAGCTAAAGTCCTCTTGCGGGAGATCGTGCCCCGATTCGGCCTGCCGTTAACAATCCATAGTGACAACGGACCTGCATTTGTGGCAGACGTCGTACAGTCTTGACCAAATCTCTCAACGTCACCTGGAGACTCCACACCGCTTACCGGCCCCAAAGTTCAGGGAAAGTAGAGCGAATGAATTGCACCCTCAAGGGAACCTTAGCAAAGTTTTGTCAGGAGACTAACCTCCCATGGCCGGATCTGCTACCCCAGCTCTCCTTCGTGCTCGCTGCACACCCGGGACATCAGGGTTCTCCCCATTCGAATTAATATATGGACGGCCTCCCCCGTGCTTGGGGAGCCTTCCAGGAAACTTGCATCAGGTTGGAGATAAAGGGATAAAGGAGCAGCTTCAGGCCCTGGGGGCCACCCTAAAGAAATTACAAAAGTACACCATCGAGAGGGCCCCAGTCTCCTTTGGGTCTCAGGTACACTCCTTCCAGACAGGGGACTCAGTTTGGGTCAAAGACTGGAAGAAAGACCCCCTCAAACCGCAGTGGACGGGGCCCCACACTGTTGTTCTTACCTCCCCTACTGCCCTCAAGGTCTCAGGTGTCACCCCGTGGGTCCACCATGCCAGAGTGAAGAAAGCTCATCATTCGGACGAGGAGCCGCACCAGTGGAGAGTCCAGCCAGACTTCATGAACCCGGTCCAGCTTCACCTTCGATGAGACCCCACCGACTGATGGACACCTGCTCACCGTGGTCCCTGGCTCTCATCGGCGTGATTTCCCTCATCTTGGGATTTGGACTCTACACTGTTGCCCCTCCTGACTGGACTTTCCCCCAGAGGCTTACTATTATCATTGCTTATTGGGTGACCCTAGGGTGTATTACTGCACTCACTTGTCCACGGGTTTCATCTGTTGACGGGTTAGCCACGATGGCTCCCTCTACCTAAGGTCAAGGACCCCGGTTTCACTGGCCTCAGTGGTCCTCCAAAACAGGTGCGGACTCGACTTGCTCACGGCCGCACAAGGGGGGCTCTGCCTCTTCTTAACAGGAGGAATGTTGTTTCTCTGCTAATGAGTCGGGGGTGGCCCAAGAAACTCTGACCCAATAACAGGAACGAGTACATTGCCGGTGGGAAAACTCCAGCGGACAACTTGGTGGGCTACCGTCTCACAATGGTTCCCTTGGTTCACCCCCCTCGTCGGCCCCCTCCTATTGCTTCTCCTCATAGTGGCATTTGGTCCTTGTATTCTCTCTTTTTTTTTAAAGATTTTATTTATTTATTTGAGAGAGAGAGACTGAGAAAGAGAGCACATGAGAGGGGGGAGGGTCGGGAGGGTCAGAGGGAGAAGCAGACTCCCTGCCGAGCAGGGAGCCTGATGCGGGACTCGATCCAGGGACTCCAGGATCATGACCTGAGCCAAAGGCAGTCGCTTAACCAACTGAGCCACCCAGGCGCCCTGGTCCTTGTATTCTTAATGCCCTTACTAGGTTTATCACTACTCAAATGGCTAAAATCAGACTCCCGTTACTCCTTACTCACTATCGCCCCTTAGAAGATGAAGATGATGCCCTCTAAACTAGGTGTTTCAAGGGGCATCACAGGGGGGAATGATAAGGGAAATCTGTGTCCTAAGATGGCCGACCGAGCCAGTGGGAGAGTCCCAGCCCCTGCCCCGGGGCTCGTCCGGGTCCTTCTCCCTGCCCCTCTTTGCACACGCGCCAGCAGTGCCCAGTATGTGGAAATAGAAGTGTATAAATTAGTCCCTTTGTGCTCGGGGCTCAGACCTTTGGAGACCACTCTCTTCTGAGCCTGCCGGCAATAAATAAACCTCCTGTCCTCCAAGATCTCCGGGTACCGCTTGGTTCTTCTGTTGGGCGATCCAGTCCAGGTTCTGTAACACAAGGACGTTCAAGTAATGAGTTAGCACAGTTGCCGAGTACAATGCTGAATGAAGAGAAAGAACACCTCCCCATAAGATATTGAGGGAAGATAAAAGGATCAAACAAAACTTCATATGTAACCACCCACAGATTCAGAGCCCACATTCACATTCACCAAGAAATCCTAAGCCGGGGATTTAGTCTAAAGTGATTCTGTAGAGAATATAAGGTTAAGGTTAAGGGATATGAGGGGCGCCTGGGTGACTCAGTTGGTTAAGTGTCTGCCTTCGGCTCAGGTCATGATCCCGGGGTCCTGGGATCGAGCCCCGCGTTGGGCTCCCTGCTCAGTGGGAAGCCTGCTTCTCGCTCTCCCCCTGCCTGCCGCTCCCCCTGCTTGTGCTCGTTCTCTCTCACTCTCTCTCTCTCTTAAATAAATAAAAATCTTTAAAAATAAAAAAAGTTAAGGGATAGGAACATTCAAATTGACTTTCCATTTGAAGGATTATCTATAATCCTCTACTCTGGTTTGTTCTATCTTCACGGAATCACACAGACAGCCTATCTTGGGAGCCAAAGTTGGATAGGTAACACCTTGACTGTTGCTATCCTTCTCAGCTCTTTCCTGTACTATCATTACTTGGATGGGCGCATCACCCTGGTTGGATCCAGAGTCCATCTCACTTCAGCCACCAAGTCGTCTCCCAAGTGAGTGTAACGGATCTTCTGTGTATGTCCAGTTTTAGCAGGTTATTAGACCACTGGGTGCATTGAGGAGGATGCTCTTGGGCAACCCTGGAACCTCAGAACACTATGGGCCATTTAAGCCCACTATTTTTTTTTAAGATTTTATTTATTTATTTATTTGACAGAGAGAGACAGCAAGAGAGGGAACACAAGCAGGGGCAGTGGGAGGAGAAGCAGGCTTCCCACTGAGCAGGGAGCCCAATGCAGGGCTCGATCCCAGGACCCTGGGATCATGACCTGAGCCGAAGGTGGACGCTTAATGACTGAGCCACCCAGGGGCCCCTACGCCCACTATTTAATGAATTCCCATCCATACCATTTGCGTGATCAAGGCCATAAAGATGAGGAGCAAAGAATTTGCTGTGTAACATAACATCAGGGCCAGCCCCATCCACTCTGCCTACAAGAAACCATGTTCATATCTAATACTTATAAGTAATGAAGATTTGCGTGTATTGAGCTCCTACTATGTATAAAGAAATGTTAGATGGGCCTCGTGCACATGACTTTATTTCATTATCAACTTCAGGTGAAGTCTGTGTTTCTGTCTACTCTTTAGACTAATGCACACTGAAGGAGAAACAGCCATTTGTGAATAAAAGAATATACTCCAGGGGTGCCTGGGTGGCTCAGTCGTTAAGCATCTGCCTTCCGCTCAGGTCATGATCCCAGGGTCCTGGGATCGAGCCCCACATCGGGCTCCCTGCTCCGCTGGAAGCCTGCTTCTCCCTCTCCCGCTCCCCCTGCTTGTGTTCCCTCTCTCGCTGTGTCTCTGTCAAATAAATAAATAAATCTTAAAAAAAAAAAAAAGAATATACTCCAGGTATTTCAAGCAGGTATATTTAGGTACTTAGTGCAAATAACTCTAAGAAGAGCTGGAGAGCCTGGCTCTAGCTGTCGTATTATTTTTCATGGTATTACGAGCATTAAAACTAATGCCCCTTGAAGTAGATGCTATTAATGTTCTGTCTTTCTCCCCCCTTGGAACTCTCAACCATGTTCCTGCACATAAGCAACTCTTGTGCTTTTCTACCCAACAGGCGGTCTGTAGCTCTTTGTCTGCCCACGGGCTACCAGCATCCCCTTTGTCTGCCCACGGGCTACCAGCATCCCCTTTGTCTGCAAGTGTGAAGAGTCAGGAGCTAGTAATTTCAATTCTCCAGAGAGCAACCTTTAGCTAATGACCGACAGATGTGTAGTTATAAAAACCTTAGCTCTCAAGTCCCTGATCGGGACAAGTCTGAGGTGTGACCTACATTGTAGAGTTCTCCTGTTGGCTTTTGTCAAGTGACCCTCTGTGGGACTTTGATTGATATCAAGATATTGCTTGGCTTTCTTCCCTTATTCCCCATCAGTGTATTTTATTTGGACCACTTCTTTTTTTTTTTTTTTTTTTTTAAATTTTTTATTGTTATGTTAATCCCCTTACATTACATCATTAGTTGGACCACTTCTTGATGTATCACTTTTACATGAATTCTTAGTTAAAGTCAGCTTACAGGGAATCCAATCTAAAGGCACTGGGTGGCTCAGACGGTTAAGTGTCTGTCTTCAGCTCAGGTCATGATCCCAGAGTCCCGGGATCAAGCCCTGTATCAGGCTTCCTGCTCAGTGGGGACCCTGCTTCTCTCTCTCCCTCTGCTCCCCCAACTCATGCTCGCACTCTCTCTAAAATAAATAAATGAAATCTTAAAAAAAAAATAAAAGTCATCTCTACCCCCAATATGGGGCTCAATCTTACGACCCCAAGATCAAAAGTGGCATGCCCTACCAACTGAGTCAGACAGGCACCCCATCTATTGTTTTTAATCTTAAAATTAAATATTTGTACTATTGCTTGTGTATATTTAGCCACATATTTACCTCTTTTAAAACCTATTTTTTTAAAGATTTATTTATTTATGTTGAGAGAGTCAGAGAACGAGCACGGGGCGGGTGGGGGAGGAGGAGTAGAGGGAGATGGAGAAAGAGAA
This sequence comes from Halichoerus grypus, assembly GCF_964656455.1. Taxonomy (NCBI): domain Eukaryota; kingdom Metazoa; phylum Chordata; class Mammalia; order Carnivora; family Phocidae; genus Halichoerus; species Halichoerus grypus. The sequence continues at coordinate 16,869,826 of NC_135727.1, read as the reverse complement.
TCTCAAGCAGGCTCCACACCCAGTGCAGAGCCCGACGTAGGGCTTGATCTCACGACCCTGAGATCATGACCTGCGCCAACATCAAGAGTTGGAAGCTTAACTGACTGCCCCACCCAGGTGCCCCTAAAAATCATTTTTGAGTCTCTCATTTACAGAATCACCCAGGTCTTTGTTTTTCCACACAGTATTCCCCTGTGTGCCCAAGACTGGTAGTGATGCAGTGGTTCCTAGCTGACTATTTCAGTTTTGTTTTCTGAGACTTTTTTCCTTCCTTCATGGGCATCAGTTCTGCAAGTTCTGATACGGGTGCTTTTGAGGTTTGCACACGAGCAGGCAGTGAGTCTCTCACAATGGCCACCTGACCAACAACAACTTATAAGACTACGATTTAGTGTAAGAAACACCCAGCTATTGGAGAGGTCAAAACGTGAAAAATTTGAGTCATAGAATTGATGAAAACAATATTATTCTGTGGCCTTCCAGCTTCCATTTTTACTGTTCATAAATCAGCTATCAGCCTAATTTTGTGTTTCTTAGTTGGTTGTTTTGAAGCTATCCTCTTTGTTTTTTTGATGTTCTGCAGCTTTTCTATTTATCTAAATGTGCATTCCTGGGGCGCCTGGGTGGCTCAGATGGTTAAGTGCCTGCCTTCAGCTCAGGTCATGATCCCAGGGTCCTGGGATGGAGCCCCGTGTCAGGCTCCCTGCTCCACGGGGAGTCTGCTTCTCCCCCTCCCTCTGTTTCTCCCCCTGCTCATGCTTTCTCTCTCTCTCTGTATCTCTGTGTCTCAAATGAATAAATAAAAAAATCTTTAAAAAAAAATAAATGTGCATTCCTTTTCTTGTATTTTAAAAAAAAACTGAGGGCACCTGGGTGGCTCAGATGGTTAAGCATCTGCCTTCGGCTCAGGTCATGATCCCAGGGTCCTGGGATCGAGTCCCACATCGGGCTCCCTGCTCAGTGGGGAGCCTGCTTTTCCCTCTGCCTCTCTCTCTGTCTCTGATGAATAAATCTTTAAAAAAAAAATAAAAATAAAAATAAAAAAATAAAAAATAAAAAAAAACTGAGATAGGACGCCTGGGTGGCTCAGTCCTTAAGTGTCTGCCTTTGGCTCAGGTCAGGATCTCAGGGTCCTGGGATGGAGCCCCGCATCGGGCTCCTTGCTCTGTGGGGAGCCTGCTTCTCCCTCTCCCTGCCGTTCCCCCTGCTTGTGCTCTCTCTCTCTCTGTCACATAAATAAATAAAATCTTTAAAAAATAAATAAAAAGAATTTAAAAACTGAGATATAAAAAATAATTTAATTAATTTAAGAAAACTGAGATACAAATTACATCCAGCAAAGGATAAAACTCTTAAATGTATAGCTATATGAATTTTTACATTTGTACACATCAGTGTAACCACCGCGCAGATCAATGTATAGAATATTTCCAACATTCAAAAATGGGTTCTCATGCCCCCTTTCAGGCAGTGCTACTCAAGGGCAACACTCTTCTGACTTCTATCACCATCGATAAGTTGTACCTCTTTTCAAATTCCTTATAAATGAAATCGTATAGCATGTATCCTATGTGTCTGTGAGATTCATCTATGCTGTGTATTTCAAGTTTTCGTTATTTATCAAAGTGTAGGCTGATGGTTCTATGGTGATATCTCATTGAATTGTTAATTTGCATTTCTGTTATTACTAGTAATATTGAGTACCTCTTTTTTGGAAGATTTTATTTGTCAGAGAGAGAGAGCACAAGCAGGGGGAGTGGCAGGCAGAGGGAGAAGCAGGCTCCCCACTGAGCAAGGAGCCCGATGCGGGACTCGATCCCAGGACCCCGGGATCATGACCTGAGCCGAGGGCAGATGCTTAACCAACTGAGCCACCCAGGCATCCCAAGTACCTCTTTTTTTTTTTTTTTAAGATTTTATTTTATTTTTTTAAGTAATCTCTACACCCAACATGGGGCTCAAATTCACAACCCCAAGATCAGAGTCAGTCGCTATACTGACTGAGCCAGCCAAGCGCCCCTCGAGTACGTCTATGTTTATGGGCCACTTTGCTACCCTCTCTTATGAAATGTCCACTCAAAAATTTCACCTGTTCTTTAAATTGGTTTATCTTCTCAGTGATTGGTGGCAGTTCTTTATATATTTTTGAGGTTAATACTCCAGCCAAAGACCACGAGGAACACACCTGTAATTGAACAATTTGGGTTTGTTACTCATTGCAGCACGGGAGAACACAAACCATTGAGAACCATGGGGCATCTCAGTAGGAAGATGTTAGAAGAAACTTATTGAAGTATCTTGGCTTGTGTAAGATTATCTGGGTGAGGGTCTTAAAAAATGGGGCTTTGTTTTGGATTGGATGCTGTCAGGAAGTGGGGGAAATTCTATGAATGAGTGCCTTAATAAATTTTATCTATAGGGAGGGTAGACTTAGAATTCGTGCTTCTTATGTCCTATTTAAGAAATCTTTGTCAAACCTAATATAAAGATATTCTCCTATATTTTCCTCTAAAACTTTAATTGTTTTAACTTACACTTTTGTATTTTGTCTATAATCCATACTGAATTAATTTTTATGTATACCTGGAGGTGGGGGCCAATGATTATTTTTTAATATGGATATCTAATTGACCTAATAACATTTATTGAGACCATTCTTTCCCCTACTGAACTGAGGTGGTGTCTTTGTCATAAATCTGGTGACCATTTAAGTGTAGATTTCTTTTTTTTAATTATTTTTACTTTTTTAAAAGATTTTTTATTTATTCATTTGAGATAGACAGAGAGAATGAGCAAGACCACAAGCAGGAGGGAGGGTCAGAGGGAGAGGGAGAAGCAGACACCGGGCTGAGCAGGTTGCCTAATGTGGGGCTCAATCCCAGTACCCTGGGATCATGACCTGAGCCAAAGGCAGATGCTTAACCAACTGAGCCACCCAGGTGCCCCTAAAGATTTTATTTTTAAGTAACCTCTACACCCACCATGGGGCTCAAACTCACAACCCCGAGATCAAGAATCACATGCTCACCGACTGAGCCAGCCAGGTGCTCCCAGTGTGGATTTCTTTCTGGATTGGTTGTTATATTCTATTTGTTGATCTATACTTGCACTAATACTACATGCTTTAATATCTGGTTTTTCGTTTGTTTGTTTGTTTTTTACAGTAGGCCTTGATCTGGTAGTGTAAGTCATCTAGCTTTGTATTTCTTCTTCAATATTGACTTGGCCACATTTGCCAAGATTCCTTGCCTTTCCATACATTGTATTTATTCCTACATTTTAGAGTCACTTACCACTTTTCTCTTATGGTTAGTACTTTTTGTATCCTGTTTAAGATATGTTTGCCTAGGGCGCCTGGGTGGCTTAGTCGTTAAGCGTCTGCCTTTGGCTCAGGTCATGATCCCAGGGTCCTGGGATCGAGTCCCACATCGGGCTCCCTGCTCGGCAGGAAGCCTGCTTCTCGCTCTCCCACTCCCCCTGCTTGTGTTCCTGCTCTCACTATCTCTCTCTCTCTGTCAAATAAATAAATAAAATCTTAAAAAAAAAAAAAAAAAGATATGTTTGCCTAAGCTAAGATCATGGAGATATCCTTTTGTATTTTCTTCTAAACCCTGCTTGATTTTTATTGGAATTGCACTGAATCTAGAAATAAATTTGGGGAGGATATATACTGTAACAGTTTTGAGCCTTTCAATTCATTACCCTCTTACATCCTTCCATTTATTTTATTTAACTTAGCTCAGTAATATTTTGTAGTTTTCAGTGTTAAAGCATTGCAAATCTTTTGTAGATTTATTCCTAGGTATTTGATAATGTGTAATACCATCATACGTGGTATTATTTTTTTTTAAGATTTTATTTTTTTAAGTAATCTCTACACTCCACATGGGGCTTGAACTCACAACCCCGAGATCAAGAGTCGCATGCTTTACTTACTGAACCAGGCAGGCGCCTGGTTTGTTTGAATTTTCTATGTGCACCGTCATATCTTCAAATAACAGCTTTTATTTCTTTTCCAATCTTAATACCCTTTATTTCCTTTTATTGGCTAGCTGTACTGGCTAAGACCACCAAGACATTGTGAACAAAAATGGCAATAGTGGACAATCCTGTGTAGTTTGTGACCTCCGAGGAAAGCATTTGATATTTAACCATTAAATATTATCTTAGTTGTAGTTTTTCCTAGATACACTTTATCATTTTAATGAACTTACTGTCAAATCATTTATTAAAAATTATATATGCATAGTCATGCATATGCATAAGTACATGTATGTTTATATATGTGTATTAATGATGCATATGATTCAGAAATTATACACTGTATCTATTTTATAGGTGGATAGATAAATAAAGAGATGCTGAATGGGGTGAAAGGACATGGGAGTTGCTTGAACTGTTCTTGCAACTTTTGTGAATTTTAAAATTATTATCCACACTTTAAAAAGAAGAGAAGAGGGGAGAAGGACCAATGGAAATGTATATATGTGTGTATATGCGTATTCATTTTCCTACTGATCCTACTTATGTGGTTTCCAGTTTTCAGCCACTACAAACAGGGCCGCTGCTTATGGTCCTGGAGTTACTCACTTCTGCGGTGCCTATTACCAAGCGAATGATTGACACTGCAATCCAGCCCCACCCCAGCCCACCAAGCCAAACTGCATCCACACTTACTAAGGGTCGCTCTTTTTTTAAGCCTAAAAATACTACCTGTTTGTCCCGCTGTGCATGCATGAGGCTGCTTCCACCACCAGGGGGCACCTTTTATTAATTTCGAAGAAGGAGCCATACAGCTTAGAGAGGTCTTAATCATATACACATTTTTTTTTTTTTAATGCTGCAGTCAACATCCTTATTGGAATTGCTGGCATGTATGTCATAAACTTTACAAGGGGTTGCCACATTCATCTCCAGTTTTGTTGTACACCGTCACAAGCATTTTGTGAGAATTCTCATTTCCCCATATCCCTTCAACATTTGACGTTGTCGTTATGTTTACTTTTGCCAATCTAAGAGTTTTGAAGTGGGACCCCATTTTTGTTCTATTTCAGATCTGTCTGGGAGCTTCCTGGTTGGTGAACATGTGGGGATTTGGGGAGAACGGCGCATTCTGAGAGGGCCTGGAAGCTCCGCGCCCCTTCCTGCAGACCTTGTCCTCCGCATCTCTTCCCTCTGGCTGTTCCTGAGTTATAGCCTTTGATAATAAACCAGTGATGTCATGCTCAGAAAAGGCCATGTGACGACACAGCAAGAAGGTGGCCATCTAGAAGCCAGGGAGAGAGCCCTCAGGAGAAACCGAATCTGCCCGCCCCATGATCTGGAACTTTCAACCTCCACAACTGTGAGAAATAAATGTCTGGTGCTTGGGGCGCCTGGGTGGCTCAGTCGGTTGGGCGTCTGCCTTCGGCTCAGGTCATGATCTCAGGGTCCTGGGATCGAGCCCCGCATCGGGCTCCCTGCTCCGCGGGAAGCCTGCTTCTCCCTCTCCCACTCCCCCTGCTTGTGTTCCCTCTCTCGCTGTGTGTCTCTGTCAAATAAATAAATAAAATCTTTAAAAAAATAAATAAATAAATGTCTGGTGTTTAAGTTAAAACACACACACACACATCCCCAACTCTGATTACTAATGTGATTGTGCATCTTCTCAAATGTGCCTCACTTGGAATTGATTGTCCATGCAGCTTTTGGATATCTTCCGTTTGCCCTTCTGTAACTACTTTCCACCACCCTACTCTGTGCCCAGGAGGCTGACCTTTTGGGACTGCATGAATGACTCCCTTGCCCTCTGGCTTCTGGTTGAGGTTGTTGAGTTGTTGAATTGTTGAGATTGCTGGGTTCCAGTTGAATTTGGCCAATGAGAGAGCTTCATCTCCATCAGACAGAGAGGTGGCTGTGGATGAGTTTCTTAACCAAAGACCACACATGCTCTCCAGGGATTCTCTTTAATGTTTATTTTTAAATTATTATTTATTGTATTGAAGTATGGTTGACACACAACGTTACACTAGTTTCAGGTGTACAACATAGTGATTGGACAAGTCTATGCGTTATGCTGTTCTCCCCACAGTCTGTCCCCATACAGCGCCATTACAATACCACTGACTATATTCCCGATGCTGTGCCTTCCATCCCCGTGACTTATTCATTCCCAAACTGGAAGCCTGGACCTCCCACTCCCCTTCACCCATGTTGCCCAACCCCCCACCCCCCTCTCCTCTGGCAACCATCAGTTTGTTCTCTGGATTTAGGGGTTTCTGCCTTTTTTGTTTCTTTGTTCCTTTGTTTTTTGGATTCCCCATGTAAGTAAGATCATATGGTATTTGTCTTTCTCGGTCCGACTTATTTCACTCAGCATAATACCCTCCAGATCCATCCATGTTGTGGCGGGGATTCTCTTTCATAGCTTTTGGGTTCCGATAACCACTCCCTGCACTTACCCCTTCATGCTTTGCTGGGAGGTCACAGCTCCCCACCATTGCTGGCCCCAGGGCATCTCAGAATGTCTTGTGGGTGTCAGTTTTAGTCAGCTACTGCTCCAATAACGGTGTAACAGTCCCCTGTTCTCCTTGCTCGTGTGCTCTGGGCTGTCTGGGGCCCTTCCGCGGCAGGATGCAGTTAGGGTGGCCTTGGCTCTGGGCTGCAAACGGTGTTCACATCTGCTCCACGTGAATCACTGGGTAGCGCAGCGTGAAGGATCAGCAACTGTCTGGGGCCAGCTCATCTCTCAGCAATCACAGGAGGGCAAGAGGACCAGCCAGACCACGCAAGCACATTGACACCCTCTGTTTACCTCATGTCCACTCACAGCGCACTGATAACAGCAAGTGCATGACAAAGCCTAGGGTTAGAGGAGCAGGTATGTAGCGGGGGGAGTGAAAATTTGCAGAGCAGTGATCCAACCACAATTTCCTCTAACCATACCCACACCATTTCATAGTCCCTTCGTTTACATCTCCTCTGTGTACCATCCTTTTCTTGTCGGGACCCTGATTAACACCATATCCTCACAAGTTTCTGTAGATTTTTCCAGTTTTTAGGGACATGCAATAAACCCCTCCCATTTTAGTACAGCCTTTTTGCTTTGCTTTCTTGGGTGGGTCCTCCTCCCCAAAGGCCATACCCTATCTCTGGCACCAACCCTTTCCCACCTCCTGTGACTCATGCTAACAACTTAGTGTGTTTATTTCTATAGTTTTCTCCATACCCGGCCAATCGTGTGTATGGGTGTGCGTGCGTGGGCGTGTGCATTCATACGCCAGCGTTTTTGAGTTCAGGTCTATTTAACAGCAAAAACACAATGCAATTTTCCACATATTCTGTTTCTTACTTAAAACCTTGCAAAAATCTCCCCAAATCGGCTGGCATAGATCTTTCTTATTCCTTGAAAATGCTGAATTATTGGGGCGCCTGGGTGGCTCAGTGATTAAGCGTCTGCCTTCGGCTCAGGTCATGATCCCAGGGTCCTGGGATCCAGCCCCGCATCGGGCTCCCTGCTCTGCAGGAAGCCTGCCTCTCCCTCTCCCACTCCCCCTGCTTGTGTTCCCTCTCTCACTGTGTCTCTCTCTGTCAAATAAATAAAATCTTTAAAAAAAAAAAAGAAAATGCTAAATTATGTTCCGTCATGCTGGCCCCATTCCCCTATTGGATGAGTGAAGTTAATGCTATGAAGTTCTGCCCAGAGCCCACCTTCAGGACGAAGGTTCTCCTTCCCCGTGGCTGCTAGGAGCCCAGGCTGCTGAGAACCACAGCTGAACCACTCCCCAGGAATTACTATGGGTTGAAGGGAGCCGCCTTGCCCGGGGGTACCCTGTGGCCTTCAGGTAAGACCATATCCAATGACCGGTCGGCGTGGAGGTACCAAGGCCTCGGCCTCAACTACTCAATCCCTAACTTTTCTGAATGGCTCTTCCAGCTTTAGATCTCCCTACAGAATCAGCCGGATCTGCTACTGTAACTGCCGTGTCTCTTTAAATCCTCCCTCTGCTCAAGCCTGCTTCCCTCCCTCCCTTACAAGTGTTACGAGATGTTTTTGAGGGAACTTCAAGTGTATACTCCAAGTGTATTTGGAGCTAGAAGTGGTCCTAAGAGCAGATTATGAAATAGGATTCTGGAGCACGGTTACCTGCCAGCTAGGTATGAGGACTAGGTTTGAGGCCTCCATCCCTGGCAGGAAGTGAAGTGCTGATAACCCATGATGTCCTTAGGGATGCCGCTGTCAAAACGGTCACTAGTGGTAACCAGAGACAGGACACCAACGGAAGGAAATTTACTGGCAGGGGCAATGTCTCAGGGGCTGACCGGTTCAGAGGAAGTAGTGATTATTCGCGGTCGTGAGCCATGGTTATAACCAGAGGCTGCTGTGGCGCTGGAGAAAGACAAGGAAAGGCCAGGGGTGCTAACACCTAACCTAGGCTCCGAAGCCAAGGGTCCCACCTGCAGGCAGAAGGCAGTCTGAGGACCCGCCTGTACGCATTAGTCCTCTTTGCATGCTGCTCAGAATCGTTTTGTTTTCTACAATGTCAGGCCAACGCGTGCACAAGCGAAGCTCAGCCCTTTCCCACTCTCTTCCTATGTTCTGGAAAAATCACCCCAATCAGAAATGAGGCAGAGATGACTGAGTGCTGCCTTATAAGCCCCCCTTTTCTCTGACTCTAACGGGATACTTAACTTTTCCAGCCACAGACGAGCTAGCAGAGGCTTTTCTCAGCACTGTGGATTTCAGAGGTTACCATGCAGAGAACAGTAAGTGACAGTTTTCCTTTTCTACAGGGAAGAGAAATTTGCAATTTTATTGTCCTGTAGTTCATAAGCCAGGTTTGTGCTCAATTAACAATCCCACTTCTGCATCCCCTTCTACTAGTCACACAATCAAGGCTTTATAAATGCAAATGCTTTTTCTAAAGAACCTGTCATTCTGCTGATTCCCCTGAATAATGGATTAAATAAAATTTGACAGGTGTTCGGCAACAAATGTGTGGGATTCATGATTTGTCACAGAAAGGTGTTGTGCCTTCATGCAGCTTTTTGGAAAGGAGGAAATGTTTCCCAGAAGCCTCCTCGCTGCCTTTTGCTGATAGCCCCTTGGCCAAACTCAGATGGAGGTCCACTTCCTGAGCGGCATGGAGCTGACCGGACTGGAAGAGTCGGCATCTGGGCCCGAATGACAGCCAGTGGGGTCTCCGTCCCCAGGACCACCGCAGGACCACCTGCTCTGTCTCGGGATGCCAGATTCAACACCAGCCACAGAAGGGCAGGGGACGTGCCTGCCGAACGAGACACACGGACCCCGCCGACTGGCCCGGGGACGCAGAGGTGCCACATTCACCGAGACTCAATTTCTTTTTAATAGCGTCTGACATTTATTGAAAAGAAGGAAAAGACGTTTGTCCACGTAGTGTAGAAGAGCTGGGCAGAGTGCAGGGCTTAATGACCGTGTGGGACAAAAGGCACACATCAGAGAGACAGCTGCGAATCGAGAAGAGAACCGGGTTCTGGGCAAAACGAACAGGTCCACGGGAGAAAGAAAACGAGTGGCTGGATTTGGCTGCCAGGCACCCCCGGGACCTGGCGGCCATCTGGCAGGAGCAGAAGAGAAGAGGTCTCCGGGAGGAGGGGGGGCAACGGGTCCCGCGGCAGGCGAGAGGCTGGCCGGCCCCTCCGGGGCTGGGGGGTGGCGAGCTGCTGGAGTCACTGTCCAGGGGCCGCGGCCGGCTCAGATACTTCCTGGCTGCGCCCAGATCGCCGCAGGCCGCAGGCCGTCGGTGGCGCGCGGGGCACGGCGGCGGCAGCGCGGGTCTCCGGGCAGCGCGCTGCAGGCCTGGCGCTCAGTCCGGCGGAGGCGGCCCGCGGCGGCCGGGCTGTGGGTGGTCGGCCCGGCGTGTGACGGGAGCCCCGCCCGCAGCGGGAGCGCGGGCCCGAGTCCAAGTGCGCACGGGAGGGGCCCGGCTGGCCGCAGAGGGCGGCGGCGCGCTCCGGAGCGGGGCCCGGAGGCGGCGGCGGGGACCTGGAGCGCTATTCCTGGAACAAAGGCAAGCACTACGCGGGAGGGGACAGCAGCGCGGGGGAGAGCGCGGCCACTCGAGCGCGGCCAAGGTGGGGGGGGAGGCGCGGCGGGGCGACGCCCGCGGCCATCTGGGCGGCGGCGACGGGCGCAGCGGACCCTCCCCCGAGCACCCGCCCCCGGGCCCGAGGGGCTCCCGGCCTAGAAGTCCTCGTCCTCCACCCAGCCAAACACCCGCTTCATCTCGGCCAGGAAGCCCCGGTAATCATTGAGGAGGGGGCTCTCCTTCCTGATGTAGGGGATCACCCACTGCAGGGCCGGCCCGGTGAGGCGGGTGATGAGGAACGTCACCTTCAGGGCATCGCTGGAGAACAGGGTCTCGTCCACTAACATGTAGGCGCCCGTCTGCACGATGAACTCCGGGAGCCGGTCGGTGTCGCCGTCAAACGTCTCGGGGAAGGGAATCGGGTTCCTCCACCGCCGGGTCTGGGGCCGCAGGGGCAGGGCCAGGAGGGCCTTGATCAGCTGCACTCGGCCGTCCATCGCGCTGCGCTCGCGCTCGCTGGGCTCGGCCGGGCTGGACGGGGCTGGGTTGAGGCGGGCGGGGAGGCGTGGCGGGAAGTGCGTGTGCACGGGGGCGGGCCCAGGCTTGGGGGCGTGGCCTCTTCGGGATCCGCCCCCGAGGCCGGGTGGTCGCTAGGGCGCAGGCGCGACACGGGGTAGGCTCCCGAGGGCCACTGCGGACAGGGGGAGGGTCAGGCCAAAGGGCCGCTCGGGGAGGCGGGGTCAGAGTAGAGGGGCGGGGCCGAAGGGCCCTAGGCGGGCGAGGGGCGGGGCAAGGGGCGTAGCCCAAGACATCTGGCTCTATCTGGCTCAATCTGGTATCTGTCTCTAGTTGGTGTAGGCAGGTCCTGATGCATGTGGGTCTCAGTGGGGCCCTCTTTTGGGGGCTGAGAAGTCCTTCCCTCTCACCTTTTCTGCCCCTCAGGCTTAGCGTATATTTGTGGACTCCTGCATCTGGACACCACTTGAGGGAGGTTGTTCCAACACAATTTCCTGCTTAATCATGCATTTCTCAGAGAGGTTTTGCACAAGAGGTTGTAAATGTGGTTGCCTTGCAGTACAATGGGAAAGCCCTAAATATTAGCAAACATTATCCAGAACCCCGTATTCAAAGAATGATGCTCTGTGACCAGTTAATGTAAAGAGGGTTTAATGATAAGAAATCTCTCAATTTGGGGCACCTGGGTGGCTCAGTCAGTGAAGTGTCTGCCTTAGGCTCAGGTCATGATCCCAAGGTCCTGGGATCAAGCCCGATGTTGGACTCCCTGCTCAGCGGGGAGCCTGCTTCTCCCTCTCCTCCACTTGTGCTCTCTCTCACTATCTGCTTGTACTCTCCCTCTCTCGCTATCTCCGTCGCTATCTCTGTCTCTCTCTCAAATAAATAGTCTTTAAAAAAAAAAGAAAGAAATCCCTTAATTTGGTATATACGAGATCAAAAGAGGATTATCAGTGTAGAAACCAAGAGACAAAAGTAAGAGGTATTGAATGCTTTCCAAACCAAAGAATAAAGGAAAGGAATAACAGAGATTAACCTATTTTTTAAGAAGATAAAAAGATATTATTTATTCATTTGAGAGAGAGAGAGAGAGAGAGCAGGAGCAGGGGGGCGAGGCAGAGGGAGAAGAAGGCTCCTAGCTGAGCAGGGAGCCAGGCGTGAGGCTCAGTCCCAGGACCTGGAGATCATGACCTGAGCCAAAGGCAGATGCTTAACCATCTGAGCCACCCAGGTGCCCTGAGATTAACCTATTGTAGGAGGAGAAACTGTTACGGGTTATATCTGAATTCATTTGTACGGCTGAGTACAAAATTAATATAAATTCACCACTAGCTTTCATATGTGGAGAAAATAACATTTAAAATAGGTAGTGTTGTGTTAATGACTCAATTCAAAAAAGCAATTAAAAAGAAATAATAGTACTTTGGAATATGCTTGAATAATTGTAAAAGCCACTTAAAGAACATTTCTAAATGCTCAAGAGGGATACAAAAGAATATTCAAGCAGAAAAGCATGCCCAGGTCTGATACAGAATAGCACAGCATCTTAAAGATGTTAATTTTCCCTGCATGAGGAAATTTGGACTGAGGCGGCAGCCCAAGAGGTACAACTGTGGCCTCAGGAGTGTTCGAGAAGCTGGAAGAATTGACCCAGCTGGAACTAGATGAGCTACAGAGCCCACTGCTGCCCCATACCAAGAAGGGGACAGCCGATTTGCTTCCCCCTGCTTGAGTTGCAACAGTGCCTAGAGCCCCCATGACCTTTCAAGGGCAAAATATCTTTTGAGGACCTAGCTAACCCAGAATTATCCACAAGTAAAAAAAAAAAAAAAAGCCTTTAAAATATACAAAATGACAGTTTTCTGACATTGGATGTCAAGCAGCCAGGGTAGTGTTCCCTAAGAGTGAAACAACACCTCAGGTGAACCCTATGATTGCCTCGGTTTCCTGTTGGGAGCAAACACCCAGGCTGCCTTTTTTATCTGTTTATCTGTGTGTATATATGTGTGTCTGGGGGGGGGACTGTTTGTTTATACCTGCTGATCCCAAATGGAAAGCAGATGTGAGAAATCCCCAAGTCTCCCATAGTTTTCTCTAGCTTCTTGCCCTGCAGATCTTATTTTTCTATTGAGGGCATTTAATAACACATGCCGCCGCCCCCAGTGTCTCTTTCCCCAGGCCCAGACCCCCACCCCCATCCAGGCCAGAACCTCCCGTTGGCTCTTAGAATCTCTCTGGGGGAGTTAGGGCAGGGTGAACCAACCCTAAGCACTCCCTGGTATGTGGATGATGACAGCTCAGAGAATCTCTAACAGCTGACGGAAGACACTTGGCTGGTGTCCACACAAAATGCACAAACATTGTTCAAAATTTTTAAAGAGAAAGGAAAAGAATTTTATTCAAGCCCAAGTTAGGACAGCTGCCCTTCTTCACAAAGAACAGAGTGCTCCGGGGAAGGAACATTTGGTGCAGGGTTATATGTGGTTTTTTTATATAAAGAGTTACAAGTCATCAAGAGGAAGGACATTCCAGACAGTTACAGACTTTATCTTATGTTTTCAGTATGCGCAAGCTGTTTGACCCACAGCTTATGGGAACCAGGGAGGGGTTTTTGGTTGTTGTTGTTCTTCTTATCTTTATGTTTGGAATGCTCCTTTTTGTTTTTGTTTTGTTGTTGTTTTGTTTGTTTGTTTGTTTGTTTTAATGAGGCAGACATACGCTGTGTGCCCAGGGCAGAAATAGAGCCCATGGTCTGAGGTTTTGCCGAGGCATTTTGACCTTGGTAAATGTTCAAGTACAGCTTCCCTGGGAGCCCGGGAGCAGGGCCCACATACGTTACAAGTTGCAAATTTCCTTTATCACTGGGCAGCCAGTGGAGCCAGGCATCCAAGCCGCATCTGAGCTGTGACAAAGAGTCATTACTGGGTCCCCATCACAAGCTTGGAAAGGCCATCTGTTGCCACCTGTGCTGAAATGGAGTCTTGTCGGTATTAATACCCTGCATGTCACCGGCCATCTGTTCACGTCACCCCTAAGTCCCTTACAAACTGCTCACCGCCCAGAAGAGCTTTTCTGAGACTCTCTGGGGAGAGGGACAAGGGACGCACACTGTGGGGACAGGGCACTGTCTGCGGTGAGGCTGAGCATAGCTGGGGAGGAGTGGCTCCCAGCCCCACGGACAACCCATTCCTTAACACAGAGAGGGGACTAATGGGCATATTTACATATACAGTTGCAGCTGCCGTGGGAGACCGGGAGGGGAGGTGTGTTGCACTCCGCATGCTGAGGCTCCCCTCCCGCAGGACCGGAGACACTGCAGCTGGGGCCCCTCCTGACTGGGCGGCAAGAACTGAGCCGCTCACGCCCGCAGCCCAAGATCCTTATGAAATCCCAGGGAGAGGGGCGCCTGGGTGGCTCAGTCGTTAAGCGTCTGCCTTCAGCTCAGGTCATGATCTCAGGGTCCTGGGATCGAGCCCCGCATCGGGCTCCCGGCTCGGCGGGAAGCCTGCTTCTCCCTCTCCCTCTGCCCCTCCCCCCTGCTCATGCTCTGTCTCTCTCTCTCTCTCTCAAATAAATAAATAAAATCTTAAAGAAAAAAAAAGAAATCCCAGGGAGAGACCTGTGCCCCACTGCCCCGGGGCGCGCATCTTCAGGCAGAACAGACGGCCACAGTCTTGCTCTCCCTTCCCCTGGGGCGGGGGGGTTGATGCCAGTGATAAGGCTATTTGCCGAAAGTTTGAATCACGGTAAGCTGTGCAGAGGACATGCAATTTTAGTTCATTGGAAATGTTATACAAGTAGTGGGAAATGTACTGATCTTTTTAAGGGACAGCGCCACGAATAATCATCACTGACCTGCCTCTCCGAATCCAGCCCTTACTAAGGCTTTCTAAGACCATGTAGTGTAGTACAATGAGAAATATTTCATATTTTTAAGGGACCAAGATTCTAATACAGGCTTGAGCCGGAATTAACTGCGTGCTTGTTGCTTCCAGTTTTGATTCTCATGACTTCTGGACTGTTCTTGGGCAGAACCAGGCTGGTCACGCTACCTCTGCCTTTTTCTAGCGGGAACAGAAGATGCTCCATCGCCCCCACAGTATCTGGACACATACTTGCAATCTTCATCAAGTGGCCACTTTTCATAGGAACGAGGCGTCAGATTATCTACTACCTTTCTTACCTTAAAAGGGAAGAACTTCAGTTCTGGCCTGGAGCCCCCTCACCCTGCCACCAACATCCCCTCCCTCCCCCCAGACATCAGTGCCTCAAATTACAGAGCTCAGAGCTCTGCTCTGGTAAATATCTTTGATGGCAGAACCACATGCTTCCTTGATCACATTTGCATACATTGCAAATAATAAAAACCTACAAGTGGGAGCTTCTCCAACAACAACAAATTTTATGAGAAGAACGCAAGTATTTTACAAAATCCAAGAAATCAAACCAACGAACAAGTGTCACAAGGACATCAACAAGGGTAGCTCGGGAGAAATCAACAGTTGGTCATCTGTAAAATTCTCAAAAGAAATGGCATTAAGGAGGGACGCCTGGGTGGCTCAGTCGGTTAAGCGGCTGCCTTGGGCTCGGGTCATGGTCTCAGGGTCCTGGGATTGAGTCCTGCATCGGGCCCCCTGCTCAGCGGGGAGCCTGCTTCGCCCTCTCCCTCTGCTGCTCCCCCTGCTTGTGCTCTCTCTCTCTCTCTGACAAATAAATAAAAATCTTTAAAAAATATTGCAAAAAAAAAGAAATGGCAATAAAGAGACTTCGCAGGAAATCACTCAGTCTTGGGGTCTAGTTCAGTACTCTTAAGATTCATAGCTTTTGACATCTTTCCATCTATAAAATTCCAAGATCCTTTGTGTAAGCACAAATGCACATACTGGTTTTTTTTTAAGAAGATTTTATTTATTTATTTGACAGAGGGAGATAGAGATAGCGAGAGAGAGAGAGAGAGAGCACAAGCAGGGGGAGTGGGGGAGGGAGAAGCAGGCTCCCCGCTGAGCAGGGAGCCCGATGCGGGGCTCCATCCCAGGACCCCGGGATCATGACCTGAGCCGAAGAACTGAGCCACCCAGGCGCCCCACAAATGCACATCTTGTAAATAATGAAAGCAACCGAAAGACAGAGACAAAGCGAAAGGCACAGCGCCCCAAAGACAAATCACATCAAACCCATGAAGAGCTGTTTTAGTAGGTTTTCTTAAATAAATGTTTCTTCATTTACTGCATTCCCTTAGCACCATTTCCAGAGACTTTAAATGGCTGGTTTGGAAATAATTTCCACCGGTTTCACTCGGGGGCGGGCCCGTGGAGCTCCTCACACTGCCATGCCCGAAGTGGGCCTCTGACTTTACTGTTCTGACTCTGCCCTTGCCGAGATTTGGTAAAAGCAGGCGCCGTGATGTAATGGCAAACGCTTCAGAGTTAAGGGACCAAGGTCCTGATACCAGTTTAAACAGGATTTAACTGTGTGCCCACTGTTTCCAGTTCTGGGCCTCCTGAATTCTTTTTTTTTTTTTTTTGCATCAAAATGATCCCATAATCCTATGGCCAACTGACCAGATTTCAGTGGGAGTCTGGGTTCTGGTTCAATGCCATTGCCTGAAGTCAGATATGAATTTACATGCATCTGAAAACATCTGAGCAGGGGAAGTGTGTGTGTGTGTGTGTGTGTGTCTGTGTGTATCCAGTATATAACTTAGAATGTATACTGTCTCCTTATAAAAAAGATCAAATAGATATGCTGAAAGCACTTGCACAGAACAACATTCCTATGAAGATCTTATAAAAAGTTATAATATCTGAAGAGAGCAGCAGAGCTTACTAAATTTGGTTTCGCTTGGCAGTTTCCTGATTAGGTCTGGCTACACAGTCTGATTTACATGATTGACTTCAAAACATCCTCGGAGTTGAATAACATGCACTAAATCCACTACCCACATTCATTCCATAATCAACACAAGTCTCCTCATTCCATGGTAGTGTATTTACATTAAAAAAAAAAAAACAGTTCTGGGGCGCCTGGGTGGCTCAGCCGTTAAGCATCTGCCTTCGGCTCAGGTCATGATCCCGGGGTCCTGGGATCGAGCCCCGCATCGGGCTCCCTGCTCTGCGGGAAGCCTGCTTCTCCCTCTCCCACTCCCCCTGCTTGTGTTCCCTCTCTCGCTGGGTCTCTCTCTGTCAAATAAATAAAATCTTTAAAAACAAAACAAAACAAAACAGTTCTTTCATGGAGGGAAGAAATTGGAAGGTGAGTTGTTTTTTTAAGATTTTATTGATTTATTTTAGAGAGAGAGAGAGAGAGAACATGAGCAGGGGGAGGGGCAGGGGGAGAGGGAGAAGCTGACTCCCCGCTGAGCAGGGAGCCCCATGCGGGACTCGATCCCAGGACCCTGAGATCTTGGCCTGAGCCGAAGGCAGATGCTTAACCGACTTGAACCACCCAGGCGCCCTGAGGGTGAAATTTTTTTAAGTATAATTAACAACGTTATATTAATTTTAGGTGTTTTCTTTTTCCAAGAATGTGGAGAACAAAGCAAAAAAACAAGGTAGTTTTGACAGTGAGTTGAATCCAAGTAATGGCTGGGAATAGGGGTGTGTGTGTGTGTGTGTGTGTGTGTGTGTGTGTTTAATGGCCCCAAGAATGGCTATATTAAAAATACAAGAAAAATAAATGAAGACTCTAGAAGATTAATGATAAATCATGTGTTTCTTAAGGAGCAGTGTTTAAATTTTCAGGAAGCTGAGAGTCTGTCTGAAAATTGTCGTGATGCCAGCCACTCTGCCTGATTCATTCAGCCCCGAGTATACTCGTGCACGTAATATTAGTCCCAGCTCTGCTGTTGGAACTGCCAGTGTGGATGATTTTATATAGAGCCTCCAAAACAAACTGCATGGCTGCCAAACCCAAGTGAAAACCAAAGTTGTGTCTACATGACAAGTCAGAGTTAGAAAAATAACAGTCGATGCACTTTCCAAGGCTTGTCTGTGTGAGGAGAAGCAGGAATCTAAAAGGCTGACCCCACTGGTCAGAGGGCTATGGACCAACCAGGGAACTGCACTGCACCGAATCGGTAGATGTCACCTTAAGAGAGACCAAGAGAAAGACTGCTTTGCATCAATTCAAGACAGAAAATAAAAGTCACACCCTGAAATCCAGGAATCTGTCGTAAAATTTAATAATGATAACAATGATATAAGTTTTAGCCATTCCAATATACACTGCTAATAATCATACGAATTCAAGGGGTGCCTGGGTGGCTCAGTGGGTTAAACGTCTGACTCTTGCTTTCGGCTCAGGTCATGATCTCAGGTCGCAGGATCAAGCTCTGCGAAGGGCTCGTGTGGGCGTGGAGCCTGCTTAAGTTTCTCTCTCTTCCTCTCCTTCTGCCCCTCCCCCTTCTCTAAATAATGATAACAATAATATGAATTCAAATTTAATTTCATCAAGAAAATAAATCTCAGTTATGGCATTTCTAAGATTCTTTTTCTTTCTGATGAGAATTATCTAAATGCATACTTTCATGTTCATCAGTGCAGTCTTGTGTTTAATATTTTGCCCCTGCTTTATTGTGCTTTTTTTTTTTTAAGATTTTATTTTTAAGTCATCTCTACATGCAATGTGGGGCTTGAACTCACAACCCTGAAATCAAGAGTCAGATGCTCCACTGACTGAGCCAGCTAGGCACCCCAGTTGTGCTTATTTTTTTAATTGAAATATAATTGAGGATTGGGGTGCCTGGGTGGCTCAGTCGGTTAAGCATCTGCCTTCGGCTCAGGTCAACATCCCAGGGTCCTGGGATCGAGCCCCACATCGGGCTCCCTGCTCAGCCAGGAACCTGCTTCTCCCTCTGCCACTCCCCATGCTTGTGCTTTCTGTCTCTCTCTCTCTCAAATAAATACATAAAATTTTTTTTTAAAAGAAATATAATTGACATGCAATGTAATATTAGTTTCAAATGTACAACATATTGATTTGACAATTCTATACATTACTTAAGGCTCATCCCAAGTGTAGCTACCATGTATCACCACAAAACGTTATAAAAATATTATTGACTGTATTCCCTATGCTGTACTTTTCACCTCTGTGACTTATTTATTTTATAACTGGAAGTTTGTACCTCTTAATCCCCTTCACCTAATTTGCCCATCACCAGTTTGATCTCTGTATATAAGAGTCTGTTTGTTTGTATTGTGCTTCTCTGTATGATTACTTCTCCTCTTCATGGTATTTAGTGCTGAGCAACACTGGAAAGAACTGTGTTCATCTGCATTGTAGGATGCAACAACCAACAATTCAAATTATTTGTTTATCTTTATTTGAATTCGAGAATTACAACACCCATACCTCAGGAAGTTCCTCGGACGATATAGCTGCTTTATCAAGAAACACAACTAATTAAGAGGGAAAAAACAGAGATTCCCTTTGGAACCTGCCTGAATTCAAACAGTGCCCTCCCCACCCCGCCCCGGCTCACTAAATGTGAGGGTAAAGAAAAATATATATGCTTAGGGCTTAAAAAAAAAACCCTCTCATTCTCTTTTCTTTTCTTTCCTTTCATTAACATAATGTTCATTTTACATTTAAGACCTTAGATTTATTTATAAAAGCACCCTGTGTGGGGCGCCTGGGTGGCTCAGTCGTTAAGCGTCTGCCTTCGGCTCAGGTCACGATCCCAGAGTCCTGGGATCGAGTCCCACATCGGGCTCCCTGCTCCGCGGGAAGCTTGCTTCTCCCTCTGCCGCTCCCTGCCACTCTGCCTGCTTGTGATTCCTCTCTCTCTTTCTGTGTCAAATAAATAAATAAAATCTTTAAAAAAAAAAAAAAAAAAGCACCCTGTGTAATGAATTCTTATCTACCAGGAATCTGAGACAACCATCTGGAAGAGAGTGCATGAGTCAGTAGGCCCCAACTGCTGGCACTGATGTGCGACCTTCTGTCACTGTCCTTTAAATTGTCATTGCTAAGTTATTGTATTTCTTTTCTTTTCAAGATTTTTATTTATTTATTTATTTAGAGCATGTGCGAGCGGAGGGGAAGGGCAGAGGGAGAGGGATAGAGAATCTCAAGCAGATTCCCTACTGAGCGCAGAGTCCAGATATTTATTTATTAATTTGAGAGAGAGAGAGAGATCGTGGGGGAGGGGCAGAGAGAGAATCCTAAGCAGGCTCCAGGCCCAGGGCAGAGCCCAATGTGGGGCTCGATCTCATGACCCTGCGATCACGACCTGAACCAAAATCAAGAGTTGGTTGCTCAACCGACTGAGCCACCCAGGCAACCCTTCAGTTATTATATTTCTAAATACCTATTGCTTCTTTTTTTTTCCAATTTATGCAAACTAAAAACCCCCAAACAATTGACCCATTTCTCCCACCCCTAATCCCCTGCTTCTAGCAACCACAAATCTGTTCTCTGTATCCATGATTTAAGTTTTGTGTGTGTGTATATACAAATATATATACAACTATATATGATATATATGTATATATATGTTATATATGTATAGTTATATATATGGATATATATTTAGATTCTGCATATAAGAGAAATCATATGGTATTTGTCTTTTGCTATTTGACTTACTTCAGTTAGCACAATGCCCTGGAGGTAGGTCCATCCATGTTTTTGCAAATGGCAAGATTTCCTTTCTTTTTTTATGGTTGGATCATATTCCATTGTGTGTGTGTGTGTGTGTGTGTGTCACAATTTCTTTATTCATTCATCCATCAGTGAACACTTAGGTTGTTTCCGTATCTTTTCTATTTTAAATAATGCTGCAATGAACATAGGGTTGCATATATTCTTTCAAATTAGTGTTTTTGTTTTCCCAGAAGTGGAATTGCTGGATCATATGGTCATTCTGTTTTTCATTTTTTGAGGAACCTCCGTACTGTTTTCCATAGTGGCTGTGATTTACATTCCAACCAACAGTGCACAAGGGTCCCTTTTCTCCACATCCTGGCCAACACTTGCTACTTCTAGGCTTTTTGATACTAACCCTTCTAACAGGTGTGAAGTTATATCTAATTGTGGTTTTGATTTCCATGTCCCTGATGATTAAATGATGTATGGTATCTTTTCATGTACCTGTCTGCGGGAGTCCAGCTCCAGCCGGGGTGGGTCTCTCGTAGGAAAGGACGGCGTCGGCGAATGAGGAGACACAGACACAGGGTCAGGGTGCAAGCATCTCCTCCTGACAGCCTTGGAGGAACTTTATTTATATGTTAGGATTTTTTTGTTTTTCCAAATCTTAGATCATTTTCTGGATTACAGCCATAGCCTTCTTTCATTTTTCCTTTATAATGATTAACGTGACCTTTATTGATTTCTGCTTATTGGCTTTCGCCAAAACTAAAAAACAGTACGCAAAGAGAAAGGTGCTAGACAGAGCGTGACCGTCTTGTTATTTTGTTCTATAGAAACTAATTCTTCGTGGAATTAGTTTCATTATGATTGCTTAGATAGGCGTAACTAAGATGAGTAGTCACTTTATCGTGAAACCCCAGAAATATTCCCACAATTATAAAGATTGCCATAAATAAAATGAAAGAGAATAGCAGGAGCCAGCCCAGAAATATTCCCACAATTATAAAGATTGCCATAAACAAAATGAAAGAGAATAGCAGGAGCCAGCTGTCGAGTCTCCTGTTTTCAGGATCGTCCCCCATACTTGGACCTTGTCAAACAGCATGAGTAGCTTGGCTCGCGCCATCTCCCCCTTTTTTATTTTTGGCCTTCAGTTGCAAAGTCTTCAATTCCAAATGAATTTGTTTTATTCCTCTACTTAGTAATTTGACGAAGACTGGAAAGAGAAACAAAAGGGAGATAATAATTAGTGCTGATATACCTAGATTGATCAAGGATGGAAAACAGGCAGTAGCGGAGGTGTATTTCTGCAAAGTGGCAAGAAAGGAATCTGCAACTTCTGAGGCTGTGGCTGAGGACACATGTGCCAAACTAATGTCTCTAATTTTTTCTTGTAAGGAGTTTAAGTCCAAGGATACATTATCATTGCTCCATATTCCCAATAGGTGATTTTTGACATTGTCCCAAGGGACAGATGAGGAATCATAATGGTGGGGAGTGACACAGATCCATTTATATTGTGCATGGCATCTAGTGGTTAACCGAGTTTTGAGATTTTGAATTTGATTTCCTACATATAATATAGTTTCTTCTAGAACATTTAATCGTGCCTCATACTTCTTGTCTATTTGTTCCTGCAAATAAAGTGCAGTTGAAATATTCTGGGTTAATCTATCCACGTGATGTGCAGTATGTATTTCCTGTACTAAAACAGTTGTAGATATAGCAAAAGAACTTAGGATTCCTATAAGAGCAGTAATACCTAATATAAGTGCTGCAATAAAGCTCTTAGGGCGGCGTAAGGCTTTATCTACAAGTTGAATCGTATACATGCCAGGATCCTCATACCAATGTTCTTCTAATTTTACAGGTAACACTACATAAGGAGGTTGATGAACAACTATAAAGACAGTTGGTCCAACAGTTGGATCAATGCAATTAATGTACATTTTGAACAGGATACATAATAGGTATGATTAATCTTGTTTACCTGTAATTGGCCATGACCTTGCACCAAGAGAGCGTGAGGGGGACCCACACATGCCGTGACCACCTCCATATGGTCAGGGCGTCTAGGCCTTTTTTAGTTCCTTTAAGACCTTATAAGGGAGTGGTTCCCACTGAGGTTCGTCCCATTCATCATCAAAAGTTACTGGAAAACATTTAAAGGTTAAATCCCCATCTCGGGCGCCTGGGTGGCTCAGTTGGTTAAGCGACTGCCTTCGGCTCAGGTCATGATCCTGGAGTCCCTGGATCGAGTCCCGCATCGGGCTCCCTGCTCGGCAGGGAGTCTGCTTCTGCCTCTGACCCTCCCCCCTCTCATGTGTTCTCTCTCATTCTCTCTCTCTCAAATAAATAAATAAAATCTTTAAAAAAAAAAAAAAATAAAATAAATAAATAAATAAATAAATCCCCATCTCGCAAGGCCTCCTGTATTGCTCCCTTAAAGCCAATATTCTTAATGGGTGGCAAGGGTTTTTTACGAACTAAGGCCTTGTTTTGTGGAACTTTTAACTGTCTGTGTAGATTAATCACAGAGCCGCATTCAGGGGCTGTGGCGTTTGCAAAAAGTTCCCAATCTTGTTCATGATATTTAGCAGCCTCCTCCTCAAGGGCTACCTCATCTTCGGAGGACAATTGATCGTCTCTCCCTTCAACTCTTGTATTATCTTTGTCCTCATCCTCTGATTTCATTTCATTTATTACCAGTACTTGAGAGGCTGATTTTTGTAAGAGAGGTGTCTCTTCAGTGGGGGCAGCGTTATGTGTCTCCCGTAATTTTTTGTGTAAAGCCTGTGAGCTACGCATAGGATCTAACATATCTCTTAACAATGTCCATAAAGAGAATGCCTCCACGGGTACATTCTCAGGACCATGGTTAGAATAGTACAACCGCATTTCCTCCCCTATCTTGTTCCATGTTCTAATATCGAGACTACCATCTTTCGGAAACCAAGGGCAACAGGTCTCTACAAAGGTCAAAAATCTAGCCAGTTGAGCATGAGTAACCTTAACACCTCTTTTTTCAATCATATGCTTAATAATATCAATAAAGAGTCGTCGTTCCTTTGACTCTTTATGGCCCATAGCTTCTCTAAGTTCTGTCTTTCTGCTCACTCTTGCTCTGTATTCCTTCACAGAAGGGTCTGCAGTACCCACGAGCAGAGTCCTATCCGTCCCTGTAGAAAGGCTTACCTAGTCGAGCCCCACACGTTGGGCGCCACTTGCCGGAGTCCAGCTCCAGCCGGGGTGGGTCTCTCATAGGAAAGGACGGCGTCGGCGAATGAGGAGACACAGACACAGGATCAGGGTGCAAGCATCTCCTGCTGACAGCCTCGGAGGAACTTTATTTATATGTTAGGATATTTTTGTTTTTCCAAATCTTAGATCATTTTCTGGATTACAGCCATAGCCTTCTTTCATTTTTCCTTTATAATGATTAACGTGACCTTTATTGATTTCTGCTTATTGGCTTTCGCCAAAACTAAAAAACAGTACGCAAAGAGAAAGGTGCTAGACAGAGCGTGACCGTCTTGTTATTTTGTTCTATAGAAACTAATTCTTCGTGGAATTAGTTTCATTATGATTGCTTAGATAGGCGTAACTAAGATGAGTAGTCACTTTATCATGAAACCCCAGAAATATTCCCACAATTATAAAAATTGCCATAAATAAAATGAAAGAGAATAGCAGGAGCCAGCCCAGAAATATTCCCACAATTACAAAGATTGCCATAAACAAAATGAAAGAGAATAGCAGGAGCCAGCTGTCGAGTCTCCTGTTTGCAGGATCGTCCCCCATACTTGGACCTTGTCAAACAGCATGAGTAGCTTGGCTCGCGCCACCTGTCGGCCATCTATATGTCTTCTTTTGCAAAAACATCTATTCAGATCTTCTGCCAATTTTTAAATCACATTGTGTTCTTTTGCTATTGAGTTGTATAAATTCTTTATATATATTTGGATATTCATCCCTTATGAGACGTATGATTTGCAAGTATCTTCTCCCATTCAGTAGGTTGCCTTGTTTTGTTGGTGGTTTCCTTTTCTGTGCAGCAGCTTTTTAGTTGGATGCAGTCCCACTTGTTTATTTTTGCTTTTGTTGCTTTTATTTTTGGTGTCAGATCCTCCTGTCTTCTTATATGATCTTCTCTAGGACCATACTAGTCACCCCAACTCTGTCTTACCCTGAGCAGGGTCAGGAGATTTCCCTCAACACCGTATAATCCTCAAATATGCATCTGTGGCCTTCATGTAGTGGCCCAAAGGACCCCTTCTCACAAGGGGTAATTAATTTACCTACCGCCTTCCTTTCCTTAATAAATTGGTAAACCTCAGGCATCACCAGTCAGGGAGGACAGCTTAGGGCACCTGGTTTCTCAGGATGGGGCATTCAGTCTCCTAGTAGCAGGGTCTAGTGTCGATCCAAGGAAGGTAATGAAAAGGTACAGAGAGCACGGGCTTCCCCTAGAAGTATGAGGGGAGCGGGGGAGGTGTCTGGGAGGCTCAGTCAGTTGGGTGTCCAACTCTTGATTTTGGCTCAGGTGATGATCTCATGGGTCGTGAGATCGAGCCCCAGATCCAAGCTCGGCACTCAGCATGGGAGTCTGCTTGAGATTCTTTCCCCCATCCTGACTCTCCCCTCTGCTCCTCCCCCACCCCCTCTCTTAATTAATTAATTAAAATTAAATTAAAATTGCAAAGTCAGCCACATTCCTGGTGTTGGGGATGTCTGAACTATTTCACAAGCCAATAAAATGGATGAATACAACAGATCCGAAGATTGCACACTTGGAGTTCTTCATAAGGCTTTCTGGTCCCCTTTTTGAAAGCTATTTCCTATACATACTCATATATAATATATGAGATTCATTTAAAAATAATCCCATGTTAGGGGCGCCTGGGTGGCTCAGATGGTTAAGCAGCTGCCTTCGGCTCAGGTCATGATCCCGGGGTCCTGGGATCGAGCCCCGCATCGGGCTCCCTGCTCAGCGGAGAGGAGGAGCCTGCTTCTCCCTCTGCCTGCCGCTCCCCATGCTTGTGCTCTCTCTCTCTGTCAAATAAATAAATAAAATCTTAAAAAAAAATAAAAAATAGAAATAAAAATAATCCCAGGGTAGGAGGAAAGGGGAAGGGGCAGAGATCAAGCCTGATTGACTAGGGGGTGATACTTATTGTACATAAATGAGGGGAACATGCAGTTTCTGGTATTATTTTTCAACTTCCCCATGTTTGATCATTTCCATGACGTTTGTGAAATGTAATCTGCCTTGGAGAGCAACTGAAAATCCAGGTCCTCCTGAACATCAAGTGCTTTACTAAGCTTGTTATTCTCTGGAGAGCAGGAAAACAAACCTCAGTGTGCACTCTGTGCATTGGAAACTGGACTCAGAGAAAAGGGATCAGAGGCTCTGGAGAGGTGTGTCCCACTCCTAAATGTTGAGATTTCTTGAAAGATGTTTGAGAGGAGAGTGGCAAGGCCATATTTATGTTTTACATGAATCACATTATCAGGGATGGGGATGAATTTGGCATTGGCACGGGGCGGGGCTGAAAACCTGGGAAGAGGTAGACAGTGAAAGGAAACTTGTAGAGAAGCAACGGGGAAATAATTTGTATCTAAACCAAGGCAAGGCTGATGGGGATTGGAAAGTGGGGATGGATTCCCGAAGCCACAGTGAGTGAAGTCTTCCTACCTGGATACTTGAGGGAGAAGGATATAGTCAACTCAGATCAGACATGACTCCTGATTTCTGGGTGGATGGTTGGTAACACCACCCAAGATAGGGAGCCAAGGAAGAAAAGAAGGGTATTTTTGATTTTTAGTATATGTGCTGCCGAAGCGAGCACTATTTTTGATTTTTAGAAAAGACAAGTTTGACTTGGAACATTTTGAATTTGAACATTCGAGTGTGCCATAAACAGATCTGTGGTCACAACCTGCTTGGTTACCACGACTAAGGCCTGGTCCTCGGCATTACAGGGTAATGATCTCATTTTTACAAGAGTCAAGAGTTGAGGTAAACTCATCAGAGACTGATCTACAAACTAGCATGTCAATCACCTTTCATGACTGAGAACTACAATGGTCAGGATAAACTACCAGCGTGAATTTAAAAAGCAGAAGTTATTCTTAAGGGAAGGGGTTCCCAGGACAAGTGTATTTTAACTGGGTAGTGGGAACATAAGGACCTCAGGAGCCCCAGGTCAGGCTAAGGTTATGTGAGGGTTATGTGAGGGTTCCAGAGAAAGGAATGTGGCAGACTTTGCAATTTTAAGCCTTCTGCAGCAAAAGAGGCTGAGGAAGTCGCTGTGCTCCTTGGAAGACCCATGTGATGGAAAAGAAGAGAGAAGGATGAGTGGAGGCTGAGGGCAGATCAGAGCAGGGAGGGATGTGGCCAGGCTCTTGTGCTTCGGGGCTCCCAGGGGCGCTGGCGAGACAGACAGACAGACAGACGGCACCAAGAGGCTCCTGCTGTGGCTGCTGGGGCCAAACGGCGAGGCGCGCGAGGACGCAGGCCGTTCCCAGCAAAGCCGGGCGCAGAGGGGACCCGGGAGCGTCGGGGACGTCCCTGCGGCCCGGAGCTGCAGGCCCCCCGTCGGAGTCACAGGCGGCTGTCTTTCCCGAAGCCGGACACACGCGGGCGGATGGAACCCCCTCCGTCTCAGGTTCTCCTTTCTCTCCCTTTCCCACCCCTGCTGCGCCCCCACCCCGCCCCGCCCCGCGGCCCCCGAGCGCTGGCGGAGGAGGGGGACCGGACAGGGCGCGGACACGGCCGAGGGAAGGAGTCGTCTCCGGGGCCCGGCGCGCGGTGGACGGCGCTCCCGGGGTGCAGGGCGCCCCCGCAGCTGTGCCGTACGCGGCCCTTGCTCGGTGCCCGGCAGCCCCGCAGCGCGGCGGCGTCTGGTCCCCGGGACAGCCTGCCGGGGGCACGCGGCACATGCTGCTTGTCGCGGCCACGAAGCTGGGGCTCAGGGAGGCCCGGGGCTCTTCCCACGGCCCCTGGGGAGGGGTGCAGCTGCTGGGCCCAACGACGAAGTCCGTGGCCGTGACACCGACACGGGGCTGCCTTTTGGCGCCGTCCGGGACACGGAGCAGCCTGAAGGACGAGCTACGAAGGAAGGCTCGGAGCCAATAAAGACGAGTCCTCCTTTACCGACGGCTGCCACGTGTCGGGCTCCGGGCTCGGCGTTCCGTCCTAGACGTGCGTGGCTTCCCCGACTGCGCACGGGACCTCGGAATTACGAATCCCCGTGCACACGAAGAAAGTGAAGGGCAGACAGCAAGGATGAGGGGCCTGGCGCCCGCTCCTAAGCCGAACAGCCGGGCTTCCAACCCAGCTGCTTCCCCCTCCCAAGCCTGCGGCAGCCGCCCGGCGCCGCGATCCAAGAAGGCGCTGACCATCTCCCGGTACTAATGGTGTTCGGAACAGACCCCGGGGACACGGGGGCGCCCTGCTCCCCCCGCCGTGTTTGAGCATCACGGTTGGAGCATGCATGTCAGCCGAAGCACATCATCCGTTCACGGGTCTTTGCTCAAGATCTTGCACCTCGGGTACCTCGAAAACCTGTGTGTCTGATCCTCGTGGTCGACCCATTTACAGGAAGCTAGTTCCGCCCAAGCTGGACGGAAGGCTCTTTGCTCCGCCCCGGTCTGGCCTGCGCTGTGGGAGCAGCGCCACCTGCTGGCGACTCCCCTGAACTACACCAGACAGCCCGGCGGGGGCGTTGCTCGGGCCTTCCGCGGGAGGGCCGGTCGGCCCCGCAGGGCAGTTTTTGATAAGGGGGAGGGAAGGAGGTCTTGGGGCACAAAAAGGCGGTGGGGGGTGTGGGTGTCAAGGTGAGCGTGCAGGGCATCTGCGTTAGCCGTTTCGCTGTGATTCCCGGGGTGACAGGGTCTGACTTTTTCTCAAATTTGACATCGGGGAGAAGCCCGCCCAGCCGCTGAGCTGAGAACTGCAGTCCCTGCAGGGGCGTAGAATGTGGTTTCGTCTCTGACATCTTTCTCATGGTTTTGAGTTACTTTTTGTATGTGATGCGAGCTTAGGGTCAAGTTGCGTTTTTATGGGCATGCTTTTCCGATGTTTCCAGTACTATTTCTTGAAAATATTATCCTTTCTCTCTTGGATTGCCTTGACGCTTCCGTCCAAAGTCCATCCTCCGTGTAGTTCTGAGTATATTCTGAACTCTCCGTTCTGTCCATTGATCTCTATCTTTCTGCAAGAGCACAAGGCCCGGATGATGGCTGTAAGTCTTGAAACTAGGTAGTCAAAGTCCTGAAACTCGGTTCATTTTCAGAAGTGTTGGGCTGTCCTCAGCCTCCTGCATTTATGTGTAAGCGTTGGAATCACCTTGGTAATCTCCTTCAGAAGTCCTGCTGTGAGCTTATTGGGAGTGCACTGAATCCATACGTCGGTTTTGTCGAGTTGACCCATAGCAATACCGAGTCTTCAAATCTATGAGCATGATACAGCTCTGCATTTACATTTGTTCTTTAATTTCTTTTGAGGTTTTCGCGGTACGGGTCTCGCACATCTTTGGTCAAATGTATCCCCAAGTACGACTCTTTGTACAAAGACCTACAAATGGCCAACAAGCAAATGGAAAGAGGCTCAACATCCTTAGTCATTAGGGAAATGCAAATTAAAATTACAGAGACACTACTTCACACCCACTAGGAGGACCATCATTTAAAAACAGGAAAAGAACAAGTATCGGAGAGGATGTGGGGAAGTCAGAGGCATCATCCATCACTAGCGCGAAGACAGTGGGGCGGCCTCCGTGTGGAACAGTGTGGCGTTTCCTCAGTAAGTTCAACAGGGGATAACCATGTGATCCAGGAATTCCACTCCTCGATATGGACCCCAAAACTTGAAAGCAGGTGTTCAAACAAAACTTGTTCATGAATGTTCACCGTAGCAGCACTATCCATAAGATCTGAAAGGTAGAAACAACCCAAATGTCCATCAGCGTGTGAATGGCTAAACAAAAGTGGTCTATCCGGACGATGGAGTAGAATTCACCTGCTCAGAAGGAACAAAGTGCTGACACGGGCAACCATCCCTCCGAACCTCCAAAACCTTTTGCTCAATTAAAGAAACCAGACACAAAAGGTCACATATTGTATGATTCCGTTTTTATGAAACATCCAGAAGAGGCATAGAGACAGAAAGCACATTTTTGGTTGCCAGGGGCAGGGGTAGGGAAGGAATGGGGAGCGAGAGCTTAATGGGTATGGTGTCCCCACTGTGAGGTAACGAAAATGATCTGGAACGTGACACCGGTGACAGATGCGCAATATCGTGAATGTGTTCCATGCCACTGGGTTGTAACCCTTAAGTGGTTAAAACGGTAAATTTCATGTTCTGTGTATTTTGCCACAATAAAAATCAATCGATCATATATGTAGGGATTTGTTTATACTCTCTCAGTCTGTTCCACTGATTTATACACTTATCTTTGCACCGACACCACACTGTCTTCATTACTATGGTTTATACTAAGTTTTGAGATAGGTATGGTAAATCCTCAACTTTGTTTTTCAAAATGTTTTAGATATTTAAAGTCATCTACATTTCCACATACATTTTGGGATCAGCTCGTCAATTTCGACAGGAGATTAAGCTGAGATTTGGATGGAATTTGTGTTCAATCTCCAGATAAATTTGGGGAAGATTGCCATCTTGACAATATTCAGTCTTCCAAACCATGAAATGTCTCTATCTATACCCTCTTTTTAAAAATTTGTTTATTTATTTATTTATTTATTTATTTATTTATTTATTCGAGAGAGAGACCAAGTGAGCACGAGCAGGGGGAGGGGCAGAGGCAGAGGGAGAGAGAGAATCCTCAAGCAGACTCCCTGCTGAGCACAGACTCCCACGCAGGGCTCATCCCAGGACCCTGAGATCATGATCCGAGCTGAAATCAAGAGCCTGCCGCTAAACCAACTGAACCACCCAGGTGCCCCTCTATCTAGAGCTTCTTTAAACTTTCCCAGGAGTGTTTTTGAAATTATTTTATTCCATTTTTGAATTTTTGTTGCTAGTATATAGAAATGCAGTTGCTATTTTAATATTGATCTTGTGTCCTGTGGCCTGTGCCAGATACACTTACGGGTCTAGTGTCTTTTTGTCTATGTGTATTTCTTGGGATTTTCTCCATATACGATCATCGGTGAATAAAGATAGTTTTATTTCTGCCTTTCCAATCAGAATGTTTTTATTGGGGGGGGGGATGAGGAGCTTATTCCACAGGCTAGGATCTCCTCTATAATGTTGAATAGAAAGGGCAAAAGTGCACATCCTGCATTGGTCCCGATGTGTAGAGAAAATCTTCATTCTTTCACCATTGAGTGTTATGCGCACTATAAGATTATGTAGATACGCCTTACTAGGTTGAGAAAATTCCTTTCCATATACCAATTTTGTTGAAAATCTTTATCATGGACGGGTGTTGGATTTTGTCAAATCTCTTTCCCGCACCTACTGTAATGGTCAGGTTTCCCCCTGCTTATGTTAATATGGAGTAAAACATTGACTTCAAGATGTGAAACCAACGTTGCGTTCCAGAGAGAAATCCCACTTGCTCCTGGTATGTATCTCTGGGGTGTTCGGACCAGGCCCTACCTGGTCTCCCCACTTAGGCAGAGGAAAGAGAATGGCACTGTCGGGGGCGAGGAGCATGTTCTAGGGCTGGAGCCTTGCTCAAAAGCCTTCCACGACAGGCTCTTATCTTCCCAAGGACCTCACCGAGGAGCCCACTGTCCCCCTAAAGCACACACGGGGGCACCCGCCCCGGCCCATTGCTCTATGGCCACCATATTGGCTGTCTCACCCGCGGTGGGAGGAGACCGGACCTCCTTGCCTCCACCTCTTCGGGCCACGCGAGCCTGTCTGCTGCCTCCCCGTTGGCTCGATGGTGGCAGGGGAGGGCCCTACATGGCCCGCGCTCCGAGGTCCTGAGCCTGGGGCTCCTGCCGGCTCCTGCGAGGGCAGCAACGATCCTCGGAGGGTACGGAGGCCGAGGCACAGAAGCAGGAGGTGCGGGCCCTGAGAGGCTGCTGTGACCACAGAGCATCCACGAGGCCGAGGCTGTGAGCCAGGCAGGCCCTTTGCTTTGTTTTGTGTGGTGGGCCACCCAGGTGGTGGTGACCTCGGGACCTTGCTCAGCCTTGGGACCAGGGCTGTGGCCGTCTTCCAGAGGAAGGTGGACTCTGCAGCGGGGGACTGCCTGAGGCAGCTCGGTGCCCTGCCAGGGGTGTCTCCGTCCCTCTGTCCCCCGCGCAAGGATCCTCTCCAGAGGGGCTCCCCCACCGCTGCTCCCGGCTGCAAGGGTGGCTCCATCTCGTGGGCATGGGAGGCCGTGTTCCCAAGTCCCCGACAGCTGGGTCTGCATCCAGCTAAGCCCCAAATTCTCCTGACCCACCGCAGTGGTGACAAAGCCGGCAGAGAAGCCTGGGGGGGGGGGGCTTCTCCTCCCCTACATTTCCCCAGCAGCGCCCCCAGATTCCTCCCTGAGCTCCCGTTTGCTGGATCCCCCTGATTTGAGGGTGCATTTGATTGCGTTTCCCAAACACGCGTGTATCTGAAGCCAAGTGGCCAAGTCCTGGGTCTGTCGCTGGTAGGAGGACACGGGCCACACTGAAGTGGCTCACCTTTGTATCCTGAAATCCTGCCCCAGAGTCTGGCACTGAGGGGGTGACTCAGGGGACAGCAGGACAGGCATCGCTGTGTCGGGGGCACCGTGAACACTGAGAAGGTTCGCTGCGGTGGCCGGCGGGCCTGCTCCGAAGCATGGATCTAAGAGCCCTTGTCTGTGCGGAGCATTCCCGCCACGTGGTCCTCAGAAAACCCCGCAGGGAGGCGGGAGCGTCGTCGGGTCCCCGTTACAGTCGGGGTAGGGGGACACGCGGAGGGGAGAGCGGGCACCCGGCTGGTGTCCCCCCGACCCCGAGGCCCGACAGCCATTCCCTGCCGTGGGGTCCCCGCCTCTGGGGCGCCTCCTTCTGCAGGGTGAGTGCGCGGGGGGCTCCGGAGCAGAGAAGGGTCCCGTCTGTGGTCGGCGTCATCCTCCCAGCAGCGCCCCGGCCTTCCTGGTGCCCAGATCGGCCCGCAGCTCCTCTGCCCGGGAGAGTGAGGCCCGCAGTGGAGGCCGAGTCTCAGTGGGCTGGGCCGCGGAGAGCTGCTTCTTAGTCTCTCCTCTCCCTTCCTCCATGGGGGGGGCAGTGCCCCGAGGGGAGCCGGGAGGGGGGCTGCGAGCCCGCCCAGAAAGGGTGCGAAGGTGGCCGGGGGAAGCCAGGGCCCGCGGGAGGAGGGGGCGAGAGCATCCCACAAAGGCTGTCCGGCCGCAGCCGAGGGTCCCCAGCACGACGGTGGGAAGCAGCCAAGAGACCGAGGACAGGGCGGGAGGGCTCCCCAGGTGGGAAGCGAGCCGCAAACCCGGACAGGTGGAGACAGAGGGGATCCTGGGCTGACCCCTGTGCTCTGGATGGGAACAGCACGGACCCTGTCCTCTCCTGGTTTGCAACAGACACAGGAATAAGATCTTCTAAACTCTCAACTCGAGTTTCTCCAGTAAGAGGGACCGCAGAACCTTGGAGGAACGGCTGGAGCAATGGCATTTCCCATTTGCAACAAAACAAACCGGAGAACCACACATGGAACGTGGCGAAGAGGGGCTGTCAACCTTGGGAAAGCCTGGGCACCGGGGAGACGTGCCATCCAAGCCCCCTGTGGGCAGCCAGAGCAGGGAGCGTGGGGAGGAGGGCGCCGAGCCGAACCCAGGGACGGAGCGCTGCGGACGGGCGGGAGGCAGGGGCACTGCGCCAGGGAACTGACCCGAGAGGCCTGTCTGGGCGGCTGCCGCGTGGGGACGTGCCCACACACCCACCTGCCAGAGTCACGGGTCTGTACGGAGGCCCTCACCGGGTGCAGTCCCACATGCTGTCCAGACGGGCCCAGCCACACCTCACTCTCTCCAGGCTGCGACCTGGGGACAGCTCCTCGTGGGGCGATGGTGGGTGGAAGGTCCACTCCAAGGACAGGGCAGGAGGTGAGGAGCCTCCGCTTGCTCAGGTCAAGCTTGCGGCTGATGCGGGGCCCAGAGCCTCGCCATGACCTCCTCCGAAGGTGGCCGTGGGGATGATGGGGAGGTTCCGGGAACAAAGCAGGCGGCAGGGCCCCGGACACTGGGCAGGCTCTCCACACCTTCGCTGGCTTTCCTCTCCTCATAGAGATGATGTGCTCCGGGTGAGGCCGGAATAAACGTTGGGCAGCCACCGACCGCTGAAGGGCCACGGCCACACGGAAGGCTCCCTCCTGGCGACGCGAGAGTGCCCGTGGCCGGCCTGGGGCCACACGGTGGTCCGTGGAAGAGCTGGGCTCAGGAGGCCGCCCTGAGCCAGAGCGGAAGCTGCCTGCCTTCCTCGGTGGCACGGAAGGGTGGTCCTCCCTCTCCAACGTGCCTGGGGCCCCGAGCTCCGGTGTGACCCTCCCCTCTTGGTGGCACCAGGCTGCGTGATCCCTGGGCTGGGTTTGGGACCAACAGGGACTGAACGCGACCATCTGGACAAAGCGGAGGGAAGCTCAGGGTGCTGGCAGGGACCGGGGTCCATCCCTCTGGGTGGCAGGTGCCCGAAGGGTCTGTCTTGTCAGGGTGCTTTGACCCCTGGACGTTCCCAGCGGGTGGAGCACACCCAAGGCCCTTACCCCAGGCTGTGCTCCTCAGGGGACCATGACCCTGCATCCTCAGGAGCCTCCTCCCTGCGGACTGTGGGCCTTCCTTCTTCTACCTCAGCCACTGAGGTCCCCAGGCGCCCTCCACCCCCCCTCTGCCTGCCTGCCCGCCCTCAGCCCTACAGCCCTTGGAGCCCATGGCCAGGCTTCTCTGGGGAGTCACTAGGCTGGGGCTCTGAAGGGACAGTTCCGGTCTCGGGGGGCCGCGGGGGGGGGAAGGACAGCAGGCTTCCGGTCCCCATGGTTTTATCTTTTCCAAAACTGGGCGCCCACATGGCTGGCAGGGAAGCAAGGGGGACCTCGCCACCTGCTGTTGCAGACGGGTCTCCAGGTGATCCAAAATGATGTGCAGGGAGCCTCTTTCACCCCCCCCCCCAGCCCACCCTCAAAAGAGAGAAGACCTAGGTATCAGGTCATCCAAATAAAGGTTGTGAATGGGACAAATTGCCACCTCTCTGGCCAGGCCCCTGCCGCCACCTTCTCCAGGGGCCCTGGCCCCGCAGGCCTCCACCCCTGCAGCCCTCCGCGGCCCTCCCAGGTGACTTCACGGCCGGCCCCCCTCCTCTAAGCCTACCGCACCACACCAGAAGAGGAGGCCTCCAGTTTTCTTTTACTTTATTGAACTCAGGGAGGGTTTGTTTTTTTAACTTAGAGTGACAAGATTTGACAACACCGGGAACGAGACCATTCTCTGAGCAGCAGGTGCTGACCAGTACAGTTAATCACACACAGCAAAGTGACAGTCATCTCCAGCCCGTGTCTCGGATTCTGTAGAAGCTCTGCTGCCTGGAAAACAGACTGCAAATAAATAAAGTGCATCGAGAGCCTGTCAGGCAGCCAGGGCCCAGTGCGGGCAGAGGGAAGGTGGGGTGGGGAGAAGCTCGCTAACTACTCAAGGCCAAACCGGTCAGAAAAGCAGAGGCAGGACCACAGGCCGAAGAAGGGCAGCCCCTGCCCAGGCCCTCGGGGGCTGTGCGGAGACTTCCGGGCCCCCGGGGCAGGGCAGGCACTGACCGGGGCGCCCCGCAGGGCAGGGGTCTCGGGCCAGGGCCCTGAGGCTCCCCCCACCCCCTCCCTGTGGGCAAGAGGTGTCACAGGCCCCAGGCAGCTCCAGCTGAGCCACAAGGCCGCAGCTGGGGAGCAGGTCACCCCGAGGGTGAGACGGGGCCTTGCAAGGGGCACATCTGCGGATCAGCCCCAGGGAGGCCCCGCGTGGCTCTCACACGCTGTCCCCGGACATCTGTGGACGGAGTCGGCAGGCCGGCAGGCTCCCAGAAGTGGGCCTGGGTGGAAAGGGTTGGGGTGCGGGAGGCGCCACCGGGACCGGGGACCCCAGGACACTTGGCACAAGGCAGGAAGCCATCGCACCCTGTCTGTGGGAAGCTGCAGGGGACACACGGCGGCCTCATCCGGCCTCGGTCTCCGGGGTGAGGCGGGCACAACTCTTCACTCAGGACCCGGCCTCCAGCGTGGCGCCTGAGGAGGGCAGGAGGTGTGACACTGGGCCACCGTGTCCCTGGGGCTGGCCAGCCTGCTTGGGTTTTCAGTCCCAGGAATTCGGAGCCTGGGAGCCGAGAGCAACCAGTGACAGAGCGGCCGTGGGACCGGGGTCCTTCCTGGCCCGCCTCGGGAACCACGCCTGGCCATCCTGGTGCGCCAGGGAGCCGCACACCTGGGGCCTCCAGGGCCACTTCAAGCCCATCCAGAGGAGGTTCTCCTGTGGGATCCTGGGCTTGGAGCTGGGGCGGGGGACGCGAGCCTGGGGACAGACAGATGGGGTCGTGCGTGGGTCCCAGCCCCATCCCAGGTTTATCCCTTCACCCTCCTGGTTCCGTCCTGTCCCCAGCAGCCACGCCACCAGCCCACCCCCACCCTGCCACCCAAACTGAGAGGCTTGTGCCACTCAACTGCCGAGGAGCCCTTGGTCCAGCCTGGGGTGGGGCGGCAGGGGAGGCCAGGCTCTGTGGGTAAAGACCTCCACTCCGCAAGGCGTTCTAGGACTCTCTCCTGTGTCCATCTCAGCGCTGACGGTCTTCCCTGTGACCTCCCACACCACTCCAAGAAAAGCCAGTTCCCCACATTCCCTACCCTGCACCTCTCTCTCTCTCTCCCCCTAGGTCCCCCAGGGGGGGCCTTGAGCTCCCCTTCCCCACCCCACCCGTGCCAGGTTTTCTCAGATTCAGCCCCACTCCTTCTTATCTGTAGGACAAGGACACATCTCTCCCTGTCCCAGAGCCAGCTTTTCCAAGCATCAGGTGGGGAGAACAGAAGGCCCTCAAAGTGTTGCTAGGAGATGCAGAGCTGAGGTGACAGGGTGGCGTCCTTCCCCATGCCAGAACGGGACCACTGGCTACCCCAGCCCTGGGGGCCTCTGCCTGGAAGGTCCTTTCTCTCCTCCTGGGCCAGGCCCTTTGCCCAGCTGCTCCCCTGGCAGCTCCGGGGCCAGGGGCGGCCCCTGGGCACGGATTTGAGTCTCTTGACAAGGCCACGGAAGGGGTGGGTCACCACCTACAAACCCCGGTTCCTGAAAGACAGAAAGAGATGGAGACTTCACAGTGGCCTCCCCACGGAGAGTGGGGCCCTCGCCCAAGGGCTGCCTCCTCGCAAGCCGCTTCCGCACCCGCTCTCCCCACCCCAGCCTGAGAGCTGCCCCGGGCTCCAGGAGATCCCCACTTCCCCGGCTCCTCTGGGCGCACGGGGGCTGCTGCCGGCGGCATTCAGTGGCACCGGCAGGGCAGCCGTGGGGGCCGGAGGGCGGGCGGCTGCGAGGGCGCGACAGCGAGACTGTGGGGGCAGGGACAGGGCGGAGCGGCCTTCCCCCTCCCCCGGGTCTCCAAATGTCCAGGCGCCCAGCGCCAGAGGGCGCCCCCAGAGCGGGAGGGGGGCAGTGGGCACAGCAGGAGCAGGTCCAGAGCAGTCCCCCGGCCCCCAACACAGGGCGGGAGGCAGTTCGGCCACGGGCGGGAGGGAGATGCCCAGAGCCCAGGGGCCTGGGGGCTTAGAAGGGGCCCGACCAGGGCTTTGGCCAAGAACACAACCACCCTCCCTGTCTGGCCCCCCAAGGGGGGTGAAGGGTGGCAGCATCTTTTCCTTCTAGAGCCTTCCCCGGCGCCTCCCCAGCCCATCCCCTCCACTCCCTGGGGTTCAGGTGGCAGCACCAGGGCCTCTGGGGAAAGCGGGGCGGGGACGGGCTGACCCTCCGAGATGCCCGGGCCGCCGCCGCCCCTCACCCCCGTCTGGGAATGAGGACCGGGGAGTCCGGGGCGCCTGCGGCCCCCCGCCTGGCCAGCTCAGGGGCTGGCTTCCAGGGCTCCCGTCCCCAGTTCCCCCTGTCCCCGAGCTGTCACGGCAAGCGCCGCCGCCGGCCCGCACGCACGTCCAGCCTCCGGCCTCTTACCTTGCGGACCCGGGCCAGTCCAGCCCCTGCTGCGGAATTTGTCCTTGCTGCTTCCCGGGCTCTGGCCGACGTGAGGCAACAGGTCGGCCGCACTCCAGTCGGGTTTTGTTCTTTTTTCTTTCCTCTCGAGCCCGACGGAAAGGGTCCGTTTGCAGAGTTTCTGTGCAATAGGTCACCCGCCGCGCCGCGGGCTGGGAGGCGGGCGGCTCGTGGCCGGGGCCGGGCCGGCTGGCCGGCGTCCTCCCGCGCAGGTCTAGGGCCCGGGGGCCCGGGCCGCCCGGCCTCCTGCCCCCGCCGCGTCCCGCCGGCCGTCCTCCATGCCGGCGCGCGGGACCCTCCGGCCGGGGCTGCGGCGGCGCCCGCTCACTCGATCCGCACCTGCAGGCGGACGTTGAGCATCACCGAGGCCACCACGTAGAAGTAGGGGAAGTTCATGCGCAGCCGCCAGGCCAGGTCGAAGAAGGTGATCAGCGTGCGCGTGAGCCCCTTGCAGAAGGCGCCGTACGAGCCGCGGGCCGCCGCCGAGCGCGACAGCCGCACCGCCAGGCCCGACAGGGCCGCCGCCGCCGCCGCCGCCGACAGAGCCGCCGACGCCGCCATGGGCGCGGGCCGCCGCAGGCCCCGCAGACCCAGGGGAGCGCGAGCGGCCGGGCAGGTGGACGCGAGGCCTGAGGCGCCCCGCCGGCCGCCGGTGCCCTCCCGCCCCGCCCCGCCCCGCCCTCGGTCACCCCTTCCCTGGCCCGGCCGGGGACGCAGCCTCCGCGGCGGCCGCCACCGCCACCGCCCCTCCGGAGCAGCCTATGGACAGCTCCGCCCCTCGCCGGCTGCCGGGGCGGCCGCCGCTAGCGTAACCCCGCCCCGGGTGTGGCCACGCCCCCTCCCGGGCGCCACCGAGCGGCCGCCGCCGACACGGACCGCCCACGGGACCGCCTCGCCGGCAAGCCCCGCCTCCCCCTGGGCGCCCAAGGGCAGAGCCCGAGGGAAGAAGGGATTGCGAGGCGGTATCCCCCCGGGATCGCTTTGGGGGCGTGTCCTTGAGCGGAGCGGGCGGCCGGGGGTCTGGACCGCTCTACGGGTTCCGTGCGGACGGCCTACCGGGAAGGCTCCGCCTGTTTACCTTCTCCCCCTTCCCCACTGTCTCCACAGAAAACCCGGCCAGGCGACCCATTGTACCTTTCTTTCATTCGCATTTCTCTGCTAACTCAGCAGCACTGTAGAGTTTCACCACACGCACAGGCGCATTTTTTTTTCTTTTTGCTATATTTGCTGGTCATGTGTATTTCTTTACTGAATTGCCCCATTGTCTTTCTTTTACCTGTAAGGGAGGAAAACTTTCCCTCTATACTCTAATATTCTATTTGTACACACCTCCTAGGTTATGAAATAGATCGACAACAGGCAGATTAACTGTAGGAAAGGTATACACATTTATCAATTTTTAATATTACCTGAACAGGGACATCACAGAAAAAAAATGTGAACACCCAGAGAGGCAGTGAGATTTGAGAGCTTATATACCATCTTAATAGGGGAAGGGGAACGGAGATGTAGGCAATTTAGGGGAGACTAAATGATTTTTAGGAAAGACGAGTGGGTTCTTAGAATAGATAGGAGATATGACAGAGTTTGGATGTGGTGTGGACTTCTCATTCCTCCCCCCGCCCCCCCCGTAGTAAGAATCAATTTCCCTGGTTTTTTTATTTATTTTATTTATTTTTTTTTAAAGATTTTATTTATTTATTTGAGACAGAATGAGAGAGAGAGCACATGAGAGGGGGGGAGGGTCAGAGGGAGAAGCAGGCTCCCTGCGGAGCAGGGAGCCCGATGCGGGACTCGATCCAGCGACTCCAGGACCATGACCTGAGCGGAAGTCAGTCGCTTAACCAACTGAGCCACCCAGGCGCCCTCCCTGGTTTTTTTTAAAGATTTTATTTATTTATTTGACAGAGAGAGAGCACAAGCAGGGAGAGCGGCAGGCAGAGGGAGAAGCTGACTCCCTGCTGAGCAGGGAGTCTGACATGGGGCTCCATCCTAGGACCCCAGCATCACCAACCTGTCCGAAGGCCGCTGAACAGGGAGCCCTACTCGGGCAGGATTCCAGAATCCTGGGATCATGACCTGAGCCGAAGGAAGATGCTTAACAGACTGAACCACCCAGGCGCCCCAGGAAGGCTTTTCTATAGAGGAAAGGGGGAGGCTGGGCTGGCTTTTGGAAACAAAAAGTCCATTAGAGTAAATTCAGGGTTCCAAGTATAGTAGCTTTTCATTGGCTTGAGTTATGACTATCTCTCATTGGCTGGGCTGAAACACCTTTTGTTTTTCCTGCTGGGGTAGTAATAGCTAATGTAATGTCTTATTTGGAAGATATGTCTCTTCCTGTTGGGGTCTGCAATTTATAAGGAATGATAGGACCTAGGAGCTCCCCCTTCTGGTCTCCTGACTCCACTTTATTTTGATTTTTTATTTTTTTTAAAGATTTTATTTATTCATTTGACAGAGTGAGACACACTGACAAAGGGAACACAAGCAGGGGGAGTGGGAGAGGGAGAAGCAGACTCCCACTGAGCAGGGAGCCCGATGCGGGGCTCAATCCCAGGACCCTGGGATCATGACCTGAGCCGAAGGCAGACGAGTACCGACTAAGCCTCCCAGGCACGCCTACATATAACTTTTAAAAAGCTGTCTGCAGGGGCGCCTGGGTGGCTCCGTCCTTAAGCGTCTGCCTTTGGCTCAGGTCATGACCCCGGGTAATGGGATCGAGCCCCGCATCGGGCTTCCTGCTCGGCGGGAGGCCTGCTTCTCCCTCTCCCACTCCCCCTGCTTGTGTTCCTGCTCTTGCTGTCTCTCTGTCAAATAAATAAATAAAATCTTTAAAAAAAAATAAAATAAAAAAATAAAAAGCTGTCTGCAAGGGGCACCTGGGTGGCTCAGTGGGTTAAGCGTCTGCCTTCGGCTCAGGCCATGATCTCAGGGTCCTGGGATCCAGCCCCATGTTGGGCTCCCTGCTCAGCGGGGGGCCTGCTTCTCCCTCTCCCTTTGCCTGCCATTCTGCCTACTTGCGCTCTCTCTATCTCTCTGTCAAATAAATAAATAAACTCTTTAAAAGAAAATAAAAAAGGGGCGCCTGGGTGGCTCAGTCGTTAAGCGTCTGCCTTCGGCTCAGGTCATGATCCCAGGGTCCTGGGATCGAGCCCTGCTTCGGGCTCCCTGCTCAGTGGGAAGCCTGCTTCTCCCTCTCCCACTCCCCCTGCTTGTGTTCCCTCTCTCGTTGTGTCTCTCTCTGTCAAATAAATAAATAAATAAAATCTTTAAAAAAGAAAAAGAAAAGCTATCTGCTAGAACTAGATTCACAAGGATGCTGCCCCAGTTTTAACAAGGAGAGCTGGCTTGAGTATTTCGACTCTCTCAAAATGCCTGTTCAGCACCGCACTTGAACATCTCGGTGGCCTCTCTATAACTGTTTAAGCAACTCAGCAGAGTCATATATACTGATATGGCAGTTCCTTCCTACTCGGTCAAGGGAAAAAAGGCAAACCTGAGGCATCAAAGAAACTGAAGGAGGTGGTAAGGAGTAGGACTAATCAGTGGTTCACTTTACCACCCAAACACCAATTCCATCTCTGTGAATACATCCTTCAGAAATGAAGGGGAAATAAAGACATTCTCAGATGAAGGAAAATTAAGAGAAATTTTGACCAGTAGACATGTCTTTAAAGAATG
Organism: Halichoerus grypus; assembly: GCF_964656455.1. NCBI lineage: Eukaryota > Metazoa > Chordata > Mammalia > Carnivora > Phocidae > Halichoerus > Halichoerus grypus. The sequence goes on along the minus strand of NC_135727.1, from coordinate 16,828,821 downwards.
GCTGAGAAGGGGTACCTGGGTTGCTCAGTCAGTTGAGTGACCGACTCTTGGTTTTGGCTCAGGTCATAGTCTCAGTGTGAAGAGACCAAGAGCCCTACCTCAGAGCGCTCAGCAGGGAGCGTGCTTGAGATTTTCCCCATCTCTCTCTGCTCCTTCCCCGCCCCCCCATGCTTGCACGCGCGTGTCTCTCTCTCTCTCTCTCTCAAAATAAATAAATAAATCTTAAAAAAAAAAAAAGTGGGGCGCCTGGGTGGCTCAGTCGTTAAGCGTCTGCCTTCAGTTCAGGTCATGGTCCCAGGGTCCTGGGATCAAGCCCCGCATCGGGCTCCCTGCCCGGCGGGGAAGCCTGCTTCTCCCTCTCCCACTCCCTCTGCTTGTGTTCCCTCTCTCGCTGTGTCTCTCTTTGTCAAATAAATAAAATCTTAAAAAAAAAAAAAAAAAACAGCTAAGAGAAGTTTCCTAAACAGAAAGGAAGTGATCACCTGAGGAGGATGGCACTTTAGGAAGGAGAAAGAGTGATTGGAATGGGTAAAACTAGGAGGAAATATGATAAACTATCTTCCTCCTGAGTTTTAAAAATTCTTTTGATGGTCGAAGCAAAAATTATGTCATCTGATGAGGAGGAAATACTTGACATTTATATTTAAAAGTGAAAAGACTGGGGTGTGTGGGTGGCTCTGTCGGTTAAGCAACGGGCTCTTTGGTTTGGGCTCAGGTCATGATCTCAGGGTCATGAGATCCAGCCCTGCACTGGGCTCTGCCTTGGGCATGGAGCCTGCTTAGGATTCTCTCTCTGCCAATCCCCTGTGATCTGTCTCTCTCAAATAAGTAAATAAATAAAAACTTTTAAAAAGGTGCACAGGTTGGGGCGCCTGGGTGGCGCAGTCGTTAAGCGTCTGCCTTCGGCTCAGGTCATGGTCCCAGAGTCCTGGGATCGAGCCCCGCATCGGGCTCCCTGCTCGGCGGGAGGCCTGCTTCTCCCTCTCCCACTCCCCCTGCTTGTGTTCCCTCTCTCGCTGTGTCTCTCTGTGAAATAAATAAATAAAATATTTTAAAAAATAAAAAATGAAAAGGTGCACAGGTTAAAAAAAAAAAAAAAAAACACTGAAAATGTTCAATAGACCTAAATAGAAGTAAGATTTCTACACCTCACTGGAAGTGATTTAAATTATCAGTGCCAGTAGGCTAATGTTCAGTTAGTATGTGTAAAGCATACCATTTTCTTACAGCTGCTTTTTACCTTATTTTCTCCCTCTCCGTCTTGGGAAAATAATGCTCTTATCCAATCTATTGCAAAAGGGGGAAAGCTTTCACACTGCTGGATCTGTTCATGGTCTCAGAGACCCCTTGGTCTTACACGTCACCAATGTGTCCTTAATCCCAAACGCCACTTTCAGTTATACCCACAAGCTTATGGATGTTACCTCTCAAGTGACACTATTATGGCCCACTGTCCCCATACCTTGTCTCCGTCTTTCTTCAGCCATAACTGTACCGGCTCAGTTAAATCACTCCAAGTTTGCCAATTGTATAATCTTCACCACCTCATGCCCCTTTCCTTATCTAAGTGTGTCCTGTCTCCCTGCGCCCAGGGGAAATACAAATCGGCTAATTCCTCTTTGCGGGATTTTTAGAAAGGACTCTTTGAGGATGGATGGCCTCTCACAGGATGTCATCCCAACTCCTGTGATTCCTGGCTTGAAAGCGTCGATCAGGAAATTCTGGCTCATGGATCTATCAACAACCAGACCCCAGCTAGAGTATTCGGAGCTCCACCTGGTTTCATTTTTGTCTGGCGCTGGATGGCTTTTGCCACGGGCATACGACTAGGTAGCTGGCGAATTGGAGGTCAGTGTTTATTGGGTTGGTTAACCATCCGTGTCAGGATCCAAAATAAAGCGGAGGCTTCCCATCGGCCCATCCCGTTAAACCTCCACAGTTGCCTTAAATGGGAACTTCCAGGAGATGTACGTGTCTCTGGGTTTGCCTCTGTAGGGAGAGCCTTTGTTCCTTGGGTCAGAGTAAACGCCAGTGAACACACGGTCAGAAATCTCTCCCTTACGTTAGGAGAGGTAGCTGAGTCCACAAGGTGAAGCAGCAGCGGCTCAACAGCAATCACCTGACTCATCGGCTAACGTGGTTTGGGATAATCGTGCAGCCCTTGATCATCTACTTGTTGAACAAGGAGCTGTTGTGCCATAGCCAATACCACCTGCTACACCTGCAGAAATCCCTCTGGAGAAGTAGAAAGCCAGTTGCATAAAATGAGAGAACAAGCACATCGGCTACAGTGAATTTCATCTGACAATCCACGGTCCTTTGATCTCTTTAGCTGGTTACCTTCAGGTTGGGGCTCCAGGTTCGGAACCATTGCTCAAGCTGGATTTGTCATACTACTTTTAATTCTGCTTCGTTTTAAAACTTTGTATATGAGCCTGATAAGCCTTTGTAGAAACAATCTACCTAATAGGGTGATACTAGCCCAGCACTTTGAGACGATCTCCAATGTCTACAAACCTGATAAAATATACACTTTTTTTTTTTTTTAAGATTTTATTTATTTGTTTGAGAGAGAGACAGAGATAGCAGCAGAGAGCACAAGCCGGGGAGGAGACGGAGAGAAGCAGGCTTGCAGGCTTCCTGCTGAGCAGGGAGCCCTACCCAGGGTTCCATCCCAGGACGCTGGGATCATGACCTGAGCCTAAGGCAGCCACCCAAGCGACTGAGCCACCCAGGTGCCCCAAGATACACACTTTAGATGTGAATGCCTGAGAGCTCTCCCTCCTACCCTTTCTTATTACTAAGTGTGATCTCAACGGTTGCCCTCCGATGTGAGATATGGCAACCAGGGAAGTTCCTGCGTGGTACTAAGGGACAAAACCACTGAATGTAGAAAACCTGACTCTTGATTGGTGATGCTTTTGAGGGAAGATCTTGATCAAAAGGGGAAAATGTGAAAATGAATAAAGGCAACCTCATTTAAGACAGCGTGTGGAGGGCGCCTGGGTGGCTCAGTTGGTTGAGCGACTGCCTTCAGCTCAGGTCATGATCCTGGAGTCCCGGGATCGAGTCCCACATCGGGCTCCCTGCTCAGCAGGGAGTCTGCTTCTCGCTCTGACCCTCCCCCCTCTCATGCGCTCTCTCTCTCTCTCTCATTCTCTCTCTCAAATAAATAAATAAAATCTTAAAAAAAAAAAAAACAACAACAACAAAACAAGACAGAGTGTGGAAGCCCTAAAAGGGGAGCTCTCACATGCCACCACTTGTCAACAGCATTTTTGGCCCCCAACAGGCAGGAGCCTACTTTGCTACTGCAGCAGGAGGAAGGAAGATTTCCTCCTGGCTCAGCAACAGCCCCATGAATGAGAAACTACAACTCAGCCAATGAAAGGCCATCAAAACCCTGGACTCTCACTCTCCTCTAATGACTTTTCTTCAAAACCACCTGTCCCAGCTTCCCCTCCTCTATCAAAGAAAGCTTTTTGTTGTACTCTGTACCTGCTTACAGCTCACCATGGTTCATGTGTCCTGAATTGCAATTGGTCTGCTATTCCCAAATCAACTCATTTTGCTGTTAAAATAGTTAATATTCTTTTTCTTTCACTTAATATTCATAATGTGATGTCCGCCTGGTCCCCAAAATAAAAGTGATGCAATCCAAACTCCCTGCATCATGCTCCGTCACCGGGCCCTCCTTACCTAGCCATCCTCATCTCCAGATCGTACTTAAAAGTGGCTCTCGGGCCCCATAGTGAGTGCTTTGGCACACTCGGCTCCCTTCCAAGAAGAGCAAGACACAGCCTATGGTTTGAGACCCATGTGGACGTGCAAGTTCGGCTTCTCCACAGCATCTGCAGTATCATTTAACACCGGACAGAAAGCCGCTGCTTAGAGCTGACCACTGATCTCCCCGTGGAGCGGGTGTAGGGGTGAGGAGGTGGGGCTGATGGGGGCTGGTGGTGGAGGGCACTTAGAGGCGAAGGAAGAGAAAAGAATTCACGCAGCGAGGACTGGGGGCTGCACACCTGGGAGCCAGAGCCTGGGGGCCTGCCTCCAACCTCGGGGCAAGCTGCTGTGCCACCTTCCAAGACAGGCATCAGAAGCGCACAGAGACCCTCTAAGAGGTGCCAAACGAGGTCGCACTGGAAGTGATTTCTGCGGGGCCACCACATTTCCGCCCTCGCCCGTGGTGGGAGGAGCCACGAAGTCCCACCCTTCAGCTCCCAGCCTCTGGGTGGCTTGCACTGAGTCCCCTACGCCCCCATTGGCTGGATGGTGGGCACGCGGCCCCTTAAGGCCCCTCGGGCGGCAGCCTGCGCCAAGGCTCGTGTAGGCACCTGGCTAGACGCCGGCTGGTGCAGCGGGGCGGGCGCCGCGTCTGAACAGCCGCTGTGGTCGGGGTGCGGCTGGGTGGCAGAGACTTGGACAGAAGCGAGCTTGGTGCTGTGTCTGGGGGGCCCAGGCTGCCCTAACGACGGGACCATGCTTCGGTTTATTTCCAGGGCTCTTGCCTTCTTCCGGAGGAGGGTGGACTCGTCCAAGGCCGAGAAGGAGCAGCATATGAGGCTCTTGGAAGGTATTTATTTCGTCTTCTCCCTCCCAGGGGCCTGCACCTAAGGGTGCTCCCCTCTCCTGGTTCAGAGCCTCGGGGGGCTCAGAAGGGGGCTGCATGGCCATGGCAGCGCCTCCTTGTGGGAAGAGGCATCCCGGAGTCCCTGAGCATACCCAGAAGCCTCCTCTTGTCCAAAGGGATGGTGGTGTAGACAGAGAAGGCCCCGGGGGAGCTTGCATTTCCCCCAAAGTGCCTTTGGAACTTACATTGTGCATATGTTATGTAAATGTGCAACAGATTCCTTCTCATATTTCCAGTAGTAGTGGATCCCCCTGATTTGAGGGTGCATTTGATTGCATTTCCCAAACACGCGTGTATCTGAAGCCAAGTGGCCAAGTCCTGGGTCTGTCGCTGGTAGGAGGACACGGGCCAGACTGAAGTGGCTCACCTTTGTATCCTGAAATCCTGCCCCAGAGTCTGGCACTGAGGGGGTGACTCAGGGGACAGCAGGGCAGGCATCGCTGTGTCGGGGGCACCGTGAACACTGAGAAGGTTCGCTGCGGTGGCCGGCGGGCCTGCTCCGAAGCATGGATCTAAGAGCCCTTGTCTGTGCGGAGCACTGGGCTCAGGGCCGACCGGGCGCTCCCGCCACGTGGTCCTCAGAAAACCCCACAGGGAGGCGGGAGCGTCGTCGGGTCCCCGTTACAGCCGGGGCAGGGGGACACGCGGAGGGGAGAGCGGGCGCCCGGCTGGTGTCCCCCAGACCCCGAGGCCCGGCAGCCATTCCCTGCCGTGGGGCCCCCGCCTCTGGGGCGCCTCCTCCTGCAGGGTGAGTGCGCGGGGGGCTCCGGAGCGGAGAAGGGTCCCGTCTGTGGTCGGCGTCATCCTCCCAGCAGCGCCCCGGCCTTCCTGGTGCCCGGATCGGCCCGCAGCTCCTCTGCCCGGGAGAGTGAGGCCCGCAGGGGAGGCCGAGTCTCAGCGGGCTGGGCCGCGGAGAGCTGCTGCTTAGCTTGAGCGGGAAGCTCTCGCTGCTGCGTCCATTAGCCGTATTTATTTTAATGATTTTATTTATTCATTTGACAGAGAGAGAGAGCGAGCACAAGCAAGGGGAGGGGCAGAGGCAGAGGGAGAAGCAAGCTCCCCGCCGAGCAGGGAGCCCGACACGGGGCTCGATCCTAGGACCCTGGGGTCATGATCTGAGCCGAAGGCAGACGCCCAACCGACTGAGCCGCCCAGGCGCCCCTCTTAGCCGTATTTTTGCCACTGGGACAATACAGAAGAGTTTCTGACATACTTTCATGAGCCTAAGTGGCAGTTGTCACCCTTGTCCCTTCCATTTTCTTGTGTTTTATGATTTCACTTGACGAATTTGTCCCATTTTTTAAAAAGGTTTCAGGGGGCGTCTGGGTGGCTCAGTCGGTTAAGCGGCTGACTTCACCTCAGGTCGTGATCTCCGGGTCCTGGGATCGAGCCCCCAGTCGGGCCCCCTGCTCAGCAGAGTCTGCTTCTCCCTCTGCCTCTGCCTTTATCCCCCACTCGTGGGCACACACCGTCTCAAATAAATCAAATCTTTATTTTATTTTATTTTTTAAAGATTTTATTTATTTATTTGACAGAGAGAGAGAGCATAAAGCAGAGGGGGGCACAGAGGGAAAGGGAGAAGCAGACTCCCTGCTGATCAGGTAGCCGGAGTCAGGGCTCAATCCCAGGACCCTGAGATCATGACCTGAGCCGAAAGCAGATGCTTAACCGACTGAGCCACCCAGGTGCCCCTCAAATAAATCAAATCTTTAAATAAAAGTTTTCAGGATTTTTTTGGCTTCAGAAACCATAATCAGTCATAATCAATGTTTCTCCCAGCCTCCCTGTCCATTTCTCGCAGCCTCATTTTGGGGGGGCACCTAAGGCGTTGTGGTTCCTAATGGGCTCTGCAGGTTTACTCTCTAGGTTCAGATCCCAAATTACGGCTTACTAGCTGTGTTCAGAAAAAAAATAAACCAGAGTGGTTTGGATGCACATTTGGGCTAGATTTGAAGCCCCAGATCTCTTTATGTGCTTTTCTCTGGTGAGATGTTTGAGTAATCTCCAGGCATTGCTGCTGCGGCAGCTCTCATTGATAATGATAAAATTCTGTAACAGTAATGGCTGTTTAAAGTCTGTCTAGATGCGGCAACCATGACAACAACTACCATGTTAGCTCTAACCTGTGCGAGGCATTCACAGTTTTTTTTTTTTAAAGATTTTATTTATTTATTTGACAGAGAGAGACAGCGAGAGAGGGAACACAAGCAGGGGGAGTGGGAGAGGGAGAAGCAGGCTTCCCACCGAGCAGGGAGCCCGATGTGGGGCTCGATCCCAGGATCCTGAGATCATGACCTGAGCCGAAGGCAGATGCTTAACGACTGAGCCACCCAGGCGCCCCGGCATTCACAGTTTTAAGCAGTTGACGTGTGTCAGTTCATAATGATAACCCTTTCCCCCCACCTTACTGAGACATAATTACGTATAACACTGTAAGTTTAAGGTGTGCATGATGACTTGTTATATGTATATATTGTGAAAAGATTGCACAATAAGGTTCATTAACACATCCATCACCTTATATAATTATCCTCTGCGCGCGCGCGCGCGCGCGCGTGTGCGTGTGTGTGTGTGTGTGGTGAGAACATTTAAGATCTACTCTCCTAGGCAGACATTAGTTATGCCCTGGTTTTACAGATGAAAACACATTCCGGGAGGTTAAGAAATGTGCCCAGGGTTACACAGATGGGAAAGGGAAGAGCAGTGTTCACAGCCAGGCAGTCTGGTTCCAGACTCTGTCTTCTCCAGCGGAGCGCCACTATCAAGGGCATAGGGCCACCGTGCCTTACAGAAAAATGGTGACATCAATCTTTCAACTGGAGCTTTCTGCCTCCCAAACACTTAATCACTATGCTCCTCTGTCACGGTCATCTGTATCTCAAACGAAGTCCAATTTCTTTCTCGATTTAGATCGTCATCTACCATCTCTTCCTGCGGTAGGCCTTATTTCTCATGTGTAATTTGCTTGGGATATTAACTAATGAGACATTTCCTTTACTCATCTCTTAGGTGGCACCGGGTTAAAAACTGTACAAGGAGTTGTGACGAAGATCTGTAGTGATTATGGCTTGATTGATGAGTTGATCTACTTCAGTAGTGATGTTGTGACTGGCGATGTCTCTCTGAAAGTTGGACAAGAAGTCAGTGCCATTGTGGGAGAAGATAAAACATACGGATTGAAAGCGATCAAAGTAAGATCAGTATGAGTTTGGGGACCGGCTTTATTCCTGGGGGGCTTTCAGCCTTGCTTCTATTTATTTGGCCTCTCTGAGATGACCTGGTATGCGGATGTAGAGTGGAATTTGTAGTCCAATTCACTGCTTTGTGTGGGACACTTGTTCTTACCTTTGTAGTGGTTTCTGTTCATAAAAGTATAAATTGTATATCTATTCTTCAGCTTTTAAAAATACGGTTAGCGATAATAATTATTAGAGTCTATATTATTCTGCAACTTCTTTTTTTCACCCAAGTAAAGGATTTTTGATTTTGTTGAAATGTAATTGCTAGGTTAAAGGTTTTGTTTTATTTATTTGAGACAGAGACAGAGAATGAGTGGTGGGGAAGAGGAGGCAGAGGGAGAGGGAGAAGCAGACTCCCCACTAAGCAGGGAGCCCGATGCGGGGCTCGATCCCAGGACCCCGGGGTCATGACCTGAGCCGAAGGCAGACGCTTAACGACTGAGCCACCCAGGCGCCCCCATTTTTAGTAAATTTTACAGAGTCATGCAACCATCACCTCAGTGAAGATATTTACTATTTTAATAGCTACCATCAAATTATGCTTCAGCTTTATTGTACCGATTGGCACTGTCCACAGCAGGCTGCAGAAACTGCCTGTTTGCCGATATTGACAAGGATGGAAATATTTCAGTCTTTGAAATGTTTACCGATCTTAAAGAAAAGCAGTCTCAACAATTTTATTTTGCATTTCTTTAAGTGTTGAGGAGAGTACAGCAACATTTCTCTTCTTAGAGCTATTTCTACAGTAGGAGCATTAGCGCTGTTTGTGTGTTACGGAAATGAGAGCTTTGTTAGGAAATTCCTCATATGAACTTTATATTTGAAGATTTTATTTATTTATTTGACAGAGAGAGCATAGCAGAGGGGGGCACAGAGGGAAAGGGAGACGCAGGCTCCCTGCTGAGCAGGGACCTTCCCCCAACATGGAGCTCAATCCCAGGACCCTGGGATCATGACCTGACCCAAAGGCAGATGCTTAACCGACTGAGCCACGCAGGCGCCCCTCATATGCATGTTTTGCCAATATTTCCTCCAAGGCTGTCTTTTGACTTTGTGCAGTTTAATTTTTATATATTAGAATGTGTCCATCTTGTCTAGGTGAGCTGACTTGCCATTTTCTGAGATGTAGATGGTGGGGGGGAATGCAGTTTTCTTTTCTGGGAAGTTCAGGATATGTTCAGTTTTGTCCATACCAAGCTTGAGGTACTGATGGGACAGCATGTCTGTAACTTGGTGTATTGAGTTCAAGGACAGGAAACAGGAAGAGAGTGTTAACAGAGGAGGTTGAGATGGAGCCTCTCCAGGAGAGGGTGGTCACACAGAAGCCAGGCAAAGTTTTTCAATTGAATCAAATGCTAAGAGGTTGAGTGATGGGAGCAGAGAAAATTAACCATTGGATTTGACAGCCTGGAGGTTGCTGGTGATTTTAAGAGCAGTTTCAGAGGTATATTGGGGATATAAGTCCTGACTGGAGAGCAGTGAGGAGCACATGAGAGATGGGGCAGTGAGTATAGAAGATTCTTTAAATATCTTTTGCTGGGAGGAGAAGCAAAGAAACGAGATGAAGGAGAATTAAGATCAAGGGAGGTTTATGTTTTTTTTTTTTTAAAGATAGGCCTAAGAGTACACTTATGATGAGCAGTGAGTAATGCATAGAATTGTATCACTATATTGTATGCCTGAAACTCATATAACACTGTATATTAACTATACTGGAATTAAAAAAATAAAATAAAAATGAAGACCGCTACAAACATTCCTGATGGCAATAAGAAGAGAATTGATTGAATGGAAAGCCAGACTGTGCTTCTGGATGGAAAGGATATTTATTTATTTTTTTTTTTAAAGATTTTTTTTTTTTTTTTTTTTTTGAGAGAGCGAGAATGAGAGAGAGAGAGAGCATATGAGAGGGAGGAGGGTCAGAGGGAGAAGCAGACTCCCCGCTGAGCAGGAAGCCCGATGCGGGACTCGATCCCGGGACTCCAGCATCATGACCTGCCTGAGCCGAAGGCAGTCGCTTAACCAACTGAGCCACCCAGGCGCCCGGAAAGGATATTTAAAAACTTTTAGTTCTTGGGGCGCCTGGGTGGCTCAGTCATTAAGTGTCTGCCTTCGGCTCAGGTCATGATCCCAGGGTCCTGGGATCGAGCCCTGCATCAGGCTCCCTGCTCCGCGGGAAGCCTGCTTCTCCCTCTCCCACTCCCCCTGCTTGTGTTCCCTCTCTTGCTGTATCTCTCTCTGTCAAATAAATAAATAAAATGTTAAAAAAATAAATAAATAAAATAAAATCTTTTAAAAAATACCTTTTAGTTCTTAAGTTGATCCATAAATTTAAGGTAAACTCAATAAAATTCACAAAGATACTTATCAGAAAAAAAGAGGAGAGTTTAGAGAATGTATGTTGATTCATTAGAAAGAAAAATTGTCAATGTAGGGGGAAGAGAAACAATAATATAGGGGCAAAGTCTACACAGAGGCAAGAGGGAATAGTGCCATGTGCCCAGTTGGGGGGGTCGGCCTTGGATAAGCGGCTTGGTTGACCCTCCATTATTGTAGGAGGGAAGGCAGAGAAAGCCAGGATAGGTGCCAGGAAGCTGATACAGGAGGTCCTGTCCAGTGGCCTTTATTTGCTCAGAGAAAATATCTGTTGACTACTTCTGCATTAATGAACATAAAATATTTGTGTAATTTAAAAAATAACATGCTGATGTTATCGTTGTGAGGTGTGGATAGATAGTTTCAGATTGTGAGAAGGCATGTTTACTCGGTATGGTGGTTAGTAGAGAGTCAGGGAACAGAGAGGTCAGGGGGTCTTATAGATCATCATTTGGATATTGACAGAAGTGGTGGTGGATACATAGTTGGGAGCCTGGTGCTTGATTCCTCACTGAAAATGAATGAGGGGGAAATGACCATGAGATTGGCATTGTCAGCTGGAAATGCATAGATAGAGAAATGGAAATAGGCCGTGAATTAGGCTATTAAAAAGAAACAACACATGAAAATGAATTGACACTTCCATGGATCAAGTTCCCATTAGAAACTTTTGAACATGAAATTCCACTCCTAGGAGGTTATCCTACAGAAAGAAATCAGGCAAGTAGCAGTGTTTTAGGATATAAGCCAAATGTTCAACTATGTGGAATTGAGTCAATAAATATGGCACTCCCATTCAATGGGATGCCCTACAAACCTTTAAAATAATGTTTCGGGGCACCTGGGTGGCTCAGTCATTAAGCATCTGCTTAATAAAATAAAATAAAATAAAATAAAATAAAATAAAATAAATAAATAAATAAATAAAATAAATGAAAAAAAAAAAAATGAACCCAGGGTCCTCTGATCGAACCCCACATTGGGCTCCTTGCTCAGCGGGGAGTCTGCTTCTCCCTCTGCCACTCCCCCTACTTGTGTCCCCTCTCTCGCTGTCTCTCTGTCAAGTAAATAAAAATCTTTAAAAAAAAAAAATGTTTCAACAGGGACACCTGGGTGGCTCAGTCAGTTAAGCGTCTGCCTTCGGCTCAGGTCATTGTCCCAGGATCCTGGGATCGAGCCCTGCGTTGGGCTCCTTGCTCGGTGGGGAGTCTGCTTCTCCCCCTGCCTGCTGCTCCCCCCTGCTTGTGCTCCCCACCCTCTCTGACAAATAAATAAATAAAGCCTTTTTTTAAAATAAATAAAATCTTTTAAAAAATTAAAATAATGTTTCAACAGTCTGTTGACATATTTGCAATCATCTGGTAATAAATTAATAATATAATATTAAATTTTTCTTTAAAACAGTACATAGGTATTTATGCATAGTGCAAACATCTGGAGCAGGGTAAGTACCAGAATGTGGCCAGTGTTTATCTTTAGATAGGTAGTAGATTTATGGATTATGTGTAGTTGTTTTTGCTTCTTTCTGTGTCTCATATTTATTTCTATAATGAATATGTATTATTTGTATAATTGGAAAAGCAAAGGGGCACCAGGGTGGCTCAGTGGGTTAAGCAGCCAACTTTTGATTTTGGCTCAGGTCACGATCTCAGGGTCGTGGGATCCAACCCTGCGTGAGGCTCCGCTCCGGCCTCCACATGGGACTCTGTGTTCAGGGAGGAGCCTGTTTGAGATTCTTCCTCTTCCTCTGCACTGCCCCCCCATGCACATGCTCGCTCTCTCTCTTAAAAAAAAAAACAAAAATTTAAAAGAAAAACAAAATATAAAATGAAGGCACTGCACTTCCAATAATAAAGGTTTTGAATGCCTCCTTATTGTAGATAAATTAAATCTTTGTCTTTTTAGAGCTTCTCTCTACCCCTGTTATTTTCCCAACTTTATCTCATGTTCTGCCCCTCTGGGTGTACTGATCTGGAATCTTACAGTTTTCTTCCTTGTTCCTCTAACTTGAGATGTGTTGTCTCTCCTCCCTTGTCATCTCCCTACCCTTGTCCTCAACCCTACCTCCATTTGCCAGGTAAAAATCATTCTTTTCTCTCACAGCCCATGTCATATCCCACTCTCTCCAAGAATGTGTCCTGTATTCTTTCAGTCTGAAATTCTCTCCCTACTGGAATTTCCCAGAAGCCTACATTTGCACTTGGTTTTACCATTTGTCACAACTTGCACTGAATTAATGATTTTTGTCTTTTACTCCCCTCGGATTGTGACTTGCTGCAGGGCATCTTCTACTTCCGAATCTAGAACTATCAATGCATTGAACCTGGTTGGTACACAAAATATGTTTTTCAACACATTTTAAAAATAAATGACAGAACAGGGACGCCTAGGTGGCTCAGTCGGTTAAGCATCTGACTCTTGATTTGGGCTCAGGTCATGATCTCAGGGTCGTGAGATTGAGCCCCGCATCGGGCACCATGCTGGACGTGGAGCATGCTTAAGATTCTCTCTCTCTCTCTCCCTCTGCCTCTGCCCCTCCCCCTGCTCTCTGTCTCTCAAAATAAATAAAATCTTTTTTTTAAAGATTTTATTTATTTATTTATTTGAGAAAGTGTGAGAGAACGAGAGAGAGTGAGCGAGGTGAGGAGCAGAGGGAGAAGCAGGCTCCCTGCTGAGCAGGGAGCCCAACGCGGGGCTCGATTCCAGGATTCTGAGCCACCCAGGCGCCCCAAAATAAATAAAATCTTAAAAAACTATATATGACAGAAAAACACAAAGAGTGAACCTTCATTTAAACTATGGATTTTAGTTGAAGATACTGTATCAATATCGGTTCATCACTTGAACAGATATACCAATCCAACAAATGCAAGGTGCTAGTAATAGGGCAAACTAAGGATAGAGGGGAGGAATGTATGGGAAATTTCAGCTCAGTATTCCTAAACTGCTCTAAAAAATAAAGTAATAAAATATATAAAGCTCATTCATTATTGTATCATCGTCTCATGCCTATATGTTCATCAGGTGAAATCTATTCACCACCGTTTATTATAGTTGTTTAAACCACTTCTGGAACGACAATGATTTGAGCATGTTTCTGGTTTTTTTTTTTTAAGATTTTATTTATTTATTTGACAGAGAGAGAGACAGCTAGAGAGGGAACACAAGCAGGGGGAGTGGGAGAGGGAGAAGCAGGCTCCCCACAGAGCAGCGACCCCGATGTGGGACTCGATCCCAGGACCCTGGGATCATGACCTGAGCCGAAGGCAGTTGCTTAACCGACTGAGCCACCCAGGCACCCATGTTTATGCTTTTTATTTTTTTTTTTAAAGATTTTATTTATTTATTTGACAGAGAGATAGAGAGAGAGAACAAGCAGGCAGAGAGGCAGGCAGAGGGAGAGGGAGAAGCAGGCTCCCCGGCGAGCAGGGAGCCCGATGCGGGGCTCGATCCCAGGACCCTGGGATCATGACCTGAGCCGAAGGCAGACGCTTAACGACTGAGCCACCGAGGTGCCCCTGTTTCTGCTTTTTAAACTTGTGTTGTGTTTGCGGTAATGGTTTCCTTTTCTCACAGGTGGATGCGCTCTGTGATAGTTGCCATGGCAATAGACCCTCAGACTCCTACGCTAGAGTTTCATTTGGCAGTATTTCTTCTGTGGTGGAAGGTGCTAACTACATTGATCACACAACTTACTTCTCCCTAGATGTCATTTGTGAAGGTACAGTTTACATGTTTTAAAATTTAAAACTAGGTTTTACCTATCTTTTAATTTTATCGATTGGCGTTGGAAATGGTTACAGGTACCATTTCCAGGGTCAGATTTAGAACATGCTATTTGGCAAGAGGATTTTTGGATTAGAACTACTTCTAGCGTCCTTGGCTCCAATCAGAGGCTCTCTGATACTTGAGGTGGGCCTTTGGAATTGAAAATAATGTGCAGCAAGGGACAGATACGTAATGTTCTTAAAAACTCAGGCTATCATTTGTTGACGTTTCATTTATTGGATGTAGCTGCTAGTATTTGTGTAATTTTTCCATTCATACAGACACTGAATTTCTAATCTAACTGAAAAACATTACAGGTATACAGGGCTATTCTTTTTATTTTTATTTTATTTTATTTTTTTAAAGATTTATTTATTTATTTGAGAGGGAGAGCAAGTGGGGAGTGGGGGAGAGGGAGAGAAAGAATCCCGAAGCAGATTCCCCGCTGAGTGCGGAGCCCCATGTGGGGCTCGTTCCCAGGACCCCGAGATCACGACCTGAGCCGAAACCAAGAGTCGGACGCCCAACCAACTGAGCCACCCAGACGCCACACAGGCATACTCTTTAAAAAAATATATTTCAAATGCCTTAAAATAAGGTTTGGAGATAGCCTTGTACCTTTCTGTTGGTTTGCAAACTGGCCCCCATACATGGAGGGCAAGGAGAGACCAAAGAAAGAGGCAGGCCACTCCTGATTGGTAGGTGGCCAGTGTAATAAGCAAGGGAACTTACATACAAGGCTTGTCTGTTGGGGGGGGACCCAAAAGGAGTAGATCTCTGCACCTACCTGCCAGAATGTTAAAAGTTTACATAGATGCCTTAATTGGGTTCAGTCACATACACTGTCCAGATGGTCTCGGCCACACCTTACTCTCTAAAGGCTGCGACCTCCAGCTGTGGGAATATATTCCCAGGACAGGGCAGGGGGTGAGGAGCCTCCGAGCCCCAGGGTCCCGCTCATAGGTCAACTGGTGGTCACGTCCTCTTGATGACCTCCTCCAGCACTTTCTGTGTGTGTGTGTGTGTGTGTGTGTGTGTGTGTGTGTGTGTACTGTTGTTGAATTCCACTTGTAAATATCAGGTCTATCATTTTGTTGTCTTATGCCTACAGCAATAATTTGTTCATTTCTTTATGCTATTTGAGTTTAACTCAGCTTGTGATGGAGTGCTAGGTATTGGCAAGACAAGACAAATAAGACTTTATTATTAAACCCTGCCTGTAAAGAGCTCATAGTCTAATTGGGAGAGGTGGGCACATTAAAAGAACATGATGAAAACAACACTACTGAGCAGAGAAGACAGAATGACTACCCACTATGGGGAGACTTGGGGAAGGCTACCTGGGTAAGACGGTTTCCCAGCTGGACTCTATACCTTCCCAGCCTCTGCCAGGCTGGCTTTGGAAAGATGAATAGAAGTAAAACTTTTGTACCTGTTTAAGCGCAACCAGCCACCATGTAGCTTGAATATAAAAGGGGGAAGTTAGTTCAGCTTTCCACTGAATTTTTCTGGGTTTTAAAAGCCAGGACTTGACCGTAGTTGGTGACCGTGGAAGTCCCCAAAGATGATTATCTAGTGGCAGCTGGGATTTTAAGACACGTTTAGCTAGAAATAGCCAATTCAAGGAGAAAAGGCCCCTGGGATGGCTAAGCTCCAAAGTCAATTTCCTGGTCCCTCTAACCGTGCCAACAGGGACACACCACCAACCATAGCCTTGCTAGGAGAATTCTTCTCAAGATGGTAAACACTTGAACATGTTTGTAATGCCAAAGGTAGGGATTGAAGGTGCAGGAGAGAGCGGGAAGGACCGATGGAACCAGGGCCCTGAGGCATAAAGAGAGGCCGGGCCCAAAGCACAAGTGAAGGGACTTTCTGCTGCAAAATAAATTGAGCGAATCAGAGTAATAGACCTCTCGAGGGTGAAAAAGAGAGTGTATTAAAAAGACCTGAGCACCTAATCAGTCATAATTAGCATTGTCAAAATAGCTGCTGTTAATCTGATTATGAAACCTAATGAAAATGACAAAAGACAAGTTCCAATTTAAAACATAACGGGAAGGGTGGCACCTGAGTGGCTCAGTCGTTAAGCATCTGCCTTCGGCTCAGGTCATGATCCCAGGGTCCTAGGATCGAGCCCCGCATCGGGCTCCATGCTCAGCGGGAAGCCTGCTTCTCCCTCTCCCCCTCCCTCTGCTTGTGTTCCCTCTCTCACTGTGTCTCTCTCTGTCAAATAAATAAATAAAATCTTTAAAAGTAATTATAAAACATAATGGGAGGGGCTCAGTCGGTTAAGCGTCCGACGTCCAGCTCTTGATTTCGGCTCAGGTCATGATCGCAGGGTCATGAGATCAAGCCCGTGTTGGGCTTCACGCTCATTGAGGAGTCTGCTTCAGATTCCCTCCCTTTCCCTCTGCCCCCCCCACCCCACCACACACACACACTCCCTCTCTCTCTCTAAAATAAATAAATAAATCTTAAACCAAGAACATAATTGGAATTGGGCCACCTGGGTGGCTCAGTCGGTTACGTGTTCAACTCATGATTTCAGCTCAGGTCATGATCTCTTGGGTCCTGAGATTGAGCCCCACCACCAGCTCTGCCCTCAGTGGGAAGTCTGCTTGGGATTCCCTCCCTCTGCCCCTCCCCCCATCTCTCTCTCTCTCAAATAAATAAATAAATATTTTTAAAAAACATAATGCGAATCCAAAGGAGGGAAAATTGCATTAAATTTTCTTGTTCCACACAATGGGGAGTCAGCGTATATTCTTGCTGATGTTCATGCAACAGAATATTTGAGTGCCTGGCTCTGTTCCAGGTACTGTTTTTTCCTAATATTTGCATTCTAATGAGATAGATCTCAGATGGGCAACCAGTAAGTGTGCCCCCCGCCCCCTGCCAAAAGAGAGTTCCAGATTGTTTTACTCTCCAGGATTTGAACCAGGTGCTGTGATAGTACCACTGGGAGTGGGATGGGGTGGGGTTTGCTATTGATAGCAGATTAGGGAAAGCCTCGCTGAGGAAGAGACTGGGACCTGAAGGAGAAGAAGGAGTTAGCTGGGGAATATATTCTAAATCAGGGAAGAGTCGCTGTAAAAGTCCTAAGGTGGGAAAATCGTGGCCTGTCGTGGGAACTGAAGGGAGGACAGGGTAGTGTGGTGAGTATGTGCGGTATGACCTGAATGAGGGATGGTATGAGATGGGGTTCTAAGTGCCAGTAGGATCCAGATGGGGTACAGTCTGGTCCTGTGTGAAGGGCATAATTTTTTTAAAGATTTTATTTATTTATTTGATAGAGAGAGAGAGAGGGAGAGCACAAGCAGGGGGAGAGGCAGAGGCAGAGGGAGAAGCAGGCTTCCCGCCGAGCAGGGAGCCCGACGTGGGGCTCGATCGCAGGGCCCTGGGATCATGACCTGAGCCGAAGGCAGCCTCTTCACCGACTGAGCCCCCCAGGTGCCCCTGAAGTGCATAATTTACACTAGATTTAATCCTATCGAGAACCTTCTGAGGTAACCTTGATGGGATAGTGACAGAAACGATTGTAAGTAGGTTGAGGAAGGAGTGGGAAGTGAATATGGGAGAGGGAGTGGGTGAGCGTGTGTGATTCTGTGCACGGCGTGAAAGTGTTTAGAGGTCAGTGGATGTGCTCAAATGGGTGCTTCGGGGCCCAAGATCCCCTTTGTTTTGACCTGCTTCACAGGATGGTGGTGATCAGCCCCATTTTGCAGGCAAAATGTGAGAGTTTAGGTCCATGAGTGTTTGCTTGTGGGAAATGGTTAAAACATCAATAATGGGTCCAAGATTGTGTTTTTTATGTGAATAAACAATAAATCTTAACCATTTAGGTGAAGGATGCTAAAATGGAATTGAGCGTTCAGCCTCAGGGCAGGGATGGGGAGTCTACCAAGTACACAATGTTGGTATTTCATTCCCCTTTATTTTTCAGGTTATGCACGAATACAGTCCTATAACATCCTACATATCCTTATTTAACCGGTGCGCCCAGAGTTAGAAGCCTGGGGTCACAAATAGGGTTATTTCTTAATTTTTCAGAATATATTGGCTTGAGGGGCACCTGGGTGGCTCAGTCAGTTAAGCACCTGCCTTTGGCGCAGGTCGTGATCCCGGGGTCCTGGGGTTGAGCCCGAGTCGGGCTCCCTGCTCAGTGGGCAGTCTGCTTCAGATTCTTTCTCCCTCTCTCTCCTACTTAGTCTCTCTCTCTGAAATAAATAAATAACATTTTCTTTTATAAAAAAATAAAAAATAAAAAAATATATATTGGCTTGAGTGCCCACTTGAAAGATTAAAAGGAAATTCCATGTAACCTTTTTTTTTTTATAAGCTTTACTGTTGTTTATATTTTTATTTTTTTATTTTTATTTATTTATTTATTTTATTTTATTTTTTTAAAGATTTTATTTATTTATTTGACAGAGAGAGACACAGCGAGAGAGAGAACACAAGCAGGGGGAGTGGGAGAGGGAGAAGCAGGCCTCCCGCCGAGCAGGGAGCCCGATGCGGGGCTCGATCCCAGGACCCTGGGATCATGACCCGAGCCGAAGGCAGACGCCCAACGACTGAGCCACCCAGGCGCCCCGATGTAACCTTTTTTTTTAAGATTTTATTTATTTGTCAGCGAGAGCGAGCACAAGCGGGGGGTGGGCGGGCGGCAGGCAGAGGGAGAAGCAGGCTCCTCACTGAGCAAGGAGCCCAATGCGGGGCTCGATCCCAGGACCCTGAGGTCCTGACCAGAGCCGAAGGCAGATGCTTAACTGACTGAGCCACCCAGGCGTCCCTCCATGGAACCTTCTTATCCCTTTTTGGACTTTCCCTTATGCCTTGAATTACCCAATTGTACAGCACCTTAACTCAGTTCAGAGGTAGCTTCCCCGTTTCAATATGCCTCTGTAGTGACCAACAGTCACTAAAAGACCCTGTTCTTCAGCTGCTGACATTCTTAGGATTGGATTCAGGAGACTGGAGTGGGCAGGGAGATGTTGGAATATTTATTCCCCTGGATAATCTCATTTCCAGGCCTCGCATTGGCAATGACTTGATACATCTACCAAAGGCTATAGTTTGTGTGGGGCACCCCTGTCCTCCATCTATAGCCATAGGGGGTGACCGTATGCTCTGTTGTCCAATCTGAGTCATTTTGGGGACTAAAAAAGGGTGTTAGAGTTGATTAAAGTTAAATCGGCTTTTGAAGTTTTTACATATGACTAACAAATTGGTTTTAAGTTTGGACATTTAAAATAGTATTAATATATTTTTCTTAAGTTTTATTTATTTGAGAGAGAGAGACAGAGATAGCACAAGCAGGGGGAAGTGCAGACTCCCTGCTGAGTAGGGAGCCCAACACGGGGCTCGATCCCAGGACCCTGGAATCATGACTTGAGCTGAAGGCAGAGGCTTAACCAGCTTACGGAGTCCTCACGTGACCTTTCTTTGGTGTGTGTGAGGGGGGGAGAGAGCACAAAGCTCTCAGTGTCCCTTCTTACAAGGACACTAATCCTATCAGATTGGTCCCTTCCTTATGAGCTCATTTATTTATTTTTTTATTTATCTCTACACACAACATGGGACTTGAACTCATGACCCCAGGATCAGGAGTCACAGGTTCTATTGACCGGGCCAGCCAGGTACCCCTCCTTAGGAGCTCATTTAATCTTAGTTACTTCCTTAGAGGCCCCATCTCCAAATACAGTCACCCTGGAGGTCAGGGCTTTGACACACGAATTTTAGGGGGACACATTCAGTCCACAGCCCAGATGAATTACATAATTCACGTATGCATCAGCTTTCTTGGAAAATTAATTCATTACTCATTTTCCCTAAACATGCATCTGTCCTTTTGTTCATTGCTGCCAAAAGGGTTTATTGAAAACTAAAAAAGGGGTTACCAAATCATTAAACAAATAAATAGTTATTAGGTTTATACTATAGCAAGAACATTCACACTAATCTCTACACCGCATGACAAGACATCGGAGTTGAGTTTTCCTATAAATGTTTCACGTAAACATAACCTAGAGTATCTCACATTTCCCAGCGATCCTCCCAACTTGATAGCCTGGCAGAATCTTGCCATTTTTAGGCTGTGGTGTGTATTTGGGGCTATGTGCCAGGCACTGTTCTATGAGTTTTATAGGTACTGATTAATTCTCCCTTCAACTCTCTGTGGTAAGTCCTACAATTATGCTCTCATTTTATAGATGAAGAAATCAAGGCACATAGAGGGTAAGTAACTTGCCCACGGTTGCAAGCTGAGTAAGTGGCAGCATCAAGGTTTGAACCCAGTGTGCCCCGACTTACGTACTTCCCTGTGTCTCCGGAGGGACGTGTGAACATGACCAATGGTTTAAGGAATCCCGTGCTGCTCTCAAAGAGCTTGGCCCGTGAGGCCCAGTTGAGGCTTTTCCCCAACAGACTTTGGGAAACCAGTGAGAGAATCAATGCCTAGAGGATTACAAATGTCCTTTCTGACAGGAAGACTTCCAGGTTACCTGTTTTAAAAGGTTCCAAATATACTTTCGGTGTAACAGAAATTATTTTAGGGTCTTACAACGTCAAAGTAACTGTGAAACTGAACATTACCAAGACTAAGAGATCATTCCAACTCCGTTTCTCTCCGTGGCTGTTTTAGGTTTCGAGCCTTACCAGGGGGACCGAGTAGAAGTTGAGTTTTGCACCCAGTTGGACACGTTGAGCAGAAAGGCCCTCTCGGTGAAGCCTCTGAGACATAAGCATGTGCACGAGGTAGTCCGTCTGCGTGTAGCTCTTGTTATTTGGTTCTGCTTCTCCTTCCTCTAATGACCCTTGCTGCTGCTCGGGATTCCATGGGGTGTGTTGGCAAAACCATTCTTTGCCAAAGAGGAGTCTCTTTCCTTATTGAACAGGCCGTGCTTCTAAATGGACATAACCTGAGAATAATATACAACACACATATAATTAAGATCTCAATTAGGTAGTCTACTTGGGAGGTATTAAAATGCCCCGAGAGCAACCAGAACAGACAATAAATCGTGTTGAGGGAATTGTGGGGGAAGAATGAATGGCATGGTGGGGGGGGACCAGAGCCTGCAGTAAATGCTGGGTGTGACTTGGGGAACGGAGACTGGAAATAAATGGGAAAGTCGGTCTGCACAAAGAGACAGATGGCGCTTGGGATGTGACCCAGGAAGTGGAGAAATGGCTTTCTGTTGGCCACCACATTCCTTTCTCGCTCTACCCCTTTCACTCCCTCAACCATTGCCAGAGAGGTTAATGGACATTGTGTGGTGTGTTTAGTGCAGGGTTTCTAATCCTCCACCAGGGCCAGGTCTGCAGGGCTTCTGACTTAGCGTCTGTGAGGTAGGGGTCGCCATGGGTCGTTGTGCAGAGCGCTCCCGGTGTTTCAAACATGGCGGCCAGGCTGGGAATGGAGCGACCTACAGAGTAAAGCGAGAGCGAGGAGGTGCAGGCCGGGTTACAGCGGACCGTGCTTTTACATCAACATTTCTATTATCTGTAATTACAGGTCTTCATTACGAGCCTACATGGAAGAAATGGGGTGATAGATGATAGCATCTTTTTCACCTTGGAATCTCTGAAGCTGCCTGATGGATACACACCTCGGATATCTGACGTTGTTAACGCTGTCGTGGTGGAGAGCATTCAGTCCTGCTACATTTGGAGAGCGATTTCTATGACTCTAGTGAAAAGGTGGTAATAAGAAAACAGCATTTCTATGCCCTGTGCCACTTTTCTTCTCTTGTCAGCAAAGGGCCTGGTTTGAATGCATTTTGTGAAAAACAGCTTAGTAAGCCTCAACAGTTAATTCAAGCACAACCTTTCAAGTTCCGTGTAGGTTGGCTAAATGGAGTGTACCTTCTGGAGAGTGGCCAGCATTTTCCATTATTGATTAAAGACATTTTCATCTTAATCCTTTGTAATAATCTTATATTTGATTTTCTCTTTTTAGTGGATCTGTTTTTTTTTTAAAGACTTTATTTATTTATTTGAGAGAGAGAGAGAGAGAGAGAGAACATGAGCGGGATGGGGGGAGGGATGGAGAGGGATAAGTAGACTCCCTGCTAAGCACAGAGCCTGATGCAGAGTTCGATCCCACAACCCTGAAATGATCTGAGCTGAAGTCAGATTTATTTGAGAGAGTGAGCGAGAGAGCACTAGCGGGCAGGTGGGAGAGGGGCAGAGGGAGAGGGAGAAGCAGGCTTCCCACTGAGCAGGGAGCCCGACTCAGGGCTCGATCCCAGGACCCCGGGATCACAACCTGAGCCGAAGGCAGACGCTTAACCCACTGAGCCACCCAGGCGCCCCTAAGAACCTTTATTTTTAAAACACAATGTGCACCGTAAGTTGTTGTTTTTTTTTAATCTGAGTTTGCATTACAGGTCGATGAGATCAGCCAGCCCCGTAGTGGTTGGTTAGTTCCCCCACGTTATGGTCAGTAGGTGGAGTCAGTATCTTCTAGATTTTAGGTATTCGCTCATTGATTCCCTCTAGAACTAGTGATTGCCTTCTCTGTGCCGGCTCCTGGGGTTATAGCCTTGAACGCGAAGGCCCAAATCCTCTGCCCTGAGGGAACTTGCCTTCTGTTCATGCCCACCTGGCTTCCTGAGCCCATGGAGTCCCGGGGCGGGACGGGGCAAGTGGGAGCAATGTCGGCTCCGGGTCCCCATGAAAGCCATCCTGCTAAACAGTAGCACCCCGTGGGAACCAGCGAGAAGCCCAGCGTGGCACGGGAGAGGTGCAGGGGCCGTGGATTCTCCCACCTCCCCCCTGCCCTGTACCCTCCCACCGGGTTCATGTGGGGGAGCGTGTCCTTGAGACGGACAGGGGCTCACCATGCTCCTCGGCCATCTATCTCGGCCCCATCAGGGCATCACCCCGGCCTCCCTGAACGGATGATGTCATGGCGCCAGGACCAGGGAGCAGGAAGTACCCGTCTGGGCTGTGCTAGCAACGAGGTTTTAATAAACCACATGAAAACCCAGGGACCTGGCACCTCATGTTTCCAGGCCCCGGTGTTCTACGGTAGAGCTTGCCAACTGGTGTGCTGGGAGCGAGTAGCGGATGGGCTGATGTTCAAGTCCCCTCCCCCCCCACCCCAGCTCACTTAGGGATCGGTGCAGTGAAGGAGAGGAACTAAGACAGTCCTCCTGAGCAGCATCGGCCAGCTACAGCCCTTGTGCCAAATCTGACCTATGTCTGTATTAGTGTAAACAGCTTTATTGAGAGGCAATTCACATAACATACAATTCACCCATTTGAAGTATTCGAGTCGATGGTTTTTAGTTTATCTGCATGGTATGCAACCACTACCACAATCTTAATTTTAGTACATTTTCACTCCCTCTTGAAAACACACTATGTCAGGAAGAAACATTGGATTGCACATTTCACCTTTTTTAAAAAAAAGATTTTATTTATATATTTGAGAGAGAGAGAGAGAGAGAGCACAAGCAGGGGGAGTGGGAGAGGGAGAAGCAGGCTTCCCGCGGAGCAGGGAGCCCGATGCGGGGCTCGATCCCAGGACCCTGGGATCATGACCTGAGCCGAAGGCAGACGCTCATTTCACCTTTTTGATAGAGTCACATACACATTTTAAAGTCCGCTCTTCAAGTGGTTCTGAAGCCCGACAAACATTGAGACCCAACTGCATCCAGTTAAGTCACTCATGGCATCAGATGCCGCTTGCGATCTCAATTTCAAAGTTTTTAAAATGTGTAACCATTCGGGCGCCTGGGTGGCTCAATTGGTTAAGCGACTGCCTTCGGCTCAGGTCATGATCCTGGAATCCCTGGATCGAGTCCCGCATCGGGCTCCTTGCTCGGCAGGGAGCCTGCTTCTCCCTCTGACCCTCCCCCATCTCATGTGCTCTCTCTCTCTCTCTCTCTCTCATTCTCTCTGTCTCAAATAAATAAATAAAATCTTTAAAAAATAAAAATAAAAAAAAATGTGTAACCATTCGCCTACTGCAATCTGTCTTGAGCCCAAACTCAAGTGTCATAAGACTATTGTTCATCCATGTCTGGAACTACACCTTGGACTCACTATATTCCACGTCCTAGTGACTAGGAGCAGCTAACTTCATCCAAAGGGGACATGAACTGCTCTTGAAATGTGCCTTCTGCTTTCCTTGTGCTTTATTCTTGTTGGTACTGTTCACTCTTCATGAATTTCCTCTCTGTGTTCTTTACAATTCCACTGTTGCCTGTAAAAATCCCATCTATTTCAGGCCAAAGGCAAACCTAAATGTGAAATAGAGGCTTAACCAGAATATCGATTAGGGAAGTAAGGGTTCATTAGTTCCAAGCTCCATACGTCGTATTGCCTTCCTATAGTATCTAAGAGCACTATTTACACTACATCAACCAGAAAGTAGACGAAGGCTCCCAAAGTGCTATTTGCTATGAGAATGGTACTGGGGCTCTGCTCTCAGGGAGGATGGAGAGCAAAATGGTCATGAATTTTGACTGCCCAGTATCCTCACAACATTGGATTAGCAATTTACATCCACTATCTCATTTAATCCTCAAAAGCATGGTCAAGGTTAGGGAGTCCTGTCGCTTTTTTTTTAAGATTTTATTTGTTTATTTGACAGCGAGAGAGCATGAGCAGAGGGGAGGGGTAGAGGGAGAAGCAGACTCCCCGCTGAGCAGGGACCCAGGACCCTGGGACTTGATCCCAGGACCCAGGATCATGACCTGAGCCGAAGGCAGACGCTTAACGACTGAGCCACCCAGGTGCCCCTCATTTGTTAACTTTTTAAAGTAATATTGTTACATGCTCAGCTAATGCTGGTGAAAAAGATGAAAAGGCACAGTTCTTTTTTTTTTTTTTAAAGATTTTATTTATTTATTTGACAGAGAGAGACACAGTGAAAGAGGGAACACAAGCAGGGGGAGTGGCAGAGGGAGAAGCAGGCTTCCCAACAAGCAGGAGCCCGATGCGGGTCTCGATCCCAGGACCCTGGGATCATGACCTGAGCCGAAGGCAGACACCCAACGACTGAGCCACCCAGGCGCCCGAAAAGGCACAGTTCTTGTTCTCACCGGGCTCACTTCTTCAAATCCCTTGTCAACCCATTCCTGAGAGCTGAGGGGAAGCTGAAGTAGGAGCCTCCCAAGACTGACTGTGCAGGGAAGGTCTGCTCTGCCCCAAGATAGTGAGGAGGACACCCAAGAACCCCGTGTGTTCCTAGCAAGTACTCCCACCTTTGCCTTACACCTAACACTCCTGCCTCAGCACCACAGTCTATCTTGAGACCTTCCCATCAATCGCCACACAAAGCCCGGGAATTCTGGGACCACACCAGCCCCTGGCCCATCATCATAGGACTCTCTATATTCTCTTTTCTAAATCCATCTTCTAAACATCTCAACTCCTATGACCCTTCCACTGTGTTCTCTTCCACTGTGTTTACAGAAAGACTGAGAAAGATGCCAAAGATGTTTATTAAGGAAAACATGAAAGAAAGGACCTTGAAATACAGGTAGGAGTTTCATGGTGGGACATGGAGGCAAAGTGTATTCCACACAATGGGAATACAGTGACTGTGTACTGGGGAAGTGAATGCATACATCCAAGTGTCTGATTTGTATTTTAACATCAAGGATGGACTCAAGTAACAGTTTTAATAATATTCAAAGTATATGAACAGTTCATTGACATGTCGATTGTTATACCCACCTCAGAAATAGTGAGTGAACCCGTGTAAGGCAACATGAAGAAGCCTACAAATCCTGGCACGAGAGCATTTCTTTTTTTTTTATTTTTTAAGATTTATTTATTTATTTATTTATTTGACAGAGAGAGAGCCAGAGAGAGAACACAAGCAGGGGGAGTGGGAGAGAGAAGCAGACTCTCGCAGAGCGGGGAGCCCAACTCGGGGCTCGATCCTAGGACCCTGGGATCATGACCTGAGCCGAAGGCAAACGCTTAACGACTGAGCCACCCAGGCGCCCCGGCACGAGAGCATTTCTGAGCATTCACGGAGGGCAGTTAGAAGATCTCAGTGCAGCTCGCTTGTGCCCCTTCAGCGCTCACCCAAGACAGCCTGCAGATGCTGTGTATGTGGGGAGAGCACACCTGGTCACGACTCCTTCAAATCAAGTGTATGAACAAGGTAAGGATCTACTTAGATGCTTAATGCAAGCTGAAGTCTGCGTTTCTTTGCATATTCTGCTCTGTCAAAACCAAATTATGATTATAAACCCTTTACTTCTACAATATCATCTTTAGTTTAGCAATAGTACCCTCAATTGAAAGATCAGTTGCGTCTGTCCCCAGATGTCACAGGTGACTTCTGTTTTTGTTGTTTTTAAATGGTTTTATTTGAGGCGCCTGGGTGGCTCAATTGTTTAAGTATCTGCCTTTGGCTCAGGTCATGATCCCGGGGTCCCGATTCTCCCTCTGCTTCTCCCCCTGCTTGTGCTCCTTCTCTCTCTCTCCGTCAAATAAATAAAATATTTTTAAAAATTATTTTATTTTGGGGCGCCTGTGTGGCCCAGTTGTTAGGCTTCTGCTTTAGGCTCAGGTCATGATCCCGGGGTCCTTGGATCGAGTCCCACGTTGGGCTCCCTGCTCAGTGGGGAGCCTGCTTCTCCCTCTCCTTCTGCCTGTTGCTTCCCCTGCTCTCCCTCTCTCCCCACGCCGTCAAATAAATAAAATCTTAAAAAAATAAAATAAAATTGTTTTATTAATTATGACAGCATCTACACAATGTAAAAAAAGGTCCGTATATATGCAAGCCTTGTTCAGTTTTCATTCTACATACAATGCTTGGTGCGAGAGCAGATTTGTCTGCACAGATGAATTTGTTGAGGTTTCCACATACTGCTTTACAGTCTTGCTTTCCGCTTTTATTTTTTTTTTTTTTAAAGATTTTATTTATTTGACAGAGCACAAGCAGAGGGAGAGAGAGAGAGAAGCAGGCTCCCCGCTGAGCAAGGAGCCCGATGCGGGACTCGATCCCAGGACCCTGGGATCACGACCCAGGCCGAAGGCAGCCGCTTAACCGACTGAGCCACCCAGGCGTCCCTTTCCGCTTTTATTTTGGACAAATTTCACGAACCGTCAGCCAGGTGGTAATAAGCTTTCAAAAAAAAATAAATGAATCTTTGTTAGGGATTCAAATGGCACAAACGGGGACCCTCTGATATTGTTTTATTCAAAGGACACAGTTCTCGCAGCTTTAACCGCACACAAAGACAGAATCAGGCATAAAAGTGTGAACACAATGAGCATCCACTTAAGCTCTAGGCAAACCAGGGAGTGCTGAGGAGCGCAACAGCTTTTACAATTAGATCGGGCATTATGTTTTTTTCTGTTTATGCATGTCTGTACTCTCCTCAAGGCCTTTGTAAGCACCTTGTGATGATTATATATGAATAAAGATATTATAATACATAGGAGATAGGAAAAAAGCTAAAACTAGAGTAAAACCTCTATTTCCAATCCCTGATATTGGGAGAGGAAGCCATTCAGAGGGTAGTACAAGAAGGGAAATCACTCAAAAAGGAAAACCATGCATGAATTATATCAAATCAATGTTTATTTTTTTTAAGATTTTATTTTATTTTATTCAGAGGGTTTTTTTTAGATTTTATTTATTTGTCAGAGAGAGAGAAAGAACACAAGCAGGGAGGAGGGGGCAGAGGGAGAGGAAGCAGACCCCCCCCCCAGCTGAACAGGGAGCCCAATGCGGGGCTCCATCCATCCCAGGACCCTGGGATCATGACCTGAGCTGAAGGCAGATGCTTAACCGACTGAGCCACCCAGGTGCCCCAAGATTTTATTTTATTTTTTAAGTAAGCTGTACATCCAACATGGGGCTTGAACTTGCAACCCTGAGATCAAGAGTCACACGCTCTACTGATGAGCCAGCCAGGATCCCCCTTAATATTTACATTTTTTAAAACATAGGTTTATTTATTTTAGAGTGAGGGAGAAAGAGAGAGCAGGGGAAGGGGCAGAGGGAGAGAGAATATCCAAGCTGACTCCTGCTGAGCATGGAGCCCAATAGGGAGCTTGAACTGAGAAACCATGAGATCAGGACCTGAGCCAAAACCGAGTATGAGGCTCAACCAAATGAGCCACCCAGGCGCCCCGTTGTTTACATTTAAATGACTATACTATTTAAATGACTATACTACATCCTGAAGCATGATGTGAAAATCAATAAAGGGAAACCTCACTACAGTGGAGTTGGGAGGTTGGGCAGGGGCAGCTCTCCCTCCCTACCACTCAGTCAATTGCAGAACCCAGCATGAAGAGAAGGACCTTGCAGGTGGATACCGCTTTACTACCCCAGCGGGAGGAAGGAAACTTCCTCTCCCCCCCCCCCCCCCCGGCAACAGCCCAGCCAATGAGAGACGGTCACAGCTCAGCCAATGAGAAGCCACTATACTTGGAACTCCCAGTTTACTCCAATGGGCTTCTTGTTTACAACAACCCTTCCCACTGCCCCCCTTCCTTCGATAAAAGAGCCTTCTTGTCCTTCTACCTCTAGGCTTGCCTATGGTCTTGCCATAGCTTGCTTGTCCCAGGTTGAAGTTCTCTGCTATTCTTGAATAAGCCTATTTTTGCTGGTTGAGTAACTGTCATTTTTATTTTTAAGGTTAATAATGGTTATCATAGTACAAAAGATAAAAGAGCAAAAGTAACATTCAGTTTATAATCAACATACTCTCGAAGTTAAAACACTTTTTTGATCACTATTTGTAAATTTTGCATGAGAATAAGATAACTATATAGGGGACAACCAGAGAACTTGATTCTCCCCTCCTGCACTTCACCTCCAAATTTCCTTAAACCTTCTGTGGATCCAAACTGGGTCTCCACTCCTTAGGTGATGATGATGATTACTATTATTATTTTGAAAACTTTTAGATAGTTAAAAGTTCTAAGGTAGCTATTTATCATAAAAATAAGATAATTTCAGTAATTAAAATGTCCAATCTCAGGGTGCCTGGGTGGCTCAGTCAGTTAAGCGTCTGCCTTCAACTCAGGACATGATCTCAGGGTCCTGGGATCGAGTCCTGCATCGGGCTCCCTGCTCAGCGGGGAGCCTGCTTCTCCCTCTCCCTCTGCCCCTCTCTCCACTCATGCTCTCTGTCTCTCTCTGTCTCTCTCTCAAATAAATAAATAAAATCTTAAAGAGAAAAAAGAACTATTGGGACACCAGGGTAGCTCAGTTAGTTAAGTGGCTGCGTTCAGCTCAGATCATGATCCTGAGGTCCTGGGATCGAGTCCCGCATCGGGTTCTCCCTTTCCCTCTGCCTGCCATTCCCCCTGCTTGTGCTCTCTCTCTCTCTCTTTCTCTCTCTGACAAATAAATAAATAAATAAAATCTTTAAAATAAAATAAAATATCCAGTCTCTTTTTAACAGTCAAAATCCCAAACTATTGTAGGGGCCAAAGGTGGGCTTCCCCAAAATGTGCCACTTTGGCATATTATTTAAAACAAAAGTTGCTTAAGAAACAGCCTATGAAAGAAGGACACCCAGAACCTCCTGTGTCCCCCTAAAAGCAAGATATAAATTTCCCATGTGAAAGGTGCCCTTCCTGGACCAAGAGGTAAAGAGACATCCTTATCGCCAGAGGTGGGAAATTCAGAGCAGGGACGACAGTAGAAACAACCCTCGTTACTTTGTACTAACGTACAACCCTGGCCCAAATTCTGCTTAGAATTCCTTACTAGTTGAAGCTCCCAAAGTTAAGTTTTTTTTGTCCTGTCAGTTCCTCACAGATTTATTATTTCCTTGTCTAAAAGGAAAACTGCCTGCCTTGATCATTTTTTGTGGTCTCAATTTCAATATTGGGCCTCCGTGTGCACATAATAAAACTTTGTTTTTTTTCTTTGTTAATCTGTCTCATACAAATTTAATTCTTTTTTTAAAAGTTTTATTTATTTGGGACCTGGGTGGCTCAGTCGTTAAGTGTCTGCCTTCAGCTCGGGTCAGGATCCCAGAGTTCTGGGATCGAGTCCCGCATCGGGCTCCTTGCTCAGCGGGGAGCCTGCTTTTCCCTTTGTCTGCCCCTTCCCCTGCTTGTGCTCTCTCTCTCTCTCTGGCAAATAAAAAAAAAAGTTTTATTTATTTAAGTAATCTCTACCCCAGACATGGGGCTTGAACTCACGACCCTGAGATCAAGAGTCACCTGCTCTTTTGACTGAGCCAGCCAGGCACTCCTAAATTTAATTCTTAATCCAGCGGGCAGGTCTGGAGGGTAGAAAAGAATTTTTCTTTCCTTCACTATATATAAAATTTCGTCATGTTTCTGTCCCAGTTCAGACCTACTTAAGTTGGAAACTCTCTAGTAGCAAAGTGGAGACGTGGTTGGCTTCTGTTTTCCTACCATGGAATCTTTTTCTTTATACCTGTGCTTGCTGAATGGGGTCACACATCTCCAGGGTCAAGGTGGAATGAAGGAAGGGTGAATGTTGAGGATGGGAGAGTCTTATTTGAAGAGTAGTGTCATGACTTGGCCTTATACTATCTGGTCCGGATATGGCTGTCGAGAGTTGATTCTTTCCTTTGTGGGACGTGTTTCATGGATTTCCTTGAGGTTCTTCCACTAGGAACATCTGATGGCCACTCCTTCAATGTGGAACCTGGGCAGAACCTCCCCTCCGTTCTTCCCATAAGACACACCCCCACTCCCTGCCTCTTTTACTAAGCTTTTTCTGCTCCTGGCAGTTCTCTTGGGTGGGGTCCTTTCCCAAAAGACCCGTAAGGCTTTCACTCAGAGTCCATGTTTGGCCCAGGCAGGGAAACGTCCCTCTTTTCACCCTGTAGTCCTAAAGGCAGGACAGTTTTTTCTTCTCAGGGCCCCCTACTCTGCTACCATGGACCCCTTTCCCCAGTTCCTTGCCTGGAGGCCTGGTAGAGGCTTGAGTCAGTGTATAAACAGGTGAAACACTGATGTGAAAAGAGAGTTGATCCTTTTATGAAGACTAGATTGAAGGCTTTTGGAAAGTCTGTTTATGCTGGAATTGAAATCTTAAAAAAATAAATAATAACAAAAGAAAGTCTTTGGAAATTCATTATCTAAATTAAAGAAAGTCTTTGGAAATTCATTATCTAAAATCATTGAATTATTGTAACAAAGAAAATGGCAAAAGATTGAAAAGATCCTAAAGGGGCGCCTGGGTGGCGCAGTCGTTAAGCGTCTGCCTTCGGCTCAGGTCATGATCCTGGGGTCCTGGGATCGAGCCCCACATCGGGCTCCCTGCTCAGCGGGAAGCCTGCTTCTCCCTCTCTCACTCCCCCTGCTTGTGTTCCCTCTCTCGCTGTGTCTCTCTCTGTCAAATAAATAAATAAAATCTTTAAAAAAAAGGATCCTAAAAAAATCAAGAAGGTCTCTGTATTTGAGCTGCTTCACAGGGGACTCTCAGGTCCGCTTCTCTTTAAAGAGACCCAAACCGGGGCACCCGGCTGGCTCAGTCAGTAGAGCATGAGACTCTGGGTCTCAGGGTTGCGAGTCAGGCCCCACGGTGTAGAGATTACATAAAAACGAAATCTTTCCAAAAATTAAAAAAAAAAAAATAAAGAGACCCTACTGGAACGGGCGGGCAGAGGCTGTACATGAATGTGGTGATAGGGAAGATTGATGAGGAAATGCAACTGGCAGCCCTTTGTGCAAAGAAAAGGCCTTGGCTGCATAGCAAAAAGTTGGTAAGGAAATGAATATTTACAGATTTCACATTAAAATACGAGGCTTAATGTATGCAGGTATCATTATCTATATGATTTTGCATTTGAATCTGCATTTTCAATTACCTAATCATCTACCCATCAGTTCTGATTTTGTAAGAACAAAGTGCTTCCATTTTGCATAGAATACCCTTCCCTCGGGCTCTAGAATCAGGGAAACACCTGTGAAGCAGAAAGCAGAAGACAGAACCTTCTCTTCAATTTTGGCTTCTCCCTTAAGCCGTCCTCTTGTATCTGGTTTTTCTTTTCAGGCTCAAAATGCTGAAGTATAGTTGAGCCTTGAACAACCTGGGTTTGAACTATGCTGGTCCACTTATATGTGGATTTTTTTTTTCAATAACTACAGTGCAGTATTGTAAATGTATCTTCTCTTTCTTGTGGTTTCCTTAATAACGTGTTCTTTTCTCAAGCTTACTTTGTTGTAAGAACACAGTATATAATACATACAACACACAAAATATGTGTTGACTGTTTATGTTATCAGTAAGTCAACACTGAACTATTTGTGGTTAAGTTTTGGGGGAGCCAAAAGTTATACACGGATTGTCCCCTTAACAGCGGGGTGGCCGTCCCTAACCCCCATGTTACTCAGGGCTCAACTGTATATTGGTTTACATACACCTTCACATTTGTCCTTCACATTCTCTTAAAAAGTCATGATAGGCCAGTGGCTGGGAAGATAATTACACCAAAAATTATAAAACTTAACAGCTCCTCTCAATCTTCTTTCATTTAAGTATTTTCTGGAGCAGTTGACAGAGTTGGTCACCCTTTCTTTAGTTCACTTGCCACCTGGATCGAGTTTTCTTCCAATTTCTCTGACTACTTATTTTTCCTCTTCTTCTTCTTTTTTTTAATAATGTTTCTTTTTAAAAAGATTTCATTTATTTTGGGCGCCTGGGTGGCTCAGTCGTTAAGCGTCTGCCTTCGGCCCAGGTCATGGTCCCAGGGTCCTGGGATCGAGCCCCGCGTTGAGCCCCTCATTGGGCTCCGTGCTCGGCAGGAGGCCTGTTTCTCCCTCTCCCCCTCCCCCTGCTTGTGTTCCTGCTCTCGCTGTCTCTCTCTCTGTCAAATAAATAAATAAAATCTTTAAAAAAAAAAAAGATTTCATTTATTTTAAGAGAGAGACGGGGGGAAGCAGAAGGAGGGGCAGAGGGAGAGGGACAAGCCGACTCTGAGCTGAGTGCGGAGCCTGACTCAGGGCTCGACCTCAGGACCCCGGGATTATGACCCGAGCAGTAACCAAGAGTCAGTTGCTTAACCAACTGAGCCACCCAGGAGCCCCTATTTTTCCTCTTCTTGAGTGTTGTCTACTCATGTGCCCACCCCAGGACTCTTTAGCTTCTTCTCTTCCTATTGCTCACACTCCTTAATTCAAATCCATTATTTTAATTTTCACTTTTAGGACCATGCCGATGGCTTTTGTGTGCTTGAAACACAGAGCACTGTACTTGGAGCTTGGCAGGAGTTCAATAAAGGCTTCTGGAATAAACTTCCAAATGTACTTTGTTAGCCCTGATTTCTCTCCCAAGCTCCAAATCTTACATGTTAGGGAGCTAATACAGGGTGGTAGCCAATAGGGTGGGCCATACAGTAAGATTGCTTCAGTTTCAACCTTGGTTCAGTTACTATGAAGTATGTGGCTTAGAGAAAGTTACTTAACTTTTCTGACGCTCATTTTCTTGATCTCTACCAGAGAGATGTTAAGAAAACCTTTCTCATAAAGTTAACATAAGTTTTAAGCAATGCAATGCATGTCAAGGGCTTAGGAAAGTACTTGACACATAGTAAACCCTCTGTAAATAATAACTTTTGTTTAACTGCTTGGTAAATATTGCCTCACTGATGTCTCTCAAACACCTTGTCTGTCCAAAACTTAATCCATTACCTTATATTCAAAAATCATTTCTCCTTTTCTATGCCCTACTTCAGTTAACAAAATTTCTACTGTTTTAGCCAGTGAGGCCCATAACTGATTTCTAAGTCTTTACCTACTTCCTTCTCAAACTTCACATCTGATGAATTGCTAAGGCTTGTCAAAAAAATCGAAAAATGAAACCTTGAAACTGAGCTGTGCTCTTCTTTCTTTTATTTTATTTTATTTTTTTTTTTTTTAAAGATTTTATTTATTTATTTGAGAGAGAGAGAATGAGAGACAGAGAGCATGAGAGGGAAGAGGGTCAGAGGGAGAAGCAGACCCCCCGCTGAGCAGGGAGCCCGATGCGGGACTCGATCCCAGGACTCCAGGATCATGACCTGAGCCGAAGGCAGTCGCTTAACCAACTGAGCCACCCAGGCGCCCTGTGCTCTTCTTTCTTTTCACACAGTCATCAACCTAATTTGGGCCCTCATCATCTTTCATCTGGACCATTCTGATAGGCTCCAAACTGGGATACTTGGGAAACTTGGATTTCTTCATAGAATGCTAGCCCATAACAGTTTCTCTTTGCCTCTAAGATATCCTTTGTTAACCTTAAAAATAAAACTGCCAATTACTTTACTGGCAAAAATGGGTTTATTCAAGAATAGCAGAGAATTGCAATCTGGAACAAGTCAGCTACCGGAAAACCATAGGCAAGTCTAGAGAACAAAGGAGAGGAAGGCTCTTAAAGAGGAGGGGGGCAGTTGTAAACAAGAAGCCCATTGGAGGAAACTGGGAGCTGGAAGTATGGTGGCTTCTCATTGGCTGAGCTGTGACAGTCTCACAGCTGTCCGCCTGTACTTAAGAAGCCTGTACAGTGAGATAGGAGACTGAAAAGGTGGGTTGAGGTCAGATCCTTGAGTGTTTAGAAACCTGGACTTGATTCTTTAGGCAGTAACAAGTCATTGCAAGTTTCTGAGTCATTTAAAAATATTATATAGGAACATTATTGGTAACAGTTTGAAGGTGTGAAAATCAGTAAAGGGAAACCTCCCTACAATGGAGTTGGGAGGTTGGGCAGGGGCAGCTCTCTCTCCCTACCACTCAGAGTCCATTGCAGAACCCAGCACGAAGAGAAGGACCTTGCAGGTGGATACCGCTTTACTACCCCGGCAGGAGGAAGGAAGGCTTCCTCTCCCCCCTGGCAACAGCCCAGCCAATGAGAGACGGTCACACCTCAGCCAATGAGAAGCCACTATACTTGGAACTCCCAGTTTACTCCAATGGGCTTCTTGTTTACAACAGCCCTTCCCACTGCCCCCCTTCCCTCGATAAAAGAGCCTTCTTGTCCTTCTACCTCGAGGCTTGCCTATGGTTTTGCTGTAACTTGCTTGTCCCAGATTGTAATTCTCTGCTATTCCCAAATAAACCCCTTTTGCTGGTAAAATAACTGGCACTTTTATTTTTTAAGGTTACCAGGACAAAACTAAGAATCTGTTTTGATATGTTAAAGGTTCTCTCACACATGCGTTTGAGTACAAGTTTCAGGCTGCTGTGGGACCTGATTCACTTGCACTTACGTTGATGTTCTGCTAAGCAATTAACCATGTCTGTGAGATTTCCTGTTGAAATAATAGGTGTACATCAGGGAGGAAAGGCGCTTTTTCTGCTTCTGATATGATAATGTAGAAGAGAAAATGGATTTTCTTTAATGTGGCCCCAAATATATAACAAAACACTATCAGATTAATTACTGACACTGGTTGGATGACTTCATCCTGAGTTATAAATTTCTATGTAACCGTGGATAATTGGAACTTTCATAAAATCTAGAGTATGTATTTACAGCACAACACTTTTTACTGGAAACAGTTATTAAATGGTGACGATGGTTCTTTCACAAACCTGGCACATGGAAATGGCACATCAATTTTTTTTAAGATTTATTTATTTGAGAGAGAGAGAGAGAGTGCATGCGCATGAGTGGGAGGGGCAGAGGTAGAGGCAGAGACAATCTCCAGCAGACTTCATGCTGAGCACAGAGCCCAACACCGAGCTTGATCTAACCCTGAGATCATGACCTGAGCTTGATCTAACCCTGAGATCATGACCTGAGCCAAAACCAAGAGTCAGAGGCTCAACCGACTGAGCCACCCAGGCGCCCCCCGGCACATCAGTTCTTTTTTAAAGATTTTATTTATTTGACAGAGAGACACAGCGAGAGAGGGAACACAGGCAGGGGGAGTGGGAGAGGGAGAAGCAGGCTTCCCTCTGAGCAGGGAGCCCAATGTGGGGCTCGATCCCAGGACCCTGGGACCATGACCTGAGCCGAAGGCAGACGCTTAATGACTGAGCCACCCAGGTGCCCCCTCATCAGTTCTTAAAACTGCTTTTTGTTTAATTTGGCGATTTGGCTCTAACTATATCAATATTTGAGTCTCTGAATAGAGTGATCTGACACCTGTGGGGCTAGAAATAAATTATTACTTTGTTTCCTACACGTAACTCCCAAATTGTTAAAATTTCAGCTAAAATCATCATAAAAGACAACATTAATAATGAAAGCATTTAAAGAATAAATACATTTAGTTTTCATTTTTAAAAAATTTAACCCTTTCTATATTGTCTGCAAAGGAATGGTCTTTATTTTTATTTTTATTTTTTTTTTAAAGATTTTATTTATTTATTTGACACAGAGAAAGAGATAGCGAGAGCAGGGACACAAGCAGGGGGAGTGGGAGAGGGAGAAGCAGGCTTCCTGCGGAGCAGGGAGCCCGATGTGGGACTCGATCCCAGGACCCTGGGATCATGACCTGAGCCGAAGGCAGACGCTTAGCGACTGAGCCACCCAGGCGCCCCCAGGAATGGTCTTTAAATACTTCCAAACTATTGTCTACGCAAAGAAAGATGAAAGGTCACATTTCTCATTCCCAGGCAACAGGGCAGGAAGTTCCAGACGTTCTACTCATCTTCTCCCTCCCCGCACCATGGCTAAAATGAATTATAGATGAGCTTTAAAAAAATCACAAATGTAGTGGAGAATCAGTGGCAAAGAAGCAGGACAATGAATTAATACAGTTTCATTTCTGCTTTCATATGCAAGCAGTTTAAGAGAAAGCAAAGCAGGGTTCATCAGAGACATCACAAGCCAAGTGGTTGCCATCTTAATAAAGAAAAGACTAGATTTCAGCCAGGCACAAAACTCTCCGCCACAACAGTGGATTTAGATCCCTATTAGCATTATTGGTGCAATATTCATCACAAAAGATCCAGCCCACGAGCCTGCCTAGTAAATTCTAGTTTTCTAATCTTCCATTTCTTTGCCACAAATTTGTATCTGGATCCTCAGTCATCTGTATCTTATTATTTAAAAAACCCAGACAATTGTATAATAATTTAAAAACTGAATTTATGGCTTCATGTCCTTGGTTATTCAAAGGCAAGAGATAGAATCAAGATCGTCTAGAGTTCATATTTAAAGCCAGTTTGTTTTTATTTCAAAGATGGACAGCTGTTTAACAAACATGAGTTTATTCAAATTATTTCATTTTTTGAAGTGAGATTGCAATTCAACAGAAGTAAAAAATGTAAAATCTAATCAAGCAAAAGGCTCACAGAAAAGAGAATTTGTATGGATGCTGATATAAAGCTAAATTTTATATACTGATGTCCACCCACAGCCACATCTAGCATTATTACATACCTCAAAGAACTCCTTTTGAGTGTACTTTTCAACCAAGACTAGCTCTATTTTAGCCAAGACTTTCACAATCATTATTCAGCAAAATATTTTAAACACATTTCAGTGAACTGTGTACTAAATGGATTCCAGGTTCAAATTTAAAGCTAAATGATCTGAGGCAAGATATTTAAAACAGAGTTAACATACATGCACCAATGTAATTAGGTGGCTGTGAATATTAATATGATATTGTAAAATTACTTTGAAAATTCTATAGCAATATACAAATATAAATTTTTAGGATGATACCTGATGTTGTTCAAAGGACACAGTGATAGTGCTCATTTGAAAAGACTTGTATTTAGTATTATTAGCTCAAATAGAACTAAACAAAGTGACTTTAAAAACCAGGTTTTGGGGCGCCTGGGTGGCTCAGTTGGTTAAGCGACTGCCTTTGCCTCGGGTCATGATCCTGGAGTCCCGGGATCGAGTCCCACATCGGGCTACCTGCTCAGCAGGGAGTCTGCTTCTCCCTCTCCCGCTCCCCCCTCTTGTGCTCTCTCTCTCTCTCTCTCACTCTCTCTCAAATAAATAAAATCTTAAAAAAAACAAACAAACCAGGTTTTGATTACAAATTAATACAAGCTTAATATAAAAATATTGGAATTGTGTATACTTTTATAAAGTAAAAGGTAGTTCTCATTCCACACACTTCCAACCACAATCCTACTCTCCTTTTAACGTAACTGTTCATCCAGTCCTAAATCATTTTCCTTGATTTAGGTCATGACTGATTCTACTTTGCCTTAAAGACAGTTTTGCAAGACGGGTTCATGGGTGCCTAGAGACTGCTTTTAGGCAGACAGGTTTGAGGGATGGATTGTAGAAAGGGCCCACAGCGACCCCCTGGGTGAATCCAGGCAGGACCACTGGGCGACCCACCTCAAGGTATCCATAGGCCCTAAGTGACCAATGGGCTGCAAAAATGGGAGAATTCCATAGGTCACCATACCCCCTTTAAAAACGACCCCCACCCAGGGCCTCTTGGCAGGCAGCCTCCCCTCTGCTGTCCTGCCCGCAGGTATTCGATAAACTTCTATCTCTTTTGCTCTGCCTCAGGTGAATCCTTTTACTGCCTGCACCACCGGCTTCCACCCTATCGATCTTTGGCCCACATTTGAGGGCCCCCATCTGGCTGAGAGAGACACCTCGTTTAGACACCACACATACTTGAGAAGATCTTCTGTTGCCTACAAAGTAGGCAAATGCCCATTATCTAAGCCTGGGGGGCACTACTCACCTAGAATGGAATATGCATGATGTCTCCGGAAGCACGAGGTTATGCACATTTCCTCCCACCTAATTCTGAAAAAAATCATTGACGTGCTTTCTGTTATGTGTTGAATTGTGCCCCTGACAAATTCATATGGTGAAATCCTAATCCCCAATACCTCAGAATGTGAGTTTATTTGGAAATAGGGTCGTTGAAGATGCAATTATTTAAGATGAGGTTATTCTAGACTAGGGTGGGCCTCTGATTCCATACGACTTGGTGTCCTTCTAAAAAGGGGACATTTGGACACATATTATGCAGGGAGACTGCCATGTGAAGGTGAAGCCGAGATCAGGGTGATGAAGCAGAAGCTAGAAGCGTGAAGGTTAATTTTATATATCAAGCTGCCCGCACAGGCTACCCAGATATTTGGTCAAACATTATTGTGGGTGTGTCTGTGAGGGTGTTCTGAATGAGATTAACATTTGAATTGGTAGACTGAGTAAAACAAATTGCCCCCTAATGTGGGTGGGCCTCTTTCACTCAGTTGAAGACCTGAAGAGAACAAAAACACTGACTCTCTTATGAATAAGAAGAAACTCCTCCTGCCTGACCGAGCGAGGACATTGATCTTTGCTGGCCTTCCAACTTGGACTGAGACATAGGCTTTTCTTGGGTGCCAAGCCTGCTGGATTTCAGACTAGAACCTACCCTATTGGTTCTCCTGCGTCTCCAGCTTGCTGACTGAAGATCTTGGGACTGCTCAGCCTCCATAATAACACAAGCCAATTCTTTCCCATAAATCTGTCTCCATCTACCTATCATCTATTGATCTGTCTGTCCATCCGTCGGTCCTATTGGCTCTGTGTCTTCGGAGAACCCTGAATACTACACTAAGAAATGCCAGATCTTGCCAGCAAACCACCAGAAGCTATGGCAAGAGGCCTGGAACAGAGTCTCCCTCACAGCCCGCCGAAGGAACAGCACTGCCCACTCATGGTCT
This sequence comes from Halichoerus grypus, assembly GCF_964656455.1. Taxonomy (NCBI): domain Eukaryota; kingdom Metazoa; phylum Chordata; class Mammalia; order Carnivora; family Phocidae; genus Halichoerus; species Halichoerus grypus. Next base: position 16,789,269 of record NC_135727.1, on the reverse strand, counting down.
CCAACCTCTAGTCTCTCCAGAACTGAGAGACAAAACATTTCTGTTGTTTGTGGCAAACTAACAAACCTTCTGACACTACAAATTGCAGAAGAGAATCGAAAAAGCAGCATGCGGGGCACCAGGGTGGCTCAGTCAGTTAAGCGACTGCCTTTGGCTCAGGTCATGATCCCGGGGTCCTGGGATCCAGTCCCGCATCGGACTCCCTGCTCCGCGGGAGGCCTGCTTCTCCCTCCCCCACTCCCCCTGCTTGTGTTCCCTCTCTCCCTGTCTCTCTCTGCAAATAAACAAAATCTTTATTTATAAATAAATAAGTAAATAAAATCTTTAAAAAAAGAAAAAAAAAACAAGCAGCATGCTAGTTCCCCCTTGTAAAACAATGATTTTTCCAGTTGCGAATGGTTGTAGGGGTAACAAGAACCCATAGGTTAAGGCACTGTTCTCTTCCTTCCACATTTCTGGCTTTCTTTGAGTGGCTTTTATTTCTTTGGGTTTTGTTTTTTTTTTTTTTTTTCTTTTCTATTTCCTTGTACCAGCCCTGTTTCTTCTGTTTCTCAGCACTCTCCATTCTGATTCCTGATGCTTCCAATGTGGTTTCATTTAAGCCATGGCTTTATTTCTTCCTCTTTTTACATGGACTTTGCTAGCTCATTGTTATCTGTTTATTTCCTTCTTTATCTTATCATTTCTTCTTTAATTTCATTTTTTCCCATTATTTAAAATTTCTTAGTGCTATTAAAAAAAGAATATGTCTAACTTTCTCTTACACTACCTGGGAGTAATTCTTTTTCCTAGAATTATACTTTCTCTGCCTTTTGTATTTTGTTGTTGTGTTATCTTGTTCTCCTTCTTATTTCTTTGTTTCTTACTTTTTTTTCCTAATAGCATCAGCCCACCATCTCCTTTATTTAAACTTCTGCTTACTATTTGATTTGAATCACAGCAACCTTAACTCAGCCTTACATTGCTTAATAACAGATCGGGGAGGGGGGGTGTGTGGAATATGAACAAAGGGAAGGTCACTGGTACTTAAAAAGGTAGTTCTTAAGTTGTTCCCATCTCTGATTTTACTCCCTTTTGTTGGAGCTAGAACCTATCGGGCTCCCTGACTGCCTTCCTGCCTGTCTGCCTGCTTGCCTTCATCTCTCCTTCTTTTGTTTTTTTCAAAGTTTATTTATTTAAGTAATCTCTACACTCAACGTGGGGCTCAACTCCCGAGATGAAGAAGTTGCATGCTCCTCCCATTGAGCCACCCAGGCGCCCCCTTCTTCTTTTAATGAAATCTGCACATTATATAATATCTGAAAAGACTAGTCAGAGCTCTGCATTCTTCCTTTATTTTTTTTAAAGATTTTATTTATTTATTTGACAGGGAGACACATGAGAGAGGGAACACAAGCAGGGGGAGTGGGAGAGGGAGAAGCAGACACCCCGCAGAGCAGGGAGCCCGATGCAGGGCTTGATCCCAGGACCCTGGGCCCATGACCCGAGCCGAAGGCAGATGCTTAACCGACTGAGCCACCCAGGCGCCCCTGCATTCTTCCTTTATTTATTTATTTTTTTAAAGATTTTATTTATTTATTTGACAGAGAGAGACACAACGAGAGAGGGAACACAAGCAAGGGGAGTGGGAGAGGGAGAAGCAGACACCCCGCAGAGCAGGGAGCCCGATGTGGGGCTCGATCCCAGTACCCTGGGATCATGACCTGAGCCGAAGGCAGACGCTTAACGACTGAGCCACCCAGGCGCCCCTGCATTCTTCCTTTATATGTGGTTTGTGGCTGATTCTATTCCTACTATTATTGTAAATGGAATTTTATTCCCAATATTTTAATTTTTGGTTCACAGCTATCACAATGAGTTTCTAATCTCTATTCTACAAAGAGCCACTTAGAATCAAGTTGGGTAGACTAAAAATATCTGTTGCAACCCCATGGAGAAACAAAGTATACAGTTCTAGGACTGAGGGCCTCCATCCCAAAGTTTGAGCAACAGACTGGGGAAAGCTCCATGTCATTATGCCCTACTTACGGCTCAACTTTTTATGTATAACATGAAGGGTTTAGAGAAAATACATTCTAAGCTTTCAACAGTTCTAAAATGTTTTGACAGTAAACGTGACTTCATGATTTCATGAATCATAATTGAATTATTTCAGGGAAAAGAGACAGGTTTTTTTTTTTTTTTTTTAAAGGTTTTATTTATTTATTTGATAGAGAGAGACACAGCGAGAGAGGTAACACAAGCAGGGGGAGTGGGAGAGGGAGAAGTAGGCTTCCCACTGAGCAGGAAGCCCGATGTGGGGCTCGATCCCAGGACCCTGGGATCATGACCTGAGCCGAAGGCAGACGCTTAACGACTGAGCCACCCAGGCGCCCCAAGAGACAGGTTTTTGAAAGGTTTCTGTAACTGTGCTATGTCTAGGAAAATGAGCAGGCAAAAGTATTTTGCCTATGTTTGTTTGATTGATTGACTGCCTCACATTGATCTGTGCTCAGCTCACTAGAGAAGAGTCCATCCAAAGGAACAAAGTGCTTTTTATGGCGATTTTGCTTTCAGACAGAAGTTATAGTCTTAGAGACTGTACTTGATGCTAATAGAACTTTTTTATTTTATTTTTTTTGTTTTTTATTTATTTTTTTTTTTAAAGATTTTATTTATTTATTTGACAGAGAGAGACACAGCGAGAGAGGGAACACAAGCAGGGGGAGTGGGAGAGGGAGAAGCAGGCTTCCCGCCGAGCAGGGAGCCCGATGTGGGACTCGATCCCAGGATCCTGGGATCATGACCTGAGCCGAAGGCAGACGCTTAACGACTGAGCCACCCAGGCGCCCGATGCTAATAGAACTTTTTTTAAAAATATTTATTTATTTATTTATCAGAGAGAGAGAGAGAGAGAGAGCACAAGCAGGGGGAGCACCAGGCAGAGGGAGAGGCAGGCTCCCCGCTGAGCAAGAACCCCAGTGGGGAACTCAACCTAGGCCCCCAGATCATGACCCGAGTGGAAGGCAGACACTTAACCGACTAAGCCACCCAGGCGCTCCAGAACTTTTGTTCCTAGACAGATGTATGTTTTCTTTTTCAAAAAAAGTATTCATTTATTTATTTGAGAAAACTCTCAAGCATGGTGGGGGGGAGGGAATTTCAAGCAGGCTGCGCGCCCAGCGCTAAGCCCAAGCGGGGCTCGATCGCACAACCCCCGAGATCTTGACCCAAGCTGAAACCAAAAGTGAGACGCTTACCCGACTGAGCCAACCAGGCCCCCCCGGATGTATGTTTTCTTTAGAAAGATTCCTTACAATTATAAATGTATCCATAATGCACAGGCGGTGTGTCCACGTACCCTTCCGCTAAACGGTCTCTGGTATCCCTCGGAGCACAGACCCCGTTACACACATCAGGGAGCCCCTTCGTCCCCTTTCCTTCCAGCTGTCTCAGACTTGGGGTAGAGAGAAGGGGAGGCGGGCAGCCAATTGAAAAGTGGGAAAGAGAGGTGGGCCACCCCTTCCTGGTTTCATTTTCACTTCTTGTTGCTCCCCAGGAAGACAGAGGAAGGGTGGGCATTGTGTCCCCTTTTCCGGAGCCTTTGGGAAGGATGGAGCATCTTCCCTGGACGTTTGGTGCTGGTTCTCCAGGCACTGGACAGGGGACGGGAAGCCCCTAAGAAGGATTCTTTTCAGAAGAGGGTCTGAGCCCCTAGACAAACCAGAAGGCAGGAGGCTCTTAAGGAGGATGGGTGTGGACATGGCCAGTCCTGTGCAGGGGGGGCCCAGGATCGACTTCTGGGGTCAATTTCCTTTTCCTTCACCCCTTTCTGTCTCCCTCTCCTGTCTTTCTGTCTCTACCAGCCACTGCCCTTTTGGATGTCTTATGTGTGCTTCCGATTTCCGGAGACACAAATGGAGCCCTCCACATGGACACTGAAGCGCATCCCCCCAGTAACTTTGTGGCGGGGGGACGTCCGTCCAGTACGATCGATGGTGGAGGCTCTGTGAGGAGGCCTCTCTAACCTCCAAGCCCCCCACCCCACCCCGCCGCACCGCCTCTGCCCCACGAGTACGGCCCTCAGTGGGTTTGCGGTCAGAGTGGCCACCGCGCGTGTCACTGCCCCGGACCGGCCTCCGTCGAGGGCCAGGCGCCCCCGGGAGAGGCGCGGTAGGCGGTGCGGGCCGCTGCGGGGCGTCCCGAGAGCCCCCTGCTGCGCCGGCTCGGGGACCGTCCGCGCCGCCTGGCACCACAGGGTACAGCCCTCTGCGCCGCGCTTCCCGTCGCTCGAAGGGATGACAGTGGGACTCGTCCCAAGCGGCGCGGCCCGTCGCGCCCCCGTCGGCTGTGAGCGGCGCGGCACCCGGTGCGCGAAGCCGCCCCTCCGGGGACCCCGGAGGCCGAGTCAGATGGCGCGCGGCGAGGGGACAGGCCCGGGGAGGAGGTGACCGGACGTGGAGGGCTGCAGCGGTCCCGCTTCACCGGCGGCCGGAGGGGCGGGGAGGAGCGGGCGCCCCCAGGTGCGGGCAGGCGGGTTGCGGGGGTAGGTGGGGGGTGGCGCAGGACCGTCCCCGCCCGGCAGGGGGCGCAGGGACAGGCAGCGGCCCCACCGCCCGGCACAGGCGTGCCCGCCGCGGCGCTGCTCCCCCGGCTCCGCCCGCGCCCGGGTCCCCCGGTCGTTACCCCCCGCCCCCGCAGGCTGGCCGCGTCCCCACAGCGCCTCCCCTCGGCCTCGGCCCGCTTCTCCACGCCGCACGTCCTCACTCGCGTGCCCACTTCCCCGACGGCCTGTCGCGCCCCGCAGCCTCCCGGGGAGGGGGGGCGCTCTGTCCGGGGAGCCGGCGCCCCAGTCCTGCTGAGACGGGCTGGGGCCTTCAGTCCCGCACAGTGTCCGCAGCCGCCGCCCGCCCGGCTTTACCCCACCCCGCCGAGGGGCCCGGCCATGCACACTTCGGGGGGCAGTGCGAAGAGCCGTTACCTTCAGGGGGCCCTGAAGGTGTCACGTTCCCATATTAAAACACCGTGTGCTCTGATTTTTTAAAAATATGAAATAGAACCAAGACACAATGCGGTAGTGTCTCAATGATATTCCCATGAGCGTCGGAATTAAAAAAAAAACCAAAACCAGTATCCTAAACTTCCCCACCCCGCTCGTGGCCCGTTCTTCATGTCTTTCACCAGGGTAGCACCTAGGTTTTCCAGGGGGACACAACCGGTGTCTCCTCAAATGCCTAGGGACAGGAGTCTCCGTTCCCGGAGGGACCCACTTCTATCTACATCTCCGGTCCCTGGCTTTTGTTTCAGGTTAAAGGTGGACGATTTGCGACCTGCCGTCGGATCTCACCACCTCCCGGGCTGTGCGAGCTGCCGCATTCCACGTTACCATGCATGGAATCCCCTGTCCGGTGTAACTAACCTAAAAACGCCGTTTGGGCAAGAAAAACATATCAAACCGGAAGGGATAAAAACTCAGCTTTTATTGTCGTAGCTGAAACAAGGGAGGTGTATGTTACTTGAAATCAATTTTTTGTTGTTGTTTTGCATTTTCAAAAATTGTGGGTAGGCATAAGCAGGTAAGACCCATGCTTTTTTAGCAAGGGCCAGCTCCACCCTGCTGTGTGGCTCAGGTCAGCATCCACAGCCACCTGGACAGATCCACATCATTCCTGTGTATCCCCACCTGCCTCCCTAGTAGATAGTACAGAATATTTTTGGCGAGCGCTTTTGAGCTGTTACTTTTCTTCTCATCACTTGGTGTGCCTGTGCTGGGTTTGACTTCAGAGTTTTCTTTCTCCATGACTGGCCAGTGCCCCAGGTGGGCACAACGGAGGAAGCCTGAAAAAGATGATGAAACTCAAGTGGATTCCGTGGCCCCAGGAGCCTCTTCCCCCTGCCACCTCCCCGCCACACACACTTGTTTCCAGCGTAGTCCTAAGAGATGGCTTAGGACTCGTTCCCCCCATCAGTCAAGAAAGGTTAAAGAGAAAGGCATTTCAAGAAGGAAAAGATCTAAGGCTGGGAACTAGGTGCTGACAGATCCGCTGAAGGCCTGGAGAGGCTGTCTGTGAGTGTCATGACCAATCGTGTTCGAAGACTGCACTCACCCCGATAGCTGACCATGAGCCCCACACCCCTGATACCTCACCAGGACCCCCAGACTGCCCTGCCTCCCAAAGCTTTGGGCAGTATTTTTTGAATCCGACCCAGTGCCAAGGTTGGGGGCAGGTACTTACTGTGTTCTGTTATTGACTCAGTAGAGAAATTAAGGCATGGCTCAGGCTACACAGAGCTGGGACCAGAAGTAAAAAGGCCAGATCTAGAGGCCCTGCTCCTCCCCACTTCTCTACAGACCGTCTCTGTGCCAGTCTGAGCAAATGATAGTCCTGTAACCTCCCCCTTCTAAACAGTAGGGCTGGGGTTCATCAGGTGGGTTAGTGTGGTAACGGTCCCAGACCATATTACAGATGGATGGCTTACCTCAGAGACCACTCAGATTTCTATAGAGAAAGGTCCAGAAGAGAGACCGAGGAGTGAGAGGAAGAATTCTTTCTCTCCTTGTCTTCTTGTTCCCTGAGCCCTAAGGCCTGATTGGCTATGCCCCAGAGGTGTGGTGACTCAGAATGGCTCTCAGAACCTTGGGGCCACGTGCAAGATCCGAACGCTGGACGTTATCACCTGGTTTACCTCTGGCTCAGGGCGGACAACAGTGAGTGGGCGAGCAATGCTAGAGGAGGGACGGCTATTATCCTCATTCATGTGACACTTGAAACAGTTGAAGTCAATGAGAGCCAGGTCACACAGTCTTTTTCCTGAGAGGCAGGGAAAGCCCACTCCCCCCACTTTCCTCCCACCCCCTCTAGAGCCATGTCAAGACATTCAGATACTGTGTTCAGGGTCTAAAAGACCTCAGAAAGGGATAAGACCTATTATCAGTGTCCATTATCATGTCACCAAAAGAAAGTAGCAAAACTGCCTTTCTCTAAAGGGATTTCCTCCTTAGAAAAACCAAAGCCATCACCCAGGAAGTAGATCAGGAAAGGTCAGTTGATAAAAGTTAAACACACACACACAATAAATTTTGCATACAATTCCTCTAGGAAATAGAATAGAAGTAAATGTCCGATTCTCATTAGTCACAAGCATGGTAAAACACCTACAAATATAATTAACTTTTAAAGAAACCTAGGGAAAATATACATGAACCTTTTTATGCACTTCCTGTTTGGACACTAAAATAATATTTTAAATTATTTTTTCGGGGGGGGAAGGAAGACTAATCTTTGAAATGATATCAATTCTCCTCTAAATCTATGATTTCAGTGCAATCCCAATCAGAAATCACAACAGGGTTTTCAGTGTAGATTTGGAACTAGATGACTGGGTTATACAATTACCTTGAAGAGAAAATATGAGGGACTTTCCCAGGGGAGATCTTGTCATACTATCTATTTTATTTTTAAGATTTTATTTATTTATTTGATGGAGAGAGACACAGCGAGAGAGGGAACACAAGCAGGGGGAGTGGGAGAGGGAGAAGCAGGCTCTCCGCCGAGCAGGGAGCCCGACGTGGGGCTCAATCCCAGGACCCCGGGATCATGACCTGAGCCGAAGGCAGACGCTTAACGACTGAGCCACCCAGGCGCCCCTTGTCATACTATCTATTAAAACAAACTCTATCAGGTTAGCAGTTGAAACAGGAATTGATACACGTGTCCATGGAACAAAATAGAGATTCTAGAAATATCTTCATATATATGTGGGGCTCAAATAAGCGATAAAGCTGGCAGTTCATAGCAGATACCATCTCAAGGCAGTCATCTTATGACTAAGTCGGGGTGTGTGTGTTCATGTGCACACGCATGTGCAAGTAGATGGACGTGCGGAGGGACTTCTGGGGCACCTGTTACTTCTCCTATAAGTAATTCTCGATTCCATCAACTTTTACAGGTTTTTTTTTTTTTTTTCGGTTGTGCTTCTTCCTGGTGCCATCTGTGGTGTCAGCCAGGCATGGAGGAAGGACACTCTGAAGCGGGTCCCAGCACGCCCAACCCAAGCATCAGGAAGAAGGCAGACGAATACCTAAAACCCACGTTGGCCTCTCAAAACATGCTGAGCTTTTTACTGGGGAGGCAACTGGGGAGGCACAGAAATGATGAGGATCTGAGGGAGTGGCTGTGGACTGTGACGCAGAAGACACTGGGTGGAAGTGGCTTTTGCCAAAAAAGCCACGTGACCTACTCACCCACGATCCTGGGGGACTATGAAGAATCCAAGAAAATGGTGTGGATCAACAAATCCTTCCCCTGAGGACACCATTAAAATTGAAGCTGTGTTCACTTCTTTGGCTTTGGTGTGTGATTTGTTGACATGCTCTCTGTCCCTCTGACTCGGCGTCGTGTGACCCAAAGGCCACAAACAGGTGAAGCCTGGCTCTTCACCCTTAGAGAAGGTTTACTAACATGATTGCGTCTGGGGGGCGGGGGGGAGGTTTGGAATTGAGAGGGGCCTTCTTGGGAGAGGATGGAAAACTACTGAGTTTCCGAGTGGAAAATGCCTTACACCTCAAATTTACTAAGGGGATGGGTCTTCAAGGAGGCCACGGGGATGCCTCGACTGGTCTCCCTCCAAGTTTGGGAGAGACAGTGGAAGAAGTCAGAATCACAAATACAGTTGAAAAGGGAGTGACTGGGGGGTGCATGGGTGGCTCAGGTCATGATCCCTGGGTCCTGGGATGGAGCCCCACTGTGGGGTCCCTGCTCAGCGGGGAGCCTGCTTCTCCATCTCCCTCCACCCCTCCCCCTGCTTGTGCGCTCTCTGGATGTCTCTCTGAAATAAATAAATAAAATCTTTTAAAAAAAAGGTGGGGGGAAGGATTGGGGGACGTTCTCCACGTGGAGGTCATATATCAGGGAAATGCAGGGGATCGAGATCCAGAGATGAGGTCTCCAAAGTAGCCATGAAAGCCCCACCCAAAGGAGAAAATGTCAGATTTAAACAGCTGCTAAAATCCATCCAGATAAAGGAGATGCACGTCATGACCCTGACCTCTTGTTCCTCCTCGTGCTCAACAGACCCTTGGGGACAAATGGTTGCAAAAGGGGAGGGAGGGAGATGCGGGCTGAGTCTCAGCAGGAGGATCATGCCACACCACACCTTGTTCCCCTTTCCTACTGCAGACTTCAGCCTGGGCCAGGCCTGAGCTGGGGGAAGGGTGAGGCAAAGACACGGAAAATAGATTAGAGTTGTGGTTATCACCTTGGACGGGACACTGACCTTGTGGAATACTAAGCTCACTGAAGACGTTCTATTACCTGATAGTGATCAAAAAAATCATGAGGCTGACCCTGGGGTTGGTGATGGGGAACAGAGAAGAAGGAGCCCAACACAATGAGTGAGAAAAAATCCTCAGGCAGAGAGTCATGGGTGATTGTAGTCAGCAGCCTTGTGGGTGTAGAGGTGGGACCTGGCTTCTAAGGGCAAGAATCAAAATACATTAAGTCAGTGTCAGAATCTTTCTGGTGTTGTCTGCTCCTTAAATATGCCAATATTCTACCAACTGTGTAAAATTTTCAATGAACTATAATTAAGATGTCTTCTCTAGAGCTGATCATGTATTAAACGTTTTTTTTTAAAGATTCATTTATTTATTTCAGAGAGAGAGAGAACCCCAAGCAGGCTCCCTGCTGAGCGCAGAGCAGGACTCAGGGCTCAGTCCCACGACCTGGATCATGACCAGAGCCAAAATCAAGAGTCGGACACTTAAGTGACTGAGCCACCCAGGTGCCCTGATCATGTATTAAACGTTTAACCAATTAGGGACGCCTGGGTGGCTCAGTCGGTTAAGCGTCTGCCTTCGGCTCAGGTCATGATCTCAGGGTCCTGGGATAGAGCCCCACATCGGGCTCCCTGCTCAGCGGGGAGCCTGCTTCTCCCTCTGCCTGCCGCTCCCCCTGCTTGTGCTCTCTCCCTCTCTCTCTCACACACACACACACACACAAATAAGTAAATAAAATCTTAAAAAAAAAAAAAAGTTTAACCAATTAGCATTTATAATTGAAATCTGGTTTTAGGAGCCCCAGTCCCAGAAAATTTTGAGAGAAGTTTACAGATGTCTAAGGAATGTTTGCGTTGTAGACATTAAAATCTTCTCCCCAGGGAGAAGAGAGCAAGACTTTTGTTGTCTGTTCTGCCTATAGATATGTGCTGCCAGGCAATGGGACACGGGTCTCTCCCTGGGATTTCATAAGGATCTTGGGCTGCGGCGTGAGCGGCTCAGTTCTTGCCGCCCAGTTGGGGGGGCCCCAGCTGCAACGTCTCCGGTCCTGCGGGAGGGGACCCTCAGCATGCGGAGTGCAACGCACCTCCCCTCCCGGTCTCCCACGGCAGCTGCAACTGTATTTATAAATATCCCCATTAGTACCCTCTCTGTGTTAAGGAATGGGCCGCCCCTCAGGCTGCTCCTCCTTCCCACTATGCTCATCCAGGATCACACCCAACACAACATCCTCGTCATGTGCGCCTCTTGCCCCAGGGGTTCTCAGAAATGCTGCTCTGGGTGACTCCAGTTCATCACCAACACGGTCTCCGGTGGCCACAGAAGGCTTTCTTCAGCTTGGCGGGAGTCCAGCTGTGGATCTTTGCTGTGGTTTGGATAGGCTTTCAATGCCCGGCTCCACTGTTTCTTGTTGTCTTTCCCCAGTCATTGACTACTGGCAAGATGCCTTAGAGCTATCACAACTTCAGGCTGCAGTTTGGGGGCATCATGGAAATGACTGGGGACCCCTAGTGACCTGGAGGACCCCAGCTGCTTGCCCTCTGAATTAACTTTAGTAGAGTTGTTCCCTTTAAAAAAGATCCAGTAAAATCTCTGTTTACAGTAAGACAGACTCTGGGAGCTTGGAAAGAACTTTCCTTAAATGGGGCATGACCCTCTGAGACAAAACCCAAGAAGGGCTTCAGACCATGTCCACCCCAGGGGCGCTCAAAGCAGATTTGAGAGGGGGAAGTCTCTTTAGCGTCTCACTGCGTATCTGTTAGGGATCCCCATCACCTCCCATCCGTGTCATGGGCCCATATGCACTGGTCACAAATTTAAATTATAGAGCCATAGTTCCCAAAGTCTTTCAGGGAGGACTAGCGTTATGGGATATGAGTACGTGTTCTATAAACAAAGTAATCCCTTGACCAGGATGTCTGGGGATCTCTACACTGCACTATCTCCTTCAATGGGTAATGCACAATGTCCATCAGTACTGAAGTCTCCAAGAAGTCTTCTTTTTTTAAAAAAGATTTTATTTATGTATTTGAGAAAGAGAGCGCGTGCTCGTGTGCACAAGCGGGGGGAGGGACAGAGACAGAGGGAGAAGCAGACTCCCCGCCAAGCGGAGCCCGACTTTACTCCGGACTCATCTGATCCCAGGACCCTGAGATCATGACCTGAGCCAAAAGCAGATGCTTAACCAACTGAGCCACCCAGGTGCCCCTCCAAGAAGGCTTCTTTACTCCTCTGTCTCTCCTCCTACTTTTCCTCTTCCTCTTCTTTCCCCTTCCCCATTCCTCTCCTCCACTCCCTCCGACTCATACTCCTCTTCCTCCCCAAGAAGGTATCTGGATACAGAGAGAGCTTACACGGAATGATCGAAGAAAAAAAGGACCGACCTGTCCCCTTTGGTCCCTCCTCCTCCTCGGTGTTTGAATGTTGGCCATTGTATTACTGATTCTGGCTGGCTGTGGGCACGGCCACATCAGATGCTGGTGTGGCTCCCAATAACGGGAGTTGCACAACTTGGGCCTTCTTCCTCCCTATCCCGGGCCTCTTCTGGCCGACCAAGACTCTTTTTTTTTTTTTTTTTTTAAAGATTTTATTTATTGGGTGCCTGGGTGGCTCAGATGGTTAAGCGTCTGCCTTCGGCTCAGGTCATGATCCCCGGGTCCTGGGATCGAGTGCCGCGTCGGGCTCCCTGCTCAGCAGGGAGCCTGCTTCTCCCTCTGCCTCTCTCTCTCTCTCTCTCTGTCTGTCTCTTATGAATAAATAAATAAAATCTTTAAAAAAAAGATTTTATTTATTTATTTGGACAGAGAGAGAGACACAGCGAGAGAGGGAACACAAGAGAGATAGCAAGAGCAGGAACACAAGCAGGGGGAGTGGGAGAGGGAGAAGCAGGCTTCCCGCCGAGCAGGGACCCTGACGCAGGGCTCAATCCCAGGACCCTGAGATCATGACCTGAGCCGAAGGCAGACGCTTAACGACTGAGCCACCCAGGTGCCCCTGGCTGAACATTTCTGAAACTGCCTTATATGTGTACTGGTTGAACAAATTCAGTTTATGGATGCCGGATGGTGGGAGCCACTGTTGGTGAGTGCAGTTATAGTTAAGCAAGAAAGGAAGGCTAGAATGACCCACATGGTAATGGATCAGAGCTGGAGATGCGGGTAAGAAGTCATATTTATCTTAGCAGACACAGATGGATAGATGTAGAAATATTTACAGGTAGGCATATACAAATTATGTTAGTTTCCTACTGTTGCTGTAACAAATTATCACAAACTTAGTGGCTTAAAATAAAAACTTTTTTTTTCCCTCTTAGCCTTCTGGAGGTGAGAAATCTAAACTCAAGTTGTTAGAGGGTGACATTCCTTCTGGAGGCTTCAGGCAAGAATCCATTTCCTTGCCTCTTTCAGTTTCTGGAGGCTGCCTGCATTCTTGGCTTCATGACCCCTTCCTGGCATCACACCACCTACTGGCTTCCATAGTAATATCTCCCACTACTAACTCTGCTCCTCCTGTCTCTCTCTTATAAGGATTCGTGGTGAGTTCAGGGACTGTGGGGGTGGTGATCGAGGAAGACACAGGACCATGAGAGGCAGTAACAAGCTTTGTTTGGGCAGCACAAGGTCAGGGTTGTCTGAGAGGGGAACTCCCTCCCCGCAAGAGACCTTCCAGAGACAGAGGCATGGGCGCCAGCCCCCAGATGGGAAATAGGGCAAGGATATGAGAGAGGAAATGTTTGTGTTTAGGTAATGACACTGAGCAGCTTGGTGGGGAGCCCCCAGGTCAGACAGTTCCAAAGTGTAGCAGCAGTCTCGGGTCTTTTATGTACCCCAGTATTTGACTTACCTGTGGTTTGCAGATGATGGGTGAGGTTTTATGGAGTATGTAAATAGGTAGGCTCCAAATGGCTTTGAAAATTTGTTTTTTGGACTGTTTAAAACAACTGAATGTATGAGAGTTTCAGTTTGACATCAGTGGGCTTTGGGTTAACGGTCCCAGCCTGCTATGAAGAAGTAAACAGCATAGGGGGTTATCATGAGGAGCCACCCACAGCTGAGGACAAGATAAAATGAGAAAGAAGGAACAGCAGTGGTTACCAGAGGCCATACTCAGCTCCCTTAACTTGCTTACTTTCTGCCAAAGCCATAAAGCAGCAGATCCTAATTTTGTTGGTAGTTATGAGAAGCTGATGAAAGCCATGGACTCACTCCCTAGAAAAAATACACACACACATCCAATTTAAAAAGTTCACAGAATGTTCTCGAACATCCACGGACCCTCTAGAACTGTGCTGCCCAATATGATAGTCCCATGTGGCAGTTTCAGTTTAATTAATACTAAAAATTCAGTTTCTCATTCATACTAGCCACATTTCAAGTGTTCCATAGACATAATTGCAGAAAGTTCTATTGGACAGCTTGGCTTTAATATTTCATGGGCACAAGGCTAAGGGCCCCATCCCTTAAATGAACCCCTATACATCTGGTGGCCTGGAACTCCAAACCCAGTCTAATATGGGCTGTCTTCTGTTTCTCTAGATACACAGGCCACAGAAGAAATGGGGAGCAATACTGACAACTCCGGTGAGTCACCCTGAAAGTCCATGTGGCTCTGAGTCACCCTTGGTCACCTGCGGCCACGGGCATCTTAGGTAGTTAGAGCCTTGCTTCCAAAGGCTACAGATCCACAACCCTTCATTCTTCTCCCCTCAAGGGCTGTGTACCTCAGCCGACATCAGCCTGACCCTCGTCCTGCGATGGCATGTCAAGTGGCTTTCTCATGAGAACGATACACTGCCTCAGGGCGGGCCACCAGCCATCTGGTCCGCATGAGTAACCAAGGACACTGATCACGTTCATGGGACTGTGTCCACGTGCTGTTCGAAGTCTCCCGCATATGGCAGGTCACGTAGCCCTCACCCAGAGCGAGGACGTGGGGACTAGTATGATGCCCTGAGTACAGAGGAGGGGACCGAGGTTGGAGGCTCAGGGGCACTGAATGACATGTCCCAGGTCACACAGTAAATGCCAGAGGGAAATGGTGAGAAGGTTGGAATGAACAGATCTCTGCAACGCTCATGTCTCAAATCATCCAAATGTTCTTAGTGCGATCTCTGAGGTCACAGACATGGTCACATGCAGGTCTCAATATCGGTACCCACCTTATGCTACAGATCCTCTCTCTGTATTTGCCCAGATACCTCATGAACCTGTCCTCTTCTCTGCAGCGGCACAAGTTAAAAAATACTCATAATCTTCCTACCTAGTCATCCCAAATGTACATTGTGACCTTATCATCCTTTATCTTGATGGTAACCTGAACTTCAGGAGCAGACCCATCCACGTGCGATAACCTGCTCGCTTTGTGACCCTGACACCCAGTGCTTCTGTCTGTAACATGAAAATAATCATAGCATCGATTCCATAAAATTTCCTGTGGTGGATCCAACTGCGTGGAAGCCAACGGCAGCTGCCTGGCCTGGCACAGAGGAAGCGCTCAAGCAAGGCTACTGCTCCCCACCACTCGTTCCTAGAAAGCTTCCACGTCCCCCCCAACCCCACCCCAGGCATCGAACCCTCCTCCCTGGATGGCATCCAGGAACCCAGCCACTTGGGCTGTGGAACCGCCCTGACCATGCTCAGCCTCGCAGCTGGCCGCCCTCCCCAGATGGGCCCCAACCCTCCACCACGTCCAGCAGGGCCCTGACTGTCCCGCCGTCCCTCCACCCGCCCTTCCGCAGGGGAACCTCACTGCATCCCAGGACTCACGGCTTCTCCCCAGATCGGCCCGAGCGAGCCCGCGCTCCCACGGCCCCCGGATAAAGAGGGTGTGTGCAAAGCGGGCACTCGGGGAAAGGCGAGGAGAGACACGTCGCGGGAACTTCTAAAAGCCGGTTACAAATCGGCCGCCCGGGGCGCGAGCACGGCCCCTGCGCGCTCCCCACGGGATGTCCCGGCGCCCCGACGGGCGCTCCGGGCCCCGGACAACCCCGGGAAGGCCCGGCCGGGGCGCAGGGAGCGGCAGCGGGGACCCGGCCGGACAGGGGCCCGCCGCCCGTCGCTCGTCCACGCGCTCGCCGCAGGGTCAGGGCTGGCTGCGGCCAGTTGGCGTCGCCCTAGCGGGATGGGAGCCCCGCCGCCCGCGACCGCGGGACAGCTACGCCCTCTGGCGGCTCAGGGAATTACTGCGTCCGGGCCCACAACTTTCCCAGGCTCCCCGGGCAGCTGCGCAGGACGCAGGCGCGCGGCCGCCCTGAGGACTACATTTCCCGGCAGGCCCCGACGCACGCGCCCCGCCGGCTGGGCCCGAGAGCATGCTGACGTGGGAGGGACCGCCACTTCCTTGGCCTCCTAGGGGCCTCCTGCAGCCTTGGAAGCGTTCCCGTTTCCGGTCTTCAGCGCTTCCAGAGCCCAGGGGCTTGGGTGGGACGTCCCCGGTTCCTGATCCTAGCAAGGGCTTCTCTTCCATCCGCCCCAGAGTAACCCGAGTGGTGGGGACCTCCTTTAACTCTTTTATTCCTGGGTGTCTGATTCTCCAGCCTCTCAGTGCAGGAAGAATTTCTTGGGAGGCCCTGGTAAAACTTCAGATTTTTGGGCCCCTCCCCGATACCCTGACGCACCGCATCTCGCATGAGCTGGAGAATTCACATTTTATTTTATTTTTTTTAAGATTTTATTTATAAGAGCGGGAAAGCACGAGCACAAGCGGGGGTGCGGGGCCTTGGGCGGGAAAGGCAGAAGGAGAGGGAGAAGCAGACTCTCACTGACCAGGGTGGCCCCACGGGGCTCCAACCCAGGACCCTGGGATTATGACCTGAGCCAAGCAGCCCCCCCGACCCCCCGAGAATTGGCATTTTATTTTATTTATTTATTTGAGTGAGAACACAAGGGACGGGCAGAGAGAGGGAGAAGCAGACTCCCTACCGAGCAGGGAGCCCCTCTCGGGACTCAATCCCGGGACCTCGGGACCACGACCCCAGCCCAAGGCAGAGGCTTAACCGACTGAGCCACCCAGGCGGCCTGAGAACTCGCATTTTAATAAGCTTTCCTGGGCTTATGACTCTGGTCTTGTTCTCGCGGGTCACATTGGCCTTGAGCTACCTTTCTAGTTTCCTTCTTGAAGACCCGAGCTTCGACCTCGCGCCGCCCCGTGCGCGCCTCTCCGCCCTCGGCCACCAGCAGAGGGCTCGCGGGTGTTTGGGTCCCCCCCGCGGCCCGCCTCTTGTCTTCCAAGTGGCCCCGCCGCTGGGGTCACGTTTTCCCTCCCGGGTGAGTTGGCGCCAGGCCAGAGACGATGCTGTCACTGGGGAGACGTCGTCCTCACATTGGTCCCCAGCTGGTGCCGTTGGTGTTGGGACACCAGACTTTAGTGCCGGGACTTCCCTGGTGGGAGCAGGACAGAGAGGAGAGAGCCGCCTGCGACTGTGCCTCCCAACCCCGGGCGGAAGCGGGTCGAGGGGCAGGCGCCCCAGCGCCCCGAACGCGCAGAGGCCACGGCCCTGGAGACAGCTCCCCCGGGCTGGGGTTGGGCTGCTGCGCTGGGACCCGGAGCCCGGGGCACGCCGATCCCGCTGTTTTTGCTTGCCCGGGGCGCCTGGCGCCTTCGACGGCCGTCCCAGCTGGTTTCAGGGTCGGGAGATCTAGGAACCCGACCCTGGCGTCCGGCCCAGGCTCCCAGGAGCGCAAAGGCTCCGACGAGACCCCCCAGGAGTTAGTGCGCCTGCCGCCAGGCGCGGGCCCGCCTCCCCACCTCCGGGGCGCAGCCTGGTGGCCTCCCGCCTGCTCTTGGGGCTTTTGCCGCTGGGCCCCGGGAAAGCGTCGGGCGGCTCCCGGAGCTTTGCCACCGCTCGGTGGCTTCGGCCTGAGATGCGCACCCTGGAGCGGGTCCTAGAGCTGTTGGTGTCCGAGCGGTTCCCGGCCCTCCCGTCCCAGGAGATCCACAGCCCGGTGCAGGAGCTGCTTCCGCAGAGCTGCGAAGAAGCCGTGCCTCGTGCAGCGTCTACGCGGACAGCTTGCGGGATGAGGGAACAGGTGAGAGAGACCGCGAGAGCGGGCTTTTATCTGGTTTGGGTTGGTCCGGAAGACGGAGACACCGCGGGCTCTCAGTCCCCGTTCGGATTTTCTGCATCGCCCTGGGTAGACCTTACTTGGGCCAGTGACTTTTTGTAGATTGGTCTGGAACTTGGACCCTCCGGATTTCCCGCGGGCGCAGAGCGAGCGGCAAGAGCGCCTGTCCCCACCGGGAGGGGTGTTGCGGCTGCCGGCGTCGGGGTCCGCTCGCCCTGGAGCCGAGGGGTTCCGATCCTGGCTCCGCTCGCTGCCCACTGACGGCGGGACTTTGGGCAGCTTCCTGTCCCCCCTTGGGCCTCCCTTCCCCGTGGCTCAAAGGCCCCTGGGGTGGTTTTGAGGACGAAGAGGGGAGCAGCGTGTACGTGTGACGACACTGCTGGTGCGTCGTAGCCGGAGCTGAAGACGCGGCTGGCCTGGCGTGGTGGCCGCGCCCGGAGTGCCCGCGACCCGCGAGGCTGAGGCGGGAGGGTGGCGCGGGCCCCGGAGCTCTGGGCCGGCGTGCGCTGTGCTGGTCGGGGTGCGGGCTCCGTTCGCAAGGTCGCCGTCCCTCTGGCGAAGCTTCCAGAAGCGGGAGGCCGCCAGGGTGCCCGAGGAGCGGTGGGCCCGGCCGGGTCGGAAACGGAGCGGGTCCCGATCGGCGTGGGGCCCGCAGTGGGCTCGTGCCCGTGCAGAGCCTGCGCCTGCAGCCTGCGCGACAGAGGGACACCCGTCTCTAAACCAACCAGCGCTTCGCTGTGCTTCTGTCCGGGTCAGCGGTCCGGCCTCGTCCGCGGAGCTGGGTCTCAGTTAATGGTGAGGTCAGAGAAACTGTTTGGCCCCGAGGCTCTGAGGTCAGGCTCCCCGGCCCCCCAGGTTAGCCGACCTAGCGGTGAGGCATGGGGGCGACCGGAAAAGGGGGGGAGGGAAAGAGGGAGTGCAGAACTTCAGGAGATCTGTGCGGGAAAGGTGTGCACTGGGAAGGGGGACCCCCCGTGCCCCCCACATACAGTCACATACTCACATTTTCACTCAAACACCTGTAGCTTAAGCCATTCTTTTTCTCTTGTTGTGTCCAGAGTGACTGACCATGGTCTTCTGTGGACTCTGCCTTCAGATCCTTGTAATAATTTCCCTTGCCTTGTTGGGCCCTTTTATGATGGTAAGTGATGGCAGGGTGATTTTAGGTCACAAACAACGGGCTGAGAACAAAAATGCTTTTAAAGCAGCCTTTGCTTCAGGGAACAGCATGCAAGTCGCTGAGCTTCAAGCCGGAGCCGGGTGACACTCAGGGAAGCCCCCGCTGCATTAGCCACGAAGCCTCAGCTCCAGAAGAACCCACAAGCAGTAAAGGATGCAGGTGAGGAACAGAATGGGCAGCTGGGAGGGGAGGAGGGCTTTGGAATGGCCTCCCTGACACCAGCCCGTAGAACATAGCTGCTAACAAGAGGGAGTTTCTGAAGTCAGTTTCTGGAAGGACCTCAGAAATAGTGGTTTGGATTTTTCTGGAGGAGGAGGAATTTCTTAGTAGTGTCCCTCTTTTAAATTAAACTTTTAATTTTGACATTATTATAGATTGACATGCAATTGGAAAAATGGACGGGTATCCTTTACCCTTTAGGTAGTTTCACCAATGGTAACATCTTGCACAAACTATACTACAATCCAGGATATTGACATGAATACAGTCTGGATAGAGAACAGTTCATCCCTGCAAGAATCCCTCCGGTTGCTCTTTTAGAGACTCAAACCCAACCCCGCCTCCTCCTGCCCATCCAGCTCTTTTATCCAGTCCCTGATCTCTGGCCCCTGGCAACCACGTATCTGTTTCCCTTTTTTTTTTTTTTTTTTTTTTTTAAAGTAGGCTCCAGCCCAGGAGCCCAATGCAGGGCCTGACCCCACGACCCTAAGATCAAGACCTGAGCTGCTATCAAGAGTTGGGCACTCAACCAACTGAGTCACCCAGGTGCCCCAGTCTGTTCTCCCTTCATATAGTTTTGTCATTTCAAGAATGTTTTATAATTGGAATCCTATCATCTGTAACCTTTTGAGAATGGCTTTCCCCCCCCCACCCCCCACTCAGCATAATTCCCTGGAGACTTTTGCAAGTCATTCTGTGTAACAGTATTTGTTTCTTTTTATGTTTGTATAGATAGACTGCAGTTTGTTGAAACAGTAACCCGGTGAAGGACATCTGGGTTGTTCCTAGCCGTTGGCTATTACAAAGAAGCTGGTATGAACATGTCATTGCTATTTTTATGATCGATGCTTTATCCGATAATTCTGACATCTAATTAATTTTGGAGTTAGAGGCACTTGATTGTCCTTTCTCATTCAGGTTGAGAATTTCCTGGTTCTTTGTATGAAGGATGATTTTCCATTGTGTCCCGGACATTTTGGGTATTATGTTAGGAGCCATTGGGTTCTATTCCAACTTTGTATTTTAGCAAGCAGTCCTCCTGTATGGTTTGGCCTGCAGGTCCTGGGCTACTCCTGAGGGCTGTGGTTGTAAGGACAAGATGATTTTCAGAGCCTCTGTGGTGCTTTTTTTGTTTTTTTTTAAGTAATCTCTTCACCCGGTATGGGGCTCGAACTCATGACCCAGGGATGAAGAGTTGCATGCTTCGCTGACTGAGCCAGCCAGGCGCCCCTATGTGGTGCAATTTTGGTATGCTTGCTTTATGCTGCTGCTGGGACTTCCACGTGTGCCTGTGGATCTTGCTTGAGGAAATAGAAGAAACCTATCCAGGCCAGCCTACCTCATGATTCTCGGTGGGGGAAGGGAGCCCACTGCCTTCAGAAAAAGCAATGTTTCCAGTGTTGGGAGCTTTGGGAGGCAGGATGCCCTCTGCCAGTGGAAGGTGGGGAGCATTCTGGTCCAAGCCCTTGTTGGGGCCCGATCCCCTGTGCTGGGGCCTCCCGGCAGCAGAGCGTCTCGGGGTGGGCATTTTCGGGCCCAGCGGTGAAGGAGAGGGTTGCTGGGCAGGCTCTCTGTTGTGGTGGGATTCCCCCTTGCTGGTGTCCCTCGGTTTCAGGGTGCCTGTCTGGGAGTGGGGAATCTCAGGCTGGGTTGAGAAGGAGAGTGCGTCCTGGGCTGGGTGCTGGCTGTGCTGGCATGTCCCTCGCTCATGCCCCCGTGACAAGGTATCTGTGTCAGGAGGGAGCCTCGGACAGGGTGGGGAATAGAGTCCTTTTCGAGGTTGGTGGAGGGCCAGCTGGATGATAGGAGGCTTGGAGCACTGCAAGCCAGCGGGGAAGAGAGCTGTTATTCCTCTCCTGTGTCCCCATCATTTCAGATATTATTAACCCCCAGTTGCCTCCTCTTTAGAGTATTTAGCCCTGAGGAGCAAGGGCCAGGTTTGGGGGAAGGCAGACCATGTGGTAATAATCCATAGGATGCCACAGAGTAGGGATGCTGTTGTCATTGGGATTTCTCTCACCGTCATCATTATCTGTCCTCTGACTTCTCTCCCCCGCCAGGGGGCCACGGGAGACAGGATGATGGAACCAGGTGGTATGGAAGATGCTACTGTGTTCCCCCCACCCAGTGCCCTTCCTCCTTGCTGCGTGCTCCTCTCCTAGGGGCTCTTCCTGCCACCTGCAGAGGGTTCTTTTGCTTGAGATCATTGACATGTCTCACCCCCACCCTCCACATTTTCCTCCCGCCAACATCTCAGATGTGGCCCCGCTCCCCTTCTCCCCCATGAAACCTGTTCTCAGCAAGCCCATATTTGCCCCTTTTGTGAAAATGAGTAATGGGAAACCTCACTAAAACGGAGTCAGGAGGCTTTGGCAGAGGGACCTCTCAGCCCCTTCGACTCTCGGTCAATTGCAAACCTAACAAGAACAGCCGGACTTGACCATACATGGACTTGAACTTGCACATGATACCACTCTAGTATTCCAGCCAGAGGAAGAGATACTCTCCTTATCCCCCTCCCCACAACAGCTCAGGCATCATACTCGGAACCACCAGTTTACTCCAGTGGACTTTTAGTTTATAACAGCCTTCCCAATTTACCCCTTTTCTCCTTAAAAAAGCCTACCTCTCGGGTCACCTGGATGGCTCATTCGGTTAAGCGTCTGCCTTCGGCCCAGGTCATGATCCTAGGCTCCTGAGATCGAGTCCTGCATCGGGCTCCTTGCTCAGCAGGGGGCCTGCTTCTCCCTTTGCCTGTCCTGCTCTCTCTCTGTCTCTCTGACAAATGAAAAAAAATCTTAAAAAAAAAAGCCTACCTCTCCTTTGTTCCCCAGACCTGCCTATGGCTTTACCACAGCTTGTTTGCCCTGGATTGCAATTCTCTGCTATTCCCAAATAAACCCAACTTTTGCTGGTAAAATAACCAGCAGTTTTTATCTTTAAGGTTAGCACTCTATTCCATGGCTCTGGGAAGAGGCATCCCTTGATCTCACGTTGCCTTGTCTGGGAGCAGCTCCACATCGGCCACGTGGCGCAGTAGCCTTGCTCTCAAGCCTCAGCTGGAAGAGCTTAAGTAAGGGAGGCTGCACCATAGTGGACGCCCTATGGCAGGTGGAAGGAGTAGAATCCAGTGATAGCCCCCCCCCCCCCACACAGGATCCATCTCAGATACTGTGCTTGCTCTAAGTTGTTTTTGTTTTTCTTTTAAGATTTTATTTATTGGGCACCTGGGTGGCTCAGTCAGTTAAGCGTCTGCCTTGGGCTCAGGTCATGATCCCAGGGTTCTGGGACTGAGTCCTGTGTCAGGCTCTTTGCTCAGCAGGGAGCCTGCTTCTCCCTCTGCCTCCCTCTGATTTTATTTATTTATTTGACAGAGAGAGAGCACAAGCAGGGGGAGTGGAGAAGCAGGCTCCCCACTGAGCAGGGAGCCCGATGTGGGGCTCCATCTCAGGTCCCAGAGATCACGACCTGAGCCGAAGGGAGACACTTAACCGAATGAGCCACCCAGGCGCCCCTCTAAGTTTTTTTTTTTTTTTTAAGATTTTATTTATTTATTTGACAGAGAGAGACACAGCGAGAGAGGGAACACAAGCAGGGGGAGTGGGAGAGGGAGAAGCAGGCTTCCTGCGGAGCAGGGAGCCCAATGCGGGGCGATCCCAGGACCCTGGGATCACAACCCGAGCCAAAGGCAGACACTTAACGACTGAGCCACCCAGGTGCCCCTCCCTCTAAGTTTTTGACTCCTCAAAATTTCAAGGTACTTTTTTTTTGAATTCTCTTATATATCTATTCTCCATTAGTATCGTTAGACCCTTCTGTAATGACAAAAATTTCAGGGGAACTGGCTCAGTGTTCAGCTTATCAGCTGTCCTGTCATTTGGGAAGGAGGGTCTGTGTGCTCAGGGATTTTCATCAAACATTCCTTATCATTTTGGAAATTGGGAACCAAGGGCTATATCCAAAACAGGAGATTGTCTAAATAAAGTACGATGTGTCAGCGTGATGAACTATTATGCAGAAATGTAAAATAGTGCCCCTAAAATATGACAAAAAGCTAATCGCTGGATTTTGGTGGAGGACATACAATGTGCCTTGCCCAATGTTTCCAGCTTTTCTGTATGTAGCAGAGTCCTCATGAGAAACAGCTGGGGAAAGTCTTAACAAAAATCATGGTTCATGCTCACCCAGGGATGCAAAAAAAAGGGGGAGAGGGAACCCCATAAAACAAGACCCATGTGCCTTACGATCAGAAGCGCATCGAAGCACAGGGAGGAAGGAATAACCCTTCCATTTGCTTGCATGCATCACGTACAGGAAGTGAGTCACAGCTGTGAAAACCATCATCACTAATTCTGCCAAGGGGTCACGGCCCCTGTTTCCTTTGCCCGGGACGGTCTCCACTGTCTCCACGTCACTCTTCAGCCGCTGTGCTGCCCCAAGTCGAGCCCAGCCCCTTGGGGGGCCGCCAGAGACAGACAGGAGTCCGGACCCCCACCTCCGGGCGCTGGGCTCGTCGGAGTCTGTGGACGGCGGAGGCAGGGTTTCCTGCCGCTTGTGGCGTGGCACCTGCCGCTCGGGCTGTGCCTTCTTCACTTCATCTTCCTCTGGGCCCCAGATCCCTTTCTGGCTACCCATCTTTTTTTTTCTTTTTCCTCTCCTTCTGGAGTTTCCCAGTCACCTGTAGTTCTATTTTATATCGACGCATAAGAATTAGGCTCTTTTTTATCCTATTAAACCCAGGTTTCAGGGTGTCACCCCCCTCCACACTGTAACCTCCCCCGGGCGGATCTGCCCGGCTCATCAAACCGCTATTTCTCTTCCTTGAGGCATTGCGCCTTGAGCCCAGGACAGTGAGCAGCCCCGGACACTCGGGGGCCACTAGAAAGGCACCCCAAGGGGAGCCCTCGCCCAGCCCCCAGTCTTGCGCCCCTGCTGGCAAACGTCCCAGGCGGAGCTCTTGTCTGCTGCTTGCGTGAGTTGGTGCTACACGGAACATCACGGGTAAAACACCCGGCACAAAAAAAATAAACACAAAATAAAATGAAATATAAAGCACTCAGCGCAGAGCCTGGTGCACATGTGCGTGTGTGCCGACTGGGGGCAGATAAAGCTGGCCCAGCTCCTTCCTTGTAAGTCCCTGCGCCTGGGGTCAGTGTGAGGTAACACTGGCAGGGCCTTCGGGGAATCACCTGCCGTGGGAAGTCAGGATTGACGACCTCCCATTCTCTCCTGGTGGTATTTCAAACAGCAGGTCCAAGCCCCTTCCTCCAGGATCCCGTGTGGTCACGGCATGGGTGTTTTGTTTTGGGAGACAAATTGTGCTCAGAGACTGAAGAATGTATTTTTCAAAAAAAGATTTTATTTATTTATTCGCCAGAGAGAGAGAGGGTGTGCATGAGCAGGGGGAGCGGCAGGCAGAGGGGGAAGCAGGCTCCCCGCTGAGCAAGGAGCCTGATGTGGGACATGATCCCAGGACTCTGGGATCACGACTGGAGCCAAAGACAGACGCTCAACCAACTGAGCCACGCAGGCGCCCCTGAACAATGTATTCAACACAGGTTTGCTTAGGGATTTCATAAGCCAATAGCATACAGGATAATATGTTTCAGTAGACTAATACAGAAACATCACAATCCAAATCGATCACACTTTTGTTCCAGGGAAGGAAGATGAAAAGAATAAAGTCCAGATTTCGTTGAGGTGTACCTTTATATGAGTTGGTACTAGGGAGAGATGACTTAGCCAATGGAGAGCTGACCTCCAGCTACCAGCGCAAAAGTAGAAGTCCCCTGTTGCTAGAGCAGGTTGCTAGGGAACCAGTGGTGCCACCCGTGTTGCTAGGCAAGAAGATGGCCTTCCCAGGGCCCAGTGCATGGCTTTCATCACTGTTGGAAAAAAGAGATGTCGTTACTGTGGCAGTAGCTAATTGCCCCCAAAGTCTTTGGAGAACTGTTTAGATCAGCAAAGTGTGGCCTTGTCCAGACCAAACACTCTTGGATAGTCCTCCCAAACTCTTGGTATTTATAGTCAAAATGTCCCCTTACATGGATATGTTGCTTCTTCATAGTTCTTTTAAGATTTTATTTATTTATTTGTCAGAGAGAGAGAGAGAGAGAACACAAGCAGGGGGAGTGGCAGGCAGAGGGAGAGGGAGACGCAGGCTCCCCCCTGAGCAGGGAGCCCAATGTGGGGCAGTGTCAGTCCCGGTGTCAGAGACACTCTGTTGTGTCCACTGGGTCTTAGGGGCCAGGGATCTTTATTTGTAACAATGGAAACAAAGCCCTAGTACCAGACCTGCGGGGGGAGGTGGAAGAAGTTTCATAACAATAACCAAGCTGATTTTTTTTCCCCCAGGAAATCATTTTAAAATTTTTACTGCAATAATAAAGGACCATACAGTTCTAAATATCATAATGAGAAATTTGAGGTTTTAAAGTCAGCATCCTTTGGAGAAGAATTTCAAAGCTTACAGTTGAATCGCTACATCAATTCATATCATTTTGGAATGTGCCAAATCACCACCACTGCTTGGGAGGTACAGTTGTTCTAGAATTTTTGCAAGTGGTTGAAACACTTAAGTCCTAAATATGTGTTACAAGAAAACCAACTAGCAAATTTATTAGCACTAAGAGAATTTCTATTTTTTTAAAAAAAGATTTATTTATTTCTTATTTGAGAGAGAGAGAGTGCCCAAACATGAGCAGGGGGGCAGGCAGAGGGAGAGGGAGAAAGTCTCCAGCTGAGTCCCTGCTGAGTGCAGAGCCCAGTGTAGGAGTTCAATCCCACCACCCCGAGATCATGACCCGAGCCAAAATCAAGAGTCAGACACCCAATCAACTGAGCCACGCAGGTGCCTCTAGCACTAAGAGAATTTCTAACTTTTCTTTCTCCCCAGGAGCTCAAGCATATCAAGATCAAGGTCGGTGAAAGGAAAAATGTTTGTTTTGAAGCATTTTTCCTTTATCTTTCAATCTAGCTTACAAGCATTTTTTTTTTTTTTTTTAAGATTTTATTTATTTATTTGAGAGAGACAGAGCACAAGAGAGGGGAGCGGGAGAGGGAGGAGCAGACTCCCTGCTGAGCAGGGAGCCCGATGCGGGACTCGATCCCGGGACTCCAGGATCATGACCTGAGCTGAAGGCAGTCGCTTAACCAACTGAGCCACCCAGGCGCCCCTAGCTTACAAGCATTTTAAAAAAGATTTTTATTTATTTATTTGACAGAGAGAGACACAGCGAGAGAGGGAACATAAGCAGGGGGAGCGGGAGAGGGAGAAGCAGGCTCCGGCGGAGCAGGGGAGCTCGATGCGGGGCTCGATGCGGGGCTCGATCCCAGGACCCTGGGATCATGACCTGAGCGGAGGGCAGACGCTTAACGACTGAGCCACCCAGGCGCCCCTTACAAGCACTTTTGAATAAAAACTGACTTCCATTCTGGAAAAAAAGACTTGTTTCCTTGTGATCATGTAAGTCCTTACAAAGAAGGGATTATATGTATTTCTTCTATAAGAAGAGTTTCAGATTGTCTCTTGCCTGACACAGGTACAGAGAAGAGCAGTAGGAGGAGTGACCTAGGGAAATTGAACAATATTAGATAATGGCTACTGATGAAAATTTGCTCATATCACACCCACAAAATATTTTATTTTATTTTTTAAAGATTTCATTTATTTATTTGTCAGAGAGAGAGAGAGAGAGCACAAGCAGGGGGAGCAGCAGAGGGAGAAGCAGACTCCCACTGAGTAGGACCCCAGGATCATGACCTGAGCCGAAGGCAGATGCTCACCTGCCTGAGCCACCCAGGCATCTCCATGCCCACAAAATATTTGATAAATCTTGCTGCTAACATTAATATCCTTATACAAAGTGGCCAATAAGCATATGCAGATATGCTCGATATCATTCGTTATCAGGGAAATGCACATCAAAATCCCAGTGAGACACCCTGTCACAGTACTGTGATGAAAAAGATTATAACAAGTGTTAGTGAGGATGTGGAGAAATTAGAACCCTCATACGCTACTCGTGGGAATGTAAAATGGTGTATCCCCTTTGCGAGACAGTCTGGCAATTCCCCAAATGATTAAACATAGAGTTACCATATGATCCAGCAATTATACCTTGACCTATATATGCAAAAGAAATGAAAACACGTCAACACAAAAATTTGTACATGAATGTTCATAGCAGCATTATGTATAGTAGCCAAAGGTAGAAAAAAACCCCAGTATCCTTTAACTGATCGAGTGTTCTTTATCCATACCTTTGTGTGGATATACCACATTGTGAAACACTAAGTAAAAGGAGAAACTATGTAAACTTTAATTAAAGGCATTTTCTTTTTCCTAAACAGTTCAGTGTGTATATTCATACAAGGTGGCGTATCCATACAATGGTATAGTGTACCTATACAAAATCATTCAGCAATAAAATGCAATTGAGGGAACAGAGGGCAAGCTGAGGACAAAGCACAAGCTGACACCCCGCAACCCACCCCAATCCCAGGTGGGATCTGTGTGACATTTCTCAGGCACTCCAGGCTGCCCTAAAGCTAAGGGAAGGAAAAGCAGATGGTTAACTGATAGAGATCACAGTCCTGCAGGACAAGGGTCTCCCTCGGTTTTACAAACGTCTTCGTGATTTACAATAAAAAAGCATTCTTACCAATAACCTAACTTCCAGAAGGAATCTCCCAAGGATCTTAATGTTAATGCTTTACTAGAGGGAAAAACAACCTTAACTTGACAATGGCAAGACCTCCAGGATCTTGTAGGTCCTCTTTAGCATATGAAAGTTCTTTTGAAACCCTTCTTTTTTCCTTACCTCCCCCAACTCCCAAGTATATAATCAGTCACTCCTCACAACCCTGGTGCAGCAGCTCTTTCTGCCCACAGGTCCTGACCAGCTTTTATAGAATAAAACCACCTTTTTGCACTAAAGATGTCTCAAGAATTCTTTCTTGGTCGTGGGCTCGGGACCTCACCTACATTCAAAAACTACATCACAATGCTATAACATGGATGAAGCTTGAAAACATCAGGCTTAATGAAACAAGCCAGACACGAAAGGTCACATATTGTATGATTCCATTTATATGAAATGTACAGAATAGGTAAATGTATAGAGATGGAAAATAGATGATAGGCTGCTTAGGGTAGGTGACAGGGAATT
Source organism: Halichoerus grypus (assembly GCF_964656455.1). Classification (NCBI taxonomy): domain Eukaryota; kingdom Metazoa; phylum Chordata; class Mammalia; order Carnivora; family Phocidae; genus Halichoerus; species Halichoerus grypus. The sequence continues at coordinate 16,761,381 of NC_135727.1, read as the reverse complement.
ATAGGAAATGAGGAGTTATGGGTAAAGGGTTTGGTGTTTTCTTTTTGGGGGTGATGTATATATTCTATAATCAATTGCCATGTTGGTGGCACAACTCTATGACTATACTAAAAACTACTGGGGCACCTGGGTGGCTCAGATGGTTAAGCGTCTGCCTTCAGCTCAGGTCATGATCCCGGGGTCCTGGGATGGAACCCCGCATCGGGCTCCCTGCTCGGCGGGAAGCCTGCTTCTCCCCATCCCACTCCCCCTGCTTGTGTTCCCTCTCTCACTGTGTCTCTCTCTGTCAAATAAATAAATAAAATCTTAAAAAAAAAAAAAAACTACTGACTTGTAGTGTATTTTAATTGAATGAATCACATGATTTGTGAGTTATATCACAATAAAGCTGTTAAAAATCTAATTACTAGAACCAGAAGTCAGAGTCATGTTTAATAACTTATTAATATAGGTGTGCCCAGGCAACTCAGTCAAGTGTCAGACTCTTGGACTTTACTCCGGTCTTGATCTTGGGGTCGTGGGTTCGAGCCCCACGTTGGGCTCCACACTGGGTGTGGAGCCTACTAAAAAAAATAATAACTCTTTAATATAGTCAGGCCTCAGTTTCAAAAGCTACCAATGTTAGAATGGAATCTACTCTGCAACCACTTTTTTGATTACTACTTGTTGCATCTCCTTCAGCACAAAATGAAACCTTTGAGATTCACTTGGAGCATCAACAAAATCAAGGCGGTAGTCCAAACCATCATACAGCAGATACTTTTTTATTTTTATTTTTTTTTAAGATTTTATGTATTTATTTGAGAGAGCGAGAATACAAGCAGGGGGAGGGTCAGAGGGAGAAGCAGACTCCCCACTGAGCAGGGAGCCTGATGCCGGACTCAATCCCCGGACTCCAGGATCATGACCTGAGCCGAAGGCAGTTGCTTAACCAACTGAGCCACCCAGGCGCCCCAGCAGATACTTTTAAAAAAAGATTTATTTATTTGAGAGAGAGAGCACGCACAGAGCGAGTGGGAGTGGCAGAGAGAATCCTAAGCAGACTCCGCAATGAGCATGGAGCCCCACGCGGGGCTCGAGATCATGACGACCTCAAGATCATGACTTGAGCCGAGACCAAGAGTCAGGTACTTAACTTACTGCAACACCCAGGCGCCCCATAGATGATACTTTAAATTCAGCAGTCTGTTCTTCATTAGTCTCTCCTCTTTTCTGAACAACTGCCTTTGTAACTGCAACTTTGCTTTTTGGAGGTAGCCTTTTCTTCTTCATTCCCATTTAGCCACACCCTGTCTTTTTCCAAGTTGGCTTCTAATTCTCCGTATTTCTCAAGAGTTTTTTTTAAGGGGCGCCTGGGTGGCTCAGTTGGTTAAGCGACTGCCTTCAGCTCAGGTCATGATCCTGGAGTCCCCTGGATGGAGTCCCGCATCGGGCTCCCTGCTCGGCAGGGAGTCTGCTTCTCCCTCTGACTCTACCCCCTCTCATGTGCTCTCTCTCTCTCATTCTCTCTCTTTCAAATAAATAAATCTTAGAAAAAAAATTAAAAAAAAAGAAAAGAATTTTTTAAAAGATTTTATTTATTTATTTGACAGAGAGACAGCGAGAGAGGGAACACAAGCAGGGGGAGTGGGAGAGGGAGAAGCAGGCTTCCTGTGGAGCAGGGAGCCCAATGCGGGGCTGGATCCCAGGACCCTGAGATCACGACCTGAGCCGAAGGCAGACGCTTAACGACTGAGGCACCCAGGCGCCCCTCCCAAGAATTTATCTACAATTGCCCTCTTCTTTTTTTTTTTAAGATTTTTTTTTTTTATTCATTTGAGAGAGATACAGAGCACAAGCAGGGGGAGAGGCAGAGGGAGAGGGAGAAGCAGACTCCCCGCTGAGCTGGGAGCCCAACATGGGGCTTGATCCCAGGACCTGGAGATCATGACCTGAGCTGAAGGCAGACGCTTAACCGACTGAGCCACCCAGGCGCCCCTACAGTTGCCCTCTTCTAAGCCTTTCAGATCATAGTCAGGTCCCTCTCTGTAAAGATTTCCTAGGAAGCTGCTATAGTTCTTTGTTTTACTCCATCCCAGCTCTTGGCCCAGTTAAAAATCTCCACATTCTTGTGTTGTGGATTTTAATTCTGGAAACTCTTTTTCCTTGTCTTACTCATTGTAACCTTATTCAAAATTACGATTTTCTTCAAGTTGTTTCCACCTAGAGAGTCGTTTGCAGCTCAGGATCACACCTTGATTCCTTGGGTGAATCAAGGTTGAAGTGTTTAAAGGGAGGAAAATGCCCTGTAGATTTTACATACTTTCTCTTCTGGTGTTTCAAATATATTAGCCAAACTTTAACTATAAATGGCATCTAGGTGTTATGAGTTTAATTAGAAACCTTTAATTTTGCAGTTTTATAAAAGACAACACTGCTCAATGTTTGGTTTTACTAGTAACCATATTAACAATACATAATGAAATTTGTTTTAAGTAAATTACAACTTGTCTCCCTGGAGTCTATAGTCGTTTGAAAGATTTTTCTCTTCAGGGCGCCTGGGTGGCTCAGTCGGTTAAGCGGCTGCCTTTGGCTCAGGTTATGATCCCAGGGTCCTTGGATCGAGTCCCCCCATTGGACTTCTTGCTCAGCAGGGAGCCTGCTTCTCCCTCTGCTTGCTGCTCCCCCTGTTTGTGCTCTCTCTCTCTCAGACAAATAAATAAAATCTTAAAAAAAAAGAAAGATTTTTTTCTTCAAAGCATATAAACCATAGTAATTTGAAGAGAGCATTATACTTGTTTCTATGTTCATTCTAAATGGTTAACTGTTTAATCTACAGATAATTTCTATTGAAGACAATTACAAGGAATAACTTCATGCAGATTAATATATAAACTTCACATGGTGTAAAAAACCATAAGATTTAAAAAAAAAGAAAGAAAGAAATAGAAAATGCCTTTTATCTAACTACTCCGGTGGTTAGTGATTCAATTGAAGGATAAGCCCAGGAATTGTTCAGAAGTAACAATGCCGGGGCGCCTGGGTGGCTCAGTCGTTAAGCGTCTGCCTTCGGCTCAGGTCATGATCCCAGGGTCCTGGGATCGAGCCCCGCATCGGGCTCCCTGCTCGGCGGGAAGTCTGCTTCTCCCTTTCCCACTCCCCCTGCTTGTGTTCCCTCTCTCGCTGTGTCTCTCTCTGTCAAATAAATAAATAAAATCTTTAAAAAAAAAAAAAAAGAAGTAACAATGCCTTGACTTCTTCATTGTCAAAAAACATTAGGTTGAAAAATGCCTAACCTCAGGAACAGAGGTTTGAAAGGAAGATTCTGAAAGCATTTCTCTGGTGAGGTAAACATCTTTACTAGGGTTACATATCACAGATAATGCACTGTGTCTTTGATGGGGTTTTGGAGTATAGGTGAGGTTTGGTGGAGTGAGGTCCGGAGCCCACGACCAAGAAAGAATTCTTGAGACCTCTTTGGTGCAAAAATGGTGGTTTACTAAAGCATGGGGACAGGACCTGTGGGCAGAAAGCTGCTGAACCGGGGTCTTGAGTGGTGATTTTATACTCAGGAGTTGGGGAAAGTAAGGAAAAGGGAGGTTTCAAAAGAACTTCCATATGCTAAAGATGACCAACCTCCTAGATACCTACAAGATACCAGAGGTCTAGCCATTGTCAAGTTAATGTTTTTTCCCCTCTAGCAAGGTATTAACATTAAGGTAGTGGGGGGATCCCTGGAAGAATGTCACACGTGTCCCACCCAGAGTGGGGGGTTGGGGGAGGTTGCAGGGTGTCAGCTTATGCTTAGTCTTCAGCTTCTGCTCCCTCATCATCTTTTTGCTTGCTTTTGGGCAGCTGTGTTTTTCAAATGAAGACTGACCTTAACTTGAGTCTCCTCGGCTTTTGCATGTAAAAAGTCAGCTAGGTGCTCTGTTTATTTTTCTCCTAGGCCGGCAGGTCTCTTTTTTGCTTGCCGGGTAGTTTCTTGCACTGACTGCCGAAACATGTCAGTTTCGTCCCCACTGCCCTACTGAGCCACACAGTTTCTCCTCTTTTGATTCATAGGGACAGTTTTCATCCAAATGGCTCAACATTAGGTAAACACTGATAATTTGGAGACGCTGACAACCCAAGATACTCAGGTTCCTAGAAAGATGACTTATCCAGAAGACTATGCTGAGCATTACAGGAGTTACGCGATGAAACAAGGTTCTTGTCTCCCAGGGAGGCATAATGCAGTAGAAAAAGCAAGGGATATAGCAGCAAGAGACCTCAACTCTTGTCTAAAAACTGCCACCGGCAATCCTTGTGACCCTGAGGACGTCACGTCCTCCAACTCAGGAGGCTCGGGACAAGTCTAGTGGCGACTTTCAGGGGCGGCGGCCCTCACTGGGGGGTTCCCGGTAGAAAGGGCCAGAACGCGACCTGAACGATCTGCACTTGGCAAGTCAGGGCCACAAGATCGCGGCACCTGGAGTCGGTGGGCTACATGCCTGCCAGGCGACTAGAGGCTTCCGGGGCTCCCCTGGGCCTCCAGCGGGCCTGGGGGAAGGCGTGTTCGCGTCCCGGCCTGGGCCGGAGCAGAAGGCCGCGCCCCCGGGACGCAGAGGAGCTGCGGCACGGTTCCCGCCGGGCTGCGCCCAGACGCCACAGGTAGAGAGAGGGAGAGGGCTGGGCGTGGCTGTCACGAAGCCGCCGGAAGCGCATTCTTTCTTTTCCGGTTGGGCCAGGTCCACAGACCGCGACCCCAAAATGGCGAGTCGGGGTACGGTCTCGGGGAGCTAGAGGGATCAGGTGGGGGACCGGTCCTCCAAGCCTCCCCCCCCCGTCCCCGCGCTCCCGAGCTCGGAGCTGCCCTCGCCAGGCCCGCAGAGGCGCGGGAACCGGGCGCTTGCTCCTCAGGGCGGCGGGGAGGCGTGGCGACGTTGCTGCCGAGTCGAGGAAGAGGGAAGTGGCGCCCGCGGAGGCCGGGGCTGGGCGGAGGTAATGGAGACGCCGCGTCGCCCCCGGGATTTGGTGGCGCGCGCCCCCGGCGCTGCGGGCCGCACGTGCCACTGGCGGCCCCCCGGGGCGGTGAGCGGGGCGGGGGGGGGCGGAGCCGGCAGCCTCCCGCGGCGGCGCGGGCCGGGCGGGGGCGCGGGCTCCGAGCGCCCCGTGCAGCCTCCGCCAGCAACCTCTTTGTCCCCCAGGTGCACGTGCAGCCCGGGGACGCTCCCCGGGCACCTTCGGGGGCCGGCCGCCCGCGGAGTGCCCGGAAGCGTCGCGGATTCGTGGGGGGCCGGCGGGGGGGGGGGGAGCAGCAGTGTCTCCCGCTGCACCCGGCGAAACTCCCCCGTTTCCGCTGGCTGATGGTCAGGTCGCCGGAGAAAGGGGCCTTTCAGCTTCAAAGGCGTTAGCTTCTGCCCACATGGAAATAGAGGAGGCGCCCCGATACCTTCTGAGCCTGCACAGGCTGCAAGGAACCAAGCATTTCTCTGAATACCCGTGGCATCCTCAAAAGAACTTTGTTGCCGTTTGTGCTGGAATACCTCGGAAAAGCAGCCTCTCAAGGCCACCCTTAGCCTTACGTAGAGATCTGTGTGCCCCCGAGGAAGTGTAAAGTCAGGAGAAGGGTTACCTTTACTAGGACCCTTCCTGTCTCAGAAGAACCTTAATGATCACCCTTTCTCTCATGTTTTACAAGCTGACATTGTATTTGGTACGCAAGGCCAACTTGTCTTTCCAGTAAAGTAAGCAAAAAGTTAATACACAGGTACAAGTCTGCACCGTGCCCTTGATAATCTTCCCAAAAAGAACCCCCCCCCCCCCCGCAAAATGTTGACATCTGGTTGCCCAGTTGGGGGGTATTTGCTGAGAGGGATAAGGTTACTTTTTTCCCTAATTGCTTTACTTCTTTTCTGATGTGGTTGCCTCAGTTCTCCTGCCGGTATTAATACAATGGAAAGGAGAATATCAAATGTTCCATGAAGTAAAGGTTTCAGTCTTCTTAAGAGGATGAAAGGGCAAGTAGTTGTTTCCCCCTAACTAAGGACAACAGACGGCGAGGATCTGTTAAAATTTAGAGAAACTCAGATATGCCCTATTTGTGAAGATGGGACAGGAAGCACGCAGATTAAATATTGGATATTCTCAAAGCTCCTTTTAGCGAGTGGGTGACAGTTTTTTCATCCACCACCTTTTCCTCGACCTTTAAGAAAAAAAAAAAGGAAAGTTATCAATTGACATTTGTCTTCTCTGAGCTGTGCTTTGTTTCAAAGCTGAGTGACAAAAAGAAATATAGGTCCTCAAGTAATCTGTCATCGTGAGTGTCCTAATACTTGGCAGTTGATTTTAAAGGGTAGACTGGACAGGTTTTTTTCTGTTCATTCTTCTCTGATAACTATAAATAGCAAGTAAATATGTGTCATGTGGCTTTCTTCTTGACATGTACTTTTTTTCTCCCCTCCCTCAGTGCCCTTGGGGAGAAGATCCACTCATTGGTTTTATACCAAACCTGACAAGGCCTCAATTGTCAAAGGTGGCACCAGGAGGATGTCACACATAGGAGTAAAACTGTTCCTAGAGCAAATGATGATGAGACATCTGGAGGTGAATGCATGCTTGTACCCACACATGGAGGCTTTGTGGGGGACTGAGGGGTCTCTGAAAGAGAGCTCCAGTGAGAGTAAGAAATCCAGCCCACAAACGGACAGTCTTGGTCCTGAGAGCGCTCGCCAGCACTTTCGGAGCTTCTATTATCATGAAGCGCCTGGACCACTTGAGGCTGTCAGCCAACTTCAGGAATTATGCCACCAGTGGCTGAGGCCAGAAATCCACTCGAAAGAGCAGATCTTGGAACTGCTGGTGCTAGAGCAGTTCCTGACTATTCTACCCAGGGAGACCCAGAACTGGGTGCAGAAGTACCGTCCACAGAGCATCAGAGAGGCTGTGGCCCTGGTAGAGCGCTTTCAGAGAGAACCTGATGGAATAAGTGATGAGGTGAGGAGATCCTTTCTGTGGACAATGAACTAGGGTAAAGGTAGAATTATCCAGGTTGGGTGGGGAGGGGCAGTGGAGGAACAAGGTGGAGTAGGTCACTCTTCTGTCATTCCTTGGGGACAGCCAGGCAGGATCTGAAGCCACAGATGTGCAGCCGTACTGGATGACAGGTTTCAGAGTCCCTGGCCATCTTTCTTGGCCCTTGGAAAAGAGAAATGCATTTTGCCCTCTTTCGGGCCAGGGCAAACTGGGGGTGGTGGGCCTCAGCTGGCGTGGCCAAGGAAGAGAGGACTTGAGTTCTCAGAAACAGAGAAATAAAAGGCAAGGCAGAGTTGGGAAGGGGGGGGGCGGCAATCTGAAAAAAAGATGCACAGCACTTACAGATCAAAAGAGAGAGAGGGCGGCAAATAGAAGTATTAATCAGACAACTTTGGGTAGACTACAAAGAGAAGAAATGGAAAGAAAAAAGGAAGCAAGGATACGGAAAGAAGAAAACTGCCAAGAGGGGAGTGGACAGAATCAGGGTGCCAAGAGGGGTAGGGCCCTCTCTAGTGGGAGCGCCTATCTCTGGACCAGAAGAAAAGAGCCTCCATTGCCCTCCCTTAGTGGTCTGCTCTTGGCCTTGCTGGGAAGTGGGGAACCAGGGTATGCCCTTGGGAGATGGCAGCACCCTTCCTTTCCTCGGGAGCCCACTTTGAGGAGGACGGGGCAGGGTATGTTTTTGGCGTTTTACTACAATGGAATCACATAGAAGGAAGTGAGAGTTCAAACTTTCCTCCAGTTTTTCCTCCGCTGCGTCCCCTTTCTCCATGAAATCCTTCCCTGGCTGTGGAAGGATTGGAAAATCTGACTGGCTGGGGATCTTTTTTTATTTTTATGTTTTTTAAAGATTTTATTTATTTGTCAGAGAGAGCTCAAGCAGGGGGAGCGGCAGAGGGAGAGGCAGACTACCCTGCTGAGCAGGGAGCCCGAAGCAGGGCTCGATCCCAGGACCCTGGGATCACGACCTAAGCGGAAGGCAGGTGCTTAACCGACTGAGCCACCCAGGCGTCCCTGGGAATCTTTTTTTTTTATTCAACTCCTTCTGTTTTAGAGAAAACTGAGAAGTTAAAAATGCCCTTAGGCAAGGGTCCAAGGCAAGAGCGCAAGCCAGTGAGGGCACCATGACAGGACGCAGTGTGCCCCTCCCCTGCCAGTGGCCTGAGCTGTGGCTGTCTGATTGCCCCAGATGATGTGTATGGTTCTTTGTGGGGAAATGGTGGCACAATATCTCTTTAGTTTTTTTTTATTACTTCCTTGAATGTCACAACTTCCCAAATCCGGGCTCTACTCTTGTTCATCCCTCCACCACCACCCCCAAACGAAAAGTTCTGTGCTAATGAGGATGGGGATTATTTCTAGGTCACAGCCCATGAGCTGGGAAAGGAGGCAGTGCCCTTGGGAGGAACAGCAGTGGCCCCAGGCTTTAAGTGGAAGCCAGCAGAGCCCCAACCAATGGGTATGTTCCAGAAAGAATGTTGGAATACATACCGGGTACTACAGGAACAGCTGGGCTGGAATACTCACAAAGAAACCCAGCCTGTATATGAAAGAGGTGAGGAGCTTCATAATAATTCTCTTCTCCTGGGCGCTGTGATAGGAATCGGTTCAGCTGGAATGTCATGGGAATGTTCCAGGTGCCCAGCCTTGCCAGTTGTTAGGATGTCTCTCACGTGCGAGGACAATAGGCCAATGGTGGGTGAAGGTGAGGGTCAGCCTGGGGTGCACACATGTCCAAACCAGAGAACCCTGGTATTCACACCATGGACCTTGCTCCTTAGAAACTGGAGAGAAGATGGACTAGGGACAGGTGGGGTCATCACCCTTCTATGTTAGAGAAGAAACTGGGATCAGATATGGGTCGTCATGGCAGAAGGGGGAGAGAATTGTGCCCCAGGGGGAAAAAAAAAAAAAGACAGAAACCAGCTACACTGGAGGACCTGAGTCTTTCATTTTCAGTCACCTCTAGTTCTTGCCTAGCCCGGTAAACTATTTTATGAGAGGAAAGAAAAAATAATGGATTTCCTTTCATTAATTTCTCTCACGAAATCTGGGGGGAAACAGCCAGCTGGGGAACCAGTTCTTTGGAGTGGTAGATACTTGGTTCTCATTTCCAATGAGAAGACCACCTCTGGTACCACACATACACTTGTGAAGGTGAGCTGTCCTTAAGAAGGACTCCTGAGGTTCCGTGTTCTAGAAATCAGCTCAGGGTATTTGTAAACACAAAAGAGAGACATTTTCTCTGGCTCTTTTCCATCCACAGCTGTGCCTACTCAACAGATTCTAGCCTTTTCTGAGCAGAAAAGCCCCCCAAACTGGAAGATGGCATCTGAGCTCATCTTGCCTGAGTTCCAGGTGAGCTGTACTTCCCAGCTTTTTCAGGCAGCCTGCACCTGGCCTTGTCTGTGCTTTTCTTTGCTGCCCATGACCCACAGTGCTCGGCAGGTGCTCTGAGGCATGTTAGCCCCGGATGTTCACCTCTAGGCGACTAGGCTGGGCACGGTGGGGACCAGGCCCCTCGCACACTGTTTACTGATCTCGGGCTTTTTCCTTTTCTGCCATCTTACTTTCCCCCCCCTGAATCTTAATACTCTTCTTCGGCGACTGGCCTGCTGCGTAGTTCAGAGATGAGTGATAGGAAGGCTTCTGTGGTGGCAAGTACTGAACTGAAACCCATTCTCTTCTTTAGAGCCTGTTGACATTTGAAGATGTGGCAGTGTCCTTTTCTGAGGAAGAATGGAAGTTACTGGACCCTACTCAGAAGATCCTTTACAATGATGTAATGCAGGAGAACTATGAGACTGTCATCTCTCTAGGTAAAGATTCTTCCTTTCCTTTGTGTAGAAGTTGAGTAACCTGGCCGCAGTTTATGGAAGACGATCTTCTGTGGGAGAGTCCCCGTGTTCCAGTAGCTGTTTGGGTCTCACCTTGATGGTGTGGGGGAAAGGCCAGGCATATCCAGATGATTCAGAATAGATCCTGACTTACCAGCATGTCTCCCCGTCTGCTGCTCTTCCAGCCTCGTCTAAGCTGCCGTCATCCCTGACCCTGTCTGCTTCAGTAGCACTGGATTCCCATTCCACGTGCCCTCCTGAGGCTTCCTTCTCCACTTCCTCCTTGCGTCTCCACCCACAATCACTGTAGACTAGAAAGAAGGTGCTGAATCTAAGATTCTGCCCGTTTAAACATTCGGAGTAAATGGAAGAGTCATTCACTCTTCCTGAAAAAGAGTCTGGAATTAGGATGGCAGCCCACGACCTCAAGGTTTTATACTCAGAGCATTATTGTTACCCCCTAAACCTGAAGTAATCTGCTTAGAACAAGGAAGAGAACCATAGGTCCAAGGTCCCCAAGAGTTCAAGGACAGTCTTGGAGAGTTTCCTACAGGTAAGTATATACACGGGAAGAAGAGAAATATTCCTTGATGAGGACCTTCACAGGGGATTAACACTCCAAGATTCTACTCCTGGGTTTTTCTTACTGAACTTCTTCTTGAGATAACTGTAGATTCACATGCAGATTTAAAGTATCATACAAGGAGAACCTGTATACACTTTACCCGGTTTCCCTCAATGATAACTTTTGCAAAAAGTATCATATGATGTCACAACCAGGATATTGATATTGATACAGTCTTCTGACCTTCATATTTTCCATTTTATTTGTCTGTGTGTGTAATTAGTTCAGTAGAGTTTTTTTTTTTAAGATTTATTTATTTTAGGAAGAGAGAGAGAGAGAGAGAGCGTGCGCAGGGGGAGGGGCGGAGGGAAAGATTCTCCGGCAGACTCCCCACTGAGTGGGGAGCACGACGCAGGGCTCAATCTCATGACCCTGAGATCACGACCTGAGCCGAAATCAAGAGTCTGAGGCTTAACCGACTGAGCCACCCAGGGGCCCCTAGTTCTGTAAAGTTTTATTGCAAGTGTAGGTTTGCATGTTCACCTCTGCAGTCAAGATACTGGACAGTTATATTACCGCAAGGACCTTTCTTGTTGCCCTTTTATCATCACACACATGTCCGCTATGCCTCACCCTGTCACCGACCCTTGCCAACCCCTGATCTGCTCTACATTTCTGATATTTTGCCGTTTCAAAAGTGTTACATGAATAGAACCGTAAAATGTGTAACCCTTTGGCATTAACTTTTTTCATTCAGAATAATTCCCTGGAAATTGATCTGAATTGTTGTGTGTATCAATAGTTGTTTGTTTGTTTGTTTGTTTGTTTTAATACTGAGTAGCATGCCATGATGTTGAGAGACCACAGTTTGGGTAACCATTCACCACTGAAAAGAGATCTTTGCTGTCTTCAGTTTTGGGCTAGTGTGAATAAAGCTATCAGGAGCATTTGTGTGCAGGATTTTTTGTAGAGATAAGTTTTCATTTCTCTGGAATAAATGCCTTAAGGGTACAGTTGCTGGTTCATATGGCAATTACAGGTTTAATTTCCTGAACACTTGCCAAACTGTTTTCCACAGTGACTGTACCATTCCACATTCCCAGCAGCAAAGGATGAGTGGTCCAGTTTCTCCACGTCCTTGCCAGTGTTTATATTATCTCCATTTTATGTTTGCCATTCTGATCGGCGTGTAGTGTTACCGCGTTGTGATTTGGATTTGCGTTTCCCTAATGGCCAGTGATGTTTTATAGCTTTTCATGCGGTTATTTGCTGTCTCTATTTTCTCGTCAGTGAAATATCTTTCACCCACATCTTAATTGGATTGTTTTTTAACTGTTGAGTTTTGAGAGTTTCTTTATAAAGATTTTATTTATTTATTTATTTGAGAGAGAGAGAGAGAAACAGCATGAGAGGGGAGAGGGTCAGAGGAGAAGCAGACTTCCCGCTGAGCCGGAAGCCCGATGTGGGACTCGATCCCAGGACTCCGGGATCATGACCTGAGCTGAAGGCAGTCGCTTAACCGACTGAGCCACCCAGGCACCCTTTGAGAGTTTCTTATATATTATAGATTCTAGCACTTTGTCGAATATGTTGATTGCAAATAGTTTCTCCAAGTCTGTATATTGTCTTTTTAATCCTCTTCCTGTGGGCTTCCACAGAGTAAAAGGTTTTCATTTTGATGAGGACCAATTTTTCATTTTTTCCTTTTATACATTGTATTTTTGGTGTCAAGGCTAGAACTTGGACTAACCCTAGACCCCTAAAATTTTCTGCTATTTTTTCCTAAAAGTTTTATAGTCTTGTATTTAAGTCCATGATCCATTTTGGGTTAATTATTATATGAGGTGTGAAGTTTAGGATGAGGTTCATTTTTTGGCCTATGGAGGGCCAATTGCTTCAGCTCCATTTCTTGAAAAGGCTGTCCTTCCTCCATTGAATTGTTTTTGTTTTTGTTTTTTTAAAGATTTTATTTATTTGAGAGAGAGAGAGAGAGCTCGCAGGAGCAGGGGGAGGAACAGAGGCAGAGGGAGAAGCAAGCTCCCTGCTGAGCAAGGAGCCCAACTGGGGACTCAATCCCAGGACCCTGGGATCATGACCTGAGCCAAAGGCAGACAGACGCTTAACCGACTGAGCCACCCAGGTGCCCCCTCCACTGAATTGTTTTCGCACTTCTGTCAAAGAGCAGTTGGGTATATTTGTGTGCATCTCTTCTGTTCCATCGAGCTCTGTGCTTGTGCCCCTGCCGATATTGCACTGTCTTGATTGCTGTAGCTTTGTAATATCAAAGCCTTAATATCGTCAAGTAGACCGATTCTTCCCACTTTATTCTTTTTTGTAAAATAAAATTTTATTTTAGCCCTTCTAGGGCCTGTGCCTTTCCATGTAAATTTTAGAGTAAGCTTATCTATGTCTATAAGAAACTTTATTGGGATTTTGCTAGATAGGACATTAAACCTATGTATTAGTTTGAGGAGGATTGATGTCTTTACTATGTTGATTTTTTTGATCAGTGAACACTGTGTGTGTCTATTTATTTAGGTCTTCTTTAATTTCTTTCATCAACTTTTTGTAGTTTTCAGTGTATAGATCCTCTATGTGTTTTGCTAAATATAGGCCAAAGCATTTCATTTTCACTGGAACATTTGTAAATGGTACTATTTTTAATTTTGGTTTCTGTGTGTTCATTGTTTTTTTACATAGGAATGCCACTGATTTTGTATTTTTTTTTTAAAGATTTTATTTATTTATTTGGCAGAGAGAGATACAGCGAGAGAGGGAACACAAGCAGGGGGAGTGGGAGAGGGAGAAGCAGGCTTCCCGTGGAGCAGGGAGCCCGATGCGGGGCTCGATCCCAGGACCCTGGGATCATGACCTGAGCCGAAGGCAGACGCTTAACGACTGAGCCACCCAGGCACCCCTCATTTTGTATTTTGATCTTGTATTCTGTGATCCTACTAACTCACTTATTATTTCTTTTTTTTTTAAGATTTTTTATTTATTTATTTAACAGAGATAGAGAGAGAGCACAAGTAGGCAGAGCAGCAGACAGAGGGAGAAGGAGAAGCAGGCTCTCCGCCGAGCAGGGAGCCCGATGCGGGGCTCGATCCCAGGACCCTGGGATCATGACCCGAGCTGAAGGCAGCTGCTTAACCGACTGAGCCACTCAGGCGCCCCTCACTTATTATTTCTAAGAGGTTTTTTTTGTAGATTCCTTGAGATTTTTACACATAGATAATCACATTATCTGCACTGCCTTTTAATTTCTTTTGAATGCCGTAACTGCAGTAGCTCCAACTTCCCGCTATGTTGAATAAGAGTGGGAAGAGCAGACATCCTTACCTTGTCCCAATTTTATCATGAAAACATTAAGTTTTTCACCATTACCTATTTACGTTAGTATGGTTTTTTTATTGTTGATACTCTATTATTGAGTCAATATAATTCCTAACTTAGTGTTCTTATCATGAATGGATATGGAATTTGTGAAACACTTTCCTGTGTCTTTTGATAGGTGTATGATCTTCAAAGCTTGTTGATATGGTACGTTATGTTGATTGATTTCAAATGTGGAATCAGCCTTGCATACTTGCAGTAAATCTTTCTTGATCCTGGTATATAATTCTTCCATATTGTTACATTGTTTGCCAGTATGTTGTTGAGTATTTCTACATTGAAGTTCACGGGAGATGTTAGTCTGTAGTTTCCTTTTTTAAAAAACGATTTATTTATTTTAGAGAGAGAGAGAGAGAGAGCATGCAGGGGTGGGAGGGGAGGGACAGAGGGAGAGAGAATCCCCAAGCAGACTCCCTGCTGAGCGCAGAGCCTGACATTGGGCTCAATCCCAGGACTCTGGGACCATGACCTGAGCCAAAATCCAGAGTCAGCTGCTTAACCACCTGAGCCACGAGGCACCCCAGTAGTTTTCTTTTTTAGTATTGTCTTTATATGATTTTGCCATCAGGGTAATACTGGCCTTATAAAATGAGTTGGGTAGTATTTCCTCCTCCTTTCTGGAAGAGAGTGTGTAAAATTGGTGTTAATTCTTTAAATATTTGGTAGAATCCTCCAGTCTCACCATATGGACTTGGATTTTGGGGGGGAAGCTTTTAAACTATGAATTCAATTTGTTTAAATGGTGATAGTGCTATTCAGATGATCTATTTCATGTTGGTTGAATTCTGTTAGTTTGTGGTTTTGAAGAATTGGTCCATTTTTTCCTAACTTTTAGAAGTCATGAACATAAGGTTGTTTATAGTATTATCTTACCATCCTTTTATTTATTTTTATTATTTTTTTAAAGATTGATTTATTTTTTAGAGAGTGTGTGAGCAGGGGGAGGGGCAGAGAGAGAGGGAGAGGGAGAGAAGCAGACTGCCTGCTGAGTGCAGAGCCTGAAGCAGGGCTTGATCTCAAGATCCTGAGGTCATGACCTGAGCCGAAATTAAGAGTCAGATGAACGGGCTGAGCCACCCAGGTGCCCCTTTTACCATCCTTTTAGTTGCTGCAGGATGTGTAGGGATATATCCAATTTCCTTCCTGATACTGGTGATTTGGATTTTCCCTCCTTTTATTTTTGTCAGTTGTGATAGAGGTTTATCAATTTTATTAATTTTTTTGAAGAACAAGCTTTTTGTTTGGTTGTGACTTTTGCTCTGAGCTTTATTATTTCCTTCCTTTAACTTGCTTTGGGCTTATTTTGCTTTTTACTCTGGTTTATTGAAGTAGAAACTAGATTATCGATTTGAGACCTTTCCCCTTTTCTATTGTAAGCACTTAGGGCTATGCCTTGTCCTCTGAGCACTTCTTTAGCTGCATTCCACATATTTTGATATATTGTAATTTCATTTTCTTTTTTTTCTTATTTATTTATTTATTACAAATTCTATTTTTTAGTCATCTCTACACCCAACGTGGGGCTTGAACTCACGACCCTGAGATCAAGAGTCACCTGCTCCACTGACTGAGCCGGCTAGGCACCCCTGGAATTTGATTTTCTTTCTTTTTTTCTTTTTTTTAAAAGATTTTATTTATTTATTTGTCAGAGAGAGAGAGAGCACGAGCAGGGGGAGCGGCAGACAGCGGGAGAGGGAGAAGCAGGCTTCCTGCCGAGCAGGGAGCCCAATGCGGGGCTCAGTCCCAGGACCCTGGGACCATGACCCGAGCTGAAGGCAGACGCCCAACGACTGAGCCACCCAGGCGCCCTTCCTGTTGTCTTTCTGTTTTTGATTTCCAGTCTGATGCCATTTTTATTAGATTGCTTTTTTTCACTCCAGTTGTGATTTTTTTTTTTGTTTCATGGCCTGACGGATGATTTTTGATTGTATCCTGATATTTTGTCTATTATTTTAGAAGAGTCTGGGTCCTTTTTAAATATTTTAATTTAACAGTCATGCTGTTTTAGTTTAGCACATAGTTCTTTCCTACTTTCGTGGGTTATACTTCTAGTGACAGTTTATTTTTTTATTTTTTATTTTTTTTAAAGATTTTATTTATTTATTTGACAGAGAGAGACACAACAAGAGCAGGAACACAAGCAGGGGGAGTGGGAGAGGAAGAAGCAGGCTTCCTGCTGAGCAGAGAGCCCGATGCGGGGCTAGATCCCAGGACCCTGGGATCATGACCTGAGCCAAAGGCAGACGCTTAACGACTGAGCCACCCAGGCGCCCCTCTAGTGGCGGTTTAATTTTCAGAGCCTTTGTGGCGTTATTGTGGTTTCCTTGGTTTATGTGGTACTGCTAGGGCTCCCATATGTCCCTGCTGGTATCGCCTGAGGGTGAGGAAGGTATTTACACAGGCCAGAGTGCCTCTCAGTGGGAAAGGGGAGTCTCAGACCCTCAGGGATGAAGAGGCTTCCTAGGCCAGGCCACTGTGGCTAGGTGCCTCTTGCTCGTTCCGCCTGCGCACTTTGGTGTCTCTTAGCTGGGGTTCTGATATTGGCAGGCTTCTCATTTAGAGCTAAGGCTGTCTAGGTAGCTTTGTGTTGCTAGGTTGAGGGTTGGAAGATGCTAGCTTGGGTTGCCTTCTCCTGGTGGCTCTGGGGATATAGGACACCCTGCTGTGTTACTCTGCTAGGCCTGGCATCCCAAACCATTTTGCTTTCTTCTTACCACGTTTTGGAATTCTCTGTTGGTTGTGGCTTGCATTCTTTCATTGGCTTGTTGTGCCCAGCAGGGAGGATCAGGAGGAAATGCATCTGTGCCCTTTTGTCCATATTGGACCAGAAATCACTTATTCTGTGTTTTTTAAAGGCAATCATCATTGATTTTTCTCTCCATTCCTATAGTTTTCTTGTTCTGGGACACAGACGGCTGACTCTTCTGTTTGTTCCAACAGGGTTAAAGCTCAAAAATGACACTGGAAATGACCAACCTATATCTCTTTCTGCATTAGAAATACAAGCATCAGGATGCAAAGTATTAAGAAAGGCCAGAATGAAAGTTGCCCAGAAAACAACAGGCAAAGAAAATCATGGTGGTACACGCAGGGTACGGAGACGGCACCGAGCTTTTCTAGGGAGGAAAAGAAAGAAACTTTCAACTTGTAAACAAGAGCTTCCAAAACATAAGGATCTTCAAGGGAAAGGCCATGCAGGAGAGAAACCTTTTAAGTGTCAGGAATGTGAGAAAAGCTTCAGAGTTAGCTCTGACCTTATTAAGCACCAGAGAATTCACACTGAAGAGAAGCCCTATAAATGTCAACAATGTGATAAGAGGTTTAGATGGAGTTCAGATCTTAATAAGCACTTCATGGCACACCAAGGAATAAAACCATACAGATGCTCATGGTGTGGAAAAAGCTTCAGTCACAATACAAATCTACACACACACCTAAGAATTCACACAGGAGAGAAGCCCTTTAAATGTTATGAATGTGGAAAAAGATTCATTCAGAACTCCCACCTTATTAAGCACCAGAGAACCCACACAGGTGAGCAGCCGTATACTTGTAGCGTATGCAGGAGAAACTTCAGCAGGCGGTCAAGCCTTCTTAGACACCAGAAACTCCACAGGAGAAGGGAGTCCTGTCCAGTATCTCCAGTCTGAAGAAAGTCACCATGTGGATCTTGACCCTAGAGGTGACGAAAGAGTATAAAACTCTGAGGCACCAATGATAGGAATTTGTCACCCACAGGAGATTTGGGAGGGGTTCGTGTCCTACTTCACAGAAAGGAATCTAAGCTGTCTCTCTTGTTCAGCATTGTATCTTCAGTGCCTAGCACAAGACTGATACACAATGAGTACTTGATCAATAAAAGTGGAAATATAGCTATCATCTATCTATAGTTATCTATTCATCTATCTATCTATATATCTGTCTGGTTACTCAGCTTCCCCACCCTCGGTGATCTAGGTTCTTCAAGTATCAGGTGCTCAGCAAACACATGATGGCCATGAATCCTACTCTCATTCTTTCTCAAGAAAGATGGAAAATAAGAGTATTCAGGTCCTCTGAAGGGAGCTTAGAGAGAATTACTAAGCTGGAGAGAGTTTCTATGGCTATCATTCTGTCGACATGAACAACCAAGCCCAGGGCTGAGGGAACTTTATTCTCCAGCAGGAAGAGAGCATTCAGTGTTTGCCCTGGGAGAAGTGCCCCCATTCCAGTGGCTGTTCCCCTCAGTGCCCGCTACCACAGTGTTTTCTGTCAAAGAGTTCCAAGCAGCAAGCGAAGGCCTGAATGCCACCACAGACCTAGGGACCTTGCAAGCACTTGATGTCTCTCCTGCTGATCCTCTCAACACTGAGGTATATAGAGTGAAGTGATGAAGGAAGCAGTCTGGGCCTTCAGCCACAGATTTGTCTCTCTGTAGAAATCCCAGGGCCATGGTAAATGGCCTTTTTTTTTTTTTTTTTTGACTTTTCACCATGTGGACTAGACGTTTTCAAATTGGTGCCACACTGCCCCAGGGCCTAAAGGGAAGCCCATTTTTATGGCTGTTCAGCCACAACCCCATACACTTGGGATGCTGTGCAGGAAAGTCTGGAAGTTTTGTAAACGGATGTACTGAGAATGGCAAGGTGAGCCCCGTGGCCTTGTGGCCTCAGCACACATTGGATAGCAGGAGGGAACATCCAGAAGTGTCAGGGCAGAGTCAGGCCCGTGGCCTAGTGGGATGGCCCCGGTGAGAACTAGGTCAGATGGAAACTGTCTTGTTTTTTGTTTTTTTTTTTTAAGATTTTATTTATTTATTTGACACAGAGAAAGACACAGTGAGAGAGGGAACACAAACGGGGGGAGCGGGAGAGGGAGAAGCAGGCTTTCCGCTGAGCAGGGAGCCTGATGCGGGGCTCGATCCCAGGACCCTGGGATCATGACCTGCGCGGAAGGCAGACGTGCTTAACTGACTGAGCCACCCAGAAACTGTCTTGTGATACTGGTATTTTCTCTTCCTTCCCCATTGACCTCAGGGATTATCTCCTGAGAAGACAATGTCATGTCAAGGGCAGGGCAGGGAAGTTGGAGGACATGGATTTATAGCTATGTCACATCCTAGTTTAAGATGTTGGCCAAGGCTTCGATATATTTATCATTTCATAAAATTTAACTTTTTTAATGACATGGAATGTTGTTTCATATTAAACATGAAACAAAACTCCATGGTTACTAAATCACCCAGAGATGGCAGTCACTTTTTTGGCATAGATATCTCCAGATATTTTTTCCATCAAGGGACCCCTCTACACCTGTTATCAGGTTTGTAAAATGGAGATGATAATTCTATCCTCTTGGCTGCTGTGAGGATCAAATGAGGTGTGAGCATGCCTCACTCTGATGGGCCACAGTAGGTGTTCCATAAACATTTGGAACATTCTTCCTTCATCTTTCAGCTAGTTTTTTTTAAAGATTTTATTTATTTATTTGCCAGAGAGAGAGCGTGCGTGCACAAGCAGGGGGAGCGGCAGGGAGAGGGAGAAGCAGGCTTCCTGCCGATCAAGGAACCTAATGTGGGACTCAATCCCAGGACCCCGGGATCATGACCTGAGCCGAAGGCAGATGCTTAACTGACTGAGCCACCCAGGCTTCCCTCAGCTAGTTATTTAAAAAAAAAATTTTTTTTAAAGATTTTATTTATTTATTTAATTGACACACACACACACACACACACAGAGACAGCGTGAGAGGGAACACAAGCAGGGGAAGTGGGAGAGGGAGAAGCAGGCTTCCCGCTGAGCAGGGAGCCTGATGTGGGGCTCGATGCCAGGACCCTGGGATCATTACCTGAGCCGAAGGCAGTCGCTTAACCAACTGAGCCACCCAGGTGCCCCTCAGCTAGTTATTTTAAAAAGAAAATTAATTAGGCAGAAAAGTTGAGTATCCTTAATTAATGGTGTTTCCATCATTCCCAGCTGTTTTTATAAGCCTCTTTGTGGTGGTCAGAAGGGTAGCCTGGTATGCCATTCTTTTCTAGAGATACTTCTCTCTAGTCAGTGTGAAGTAATAAGCTAATGTCCCCCATTGAGCTAGATATACCCCTAGCAAGTAACAACCAAAATAGACTAGAAGCCCCAACTTGACATACCTGCAGTGTGGTGGGGAAGTGATGGCGAGCGGTGGACTTTTTGTGGACAGTATTTGCACTATTAGGTGTGTCCATCCTCAAACTAGTGGGAGAGGAAAGAGGAGACTAGAACGGCCACTACAAAGAATGCAAGTGCTCAGCCCAGAGGAGGAAGTGACCCAGAAGGAAAGGATCCTGAAGGCTTGGAGACTGACTGCCCCACCATCCCTTCTAGAACTATCTGAGACTGTACTCTTGGAATTAAGGGGAAATTCAACTTCTTTCAGAGGGCACTCTCTTTGCATGGCTCTGCGTCCGGTACCACCCTGGACGGCTGCTGTCATACCACCACTGAAAGGACCTTCGTTCATGTAGCACGTAGGAAGAGGAGACTGACTCGAAAACTGAAGGAAGTACTCCATCAGGGGAGCCGGCCGTTACTGCCTGCTTACGAGAGTCAGCAGAGGTCCTGAAAATGAGTCCGCAAAAGGCCACTCCCGTTTTCGTAAAGCTGCCAACCCCTGTTATCACACCTGTTAGCCTGAAAGCTCATTTCGGAGGTCCTCGTCTACACTGGCATCCCCAGGAGAGGTCAGAACCAGGGGGCCTGGGGCCTATTGTAGAGATCAGTTATTTGGGGCAAGCGGCAGGAAGGCCTTTAGATGTCAGTGGGCAGAGACAGGAAGAGAATTGAGGACTTCCGGTTCTGAATTCAGACTCTGCTGCCCTTTGCATGCAAGGGCTCCAGGAAGAAAGGACATTCTCGTCCCTGCAGTTGTGCGACAGGATTTCGAACCTGGGGCTCCTGGCTGACCTATCAGTACCCATTCTTACCTTTCAGCCCTCTGACATAGCTTCCCAGGGCCCCCCATTCCCCAAGCATCCTGACTATCATGTCAGCCCTGACTGTCTCAGAAAAAGGAGAGACAACGGGCACTAGGGAAAGAAATGGCCGAACGGAATAAAGGAGAGCGATGTCCTGCTGCTTTACATCGCCCACCACCTCCCCAGCATATGGCTAAGAGGCCTCAGCTCCGCTGCCTTTCTGAGGACGCGACAGGAAGACAGCACACAAACGCTCGGAGTTGGGACAAGCAGGCTGATGAGTCATCCAAGGGGCAGAGCCGAGAGGCCAAAGGCTCCCAGTTCAGATCCCACGGGCAGAGACGGGACTGAGGAGACAAAGTCTGGCCTGAGGCCTGTGTGAGGGCTGTGAGTTGCTATCCCAGTGTCGGTGCTCCTGTCCCCGGCTCAGAGAGCACAGCGCCACCACTTGCTGGGGCCGAGGCACAGGGGCACGTCTGGGTCCAGGTCCATTTGTGCAGGACCCAGGTCTTGACCTTCTCTCTGCCAGCAAACCGGGGCACGGCCGCTACCCAGGAGCCTGTTCGGGTCCCTCCGCAGTGACTGCTGCAGTCGCTTGGGGCTCTATCCCCTACTCCCTCCAGTCTCGTAGTACACCGGGGCTGAAGGGCCCTTGGAAGCCGAGGAGACCTCGCTCCTTATGTTACAGAAGAGGCAACTGGAGCTCGGGGTTTCTCTGCCCAGGGCCTTGTGGCAGAGGGAGGGACTGAAGTAGTCTCCCCAGCCCCAGGCCTCTCTCTCCAGACAGGATATGTTCAGCTCCCGGCAGTGGCTTCTCGGGAAGTGTCATTCGTCAACCTCTTGGCTGTCGCCCACAGGGTGAGGAAATCCCTTCTGAGCCATGGTCTGCTCTGTTCTTGGCGGACTCCAAACCCTGTTCTCTCAGGATAACCCCTCAGGTGGGAGGTTCCACGTCTGAGCTCTTTACAAAAGAGCTGCCCTGTTAACAGGGGGTGCCAGTCCTCCAGAAGTACATCTTGTCCCTGTACATAGACTAGGACCAGGAAGCCATCCCCCTTCTACCCATTCTCCCGCCCAGAGGGGTCCGGGACTTGTAGGAGAGTCACGGGAAGAGCTGGGCGTGGGGGGCACGGCCCCTGAGAGGCAGCCTCTCCGAACACCCCACCTCCTTACTTCTGCGCTACATATTCCTGAATTTTCCTCCAACACCGTGCTCACTGAGGCACTCTTCACTCAAGCTCCCAGCAGCCCCCAGCTCCCACATCCTTTATGTCCTGCCTCTACTCGGGTTTCCTGTGCCCCAGCTCACAGACCCAATGCTGAGCCACGCTGTTAATGCGCCTTTGGTTAGCCTTTGTTTTTAGCCCCCAATAGGGCCTCCTGACCTGTCCAGATCCTTCCTTCTAATGTCACATCACTTCCTCCTTTTGCTCCCCAAACTCATTCCATACAGACTGTCCTCTTAGAACAGCATTTATTTTATTTTTTTTTTAAAGATTTTTAAAATTTATTTGACAGAGAGACAGCGAGAGAGGGAACACAAGCAGGGGGAGCGGGAGAGGGAGAAGCAGGCTTCCTGCCGAGCAGGGAGCCCAATGCGGGGCTCGATCCCAGGACCCTGGGATCCAGACCTGAGCCGAAGGCAGACGCTTAACGACTGAGCCACCCAGGCGCCCCTAGAACAGCATTTAAAACCCAGGTTTTGTTAAAACACCGATGGCTGGGCCTCACCCCCAGAATTTCTACCTCCGTCGGCCTGGGGTAGGGCCAGGAAATGGGCATTTCTGACAAGTTCCCACGTGATGCTGATGCTCCAGCACTCCCCCTTTGAGAACCGCTGTCTGAGAACACCTCTCGTGTACTTTCTCTTGTGTGCAGAGATGGTCTTAGAACCTCAGGAACTGGCAACGGCTGGCCCAGGGCTGGATGTTGATATAAACTCCCTGAACGTGTGCGGCTGGCCACTTTAGGGTTAAATGTGAACTTAAGCTGCACTTTACTCTCCTATAACTGGCAAATCACTACCAAAAACAAAGTGTGGCTATAAAGGCTGTCGGTGTTTCCTGAGTTTTGAAGCCTCCATCCCGTCTCCCTGATCTTGCTGTCTGTTTCAGCCTCTGGGACTGCCAGCGCGCCTGGCCCTCCCCCAGCTCTCTGGACTTGGGCCCACGCTGGCTGCATTCAAGACCTCTGGGGTCTGGTGGCCTCGGGGAGTGGCTCTGACCGAAACACCTCGGAAGCATCTCTGCAAACTGGTTTTTCTCCTTCCTGATGCTGTGTCTCCTCCCATGTTCCTGTCCGCCTGCCAGCCTTTTGCAGCTCAGCCTACCCAGCATGCTGTCCTCGCTGAAAACTGACCTTGGCAGAGGTCATCGAGCAGCCCCAAAATGATGCAATAGGGAAGCACAGGGGCCTGGTGCTCTCCAGGGAAATTGGCCTTTCTCTCA
The DNA here is from genome assembly GCF_964656455.1 of Halichoerus grypus. Taxonomy (NCBI): domain Eukaryota; kingdom Metazoa; phylum Chordata; class Mammalia; order Carnivora; family Phocidae; genus Halichoerus; species Halichoerus grypus. The sequence goes on along the minus strand of NC_135727.1, from coordinate 16,738,212 downwards.
GGGCTCCTGACTCCTTCCTCATTTTGGAGATGGGTGGGGGCAAAAAGCATCCAGTGCTCCAGAGGTGAACTTGGCAATTGGTGCAGTAAGGTAGGCCCTGCACCCTCGCTGTGGCCTGCAGCTCCCCAGCCCCTGTAGGTCAGCAGCGGCCTGGGTGCTCAGGACCCAGAGAGGTCTCTTGGAGATGCAGTCCGAGGAGTCTCTTTTTTGTTTGGTAAAGATTTTATTTATTTATTTGACAGAGACATACAGCGAGAGGGAACACAAGCAGGGGGAGTGGGAGAGGGAGAAGCAGGCTTCCTGCTGAGCAGGGAGCCGGGTGCGGGGCTCAATCCCAGGACCCCGGGATCATGACCTGAGCCAAAGGCAGCCACTTAACCGACTGAGCCACCCAGGCACCCCTGAGGAGCCACTTCTGAGGAGTCCTTTAGTGACCAAGGTTCACTTGTGCCTGGCAGGAGTCCGTCAGGACCGTCCAAGAGAGACTGGGGGCATGGATAGTTTTACAGGAATCTATTTCTATTTTTTTAAAAAGATTTTATTTATTTGACAGAGACACAGCGAGAGAGGGAACACAAGCAGGGGGAGTGGGAGAGAGAGAAGCAGGCTTCCCGCCAAGCAGGGAGCCCGATGTGGGGCTCGATCCCAGGACCCTGGGACCATGACCTGAGCCGAAGGCAGACACTTAATGACTGAGCCACCCAGGCGCCCCGACAGGAATCTATTTCTGAATCCTTAGTTCCATACGTTCTTCCTAAAACCGTTGTGAGGAAAACCCAAAGGGAGGTCCTCCATCCCCACCCTCCCCTTCATCACCACCCTTCCACCGCTCTTCCCTGCTCTGGTCTTCCCATGGTGCATTGCCCCAGAGTTTTACATGTCTGAGGAGCCAAAGAGGCATTAAAATATCCTGGCTGGGAAACTGAATGATGAATGACTGGGCAGGGAATCCTGCATATCAAATAGTTTCCTGTGTTTTCCTTTAGACAGAATTGAAGAAGGACTTATTAATCAACTGATCAGCTGCTAGATCATTGGGAAGAAATTGGGAGTGGCTCAGTACTTGATTTATGCCATATAACTCTAAAGGAAATTTTAAAATTTCGGGTGACCCCACTATAACAAAATTCTGTCCATGCCCACTGACCTGTCATCTCTTAAAATGAGAAATAGCGATATAATTGGTGATGAGCCAGGCCTCATTCTGGAAATAACTAATATTTATTCATGATATGAACTAATTTCAAGGAAGTCATCTATATCATTAGGAGTGGGATTTTCAATAAATACTTATTTTTGCTTATAAGTACCCAAATTTATAATACATTTATGTTGTTTCATCAATAGTATTTAATACTTGTAATAATCAAAAGAAAGGCATTGATACTTAGAGTCTCCTGGTCTTAGGACATTTTCCCCCAATTTATATGTACTTTAAAAGAAACTTATTGAAGCATGACACAAACGGAAAAATGCTCAAGTAGTAAGTGTCCAGCTCAGTGATCTAAGTGAACATCCTTGTAACCACCACCCAGATCAAGAAAAAGACCATTAGCACCCTAGGAGTGGGATGGTTGGGTCATAGGGTTTATATATGTTCACCTTCTTTAGATACTGCCAAAATATTTTTCAAAATGTACCAATCTCCATTCCCACTACCAGTGTGTGAGGGTTTCAGTTGCTCCTTATCCTTGTCAACATTTGAAATTGGCTGTCTTTCATTTCAGCCATCCTGGTGAGTAGGAGGATTGTGGTTTTAATCTCGATTTCCTTGATCAATTAAGATGAGCACCTTTTCATGTGTCTAATACGTGATTAGTGAGTATTTGAATGTACTTTTTTGCCAAGTGCCTGTTAAGTCTCTTGCCCGTATATCTACTGGGTTCTTTTTTCTTACTGATCCGTTGGATTCTGAATTTGAGCCCTTTGTTGGATGCATGTACTCCAGGTACCTTCTGCCACTCCCCAACTTGCTGTTTTACTCACTTGATGTCCCCTAATGAAGAAAAGTTCCCAGTTGTAATGTCTTCCGATTCATCAGTATTTTCCTTTATCATTAGTGCTTTGTTGGAGTCTTGGTGCAGAAATTATCACCTATGCCAAGGTCATGAAGATGTTTTCCTATGTTTTCATTTACAAGTCATATTATTTTCCCTTATGCATTTAGATCTAAAATTCATCTGGAATTTTCTTCTTAAACAAAATGTGGTATACACAGTGGATAATTATATAGACAAAAAAGGAATGAAATATTGTCACATGGACACATGCTACAACATGTAGGTGGATGAACCTCAAAAAATAATATGCTAAGTAAAAGAAATCAGGCACCAAAGCTCACATACTGTATGGTTCCATTTATATGAAATATTCAGTATAGGTAAATCCATAGAGACAGAAAATAGATTAGCGGTTGACAGAGGCTGGGGAGGATGGGAGTCTCCTTTGGGGTAATGAGAATGTTTTCAAAGTAGGTATGATGGATGCACAACATGGTGAAGGTACTAAATGCCACTTTAATTGTACACTTTTTTTGAGGTCCATCCGCATTGGAGGTCCATGTATCAGTTCCTCATTCCTTTTTTTTTTTTTTTTTTTTAAAGATTTTATTTATTTATTTGACAGAGACAGCGAGAGCAGGAACACAAGCAGGGGGAGTGGGAGAGGGAGAAGCAGGCTTCCCGCTGAGCAGGGAGCCCGATGTGGGACTCGATCCCAGGACTCTGGGATCATGACCTGAGCCGAAGGCAGCGGCTTAACGACTGAGCCACCCAGGCGCCCCTCCTCATTCCTTTTTATGGCTGAATTATATTCCACTGAATAGATATACCATATTTTGTTTATTCATTCTTCCACTGAAGGACGTTTGGCTTATTTTCATCATTTGACTTTGTGAATAGCACTGTATGAAAATTCATGTACAAGTATTTGTTTGGATACCTGTTTTCAAAATAATTGAAATAGTTTTCAAAATAATTGAAAGTCCAATTCTTTCAGTATACCTAGGAGTAGAATTCCTGGGTCAGTTGGTAATTGTATGTTTACCTTTTTGAGGAACCTCCACATGGTTTTCCACAGCAGCTGTACCATTTTACATTCCCACCAGAAAGTACAAGGATTCCAGTTTCTCTACATCCTTGCCAAGACTTGTTAATTTCCATTCGTTTTTAATTATAGCCATACTAGTGGGTGTGAGGTTTTGTGGTTTTTACTTGCATTTCCCCAGTGACTAATAATGTTGAGTATCTTTTCATGTGCTTATTGGCCGTATGTATATATTCTTTGAACAAATGTCTATTTGAGCCCTTTGCCCATTTTTTAATTGGGTGGTTTGTCTTTTTGTAGTTGAATAGTAATAGTTCTTCATATATTCTGAATAATGGGCTCTTATTACATATACGATATGCAAATATTTTCTCCCATTCTGGAGAAATGCATCTCTTTCTTGATGCACAGAAGTTTTTACTTTTACTGAAGTCCAAGTTATTTATTTTTCCTTTAGTTGATTGTACTTTTGGTGTCATATCTAAAAAAATCACTGCCAAATCCAAAGTCATGAAGATTTGACCTTTGTTTTCCTCAGAATTTTAAAGTTTTAGCTCTTTGAACATTTAGGTCTTTGGTCCATTTTGAACTAATTTTTGTATATATTGTAAGGTAGGGGTTCAGCTTCATACTTTCTCATGTGACTAGCCACTTGTCTCAGCATCGTTTTGTAAAGAGCCTGTTTTTCTTCACTGAATCATCTTGCACCTTTGTCAAAAATGAGCTGACTAGATGTATAGGCTTATTTCTGGACTCACAATTCTATTCAATTTCTCTGTATAGATCCTTATGCCAGTACCACACTGTTTTGATTATAATAAATTTTGAGGGCGCCTGGGTGGCTCAGTTGGTTAAGCGACTGCCTTCGGCTCAGGTCATGATCCTGGAGTCCCCGGATCGAGTCCCGCATCGGGCTCCCTGCTCAGCAGGGAGTCTGCTTCTCCCTCTGACCCTCCCCCCTCTCATGTGCTCTCTCTCGCTCTCTCTCTCTCTCAAATAAATAAATAAAAAATCTTTAAAAAAAAAAATAAATAAATTTTGAAATCAGAAAGTAGGAGGCCTCCAACATTGTTCCTCTTTTTCAAGGTTTTGGCTATTCGACTTGTCTTGCAATTTCATCTCAATTTTGGGGCTGGCTTTTCTGTTTCTGCATAAAAGGCTATTGGAAGGGGCGCCTGGGTGGCTCGGTCGTTAAGCGTCTGCCTTCGGCTCAGGTCATGGTCCCAGGGTCCTGGGATCGAGCCCCGCATCGGGCTCCCTGCTCCGCGGGAAGCCTGCTTCTCCCTCTCCCACTCCCCCTGCTTGTGTTCCCTCTCTCGCTGTGTCTCTCTCTGTCAAATAAATAAAATCTTTAAAAAAAAAAAAAGGCTATTGGAAGTTTGATAGGGATTGTATTGAATTTTGTAGATTGTTTTGTGTAGTATTGCCATTTTATTTATTTATTTTTAAAGGTTTACTTATTTTAGAGAGAGAGTATGAGTGGGGGTAGGCACAGAGGGAGAGGAAGAGAGAGAGAATCCCCAAGCAGACTTCCCGCTAATCTCAGAGCCTGATGCAGGGCCCAGTCCCAGGACCCCAAGATCATGGCCCCGGGCTGAAACCAAGAGTCAGCTGCTTAACTGACTGAGCCACCCAGGCACCCCTAGAATAAATAAATCTTAAAAAAATACAACTGATTTTTGCGTGTTGCTCTTTTATCCTGCAACTTTGATGAATTTGTTTATTAGCTTTAGTAGTTTGTGTGTGAGTTCTTTAGGATTTTCTATCTATCAGATCATGAAATCTGTGAATATAGTTACAGTTTTCCATTCCGATTTGAGGATTTTTTTGGTTTCTTCATTTATCTGATTGCTCTGGCTAGAACTTCCAGTACAGTGTTGTCCATTTTATCTGGGTTACCTAATTTGTTGGTGTTCAGTTATTCTTAGTATTTGCTTATAATCCTTTATATTTATGTAAGGTCGCCACTTTCATTTCTGATTTTAGTGATTTGAGTCTTTCCCCTTTTTTTCTTACTTTGGCTAAATGTTTGTCAACTTTGTTGGTCTTTTCAAAGAGCTACCTTTTTGTTTTGTTGATTCACTGTAGTATTTTTCTGTTCTCTCTTTCCGTTATCTCCACTCTAATCTTTATTATTTCTTTCATTCTACTAGCTTTGTATTTAGTTAGATCTTTTTTTTTTTTTTTTTTTTGGTTTCTTAAAGTGTAATGTCAGGTTACTGATTTGAGATATTTCTTCTTTTTTAATGTATATATTTACACCTCTCAAGTTCTTTCTGAGCACCACCTTTGCTACATCTCGTAAGTTTCGTTATGTTGTGATTTAATTTCATACATTTCATTTCCTTTCTGGTTTCTTCTTTGACTCTTCTTAAGAGTGTGTTGTTTAATTTCCACATATTTGTTAATTTTCCAGTTTTCCTTCTGGTTTTGACTTACAGCTCCATTCTGTTGTGGTCAGAGAAGATATTTTGTGTGATTTCAGTCAGTTAAAATTTATTGGGACTTTTTTGGGGGAGCTTTTAAATTAAGTTAAATTTATTTATTTAAAGATTTTATTTATTTATTTGACAGAGAGAGAGAGAGAGCACAAGTAAGGGGAGCGGCAGACAGAGGGAGAGGGAGAAGCAGGCTTCCTGCTGAGTGGGGAGCCCAAATGTGGGGCTCCATCCCAGGACCCTGGGATCATGACCTGAGCCGAAGGCAGATGTTTAACGACTGAGCCACCCAGGTGCCCCAAATTAAGTTAAATTTAATTTTTGTAAAATGCTGAATATGAGATCTACCCTCTTAAAAATTGTGAATTGTGAAGTGTATAATACAATGTTGTTGAATATATGTACAATGTTGTACAGTGGATCTCTAGAACTTACTCATCTTGCTTAACTGAAACTTTATGCTCATTGATTAGCATACTCCCCGTTTCCCCCTGTCCCCCAGCCTCAGCCAACCACCATTCCACTCTGACTCTATGAATTTACTATTTTAGATACCTCATATATTTGTCTTTCTGTGACTGCCTTATTTAGCAGAATATCCTCAAGGTTCATCCATATTGTCGCATTTTGCAGGATTTCCTTTTTTGTGTGGCGTTTCTTCAAAAAATATGGAACAGTTCACAAATTTGCATGCCATCCTTGTGCAGGGGCCATGCTCATCTTCTCTGTGAAGGGCCAGTTTTTGTACATGTACTGCTGAAATGAGCATCCTTCTTTTTAATGCTGAATAATACTCCATTGCATGTATATACCACATTTTCTTTTTTCTTTTTTTTTTTTAAAGATTTTATTTATTTATTTGAGAGAGAGAGAATGAGAGAGAGAACATGAGAGGGGGGAGGGTCAGAGGGAGAAGCAGACTCCCCGCCGAGCCGGGAGCCGGATGCGGGACTCGATCCCGGGACTCCAGGATCATGACCTGAGCCGAAGGCAGTCACTTAACCAACTGAGCCACCCAGGCACCCCTATACCACATTTTCTTTATTCATCTGTCAATGGACATTTAGGTTGTTTCCACATCTTGGCTGTTGTGAATAGTGCTTCTGTGTACATGGGAGTGCTAGTACCTCTTCGAGACCCTGACTTCAGTAATTGTGGATAAATACTCAGAAATGGGATTATTAGATCATATGGTAATTCTATTTTTAATTTTTTGAGAAACCTCCATACTGTTTTCCATAACGACTGCACTATTTTGCATTCCCACCAACAGTATACAAGGGTTCCGATTTCTTTACATCTTTGCCAACCCTCATTGTCTTTTTTTTTTAAAAGCCATCCTGACAGGTGTGACGTGGTTATCTCATTATGGTTTTGATTTACATTTCTCTGATGATTAGTAATTTTGAGCATTTTTTCATATATCTGTTGTTCCATTTGTATGTCTTCTTCGGAGAAATGTCTGTTCAAGTTCTTAGCCCATTTTCTACAAAACACTGATGAAAGAAATTAAAAATCCAAACAAATGGAAAGACACCCCATGTTCATAGATCAGAAGACTTAATATTGTTCAAATGTCCATATTTCCCAAAGCGATCTATAGATTCAGTGCAATCCTATCAAAATCCCACTGGCTTTTTAAAAAATAGAAGAAACCAATCCTGAAATTCATATGGGACCACAAAAGGCAATGAATAGCGAAGTCAATCTTGAGAAAAAAGGACAAAGTTGGAGGCATAATTCTTCCTTATTTCAAAATATATTACAAAGCTACAGTAATCAAAATGGTATGGTACAGATATAAAAGTAGACACATAGACCAGTGGAACAGAATAGAAAGCCTGGAAATAAATCCATGTATATATGGTCAACTGATTTTTGATGAGGGTGCCATGAATTCACTATGGGGAAGTAATAGTCTCTTCAACAAGTGGTATTGGCAAAACTGGATATCCACATGCAAAATAATTAAATTAGACCCTTATCTTACACCTTACACAACAATCAACTCAAAATGGACTTAAGACTTAAAAATAAAACTCCTAGAAGAAAATATATTGAGAAAGCTTCATAACATTGGTCTCGGCAATGATTTCATAAATATTACACTAAAAGCACAGGCCACAAAAGCCAAAATAGACAAGTGGGACTATATCAAACTAAAAAGTTTCTGCACAGCAAGGGAAACAACAGAGTTAAAAGGCAACCTATGGTATGAGAGAAAATATTTGTGAACCATATATCTGATAAGGGGTTAACATCCAAAATATATAAGGAACTCCTACAACTTAACAACAAAAAAACTAATAAAAAGTGTGCTACAGACTTGGGACCTAACATATAGTCTATCCTGAGACTAGTCCATGTGCACACGAAAATGTATGTTCTACTTATTGAGGGTGGAATATATGTCTGTTACGTCAAGTTGACTTACAGTGTTGTTCAAGTCCTCAGTTTCCTCATTGATTTGTCTGGGTGTTCTATCCATTACTGAAAGTGAGAAGTGAAATTTTTGATGTTGTAAAACTATTTCTCCCTTTGAGTTTGTCAAATATTGCTTCATATATTTTGGGACTCTCTTGTAAGGTGTGCATATGCCTATAATCGTTATATTTAATTCTTGATAAATTGACTCTTTTATCAATATGTAATGTCATTATTTGCCTCTTGTGACATGTTTTGAATAAAGTCTATTTTGTCTAATATTAGCATAGCCACCTCAGGTCTCTCTGATTCAGAACTTCTTAAAACTCTCACTCTTTTCCATCCTTTCACTTTATTATTTTTTTTTTTTAAGATTTTATTTATTTATTTATTTGACAGAGAGAGACACAGCGAGAGAGGGAACACAAGCAGGGGGAGTGGGAGAGGGAGAAGCAGGCCTCCAGCAGAGCAGGGAGCCCGATGTGGGGCTCGATCCCAGGACCCTGGGATCATGACCTGAGCCGAAGGCAGACGCTTAACGACTGAGCCACCCAGGTGCCCCCATCCTTTCACTTTAAACCTATTTATGTCTTTGTGTCTAAAATGAGAGTCTTGTAGACAGACTATGGAAGGATCATGGTTTGTTTAAGATTTTATTTATTTATTTGACACAGAGAGAAAGCACAAGTAGGCAGAGAGGCAGGCAGAGAGAGAGGGAGAAGCAGGCTCTCCACTGAGCAGGGAGCCGGACGTGGGGCTCGATCCCAGGACCCAGGGATCATGACCTGAGCTGAAGGCAGCAGCTTAACCGGCTGAGCCACCCAGGCGCCCCGATCATGGTTTGTTTTTTAAGCCCATTCTACTAATGTCTGCCTTTGGAGAGTTTAATACATTTACATTTAAAGTCAGTACTGAAAAAAAAAAAAAAACAAAGTCAGTACTGATAAGGAAGGCCTTCTGCCTTTTTATCATGGTTCCCTATATATCTTATATCTTTTTGTTCCTCAATTGCTCCAATACTGCCTTCTCTTGTTTATAATTGATTTTTTGCAGGTACCATTTTGATTGCTTTCTCATTTTTAAGGTTATTTTCTAAGCATTTACCCTGGGACTACAATGAACATTTTAAACTTGAACGATCCAGTTAGAATGAATACCAACATAGCCTCAGTAGTATACAGAAACTTTGCTCCTATACAGCTCTCCCCCCACTTTTGTAGTTACTGTGACAAATTACATTTCTATATATTATTTCCATTAACGTAGATTTATAAGTATTGTTTTATGCATTTGCATTTTAAGTCATATGGGGGAAATAGAGACATTACAAACCAGAAGTATGTTACAAGTAGCTTTATAGTTACTTGTATTGTTACTTTACTACTGTTCTTTATTTCTTTGTATGACTTCCATTTAATGCTTAGGATCCTTTCCTTGTAGCCGGCGAGACTAACTGTAGCATTTCCTGTAAGGCAGGTCTACTAGCAACAGATTCTCCCAGCTTTTGTCTATCTGGGGATGTCTTAATTTCTCTTCCCATTTGGAAACATAGATTTGCCAGATATCAAATTCTTGGTTGACATTGACAGGTTTTTTTTTCTTTTTTTCTGCCAGCGCTTTAAATAGGCAATCCCACCACCTTTTATTTTTTTTTATTTTTATTTTTTTTAAAGATTTTATTTATTTGAGAGAGAGAATGAGAGACAGAGAGCATGAGAGGGAGGAGGGTGAGAGGGTGGAGGGTGAGAGGGAGAAGCAGACTCCCCGCTGAGCAGGGAGCCCGATGTGGGACTCGATCCCAGGACTCCAGGATCATGACCTGAGCTGAAGGCAGTCGCTTAACCAACTGAGCCACCCAGGCGCCCCCACCACCTTTTAGACTCTGTGGTTTCTTTCTTTTTTTTTTTTAAGATTTTATTTATTTATTGGATAGAGAGCACAAATAGGGGGAGCAGTAGGCTGAGCGTGGGGAGAGGGAGAGGGAGAAGCAGACTGAGCAGGGAGCCCGACGCGGGGCTCGATCCCAGGACCCCAGCATCATGACCTGAGCCGAAGGCAGACGCTTAACCAACCGAGCCACCCAGGTGCCCCACGGCCTCTGTGGTTTCTTATGAGAAACTGACTGAACCGTTTTGAGGCTTCCTTTGACCTAATGAGCCCCTTCTTTCTTGCTGCTCTCAAGGTTCTCTTTCTCTTTGCCTTTATCTAGCCACTCTCACCATGAGAGTTCGAAGTTAGGTGAGAAAAGGCAAGCCCCTTGCGTCGGTCCTCAGGGAAGCCCCAGACAGCTAAAAGTAGACAAATACAGTTCCTTGGGAACAAGGTCTCCTCTGCTCCCTCCAGAACAAGCTCCCTATGTGAGGAAGGTCAGCTCTTGTCTTCAAGACTGTTGGCGTGGAGGGGAGGCAGGTGAGGTAAGGCTCACAAAGCTCTCCTAAGTCTTCTGTGTTTATTTAACATTTATTGGTTGCTATAAATCTTTATTTCCTAGAGTCTGACTAATTCTGACCAGTTTTTGCCCATTTTTTGGTGTTTCTGTGAAGGGGCAGGCCCTTCAGATTCCCTACTCTACTATCTTTGCTGATGTCACTCTAAGGGTATTCTCCCTCTCTGTTCCTGCCCATCGCCCATTCTTTTTTCCACTATGCCCCTTCACATTATTTTTTTAAAAAAGATTTTATTTATTTATTTGACAGAGAGAGACACAGTGAGAGAGGGAACACAAGCAGGGGGAGTGGGAGAGGGAGAAGCAGGCTTCCCGCGGAGCAGGGAGCCCGACGTGGGACTCGATCCCAGGACCCTGGGATCATGACCTGAGCCGAAGGCAGACGCTTAACGACTGAGCCACCCAGGTGCCCCGCCCCTTAACATTATTAGTCACAGTTATTTAAAATTCTGTTTGATGATTCTAAAATCCATGTCCTATCTGAATGTTGATCTGAGGTTTGCTTTGTTTCTTCAGACTCTGTATATTATTGCCTTGTAGCATATGCTCTACTTTTTTTTATTGAAAGCCAGAGCGACATACTGGATAATAGGAGCTAAGGAAATAGGCCTGTGGTGTGAGGTTTTATGTTGATCTGCCTAGGAGATTCGGGCTTCGTTCAGTGCTTGTTCTAGCTGTCTAGCTGTACGTGCCAAGGCTGCGATTTCCTCCAGCATCCTTGTTTGTCTCTCTCCTGTTGTCTTTGGCCATCTCTCAAAAATCCTCCTTAAATAAGAAGCTGGGCCTTGCAGCCCTTCTCACTGTGGTATAAGAGTCCAATAATCCACTGCTATTCTTCTAGACCCTGTTACTGTGGTGGTATGATGCGGGGTGGGGGGGAAGTCAAGTGTTCTATAATCTTTTTTTTTTTAAGATTTTATTTATTTATTTGTCAGAAAGAGAGAGAGAGAGGCTGAGCACAAGCAGGGGGAGCGGCAGGCAGAGGGAGAAGCAGGCTCCCTGCTGAGCAAGGAGCCCGATGCGGGACTCGAACTCAGGACCCTGGGATCATGACCTGAGCTGAAGGCAGACGCTTAACCGACTGAGCCACCCAGGCGCCCCTCACTTGTTTTTTATTACACTGAGTCTACTGAATAGAACTTCAGAACTTCTTAAAACTCTCACTCTTCAATTACTGCCAGACTTCTTGATGCCCACGCTCTGGTTTTCACACAGCCTCCCCAGTGTCTTCTCCTCAGGCTCCTTTGTGGCTCCTTTTTCTCTGCTCGCTGTGATGGAACAGTCATCCACTTGGGCTTTGTCCTTGACACTCTCTTTTCACTGGAAAGTGATCTTTCCACTCACTTTATTTGCCCTGGCTGAACATGTCCACAGTGATAGCTCTATGTACCACTCCTAAAGCTAGAACCCAAGTCTGGACTCTTTCCCTAAGTCTCTGACCCTTATCTGCGTAAACATACCCAAAAGTGAACTTGCTGTTTTTCCTCTGAGACCTGTTTTGCCACCTATACTCGCTTTCTCATTGGACATCACCACTGTCCACACAGCGTTCCAAGCCAAAGAGCATGACGTCATCAAAGACTCTTACCTCTCCTCACTCACTATGTAATCAACCACCAGATCCTATAAATTGTGCCTCCTTATTTTTTTTCTTGTGTCTCTTTTCCCTCTTCATCCCGCTTTGGCCCTATTTTATTTATTTACTTATTTATTAAGATTTTTATTATTTATTTGAGAGAGAGAGAGAGCGAGAGAGCACAGAGGGAGAGTGAGAGGGAGAAGCAGACTCCCCAGTGAGCAGAGAGCCCAATGTGGGGCTCGATCCCAGGACCCCAAGATCATGACCTGAGCCTAAGGCAGATGCTTAACTGGCTGAACCACCCAGGCGTCCCCTGCTTTGGCCCTATTTTAATTCTATTTTTGGTCTGGATTACTGTGATGGACCTTGTATACATCAGAACTCTGGGTTTTTGGGGCACCTGGGTGGCTCAGTCGTTAAGCGTCTGCCTTCGGCTCAGGTCACGATCCCAGGATCCTGGGATCAAGCCCCGCATCGGGCTCCCTGCTCAGCGGGGAGTCTGCTTCTCCCTCTCCCTCTCCCCCTGCTTGTGTTCCCTCTTTCGCTGTGTGTCTCTCTGTCAAATAAATAAATAAAAATCTTTAAAAAAAAAAAAAAAAAAAGAACTCTGGGTTTTCAGTCCAAGAAGTTGGACTCCCACTAACTTAAGCAAAAAAAGAAAGAAAAAGAGGAGGAAGAATTTACTGGCTTGTGTAACTGAGAAGTCAGAAGAGTAGAATTTTTTTCAGGCTTTCCTGGATGCACAGGTTCATACCGTGTTGCCAGGACTCTGTTCCCCACCCTGTGCAGCTCTCCATCGTAGGAAGATGGCCACTGGCAGCCCTCAGCCTCCATAAGCCTTTCGGTTAACCCTTACAAAAAAGAGCTAAGCATCTTTCTTGATGGCTTCAGCAAAAGCCATTTTATCATTTGGGTTGGGCTACATGCCCAACCCCAACCCAGTCACTGTGGCTAAAGAGTGAGCAGGGGTGAAGATGATAAAGAGGTATTTTGATTGGTCAGGCCTCCGGTCATTTGTCCACTTCTGAGGTTGGAAGAAAGCATATGAGCCCCACCTGAGTCATGTGGGCTGAGAAGGGTATTAGGATGGGAGAGAGTTGGTATTTTGGTGACCATGATGAACAAAGAGTGTGTGCCTACTCTAGCCTCCTGACTTCCTTACCTCTGCTCTGGCCCCTGCCAGCCCATCCTGTACACTCTTTTCAGAGTAGAACAGGGTGCAGTTATGAAAACAGTCTTTGTTGAAAATTCTTTAAGAGATCTCCAGTGCTTTCAGCATGAAGTTCAAATGCCTTAGTTTAGGACACAAGATACTTCCTGATCTGGCCTCTGCCTAATTCTCTAGCCTCATCTTTGTCCACTTAGCCACAAGTGTATCTAATGTCTATCTAACAAACTTCTGGACATACTATTTTGCATATCTATGCCTTGTCCAAGAACTGTTCTTTTTTTCTAAATGTCTCCACTCGTCTTTCACTGCCTTTTATAAAACCTAGTTAACTCCTTTCCACCACCCTCTGAAACTTACTTGAAGGGTCATCATGTCTTTTGGGAAACCCTTTCCTTCTTCCAAGTTTGCTTTAAAAATGTCCTTTGTGCTCCAATAGCATTCTGTGGTCCACTCTTGAACAACACATTTTATAAGGTATGTTTGCTAGTGTGCATGCCTGCCTCATTTTACTGTGCTCTCTCGCTCTCGCTCTCTCTCTCTCTCTCTCTCTCTCTTTTTTTTTTTTTTTTGGAGAAAGAGAACAGCGGAGGGGCAGAGGGAGAGGGAGAGAGAGAATCTTTTTTTTTTTAAGATTTATTTATTTTATTTTATTTTATTTTTTATTTTTTATTTTTTTTAAAGATTTTATTTATTCATTTGACAGAGATAGATACAGCGAGAGAGGGAACACAGGCAGGGGGAGTGGAAGAGGGAGAAGCAGGCTTCCCGCTGAGCAGGGAGCCTGATGCGGGGCTCGATCCCAGGACCCTGGGATCATGACCTGAGCTGAAGGCAGACGCTTAACGTCTGAGCCACCCAGGCACCCCAAGATTGATTTATTTTAGAGAGAGTATGTATGTGAGAGAGAGCTTGGGGGAGGAGCAGAGGGAGAGGGGGAGGGGAAGCAGACTCCCTGCTGAGTACGGGAGCTTGATCCCAGACCCTGAGTCCTGATTGGAGCCAAAACTAAGAGCTGAACACTCAACCGACTGAGCCTTCCAAGCACCCCGGAGAGAGAGAATCTTAAGCTGGCTCCATGCCCAGTGCAGAGCCTGAGGTGGGGCTTGATCCCCTGACGCTGAGATACGACTTGAGCCGAAATTAAGAGTCAGAAGCTTAACTGACTGAGCCACCCAGGCGCCCCCGTGTGCTCTTTTATAATGAGTAAATGTGTTCTATTTGGTGTTTTCATCTTCAATACTTAGCCCAGGACCTGACTTATAGGAGAAAGCCAGAAAATGCTTTAAAGAGCTAAACACCAGCACTCGTCAGGCCCCCCACCATTAAACCCAAACAACCAATTGTGCCTTCTTTCCTTTCAAAATTGTTCGTGGGGGCTAGTACTATTTTGATTTAATTTTATGAAACTTTCTGCTTGTTGCTACCTAATTGAAGATGGATGATTCATACGTGGCAATACTACTGATGTACTTAAGAAACTGAATTCCGGGCGCCTGGGTGGCTCAGTTGGTTAAGCGACTGCCTTCGGCTCAGGTCATGATCCTGGAGTCCCTGGATCGAGTCCCGCATTGGGCTCCCTGCTCGGCAGGGAGTCTGCTTCTCCCTCTGACCCTCCCCCCTCTCATGCTCTCTCTCTCAAATAAATAAATAAAATGTTTGAAAAAAAAAAAAAAGAAACTGAATTCCATTGATTATTCATTTGGTGGGACCTCTCAGTCTGTTGTGATGGCAAGGATCATATTTGATTCATTGGTCCACAGCCAATGCCTGGCTCACAGAAGGTGCTCATTGAATGTTTGCCGGGTAAATAAACACACACCTCCATGTTTTTCCAAGCAAGCTCTCAACGATTTGTAATGAGGCTGTGAATGTTTTCTTTTTTTGTCACATACCTTGGTCTCCTCCTTTTCATCTCCTCAGAGCCCTATTTTCATATTTTTCCTCTTACTCTCCAACTCTTTTCATGTTCTCCATGTAGCCAGTAGGGGGTGGGTCAGCTTCTTGCCCCTCCTTCCCCTGGGTCCAAATTAGAGGCAGGGACAGCTAAAGGGGAGTCAGCCATCAAGAGTCCCGATGCAAGAAAGTCACGGCCTCTATATGTCTGTCTGACACAAATAAGGACAATACAGACCTGCGGGCCGAGCTTAGGAGCTCTAGGAAGCCAGACCAGTGTTAACTCGGTACGTAGCTCTGACATCATGAATCGCATAGTCCCTTTCTGTGGTGTAAGCCCCCCGCCCTGGTCTGTGGCACTTTGTTCTGGTAGCCCTGGCACATGAATACGCATGGTTTTCTTAGGAAGCACTTGTGTTCACTTCTTCCACTGTGAAGTGCTAAGATGTGGTGCGGCCAGATGGAAAGGGTGCTAGAATAAGGGTCAAAGGTCAGAGAACTGGGTGTCCATGTTTCCTGTTGACCTGCAAGACCTGGAGCAAGTCACGTTACTCCAACGAGCCTGGGTTTCTGCCTTTCTGAGCTAAGTAATCATACGCGCTCTACTCACTTTCCTGGATGGCTTCTAGGATCGCGTTTATGGCTATGAAATCACACTTTAATTACGAATCAGTTTACAAATATCCGAGGTTATCATTCCCACCATTCTCATTATCAGGTCATGGAGTTTGCCTTCTCACCCACTTTCCAAATGTGCCAAGGTTAAGAAAGGGAGTTCAGACTCTGTGGTTTTCCTTCTTACTGAGAAGCACAGGGAACCAGAAAAAGGGGAGAGGAATGTGCAGACTGATAGCAATGATATTCAATAGTTATTTTTTGTCTCATCATTTGACCTCGTGTGGATTAATTTTGTGGAGAAAGCTCTCCTCGTGGGAAATCAACATTCCGTGGGACATCCATCTGTGTTCGGAAAGGCTCAGTCTGTGCAAACCGAGTATCTGTTGAGCACCTACCATGGGTACCGGACACTCCATTACAGGGCAAGCAAGGCGCACAGAACTTACACTGTATTGTGCAATGGAGAAGAAAAAAAACCCACTAAAGAATTACAAACATCTAATTTAACTAATTGTGAATTGCCAACTGTGCAAACGTGTCCAACTTGGGAGGATGCTAGTTCATCTCCTCAGGACTCAGTGGGGTCCCGCGACAGTGCTGGTGAGGAAGGGACAGGGACCGCCATCACCCAGTCACGGCTACGGATGGACTTGGGCAAAGCAACACGGAGGTGAGTTAGCGCCTTCTCTAAAGGAGCGATGATTCGGCAGGGCCGGCTGGTATTTTATTTTCCTGGTGTGATTTTGCAGGTTGCAATGGCATTTCCATATTTAAGGCACTCAAAGAAAAGAGAATGCCAGGACTGCTGAGCCTTGTCTGGGGAAGCCTAGGACTCGGGAAATGCTAAGTGGCCCGAGGGCAGGATTGGTGGCGCTGGAAGTGCAACCTGGTTCCGGTGCCTGAGGCCGGCCCTGCCTCCCCACAGGAGGCTGAGAGCACTGCGGGCAGTGCCAGAGGCCGCGTGTGCAAGGGCGCGTGCGTGTGTACACACAGGATCGCGCACACACACGAGCGCGCGCACACACAGTCACCCTTCCCTTGTTCGCACATCTCATTAGGAGGGACAAGGCAGGGAAACTTTCTGTTTGATGCCTGTCTCTTCACAATTCCTAAAACTGGCCCATCCTTTAGGAAGACAGAAAAGAGCACCACTCACTTCGCAAGGACCGCAGTTCAGGAAGGTGTGATGGTAAATTTTAGGCGTCGGCGTGCCTGGGCAACAGGGTGCGCAGACATTTCGTCACACATGCCTTGGGATGTGTCTGTGAGGGCAGTTTTGGTTGAGAGGAACATTTGAATTGGTAGACTGTGTAAAGCACATTGCCCTCCCCAATGTGGGTGGGCCTCATCTAAGCAGTTGAAGACCAAAGTAGAACAAAGACCAAGTAAGAGGGAACTTCTTCCTGACTCCCTGAGCCAGGACAATCCGTCTTCTCTTTCCTGTGGACTGGAACTTAGTCATTGGTTCTCTTGGGTCTCCAGCTTGCTGACTGCAGGTGTTGGGACTTCTCAGCCTCCATCATCTTGTAAGATAATCCCTTGTAATACATGTATATATACACACATACATACCAATCCAACCTTTATATCATCAGATCAGTCCTTTGCTAAAGAATTCTGCTTTTCTCTGCCTTTGAAACAGACGAAACTGAAAGGGATTATAGATAAATGTTACAAATCTGGCCAATTATTTATACATAGAATAGTGTAAACCAAATATTAACAAACTGTAGAATTCTATATCACATTTTCCCTAAAATGTCATCGATCATAATACAAATCCTGATTTCTGATATGTTACGTGAGGGAAGAAAAGGTCAATTCATATCAGGATGGTCATGTTTCAATGAGGAAAAATCCTCCCATCTCCCTAAAGTCCACGGCAATGATACAGGAGTTACATCTTATTTTTTTTTAATGCAGAATTGTTTATTTTCTTAATTTAAATTCAAGTAATTAACATATAATGTATTATTGGTTTCAGAGGTAAAGGTCAGTGATTCATCAGTCTTACATAACACCCAGTGCTCATTCCATCACGTGCCCTCCTTAATGCCCATCACCCAGTTACCCCATCCCTCCACCGTCCTCCCCTCCAGCAACCCTCAGTTTGTTTCCTAGAGTTAACAGTCTCTAATGGTGTGTCTCCCTCTCTGATTTCGTGTGGTTTTATTTTTTCCTCTCTTCCCCTATGATCCTGTTTTGTTTCTTAAATTCCACATATGAGTGAGATCATATGATAATTGTCTTTCTCTGATTGACTTCTTTCACTTAGCATAATCCCCCCAGTTCCATCTGTGCCGTTGCAGATGGGAGTTATATTTTACAAAGAAGTAAAAAAGATCTATCCCCAGCTAAAAGTGAGATAACTATCCCCATGGGCCAGTGGGGAATCCCAGACAGAGGAAAAAGGGTGTGGAAACCACACAGAGCCTGGTAGGCTTCAGGACCAAAAGTAAATGGAATGACCAGAAATGTACATCCAGAGCTTGGGGTGGGGACAGGAGCTCCTGTCCCCCACAGGAGGGGGAGGCGGGAGGAGAGGCAGAAGCAGGAACAGGGTTTCTCTTGTTGGGGCTGCTGAAGACAGTCCAGCCGTTCTTTTCCGGGGGGCATGCATGGTTGCCCCCAGGTTCAGTCCTTAACGGAAGCCTCTCACTTGTGGCTAAGTTTTTGTGAAACAGAAATGTAAGACTCTGACCCCCGCCAGAAGATTCACTTTTTTCTCTCTCTCTCCCTTTCTCTCCCCTCCCTTCCCTCTTTCTTTTTCCCAGCTTTATTGAGCTGTAATGGACATACAACATTATATACGTTTAAAGTGTACAACGTGATTTGATACAAGCACGTATTTCGAAATGATTATCACAATAGTATTAGCTACCTCTGTCACCTCACATAGTTACCTTATTCTTTGTGGTGAGAATATTTTTTTTTTTTTTTAAGATTTTTTATTTATTTATTTGAGAGAGAGAGAATGAGAGAGAGCAAGCACATGAGAGGGGGAGGGTCAGAGGGAGAAGCAGACTCCCCGCCGAGCAGGGAGCCCGATGCGGGACTCGATCCAGGGACTCCAGGATCATGACCTGAGCCGAAGGCAGTCGCTTAACCAACTGAGCCACCCAGGCGCCCGTGGTGAGAATATTTAAGATTTACTCTCTCAGCAGTTTTCAAGTTCGTATAATGCGGTATTGTTACCTAGAGACAACCTCCTGTACATGAAATAGTCAGAACTCAGGTATAATTAATTATAATTATTTCAAGTTATACAGTTATATAAAGCTATATAATATAAAATTTATAAAATTATATGAGCTATAAAATTATAATTATTTGAATTATTAAAGTTATAATTAATCTTGTAACGGGAATTTTGTCCCTGTTGACCAGTATCTTCCTATTTCCTGCAACCCCGCCCCCCCAATACCATTGTTTGTATGCGTTTGGCAGTTTTTAAATTAAAAAAATTTTTTTTCAAACAGTTTATTTTTTTTTAAGATTTTATTTATTTATTTGACAGAGAGAGACACAGCAAGAGAGGGAACACAAGCAGGGGGAGTGGGAGAGGGAGAAGCAGGCTTCCCGCCGAGCAGGGAGCCCGATGTGGGGCTCGATCCCAGGACCCTGGGATCATGACCTGAGCCGAAGGCAGACGCTTAACGACTGAGCCACCCAGGCGCCCCTGGCTTTTTTAAGATTACAAATATAAGTGAGATCATTCTGTATTCTGACTGTTCAATTATTTCTCATAATTTCAGGTCATGTTTCATAAACCAAAAAAAAAAAAAAGCTCAAAAACACAAATTTGAGCGCAATAATGGACCAAATCCCCAGGAACACTTATTAAAATGCCCATATTGGGGCCCAAGCTAGAGCCAACGCCTCAGGGCGTCCAGGTGTGGTGAAGAACTCTAAATGTTCAACAAGCTCTCGCAAGAACCTCTCCCCTGGCCCGGTGGAAGGTAGAGAGTGCTGAGCTCGGATTTGGGAGATAGTGGGGCCCCCGCCCGGCCTGCCCCTCTCCTCCTCCCGGCCTCCTGCTGAGCTGGCACGTGAGGCAGACCCCCGCTGGCCCTGCCCTGGTGCCGCCAGGACTCCCCCGCCCGGCCTCAGTGGCTCCCATCAGGCGGAGGCCAGCCGACTGACCCCCAGCAGCAGCGGACCCAGCCCCAGCCCCAGCAGCGGAGAGCCCGGAGGCAGGGAGTCCTGGGGCCGGAGGCGCGGACTCCCCGAGGGCGGGTGGCGGGACTCCCCGAGGGCGGGTGGCGGGGCTCCCTTGGGTGGCTCACATCCCGCGACGGCTGCCCCCAGCCCCGACCGTGGGGCGGAGCGGGTAGGAGAGACAGCACAGGGCCACTGCGCGTCCCCGGGCCCGGCAGTGGAAGGGGTGGCGGGTCCCCGTGCGTGCCCCGGTCCGGGAATGAAGGGCCAC
The DNA here is from genome assembly GCF_964656455.1 of Halichoerus grypus. NCBI lineage: Eukaryota > Metazoa > Chordata > Mammalia > Carnivora > Phocidae > Halichoerus > Halichoerus grypus. The sequence goes on along the minus strand of NC_135727.1, from coordinate 16,718,169 downwards.
TGCATGGCGGGTCCCTGTGTATCCGTGGCCGGGAGAATGGAAGGACCGTCGCGTGGATCGTCCCTGTGCGTCCCTGGACGCAGGAATGGAAGGGGCGCGGGTCCCTGTGCATCCCTGGGCCGGACAATGGAAAGACGATTGCGGGGCTCGTCCCTGTGCGTCCCTGGACGCAGGAAAGGAAAGGGAGCAGGTCCCTGTGCGTCCCTGGGAGCAGGAATGGAAGGGGCGGCGCGAGGCGGGTCCCTGTGCGTCCCGAGCCTGGGAATAGAAGGGGCAGCGGTACCCTGTGCGTCCCCGGACACGGGAAAGGAACAGAAGGCAGGACCCTGTGTGTCCCTGGGCGCGGGAATGAAAGGGACGGCTCCTGGCGGGCCCTGTGCGTCCTAGAGACGCTTGCCCGGGGAGCTGGGCCCCTTTCGTCCCCCGAGGCCGCGGGACCCGGTCGCCTCCCGCCCTGACGTGGGATGCAGTGGGAGTAGGCGCGACCCGTGACGCGCCTCTGTCCTTCCAAGGATCGCAGGGACGAGTGATGGGCGGCGGGTCCCTGTCCGGCCCGGGTTCCCGCCGCCGCTCCCTGCGCCCCGGCCGGGCCTTCCCGGGCTTGTCCGGGACCCAGAGCGCCCGTCGGGGAGCCCGGACATCCCGTGGGGAGCGCGCAGGGGCCGTGCCCGCGCCCCGGGCGGCCGATTTGTAACCGGCTTTTAGAAGTTCCCGAGACGTGTCTCTCCTCGCCTTTCCCCGAGTGCCCGCTTTGCACACACCCTCTTTATCCGCGGGCCGTGGGAGCGCGGGCTCGCTCGCGCCGATCTGGGGAGAAGCCGGGAGCCCCGGGGTGCAGTGAGGGTCCCTGCGGAAGGGCGGGTGGAGGGACGGCGGGACAGTCAGGGCCCTGCTGGACGTGGTGGAGGGTTGGGGCCCATCTGGGGAGGGCGGCCAACTGCGAGGCTGAGCATGGTCAGGGCGGTTCCACAGCCCACGCGGCTGGGTTCCTGGATGCCATCCAGGGAGGAGGGTTCGATGCCTGGGGTGGGGTTGGGGGGGACGTGGAAGCTTTCTAGGAACGAGTGGTGGGGACAGTAGCCTTGCTTGAGCGCTTCCTCTGTGCCAGGCCAGGCAGCTGCCGTTGGCTTCCACGCAGTTGGATCCACCACAGGAAATTTTCTGAAGCTGATGTACAAGGAGAGACACTGGGTGTCCTTTAAGAAACTTGGCGGGGTGGGGCGCCTGGGAGGCTCAGCTGGTTGAGCTTCCGACTCTTGGTTTCAGCTCAGGTCACGATCTCAGGGTCGTGAGGTCAGGCTCCAGCTCAGCCTGGAGTCCGCTTGACATTCGCTCACTCCCTCTGCCACCTCCCCCTCTCAAATCAATCAATCTTTCAAGAACAGACACTTGCCCGGGGATGGGATGGGAACAGTGTCGTTTTCCATGACCCAGCAGGAAGAGTCATGAGGATGTTTTCACTTGATCCCCTCCGGGGAAGAGGCCAGGTCCCCGAGTTGTGTGAGAGCAAATAGAGGGAGAGCACGTGGCTGGGTACAGGTCTTGAGACCTGTGGAGACGTATGTGACCACCTCTGTGACCACCTCTGTCAGCACAAGTGTGGCCTCAGACGTTGCACTTAGAACATTTGGATGTTTGTAGACATGGGCATTGCAAGGTCTATGCATTGGAGCCTCGTCACCATTTCCCTCTGGCATTTACTGTGTGACCTGGGACAAGTCAGTGCCCCTGAGCCTCCAACCTCGGTCCCCTCCTCTGTACTCAGGGCATCATATTAGTCCCCACGTCCTCGCTCTGGGTGAGGGCTACGTGACCTGCCATATGCGGGAGACTTTGAACAGCACGTGGACACAGTGCCATGAACGTGATCAGTGTCCTTGGTTACTCATGCGGACCAGATGGCTGGTGGCCCGCCCTGAGGCAGTGTATCGTTCTCATGAGAAAGCCATTTGACATGCCATCGCAGGACGAGGGTCAGGCTGATGTCAGCTGAAGTACACAGCCCTTGAGTGGAGAAGAATGGAGGGTTGTGGATCTGTAGCCTTTGGAAGCAAGGCTCTAACTACCTAAGATGCCCGTGGCCGCAGGTGACCAAGGGTGACTCAGAGCCACATGGACTTTCAGGGTGACTCACCAGAGTTGTCAGTATTGCTCCCCATTTCCTCTGTGGCCTGTGTATCTAGAGAAACAGAAGACAGCCCATATTAGACTGGGAGTGGGGTGTCACGCCAGCACGTGGGTGGTGGGTCCTCCTTAAGGCAGGTGTTCTCAGCCTTGGTGAAATTCTAGAGCCAAGCTGCTCGAGAGAACGTCCTGCACTGATGGCTGGGGGGCATGTGAAATGTAGCAAGGACCAGAATTGTGTACTTTAGTCACTTTGGACTTGAATGTCCCTGTGGCTCGAGTGGCTACCCTCTTGGACAGCACAGTGCTCGAGGGCCTGGGGATGGGCTTGGACATGCTATGAACCTTTTGGAAACTGGCCGCAGAATTGGATGTGTCCGTGTACTTTTCTAGGAGGTGAGTCCATGGCTTTGCCCTCAGCGTCTCCAACCCACCGAAGGCTCAGGCTCTGCTGCGCTAGGGCTCTAGTGAAAAGTGAGCGAGTGAAGGGAGGTGAGCTTGGCCTGGGGTAACCACTGCTGTTCCCCCTTTCTGCTTTTGTCCTGTCCTCAGCTGTGGGTGGCTCCCCCTGACTGGAATCTGAGACTTGGGGCCCCAGAGCCATCGCACCCCGCCAGAAGGGGGCCGTGGCCGTGGCCGTGGCTTGTGCGATCCAGGCCTCGCTGAAGATGGGCTCTGGGTTTCAAGAGTCTGATGCGGACTGAGGCCTTCCGCCCACGCTCCAGGCAGCTCCAGCAAGAAGAAGCAGCCGGGCCTCGCCGGGCTTTCCACAGACTCTGGGAGCTTTGTGTCCACGGCTGGAGCCAAACACGCGCTCCCAGGACCCAGTCCTGGAGCTGCTGGTGTCAGAGCCGTTCTCAGCATCCTGCCCACGGAGACAGAGAGCTCGGTGGGGCCGCTGGGCCGGCAGCACAGAGCAAGGTCGTGTCCGTGAGAGAGGACTTCTGCCCAGAAGCCGGGCTACCAGAGCCGAGGGTGGGCGTTGCCCTTGGCGTCTTGGGGGTGAGACCCCGGGAAGGAGCGGAGGCCCCTGGCGCTGGGTCAGACGTTTGTCTCCGTGTCCTGTTCGGCCCCAGGATCTCGGCCCGGTCCTTTCTATTTGTCTTCTGCTCGGATCAGTGTATGGCTTGCTTCTCCGGGTATCAGACCCAGTCCCCTCCTATAACAAATAGTCTGTCGTGTCCCCTTAAATACATTGGAATGGAATTCATAGGGAGCACAGCCTACCCACATCCATCCTCCAATAACATCAATATCATGCTATGCGGGGTGCTGGCCAGATCTGGCCACGGCCTGTGTGTGTACGCCCCGCGAGCTGGAGCAGATTTAACCTGTTAAAGGTTTGCTTTTTTATTTTTTTTTTGAGATTGATTTATTTATTTGAGGGGCGCCTGAGTGGCTCAATGGGTGAAGCATCTGCCTTTGGCTCAGGTCATGATCTCGGAGTTCCGGGATGGAGCCCCTGTCAGGCTCCCCCTTCACTGGGGAGTCTGCTTCTCCCTCTGCCTCTCCCCGTCTTGTGCTCTCAATCTCTTTCTTCTCAAATAAATAAATAGAATCTTTAAGAAAATGTTTTGAAAAAAAATTTATTTATTTATTTGAGAGAGAGAGAATGAGCACGAGCAGGAGGGGCAGGGGAGAGAGAATCTCAGGCCGACTCTGCGCTAAGCGTAGAGCCTGATGTGGGCCTTGATCTCAGGATCATGAGATCAGGATCTGAATCAAAACCAGGAGTTGGATGCTTAACTGACTGCACCACCCTGGTGCCCCCAAAGGGTTGCTTTTTTAAAACAAGGATGAAAGACAGTAAGATACAGACTGAATGTGGCCCACAAAGCCTAAAATGTTTCCTGTCTGATTCTAAGAAAATGTTGCCGGGGCGCCTGGGTGGCTCAGTTGGTTAAGCGACTGCCTTCGGCTCAGGTCATGATCCTGGAGTCCTGGGATCGAGTCCCGCATCGGGCTCCCTGCTGAGTGGGGAGTCTGCTTCTCCCTCTGACCCTCCCCCCTCTCATGCTCTCTCTATCTCATTCTCTCTCTCAAATAAATAAATAAAAAATCTTATAAAAAAGAGAAAAAAAAAAAGAAAATGTTGCCAACCCGAGTCAAGGGCAGCCAGGGAAGGATATAAAGGAAAGGGAATGTAGTTTGTCATCATGGAGTGCCATGTGAACACACACATTGGGGCTCAACTGCACCGGAAGACCTCACGAGGTTGTCATGTGCTTGCGCCTGTGCAGAGAGAAAGTGACAGCCACCGGTACGGCTGCTCTGTGATTTTCCAAAGTGGCCACACGTGTCAGTAAATCTGAGCAATAGAGTGGTTGCTTGATTTCCAAAGGCGGGCTTTCCTAGAAGTATCAAGTCGTGCTAAATCATGCAGAAATATCTTGTGTCTGTACGAGCCCCAGGGTGAGGTTGACAGGTTCTTTCTCCCTAGATGCCAGTTTGCGGGGGCACCACAGAGTTGGTGGGGACCCGGAGCAGTTCCGCCCCGGGAATGATACCCACTGCTGTCTGCGCCCGCCGGGTTCTGACAGCCACCTGCCATCGTGCCGCATCCGCCTTGGCTGGCGGCGCCAGGGCCCCCTGCTCAGAAGCCCCTGTCACAGGGCAGAACCTCGGGCAGAAGGGAGAAGGGGCTTCGGCACTGGGTGTTGATAGGGCTCTGCAGGGAGCCCGCCCGAAGCAGGGTCTTCCAGAGTTTCCTGCCGCCTCCCCCCCACCCCCCAGCATAGAGTGAATTTATGGTGCGCCCTTCCTTTCTCTGTCTCCTGGGTTTGGCTTGCTCTGTAGGATTTTATCTGCCTGTGGCCTAATCGTGGCGCTGCCCAGTGTGGTAGCCACCAGCCCAGCGTGGCTCTTGAGCTCTAGAAATGTGGCTCGTCCCAACTGAGATGTGCTCCAAGTGTAAGATGCTCATCACAGTCAGAAGCCTGAGTACGAAAGATAAAGTAGGTGAGCTGTCTCGTGAATACTTGTTCATAGTGGTCCCATTCTGAAAGTGTGGTATCTCAGCCATACTGGGTGGAATCACGCGTGTCGTCAGGACTGACTTCACCAGTGTCTTCTTTTTTTCTATGCAGGTCCTGGCAAATGAAAACGACGTGGGTGGCTCCCGCCCATTGTTGGCACCGGGCAGTGCTGGTGTAGCCTGGAGAGTGACGGGTTGTGCCGTTTCCCCCAGATCGATAGGCAGGAAATGCTGTTGGAGGAGCTGGTACCAGTGGGACCGGCGCACGTACTACCAAACGTCCACCTGGAGTCGCCCCCACTGCAAGTGATGGGACCCGCCCCGGACGCCCCCGTGGCAGAGGCCTGGATGCCCCAGGCGGGGCTGCCGGAGCTGGGCTACGGTGCTGCCGAGGATTGCCGGCCCTTCCTGGACCCTGGTAAGGCAAGGGGTTGACTTCCTTTCTGCGGTTCGTAGTTTGAGAGCTGGAGAGCTCCCCAGCTTTGGGGGTGGGTTAGAAACACCGAGTACTGGATGGAAGCGGACCACTGCGATAAAGGGGAGGAGGAGGGATCCCTCTCTGGGAACGAAGCGCGGGACATCACATGGGATTCAAAACCCCTTCAGCTAATGACCCCGCTCAGGAACATTTTGACGAAGAATGTTACGCAGGAAACCCTGGGGAGTATGGATACTCTGGATAAGGCTGATTTTGCCAGCACATTTTAATTAATGGGATCTGTGATGTTGTGGGTTCCTCAGTTGCTCTTATGGCCTAAGAGCCTCGTTCAGATTGGTACTGTATGAATATACTCGCTTCAGATCCTTGAAGACGATTTAATCACGTACCAGAGTATAAAGCTAATACTTAGCTCATTCGATCAGAACCTACGAGAGCATTTCTCCAAGTGTAGCAAGCAGCCTCTGTGTATCAGGGTCACCTGGGGTGCATTTTCTCAAGCTCTCTGGGTGGGACCCGTATGCACTACAGTCTGAGAACCTCTGCTGCAGACCCTCCTAGAGTTTATATTAGAAGGAGAAGGTCCAGGCAGAGAAAGGCAGCTGGACTTCATAGCTCTTGTGTCCCTGCGTTTCCCTTCCCTTTGGGGATTCTCCCATAGTGCTACCAACAATTCCTGTCTCTACCCAACACCACTCTGCTCTCCCTGCCCCCATGAACTTTGGCCCAAGTGTGGCCAGAAACCTCCTTTCTAACTCTCTCAGGCACCGCTTCAACATGTTGGCATTTTTAAGACACTGAAATGCTGAGAAAACAAAGAGACATAAAAAATGAACATACCGAGAATAGTCCGAGTTACAAAACGTTAGTATCTGGTCGATCCATAACCAGCCCAGTGCCTGGGCTTTGAAACCATGTCCCTTTCCACATCTGAACGTTTATTCATTCGACCACGAGCACGTATTAAGAACTAGGCACTGCTTAAAGAAAAAGAAAAAAAGAACTAGGCACTGCTCCGATATGTAAATAGGACTGTAGGTCCTGTACGTGGTGTAAGTAGGACTGGCAAATGCTATGGGGGTCTATAGGAGGGCTGCCTGACCAGCTCAGGGCAGACAGGGAAGTTGTCCTGGAGGAAGGGAAACCTACGCGGTGAGTTGGAGTAAGCGGCTGGCTGGGGGAAATGGGGAGGGGAGAGGGCTCTGGGCAGAATGCTCAGCATGTGTGCTGAGAGGGGCACAGAGGAGCTTGAGCGGCCCTCAAGAGGCTGGAGAGAGAAGCAGCGTCCTGGGTCACGAACAACTTTGGGAACCATTTGGGAGGTCGTTGCAATCACCACAGGCGAGAGGATGATTTTCTAAACTAGGATCGTGTTGATGATGATGGAGTGAAAAAAGTGGGACCAATTCAAAAGCTCAGTGGCCTGTGTAAAATTCAGGACTTGGTGCTCGGCTGGGCTTCGGGTGATAGAGAAGAGAGCGTTGAGAACAGCATCCAGGTTTCTGGCTCGTGAACTGGGTAGAACACAAGAAGAGAGTCAGATTTGGGGGGGCGGGGGTCAAAGTGACTTTCGATTTGAACGTGAGGAATTTGAGAGGCTTATGGGTCTTCAGGTGGCCAATGTGGAATCAGAGCTCAGGAGAGAGATTGGGGTTTGGGATAGAGATGTGCAAGCCAAAGGCTTAGAGAAGGTGACAGAAGCTTCTAAGATGGTCGAGGTCTTTGGGGGATTGTGTAGAATAAGAAAGCACGAGGTCCTCTGGGCACAGCCTGGGAGAGAACATGTCAGAAATGACTATTTTATGTGGATTCAAAGCTCTCTCAAACTTGCAGTGACTTTGTCTGGCTTCCCTGCTTTCCAGGGCCCTCTCTGGCCACCTGAGAACATCTCCTAGACACTCTGACCCATTTGCTCTTGAAGCTAACAGATGATTCTCCCTCCGGTGCTTACCTCTGGCTTCCCCCCCCCCATCTCTTCTGGTTTCTGTTCGGAGTGCCACCTCTCTTCTCCAGGTCCCTGGCCCACTATGGGGGAGGCACAGGCGGGATTCCACGCTCTCCTTGGAGGCAATGGCTTGGTCCTTGCACACCCAACACTAGGACTTACGCTGTCTATGCAGTGCCATAACTCCCACAGAATTCAACTGCTACCATTACGGTGGGCTGCTTGGCGACAACTTTGTGCCCCTTTCTACAGTTAATCAGTTTGTCCAGGTCCCGTATTCTGTAGCTTACTCTAACGAGTCCTGGGGATGTAGAAGACATGGACTCTGTCTCGTTTTCAATTGAGGTGAGAGAGGGGGGCGCGTGGCTGGCTCATGCAGATGGGAGAACATGTGGCTCTTGATCTCAGGGTTGTGAGTTCGAGCCCCGCGTTTGGTGTAGAGCCTACTTAAAAAAAAATAGCGGTGACAGAGGAAAAACCCACAAGTACGTATGTGTATCTATTATGGTCAAAGCCAAACTATATAAAATATTGTTATTTATATTCCAGTCTTTGCCTGACCTACATCTCTGGTCTGTCGTCAAGGTATGTAAAATCTGGGGTCTGTGTATATGCCTGCGACCAGGGGCAGAACCTAGCCAGTCATATTTAAATATAAATCTTTCTGCATGTGCATCCCCATTCCCCATGCTAATTTGCTCCTCTTAGCAACAGCGCCAAGTACCAAGATCACATACGATGCCCAGCAGCAATATTGTTCTTGGCTGTAATACTTTGCTCTCTAGAGCACAGGAAGGTCCAGTATATTCAACAAGATATAGGATGAATTCAACAAATAAAATACACCTAGTGGCAACAAAGGCAACGACCCCTCTCTCATCGCTGTTTAAGGTGATATAATATGCTTCATCCCACTGACTGGGAGGTCCTCATGTCTACCTCCCGATCACCAAAATCCCATCCTTCTTACCGCTTGGAGAAGGTCTGAGAGATCTGGGGACGGAGCAAGGAAAAAGATATGACCAGGAGGTGGCAGTAGTGAGCACAAGGTTTGTGGCATCCGTGGGGTTTGCTTGCTGGAGAAGTCCGGAGTCCCAAAGGAAGGACAAGGGAACTCCCCAGGGAGTAAGGGCTCACAGAGGGGACTTGTGTCTATCATGATCTTATAGCCCAGTAGCACACCGGGCAGTTGATGGGCCAGAGAATTCTGAAGGGCTGCAGACGCGTGGGGTTATAGAAAGACTGATGAATCCCAGACCTGTACCTCTGAAATAAATAATACATTCTATGTTTAAAAAAAAAAAGAAGATAGCAGGAAGGGAAAAATGAAGGGGGGGAATCGGAGGGGGAGACGAACCATGAGAGACGATGGACTCTGAAAAACAAACTGAGGGTTCTAAAGGGCAGGGGGGTGGGGGGATGAGTTAGCCCGGTGATGGGTATTAAGGAGGGCACGTACTGCATGGAGCACTCGGTGTTATACGCAAACAATGAATCGTGGATCACCACATCAAACACTAATGATGTATTGTATGGTGATTAACATAACATAATAAAATAAAATTAAAAAAAAGAGTGCACTTACAGTGGTGAGTACTGAGAAATGCATAGAATTGTGGAATCACTATATTGTACACCTGAAACTAATGTAACACTGTATGTTAACTAATAAAAAGAAATTAAAAAACAAAAAACAAAACAAAACAAAACAAAAAAAGCTCCATCTTTTCAATGGCTGGCAGATCGGGGGGTGAAGTTTTCTGCGATATGCAAAGTAGGCAGGGTCTAAATGGCTAACAGTGTGCTTCTGGGGTAAATTTTAATTTTAATTTTTTTTTTAGATTTTATTTATTTGAGAGAGAGAGTGCGCGTGAGAGAGAGCGAGCATGAGCAGGGGGAAGGGCAGAGGGAGAGGAGAAAGAGAAGCAGACTCCCCGCTGAGCAGGAAGCCCAGCATGGGGCTCCATCCCAGGACCCTGAGACCATGACCTGAGCCGAAGGCAGACGCTTAACCGCTTAACCGATTGAACCACCCAGGTGCCCCTGGGGGCTAATTTTTAAATCACTGGATGTGTGAGAGTTTGAGTTTGGCACCAACAGCAGGCTTTTGAGTTAAGGAATCTCAGCCTGCGGGGAAGAAATGAACAACCGAGGGGCCAATACAAGAGGGTGCGTTTGTGCACTTAGGCTCATTTCTAGAACAACCCATCTGGTGGCTGGTTATGTGGTAACCCAGACTGGCTGGTGATGAGGATGAGGAGAAGAGACTCACCAACAGAAGTAGGCATAGAGCCATGACTTCTGACTGTTGACCAAAATACCCTGGAGCCAAAGCTATAAAACGCAGGGAGCATCCTTCTATGGGCCTGTGTTGGTAGGACAAATTTCTAGAATAGGAACAGTTCGTCGGTGGGCATATACATGTAAAACTTTAATAGATACGGTCACATGTCCTCCCAAATGATTGTGTCCATTTATGCTCCCAGCACAACATAAGAGAGAGCCAGTTTCTGCTTGCTTTCGCTCACCAGCTTTGTCTTGGGACGAGCGCCATGGCTGTTTTCCCCAGGTTGGCAGACAGAAGGAGGGCTGCTCTCTGTGCACACCTTTTTTAACAAGCATCACGTTCGTTCAGCATTCCTGATGGTATTTTATGGGAGGTAGGAGAGTAGAGGATGGAACTGAGGTCAGGAGGGTGGGGGACGGGCCGGAGGGGATGGTTAGTGGCCTTAGCTGACAGGGGCTGTGAGCACAGGCTGGGGGACGCAAACTGACGACAGGGTCAGGAGCCGGCCTTGCTCTTCCCTCACGTGGCAGTCAGCAAGCCAGTGGTTCTGTTTTTGTCAGCCAGCTCTGTAGGCAGTCACTTCGTGTTCTGGCTTTCACCTAAATCCACTCTCAAAATGATGTGCATTCACATCACCCCAGAACTGGTTCGCTCTCCTTCCACAGACTGGAGGACAGTGGGATCTTCCCCTCCCCTCATTTAGGTCTTGTTCTTTTTTTTTTTAATTTAATTTAATTTAATTTGAATTCAATTAATTAACATATAGTGTATTATTAGTTTCGGAGGTAGAATTTAGTGATTCATCAGGCTTATATAACACCCAGTGCTCATTCCGTCACATGCCCTCCTTAGTGCCCATCCCCCAGTTAGCCCTTTCCCCTACCCCCTCCCCTGCAGCAACCCTCAGTTTGTTTCCTAGAGTTCAGAGTCTCTTACGGTTTGTCTCCCTCTCTAATTTCGTCCTACTTTATTTTTCCCTCCCTTCCCCTGTGATCCTGTTTTGTTTCTTAAGTTCCACATAGGAGTGAAATCATATGGTATTTGTCTTTCTCTGATTGACTTATTTCGCTTAGCATAATACCCTCTAGTTCCATCCACTTGGGTTTTGTTCTTATCCTAAAAAACAAAAACAAAACAACAAAAATGACATGTCAGAGGCTCCTGGTGAGGCAACTGTGAGAAGGAAATAGGTAGCTATTGAGAGGCCATGTGGCCAGGAAGCAGCCCGGACTCGGGAGAAACCCGTGGCCACTCCATGCACCCCTCCTCCCGTCTCTGCCCAGGAGAGCCAAGACCAAAGCCTGACCCGGGGTGCCCAGCGGAGCACAGAGAAGAGCCGAAGTGCCGGGAACTGCAGGATTCCAAGGAAGTGAAAGAACAGTTCCAAGACCCCAGGATAGGTGGGCGAGGGTTCATCGGGCGCTCGGGAAGAAAGAGAGGTTCAACCTTAATCCCGGGGTAAAGAGGTTCAGGGTGCCACTTGAGAGTTTCTGTCTTCCCACAAACTGCCGAGGACCTCTTCTTAGTCCCCATGTCCACTCTCCTGGGAACAGGGTGACATCTGTGATTTCTATTCCTTCCCTCAAATTTTGATAACGGGGAGCGGGGGTGGGGGGAGAAAATGAAGAAAAGATGTCAAAGCAGAAAAAAAACTGGAGGGCATGTATCCATTTTCTGTTTCTTTAGATGGAAATGTGCTTCTTGGTCCCAATGTGCCCAGATTCTCCGAACGGCTAACGAATCCACTGGGAAACCCAGCAGAACAGCTACCCAGAGATTGCACAATGCCTGTCCACCGTCAGAACCTGTCTCTTCGAGAGACAGCCGAGAGCTCTAAGCAGGAAAGACCTCTCAGCCCCACAGCCCAGGAGCAAAACAGTCCCAGAGGGAGGCCACCCCAGCGTATGCAGTGTGGGAAATGTGTTGCTAAAGAGAAGCTACTTAATAAGCACCTGCAAATTCCCTGGGGAGAGCTCCCTCATAAGTGCCTGGAAGTGGGAAAAGAGTCCTTCGTAAAGCAGACCTCTTTAGGCACCATCAAGTTCACACAGGGGAGACACCCTATGAATGCTCTGTGTGTAACAAGCCGTCCACTCAGGGGTCCCAACTCATAGCGCACCAGAGAGCCTATCCCCAGCGAGAAACGAACCAGCGCCTTGACTATAAGAAAAGGTTTTGTGATAGATCAAGTTTTATGAGACATCAGAAGATCCACGCAGGAGGAAAGCCCCATAAATATCCCAGTAGTGGAGAAAGTTTTAGCCGGCAGAGGGGTCTTCACTTTGCACCAGAAAACGCACACTGAAGAGAGACCATTTATCTGCGAGTATTGTGGGGAAAGCTACAGACAGAGATCAAGCCTTGTTAATCATTTTTATAAAAACACAGAAAGGAGAGTCCCTGCAAGTGTAGTCATGGTTCTACAAGCTTGTAAAGCAAGCAGGTCTTACGATGCACCAAGCCGCTCACTTGAGAGAAGAATCCTCCGACAAAAGGTTGAGGGAAACAGTTCCTACACCCCATCAGTCAACGCTATTCATAAAACCTTCACCTGCACGAGGCTATCTCGGAAGAACAGTTTTGCCAGACCTTATTCCTAAGGACAGCTTTGTGTTTTACTCTGTTTCAAACCCATCTTCCAAGGCATGCAAATTCTAGAGTATTCACCGACTCCTACCACTGTCCTAGATCTGTTTAATTGTTATGATGAAAATGTCTTTGTCCAACGCCAATCATGACGTAGGTGTAAGTGAGGAGCAGTCCTTCCAGATTTAGGGCCAGTTTCCCAGTAAACAAGGATGCGTCCCATTGACCTGTATTTATGAGACATTTGAGTCACGTGGAGACGTACGCTCTTCCTATTTTGTTCCCACTAACTGGGTGTTGGAGCAACACGCAGATGCCTCCCTAACAGTGGCAAAGAGCACTTCCCTTGACTCCCAGGTACATCACGGGTCACAGTCACTTTTTTTTTTTTTTAAAGATTTTATTTATTTATTTATTTTTCAGAGAGAGAAGGAGCACAAGCAGGGGGAGTGGGAGAGGGAGAAGCAGGCTCCCCGCTGAGCAGGGAGCCCGATGCGGGGCTCGATCCCAGGACCCTGGGACCATGACCTGAGCCGAAGGCAGACGCTTAACGACTGAGCCACCCAGGAGCCCAAGAGTGAACTTGCTTTAAGCTCAGGTGTTCCTTGCTTACTGACCTAAGTCCCTTGGTCTGTAGTGGAACTAACCTACTTTCCTTGAGATTTGCAGCCCACTGGCCTTGAGGAGTGAAGGACTAGACTTTCCCAGAAGATAAGGCCTGAGTGCCTTGGAAAACAGCCCCCGCTGATGTCAGCAAGTCTGTCCAAGGACATGTCAACACAGGACTAACCACCTGGGCACCTGCTTCTCCTGTGCACAGCCCCCCCCCTTTTCCCGAGCCTTCCCCTTTAAAACCCCCAGGCTCCCCCTGCACGGGGAAGATGGTCTTTGAGACCTCTGCCCACCATCCTCCCAGGTTGCTGGCCTCCTGAATAAAGCAACCTTTCCTTTCCCACCATCACTTGTTTCTCGAGTATTGCTTTTTCACTGGCGAGCAGCTGAACCTGACTTGGGAACCGGTTCTCCGTCTGGTACCAATACCCTCCAAGCCCCCTGAAGGTAACGGCTCTTCGCACTGCCCCCCGAAGTGTGCATGGCCGGGCCCCTCGGCGGGGTGGGGTAAAGCCGGGCGGGCGGCGGCTGCGGACACTGTGCGGGACTGAAGGCCCCAGCCCGTCTCAGCAGGACTGGGGCGCCGGCTCCCCGGACAGAGCCCCCCCCCTCCCCGGGAGGCTGCGGGGCGCGACAGGCCGTCGGGGAAGTGGGCACGCGAGTGAGGACGTGCGGCGTGGAGAAGCGGGCCGAGGCCGAGGGGAGGCGCTGTGGGGACGCGGCCAGCCTGCGGGGGCGGGGGGTAACGACCGGGGGACCCGGGCGCGGGCGGAGCCGGGGGAGCAGCGCAGCGGCGGGCACGCCTGTGCCGGGCGGTGGGGCCGCTGCCTGTCCCTGCGCCCCCTGCCGGGCGGGGACGGTCCTGCGCCACCCCCACCTACCCCCGCAACCCGCCTGCCCGCATCTGGGGGCGCCCGATCCTCCCCGCCCCTCCGGCCGCCGGTGAAGCGGGACCGCTGCAGCCCTCCACGTCCGGTCACCTCCTCCCCGGGCCTGTCCCCTCGCCGCGCGCCATCTGACTCGGCCTCCGGGGTCCCCGGAGGGGCGGCTTCGCGCACCGCCTACCGCGCCTCTCCCAGGGGCGCCTGGTGTCCGTTGGTGCAAAAATTGTGAAATTGTTGATGCAGCACAGTTTATCTATTTGTTTTCTTTTGTTAATTGTGCTTTTGGAATGGTAGGTAAGAAACCAGGGCCAAATCCAAGGTCATGAAAATTCACCTCTATGTTTTTTTCTAAGAGATTTATAGTTTTAGGACCTACATTTAGGTCTTTGATCCATTCTAAGTTTTGTATATGATGTGAGGTAAGAGTCCTTTTTTATCCTCTTGCATGTGCTTACCCAGCTGTCCCAGGATTATTTGTTAAAAAGATTTTCCTTTCTTCACTGAACTGTCTTGGTGTCTTTGGCAAAAATCAGTTGATTATTCTAATAGCCCACATATATAATGAACTCTTACAACTGAATGACAAAAAGTCAAAACCCCAATATAGAAACTGGCAAAGGACTTGTATAGAAATTTCTCCAGGAAGATATACAAATGGCCAACAAGCACATGAAAAGATGCTCAACTCATTAGTTACTAGGGAAACGCAAATCCAAACCACAACAAGGTATCACTTCACACTCACTAGGCTTAGCCAAAAAACAAAACAGAACAGAAATTAACATGTGCTGGAGAGAATATGGAGAAACTGGAACCCTCATACGTTTTTTTTTAACTTTATTATGTTATGTTAGTCACCATACAATACATCGTTGGTTTTTGATGTGGTGATCCACGATCCATTGTTTTCATATAACACCCAGTGCTCCATGCAGTACGTGCCCTCCTTAATACCCATCACCGGGCTAACCCATCCCCCCTCTAAAACCCTGTTTGTTTCTCAGAGTCCATAGTCTCTCATGGTTCATCTCTCCCTCCAATTCCCCCCCCCATTTTTCCCTTCCTTCTCCTAATGTCCTCCATGCTATTCCTTATGTTCCACAAATAAGTGAAACCATATAATTGACTTTCTCTGCTTGACTTATTTCACTTAGCATAATCTCCTCCAGTCCCATCCCTGTTGATGTAAAAGTTGCGTATTCAACCTTTCTTTTTTTTAAAGATTTTATTTATTTATTTGACAGAGAGAGAGATAGCGAGAGCAGGAACACAAGCAGGGGGAGTGGGAGAGGGAGAAGCAGGCTTCCTGCCGAGCAGGGAGCCCGATGTGGGACTCGATCCCAGGACCCCGGGACCATGACCTGAGCCGAAGGCAGACGCTTAACGACTGAGCCACCCAGGCGCCCCGGGTATTCATCCTTTCTGATGGCTGAGCAATATTCCATTGTATATATGGACCACATCTTCTTTATCCATTCATCTGTTGAAGGGCATCTCGGCTCTTTCCAGTTTGGCTATTGCGGACATTGCTGCTCTGAACATTGGGGTGCATATGGCCCTTCTTTTCACTACATCTGTGTCTTTGGGGTAAATACCCAGGAGTGCAATTGCTGGGTCATAGGGTAGCTCTATTTTAAAAATTTTAAGGAACCTCCACACTGTGGAACCCTCATACGTTATAGGAATGTAAAATAGTGCAGACACTTTGCAAAACAGTCCAGCAGTTCCTCAAATAAGAAACAGAATTACCAATGGCCTAGCATATACCCAAGAGAAATGAAAGCGTGTCTACACCAACACTTGCAGACAAATGTAAATTTTACCTTTATTCATAATAGCCCAACAGAAGAAACAGACCATATGTCCAACAAAAGATTATTGGATAGGGCGCCTGGGTGGCTCAGTTGGTTAAGGGACTGCCTTCGGCTCAGGTCATGATATCCTGGAGTCCCTGGATCGAGTCCCGCATCGGGCTCCCTGCTCGGCAGGGAGTCTGCTTCTCCCTCTGACCCTCCCCCCTCTCATGTGCTCTCTCTCATTCTCTCTCTCTCAAATAAATAAATAAAATCTTAAAAAAAAAAAGATTATTGGATAAACAAATTGTATATCCATACAATGGAATATTATTTGGCCATGCAAAGGAATGATGTAATGATCCATGCTACAACATGGATGAACCTCGAAAACATTGTGCTAAGTGAAATAAGCCAGAAACAAAAGGCCACATTTTATATGATTCTGTTACAGAATAGGGAAATCTATAAAATATCCTTGTCTTGTTTCTGATCATGGGGGTAAAGCATTTATTCTTTCACCATTAAGCTCTGGGTTTTTCACAGATATTCTTTATGAGGGTAAGGAATAAATTGAGGATATTAATGTTCACTGGAAGATTTATCAGGTTTCTTTTTGGTGTAGTCCAAATATTTTTCATCAGCAACAATCGTGTGACACTGTTGAATTTCACTAAGCCGTACTCTGCACACCTACTGTGTGTCACTGTCAGGCGAGTGGTAACCTTACGCCTTTTCTCTTGTGGAAGAAATGTATGTAATCCATTCTTAGTAAGAAATAATATTATCAGAAAGAAATGAGACTTCCTTTGGAAGTGAATTTTTATTAAAAGTGCTCGCAAGCTAGATTGAAGGCTCAAATATGTTTCAAAATACATGCATTTTTTCCCCCATTCAGCTGTTCTTGATATTCTTGAGCCCCTGATATTCAGAGTTAGGAATTCTTCTATTGTTAAGAAATTTGCTAGTAGGTTTTCCTGTAATATATGTTAAGACTTAGTCATTTCAAAGGCTTGTAAAATGTTTGGAGAAGTTGTAACTCTTAAACCAGCAGGGGTGATTTTGCGCATTCTAAAATTGTGTGTGTGGATACAGTGATTCGACAGTAATCTTAAATTTCTTTTTTTAAAGATTTTATTTATTTATTTATTTGAGAGAGAGAGTGCATGCATGTGCACGCTCAGGGGGGCAGGGGCAGAGGAAGAGGGACAAGCAGACTCCCCACTGAGCAGGGAGCCCAACCCTGGGTGGGGCTTGATCCCGGGACTCCTGGATCATACCTGAGCCCAAAGCAGCGGGTTAACCAATTGAGCCACCCAGGTGCCCCTAAAACCTCAAATTTCTGATTATGATGTTTGGATCCATACGTTCCTTAATTGCTGCAGTAAAAATTTTTAGATAAAGCGACTTCTTGAAAAAATCAAACAATTCAGTGATTTTTGTTGTTATAAAACTTCTTTCACCTCACACCCTAGGTCTGGTACTAGGACTTTGTTTCCATTGTTATATAAATGTGGTCCTGATTGATTCTCTACCCGAGAGCCTCCCAATAGCCTCTCCGGCTACCTGAGCCACGAGGAGGCATGGCTCTCGCGCAGGGTCCCGGTGTCACAGACACTCTGTTGTCTCCACGGGGTCTTAGGGGCCAGGGATCTTTATTGTCCCCGGCATCGACCTCACTTGTATATAAAACCAGTTGAACTCTGTTCCGGTTTCTTTTGCAGGAATATCAGAGCATAAAAGTAAAAAAAAAAAGTGTATAGTATGTGATGTAAAAGTAGGAATATAAAAAACTTAGCTGTCCCTTGCCGTGACCTCACGGGATCCTGGAGGAAGGGGCTTGGACCTGCTGTTTGAAATACCACCAGGAGAGAATGGGAGGTCGTCAATCCTGACTTCCCACGGCAGGTGATTCCCCGAAGGCCCTGCCAGTGTTACCTCACACTGACCCCAGGCGCAGGGACTTACAAGGAAGGAGCTGGGCCAGCTTTATCTGCCCCCAGTCGGCACACACGCACGTGTGCACCAGGCTCTGCGCTGAGTGCTTTATATTTCATTTTATTTTGTGTTTATTTTTTTTGTGCCGGGTGTTTTACCCGTGATGTTCCGTGTAGCACCAACTCACGCAAGCAGCAGACAAGAGCTCCGCCTGGGACGTTTGCCAGCAGGGGCGCAAGACTGGGGGCTGGGCGAGGGCTCCCCTTGGGGTGCCTTTCTAGTGGCCCCCGAGTGTCCGGGGCTGCTCACTGTCCTGGGCTCAAGGCGCAATGCCTCAAGGAAGAGCAACAGCGGTTTGATGAGCCGGGCAGATCCGCCCGGGGGAGGTTACAGTGTGGAGGGGGGGGTGACACCCTGAAACCTGGGTTTAATAGGATAAAAAAGAGCCTAATTCTTATGCGTCGATATAAAATAGAACTACAGGTGACTGGGAAACTCCAGAAGGAGAGGAAAAAGAAAAAAAAAGATGGGTAGCCAGAAAGGGATCTGGGGCCCAGAGGAAGATGAAGTGAAGAAGGCACAGCCCGAGCGGCAGGTGCCCCGCCACGAGCGGCAGGAAACCCTGCCTCCGCCGTCCACAGACTCCGACGAGCCCGGCGCCGGGAGGTGGGGGTCCGGACTCCTGTCTGTCTCTGGCGGCCCCCGAAGGGGCTGGGCTCGACTTGGGGCAGCACAGCGGCTGAAGAGTGACGTGGAGACAGTGGAGACCGTCCCGGGCAAAGGAAACAGGGGCCGTGACCCCTTGGCAGAATTAGTGATGATGGTTTTCACAGCTGTGACTCACTTCCTGTACGTGATGCATGCAAGCAAATGGAAGGGTTATTCCTTCCTCCCTGTGCTTCGATGCACTTCTGATCGTAAGGCACATAGGTCTTGTTTTATGGGGTTCCCTCTCCCCCCTTTTTTTTGCATCCCTGGGTGAGCATGAACCATGATTTTTGTTAAGACTTTCCCCAGCTGTTTCTCATGAGGACTCTGCTACATACAGAAAAGCTGGAAACATTGGGCAAGGCACATTGTATGTCCTCCACCAAAATCCAGCGATTAGCTTTTTGTCATATTTTAGGGGCACTATTTTACATTTCTGCATAATAGTTCATCGCGCTGACACATCGTACTTTATTTAGACAATCTCCTGTTTTGGATATAACCCTTGGTTCCCAATTTCCAAAATGATAAGGAATGTTTGATGAAAATCCCTGAGCACACAGACCCTCCTTCCCAAATGACAGGACAGCTGATAAGCTGGAACACTGAGCCAGTTCCCCTGAAATTTTTGTCATTACAGAAGGGTCTAACGATACTAATGGAGAATAGATATATAAGAGAATTCAAAAAAAAAGTACCTTGAAATTTTGAGGAGTCAAAAACTTAGAGGGAGGGGCGCCTGGGTGGCTCAGTCGTTAAGTGTCTGCCTTTGGCTCGGGTTGTGATCCCAGGGTCCTGGGATAGCCCCGCATTGGGCTCCCTTCTCCGCAGGAAGCCTGCTTCTCCCTCTCCCACTCCCCCTGCTTGTGTTCCCTCTCTCGCTGTGTCTCTCTCTGTCAAATAAATAAATAAAATCTTAAAAAAAAAAAAAAACTTAGAGGGGCGCCTGGGTGGCTCATTCGGTTAAGTGTCTCCCTTCGGCTCAGGTCGTGATCTCTGGGACCTGAGATGGAGCCCCACATCGGGCTCCCTGCTCAGTGGGGAGCCTGCTTCTCCACTCCCCCTGCTTGTGCTCTCTCTCTGTCAAATAAATAAATAAAATCAGAGGGAGGCAGAGGGAGAAGCAGGCTCCCTGCTGAGCAAAGAGCCTGACACAGGACTCAGTCCCAGAACCCTGGGATCATGACCTGAGCCCAAGGCAGACGCTTAACTGACTGAGCCACCCAGGTGCCCAATAAATAAAATCTTAAAAAAAAAACAAAAACAACTTAGAGCAAGCACAGTATCTGAGATGGATCCTGTGTGTGTGGGGGGGCTATCACTGGATTCTACTCCTTCCACCTGCCATAGGGCGTCCACTATGGTGCAGCCTCCCTTACTTAAGCTCTTCCAGCTGAGGCTTGAGAGCAAGGCTACTGCGCCACGTGGCCGATGTGGAGCTGCTCCCAGACAAGGCAACGTGAGATCAAGGGATGCCTCTTCGCAGAGCCATGGAATAGAGTGCTAACCTTAAAGATAAAAACTGCTGGTTATTTTACCAGCAAAAGTTGGGTTTATTTGGGAATAGCAGAGAATTGCAATCCAGGGCAAACAAGCTGTGGTAAAGCCATAGGCAGGTCTGGGGAACAAAGGAGAGGTAGGCTTTTTTTTTTAAGATTTTTTTTCATTTGTCAGAGAGACAGAGAGAGAGCAGGACAGGCAAAGGGAGAAGCAGGCCCCCTGCTGAGCAAGGAGCCCGATGCAGGACTCGATCTCAGGAGCCTAGGTTCATGACCTGGGCCGAAGGCAGACGCTTAACCGAATGAGCCATCCAGGTGACCCGAGAGGTAGGCTTTTTTAAGGAGAAAAGGGGTAAATTGGGAAGGCTGTTATAAACTAAAAGTCCACTGGAGTAAACTGGTGGTTCCGAGTATGATGCCTGAGCTGTTGTGGGGAGGGGGATAAGGAGAGTATCTCTTCCTCTGGCTGGAATACTAGAGTGGTATCCATGTGCAAGTTCAAGTCCATGTATGGTCAAGTCCGGCTGTTCTTGTTAGGTTTGCAATTGACCGAGAGTCGAAGGGGCTGAGAGGTCCCTCTGCCAAAGCCTCCTGACTCCGTTTTAGTGAGGTTTCCCATTACTCATTTTCACAAAAGGGGCAAATATGGGCTTGCTGAGAACAGGTTTCATGGGGGAGAAGGGGAGCGGGGCCACATCTGAGATGTTGGCGGGAGGAAAATGTGGAGGGTGGGGGTGAGACATGTCAATGATCTCAAGCAAAAGAACCCTCTGCAGGTGGCAGGAAGAGCCCCTAGGAGAGGAGCACGCAGCAAGGAGGAAGGGCACTGGGTGGGGGGAACACAGTAGCATCTTCCATACCACCTGGTTCCATCATCCTGTCTCCCGTGGCCCCCTGGCGGGGGAGAGAAGTCAGAGGACAGATAATGATGACGGTGAGAGAAATCCCAATGACAACAGCATCCCTACTCTGTGGCATCCTATGGATTATTACCACATGGTCTGCCTTCCCCCAAACCTGGCCCTTGCTCCTCAGGGCTAAATACTCTAAAGAGGAGGCAACTGGGGGTTAATAATATCTGAAATGAGGGGCGCCTGGGTGGCTCAGTCGTTAAGCGTCTGCCTTCGGCTCAGGTCATGATCCCAGGGTTCTGGGATCGAGCCCCGCATCGGGCTCCCTGCTCCGCGGGAGGCCTGCTTCTCCCTCTCCCACTCCCCCTGCTTGTGTTCCCTCTCTCGCTGTCTCTCTCTGTCAAATAAATAAATAAAATCTTTAAAAAAAAAAAAATAATAATATCTGAAATGATGGGGACACAGGAAAGGAATAACAGCTCTCTTCCCCGCTGGCTTGCAGTGCTCCAAGCCTCCTATCATCCAGCTGGCCCTCCACCAACCTCGAAAAGGACTCTATGCCCCACCCTGTCCGAGGCTCCCTCCTGACACAGAGATACCTTGTCACGGGGGCATGAGCGAGGGACATGCCAGCACAGCCAGCACCCAGCCCAGGACGCACTCTCCTTCTCAACCCAGCCTGAGATTCCCCACTCCCAGACAGGCACCCTGAAACCGAGGGACACCAGCAAGGGGGAATCCCACCACAACAGAGAGCCTGCCCAGCAACCCTCTCCTTCACCGCTGGGCCCGAAAATGCCCACCCCGAGACGCTCTGCTGCCGGGAGGCCCCAGCACAGGGGATCGGGCCCCAACAAGGGCTTGGACCAGAATGCTCCCCACCTTCCACTGGCAGAGGGCATCCTGCCTCCCAAAGCTCCCAACACTGGAAACATTGCTTTTTCTGAAGGCAGTGGGCTCCCTTCCCCACCGAGAATCATGAGGTAGGCTGGCCTGGATAGGTTTCTTCTATTTCCTCAAGCAAGATCCACAGGCACACGTGGAAGTCCCAGCAGCAGCATAAAGCAAGCATACCAAAATTGCACCACATAGGGGCGCCTGGCTGGCTCAGTCAGCGAAGCATGCAACTCTTCATCCCTGGGTCATGAGTTCGAGCCCCATACCGGGTGAAGAGATTACTTAAAAAAAAAAAAAAAAAAAAAGCACCACAGAGGCTCTGAAAATCATCTTGTCCTTACAGCCACAGCCCTCAGGAGTAGCCCAGGACCTGCAGGCCAAACCATACAGGAGGACTGCTTGCTAAAATACAAAGTTGGAATAGAACCCAATGGCTCCTAACATAATACCCAAAATGTCCGGGACACAATGGAAAATCATCCTTCATACAAAGAACCAGGAAATTCTCAACCTGAATGAGAAAGGACAATCAAGTGCCTCTAACTCCAAAATTAATTAGATGTCAGAATTATCGGATAAAGCATCGATCATAAAAATAGCAATGACATGTTCATACCAGCTTCTTTGTAATAGCCAACGGCTAGGAACAACCCAGATGTCCTTCACCGGGTTACTGTTTCAACAAACTGCAGTCTATCTATACAAACATAAAAAGAAACAAATACTGTTACACAGAATGACTTGCAAAAGTCTCCAGGGAATTATGCTGAGTGGGGGGTGGGGGGGAGCCATTCTCAAAAGGTTACAGATGATAGGATTCCAATTATAAAACATTCTTGAAATGACAAAACTATATGAAGGGAGAACAGACTGGGGCACCTGGGTGACTCAGTTGGTTGAGTGCCCAACTCTTGATAGCAGCTCAGGTCTTGATCTTAGGGTCGTGGGGTCAGGCCCTGCATTGGGCTCCTGGGCTGGAGCCTACTTTAAAAAAAAAAAAAAAAAAAAAAAAGGGAAACAGATAAGTGGTTGCCAGGGGCCAGAGATCAGGGACTGGATAAAAGAGCTGGATGGGCAGGAGGAGGCGGGGTTGGGTTTGAGTCTCTAAAAGAGCAACCGGAGGGATTCTTGCAGGGATGAACTGTTCTCTATCCAGACTGTATTCATGTCAATATCCTGGATTGTAGTATAGTTTGTGCAAGATGTTACCATTGGTGAAACTACCTAAAGGGTAAAGGATACCTGTCCATTTTTCCAATTGCATGTCAATCTATAATAATGTCAAAATTAAATTTTAATTTAAAAGAGGGACACTACTAAGAAATTCCTCCTTCTCCAGAAAAATCCAAACCACTATTTCTGAGGTCCTTCCAGAAACTGACTTCAGAAACTCCCTCTTGTTAGCAGCTATGTTCTATGGGCTGGTGTCAGGGAGGCCATCCAAAGCCCTCCTCTCCTCCCAGCTGCCCATTCTGTTCCTCACCTGCATCCTTTACTGCTTGTGGGTTCTTCTGGAGCTGAGGCTTCGTGGCTAATGCAGCGGGGGCTTCCCTGAGTGTCATCGGGCTCCGGCTTGAAGCTCAGCGACTTGCATGCTGTTCCCTGAAGCAAAGGCTGCTTTAAAAGCATTTTTGTTCTAAGCCCATTGTTTGTGACCTAAAATCACCCTGCCATCACTTACCATCATAAAAGGGCCCAACAAGGCAAGGGAAATTATTACAAGGATCTGAAGGCAGAGTCCACAGAAGACCATGGTCAGTCACTCCGGACACAACAAGAGAAAAAGAATGGCTTAAGCTACAGGGGTTTGAGTGAAAATGTGAGTATGTGAGTGTATGTGGGGGGCACGGGGGGTCCCCCTTCCCAGTGCACACCTGTCCCGCACAGATCTCCTGAAGTTCTGCACTCCCTCTTTCCCTCCCCCCCTTTTCCGGTCGCCCCCATGCCTCACCGCTAGGTCGGCTAACCTGGGGGGCCGGGGAGCCTGACCTCAGAGCCTCGGGGCCAAACAGTTTCTCTGACCTCACCATTAACTGAGACCCAGCTCCGCGGACGAGGCCGGACCGCTGACCCGGACAGAAGCACAGCGAAGCGCTGGTTGGTTTAGAGACGGGTGTCCCTCTGTCGCGCAGGCTGCAGGCGCAGGCTCTGCACGGGCACGAGCCCACTGCGGGCCCCACGCCGATCGGGACCCGCTCCGTTTCCGACCCGGCCGGGCCCACCGCTCCTCGGGCACCCTGGCGGCCTCCCGCTTCTGGAAGCTTCGCCAGAGGGACGGCGACCTTGCGAACGGAGCCCGCACCCCGACCAGCACAGCGCACGCCGGCCCAGAGCTCCGGGGCCCGCGCCACCCTCCCGCCTCAGCCTCGCGGGTCGCGGGCACTCCGGGCGCGGCCACCACGCCAGGCCAGCCGCGTCTCCAGCTCCGGCTACGACGCACCAGCAGTGTCGTCACACGTACACGCTGCTCCCCTCTTCGTCCTCAAAACCACCCCAGGGGCCTTTGAGCCACGGGGAAGGGAGGCCCAAGGGGGGACAGGAAGCTGCCCAAAGTCCCGCCGTCAGTGGGCAGCGAGCGGAGCCAGGATCGGAACCCCTCGGCTCCAGGGCGAGCGGACCCCGACGCCGGCAGCCGCAACACCCCTCCCGGTGGGGACAGGCGCTCTTGCCGCTCGCTCTGCGCCCGCGGGAAATCCGGAGGGTCCAAGTTCCAGACCAATCTACAGAAAGTCACTGGCCCAAGTGAGGTCTACCCAGGGCGATGCAGAAAACCCGAACGGGGACTGAGAGCCCGCGGTGTCTCCGTCTTCCGGACCAACCCAAACCAGATAAAAGCCCGCTCTCGCGGTCTCTCTCACCTGTTCCCTCATCCCGCAAGCTGTCCGCGTAGACGCTGCACGAGGCACGGCTTCTTCGCAGCTCTGCGGAAGCAGCTCCTGCACCGGGCTGTGGATCTCCTGGGACGGGAAGGCCGGGAACCGCTCGGACACCAACAGCTCTAGGACCCGCTCCAGGGTGCGCATCTCAGGCCGAAGCCACCGAGCGGTGGCAAAGCTCCGGGAGCCGCCCGACGCTTTCCCGGGGCCCAGCGGCAAAAGCCCCAAGAGCAGGCGGGAGGCCACCAGGCTGCGCCCCGGAGGTGGGGAGGCGGGCCCGCGCCTGGCGGCAGGCGCACTAACTCCTGGGGGGTCTCGTCGGAGCCTTTGCGCTCCTGGGAGCCTGGGCCGGACGCCAGGGTCGGGTTCCTAGGTCTCCCGACCCTGAAACCAGCTGGGACGGCCGTCGAAGGCGCCAGGCGCCCCGGGCAAGCAAAAACAGCGGGATCGGCGTGCCCCGGGCTCCGGGTCCCAGCGCAGCAGCCCAACCCCAGCCCGGGGGAGCTGTCTCCAGGGCCGTGGCCTCTGCGCGTTCGGGGCGCTGGGGCGCCTGCCCCTCGACCCGCTTCCGCCCGGGGTTGGGAGGCACAGTCGCAGGCGGCTCTCTCCTCTCTGTCCTGCTCCCACCAGGGAAGTCCCGGCACTAAAGTCTGGTGTCCCAACACCAACGGCACCAGCTGGGGACCAATGTGAGGACGACGTCTCCCCAGTGACAGCATCGTCTCTGGCCTGGCGCCAACTCACCCGGGAGGGAAAACGTGACCCCAGCGGCGGGGCCACTTGGAAGACAAGAGGCGGGCCGCGGGGGGGACCCAAACACCCGCGAGCCCTCTGCTGGTGGCCGAGGGCGGAGAGGCGCGCACGGGGCGGCGCGAGGTCGAAGCTCGGGTCTTCAAGAAGGAAACTAGAAAGGTAGCTCAAGGCCAATGTGACCCGCGAGAACAAGACCAGAGTCATAAGCCCAGGAAAGCTTATTAAAATGCGAGTTCTCAGGCCGCCTGGGTGGCTCAGTCGGTTAAGCCTCTGCCTTGGGCTGGGGTCGTGGTCCCGAGGTCCCGGGATTGAGTCCCGAGAGGGGCTCCCTGCTCGGTAGGGAGTCTGCTTCTCCCTCTCTCTGCCCGTCCCTTGTGTTCTCACTCAAATAAATAAATAAAATAAAATGCCAATTCTCGGGGGGTCGGGGGGGCTGCTTGGCTCAGGTCATAATCCCAGGGTCCTGGGTTGGAGCCCCGTGGGGCCACCCTGGTCAGTGAGAGTCTGCTCCTCCCTCTCCTTCTGCCCTTCCCGCCCAAGGCCCACCCCTCCCCCCCGCTTGTGCTCGTGCTTTCCCGCTCTTATAAATAAAATCTTAAAAAAAATAAAATAAAATGTGAATTCTCCAGCTCATGCGAGATGCGGTGCGTCAGGGTATCGGGGAGGGGCCCAAAAATCTGAAGTTTTACTAGGGCCTCCCAAGAAATTCTTCCTGCACTGAGAGGCTGGAGAATCGGCGACCCAGGAATAAAAGAGTTAAAGGAGGTCCCCACCACTCGGGTTACTCTGGGGCGGATGGAAGAGAAGCCCTTGCTAGGATCAGGAACCGGGGACGTCCCACCCAAGCCCCTGGGCTCTGGAAGCGCTGAAGACCGGAAACGGGAACGCTTCCAAGGCTGCAGGAGGCCCCTAGGAGGCCAAGGAAGTGGCGGTCCCTCCCACGTCAGCATGCTCTCGGGCCCAGCCGGCGGGGCGCGTGCGTCGGGGCCTGCCGGGAAATGTAGTCCTCAGGGCGGCCGCGCGCCTGCGTCCTGCGCAGCTGCCCCGGGGAGCCTGGGAAAGCCGTGGGCGCCGAGGCGGTGAGTCCCGGAGCGGCCAGAGGGCGTGGCCGTCCCTGGGGCGCGGACGCGGGCGGCGGGGCTCCCATCCCGCTAGGGCTACGCCAACCGGCTGCCGCCAGCCCTGACCCTGCGGCGAGCGCGTGGACGAGCGACGGGCGGCGGGCCCCTGTCCGGCCGGGTCCCCGCTGCCGCTCCCTGCGCCCCGGCCGGGCCTTCCCGGGGTTGTCCGGGGCCCGGAGCGCCCGTCGGGGCGCCGGGACATCCCGTGGGGAGCGCGCAGGGGCCGTGCTCGCGCCCCGGGCGGCCGATTTGTAACCGGCTTTTAGAAGTTCCCGCGACGTGTCTCTCCTCGCCTTTCCCCGAGTGCCCGCTTTGCACACACCCTCTTTATCCGGGGGCCGTGGGAGCGCGGGCTCGCTCGGGCCGATCTGGGGAGAAGCCGTGAGTCCTGGGATGCAGTGAGGTTTCCCTGCGGAAGGGCGGGTGGAGGGACGGCGGGACAATCAGGGCCCTGCTGGACGTGGTGGAGGGTTGGGGCCCATCTGGGGAGGGCGGCCAGCTGCGAGGCTGAGCATGGTCAGGGCGGTTCCACAGCCCAAGCGGCTGGGTTCCTGGATGCCATCCAGGGAGGAGGGTTCGATGCCTGGGGTGGGGTTGGGGGGGACGTGGAAGCTTTCTAGGAACGAGTGGTGGGGAGCAGTAGCCTTGCTTGAGCGCTTCCTCTGTGCCAGGCCAGGCAGCTGCCGTTGGCTTCCACGCAGTTGGATCCACCACAGGAAATTTTATGGAATCGATGCTATGATTATTTTCATGTTACAGACAGAAGCACTGGGTGTCAGGGTCACAAAGCGAGCAGGTTATCGCACGTGGATGGGTCTGCTCCTGAAGTTCAGGTTACCATCAAGATAAAGGATGATAAGGTCACAATGTACATTTGGGATGACTAGGTAGGAAGATTATGAGTATTTTTTAACTTGTGCCGCTGCAGGGAAGAGGACAGGTTCATGAGGTATCTGGGCAAATACAGAGAGAGGATCTGTAGCATAAGGTGGGTACCGATATTGAGACCTGCATGTGACCATGTCTGTGACCTCAGAGATCGCACTAAGAACATTTGGATGATTTGAGACATGAGCGTTGCAGAGATCTGTTCATTCCAACCTTCTCACCATTTCCCTCTGGTATTTACTGTGTGACCTGGGACAAGTCATTCGGTGCTCCTGAGCCTCCAACCTCGGTCCCCTCCTCTGTACTCAGGGCATCGTACTAGTCCCCACGTCCTCGCTCTGGGTGAGGGCTACGTGACCTGCCATATGCGGGAGACTTCAAACAGCACGTGGACACAGTGCCATGAACGTGATCAGTGTCCTTGGTTACTCATGCGGACCAGATGGCTGGTGGCCCGCCCTGAGGCAGTGTATCGTTCTCATGAGAAAGCCACTTGACATGCCATCGCAGGACGAGGGTCAGGCTGATGTCGGCTGAAGTACACAGCCCTTGAGTGGAGAAGAATGGAGGGTTGTGGATCTGTAGCCTTTGGAGGCAAGGCTCTAACTACCTAAGATGCCCGTGGCCGCAGGTGACCAAGGGTGACTCAGAGCCACATGGACTTTCAGGGTTGTTCATCAGTGCCTGTGTATATTCAGAGACACAAGACAGCTTGTATTAAACTGGGAGTGGGGTTACAGGCCAGCACATCTGTGGTGGTTTATTTACGGGAAGAGGTTCTTAGCCTTGGATCAATGGAATTCTAGAGCCGAGCTGTGCCGTAGAACTTTCTACAATAACATCCTATCTATGGAGCACTTGAAATGTGGCTAATTTGAATGAGAAACTGAATGCAACTTCAATGAATTTATTTTTTTAAAATATTTTATTTATTTATTTGACAGAGAGACAGCGAGAGAGGGAACACAAGCGGGGGAGTGGGAGAGGGAGAAGCAGGCTTCCCGCGGAGCAGGGAGCCTGACGCAGGGCTCGGTCCCAGGACCCTGGGATCATGACCTGAGCCGAAGGCAGATGCTTAACGACTGAGCCACCCAGGCGCCCCTCAATGAATTTAAACTGAAACGGGGTCCGTGTATGCTCTAGAACATTTTGTAAATTTTTGGAAAATGGATGCAGAATTAGATGTGTCTGCGTATTTTTCTAGGAAGTGATTCCATGGCCTTCATTGGAGTCTCAAAATCACCAAAGCAGATTAAGGTTTGCTGCTCTAGGGCTTGGTGGAATGTAAGCAAGTTAAGGGAAGTGAGTATGGCCTGGGGTAACCACTGCTGTTTCCTTTCTTGTTTTGTCCTGTCCTCAGCTGTGGGTGGCTCCCCCTTGACGCCTCCACAGAGAAACAGACTGGAATCTGAGACTTCAGGCCCCAGAGAAAGTGTACAGGACCAGAACGGGGCGATGGCGGTGGCCCTGGGCTGCGCGATCCAGGCCTCGTTGAATCAGGGCTCCGTGTTTCAAGACTATGATGCTGACTGTGAAGTCTTCCGTCAGCGCTTCAGGCAGTTCCAGTACAAAGAAGCGGCCGGGCCTCATGAAGCTTTCAACAAACTCTGGGAGCTTTGCTGTCAGTGGTTGAAGCCAAAGCTGCGTTCTAAGGAACAAATCCTGGAGCTGTTGGTGTTGGAGCAGTTCCTCACCATTCTGCCCGCGGAGATAGAGACCTGGGTGAGGGAACATTGCCCAGAGAATAGAGAAAGAGTTGTGTCACTGATTGAAGACTTACAGAGAGAACTGGACATACCAGAGCAGCAGGTGAGAAAAGAGTTTGGGATCTTGGTAATTAGACAAACAGAAGTGGCAGAGACATCTTATACTAGATCAGACGTTTCGTTTTGAGCTCCATGCTTTCCCTAAAGTGATTTTCATTTTTCCCTTCTGCTGGAATTAGCACATATGGCCCAGCAATTCTCAGCTATTAAACACAACTCGTGTTCTGTACCAGATATTTCGTACTGCCTCCTCTACTATCCTGAAATGAAATTGATGTATAATGTAACCTGCTTACATACGCAAAATCAAAAACATTGCTCTAAGAAGTGCTCTGTGTTCCAAGGGCCAAATGGAGCTCATGGCCTGTTTTCTGCAGCCCGTGAGCTAATAATGGTTATTACCTTTTTATTTTTTTAAAAGATTTTGTTTATTTATTTGTCAGAGAGAGAGAGAGAGAGAGCACAAGCACGGGGAGTGGCAGGCAGAGGGAGAAGCAGGCTCCCCACTGATTAAGGAGCCTGAAAGGGGGGCTCGATCCCAGGACCCTGGGATCATGACCTGAGCCAAAGGCAGACACTTAACCGACTGAGCCACCCAGGCGCCCCCAGGCATCCCTGGTTATTACCTTTTTAAAGGGTTGTTAATACAAGAACTGTAGGCAGTAAACCAACATGCCCCACAAAGTATAAATTATTTATTATCTGACTCTTTCTAAGAAAATGTTGCCAACCCGAGTCAAGGGGAGCCCAGAAAGGATATAAAGGAAAGGGAATGTGGTTTGTCATCATGGAGTGCCATGTGAACACACACGTTGGGGCTCGACTGCGCTGGAAGACCTCACGAGGTTGTCACGTGCTCGCGCCTGTGCAGAGACTCACTGTGAAGGCGACAGCCACCGGCACGGCTGCTCTGTGATTTTCCAAAGTGGCCACACGTGTCAGTAAATCTGAGCAATAGAGTGGTTGCTTGATTTCCAAAGGCGGGCTTTCCTAGAAGTATCAAGCCGTGCTAAATCATGCAGAACTATCTTGTGTCTGTACGAGCCCCAGGGTGAGGTTGACAGGTTCTTTCTCCCTAGATGCCAGTTTGCGGGGGCACCGCAGAGTTGGTGGGGACCCGGAGCAGTTCCGCCCCGGGAATGATACCCACTGCTGTCTGCGCCCGCCGGGTTCTGACAGCCACCTGCCATCGTGGCGCATCCGCCTTGGCTGGCGGCGCCAGGGCCCCCTGCTCGGAAGCCCCTGTCACAGGGCAGAACCTCGGGCAGAAGGGAGAAGGGGCTTCGGCACTGGGTGTTGATAGGGCTCTGCAGGGAGCCCGCCCGAAGCAGGGTCTTCCAGAGTTTCCTGCCGCCTCCCCCCACCCCCCAGGATAGAGTGAATTTATGGTGCGCCCTTCCTTTCTCTGTCTCCTGGGTTTGGCTTGCTCTGTAGGATTTTATCTGCCTGTGGCCTAATCGTGGCGCTGCCCAGTGTGGTAGCCACCAGCCCAGCGTGGCTCTTGAGCTCTAGAAATGTGGCTCGTCCCAACTGAGATGTGCTCCAAGTGTAAGATGCTCATCACAGTCAGAAGCCTGAGTACGAAAGATAAAGTAGGTGAGCTGTCTCGTGAATACTTGTTCATAGTGATCCCATTCTGAAAGTGTGGTATCTCAGCCGTACTGGGTGGAATCACGCGTGTCGTCAGGACTGACTTCACCAGTGTCTTCTTTTTTTCTATGCGGGTCCTGGCAAATGAAAACGACGTGGGTGGCTCCCGCCCATTGTTGGCACCGGGCAGTGCTGGTGTAGCCTGGAGAGTGACGGGTTGTGCCGTTTCCCCCAGATCGATAGGCAGGAAATGCTGTTGGAGGAGCTGGTACCAGTGGGACCGGCGCACGTACCACCAAACGTCCACCTGGAGTCGCCCCCACTGCAAGTGATGGGACCCGCCCCGGACGCCCCCGTGGCAGAGGCCTGGATGCCCCAGGCGGGGCTGCCGGAGCTGGGCTACGGTGCTGCCGAGGATTGCCGGCCCTTCCTGGACCCTGGTAAGGCAAGGGGTTGACTTCCTTTCTGCGGTTCGTAGTTTAGAGCTGGAGAGCTCCCCAGCCTTGGGGGTGGGTTAGAAACACCGAGTACTGGATGGAAGCGGACCACTGCGATAAAGGGGAGGAGGAGGGATCCCTCTCTGGGAACGAAGCGCGGGACATCACATGGGATTCAAAACCCCTTCAGCTAATGACCCCGCTCAAAAAGCCTATTTTTCTCTCTTCAATTTTTTTGTTGTAAAACACACATAAGATTTAGTATCGTAATCATTTTGACGTGTATAGTTCAGTGGTATTGAATACATTCGTAATGTGAAACCATCCCTACCATCCATTTCCATAACTATTTTCGTTCTGTAAAACTGAAACCCCATACTCATTTAAACAATAACTTCGCATCTCCCCAGACCCTGGAGACTACCATTCAACTTTCTGTCTCTCTGAATTGGACTCCTCTATGTACCTCATATAAACGGAATCATACAGTATCTGTCATTTTGTGACTGGCTTATTTCACTTAGCAGAATGACCTTAAGGTTTATCCAGGTTGTAGTGAGGGTCAGTGTTTCCATCCAAGTAAAGGCCAAATAATATGGCACTGTGTGTCTGTGCCACAGTTTGTTTATCCATTTTCCATAAGCATGTACTTGGGTTGCTTCTATGTTTTAGCTGTTGTGAATAATGCCTGTATGAACATGGGTGCGCAGATATCTTTTTGAGACCCTGCTTTTACTTCACTGGGGCATATGACCAGAGGTGGAATTGCTGAGTCACGTGGGAATTCTGTTTTTAATTGTTTGAGGAGCAGCCCCTCTGGTTTCCACAGCGGCTACACCAGTTTACATGCCCAGCAGCCGTGCATGACCTTCCCAGTTTCTCCACATCCTCACCAACCCTTGTTGCTTTCTGTTTTGTGATAGTAGCATTCCTAATCGGTGTGAGGTGGCATCTCAGGGTAGTTTGGATTTGCACTTCCCGAGTGATTAATGGTGTTGAACATGTGCTTATTGACCATTTGGATATCTTCTTTGGAGAATGTCTGTTCATGTTCTTTTTTGCACATTGCAAAATCAGGTTGCTTTTTGTCGTTGAATTTTAGAGTTCTCTGTATATTCTGGATATTCATTCTTTATCAGATAGGATTGGCAAATATTTTTCCCATTTGTGGGTTGCCTTTTTACTCTGTTGAAGCTTTTGATAAATTTTTAAATTTTTCGTGAAGTACTCTGTGTCCACTTTTTTCTTTTGTTGCCTGTACATTAGCTGTCATAGCCAAGAAATTATTGCCAAGTTCAACGCCTTGAAGCTTTCCCTCTGTTTTCTTCTAAGAGTTTTATAATTTTAGGTCCTAATTTTAGGTCTTTGATCCGTTTTGTGTTAATTTTTTTTTTTTTAAAGATTTTATTTATTTATTTGACAGAGAGAGACACAGCGAGAGAGGGAACACAAGCAGGGGGAGTGGGAGAGGGAGAAGCAGGCTTCCCGCTGAGCGGGGAGCCCGATGCGGGGCTCGATCCCAGGACCCTGGGATCATGACCTGAGCCAAAGGCAGACGCTTAACGACTGAGCCACCCAGGCGCCCCTGTTTTGTGTTAATTTTTGCATGTGCTCTTATGTAAGGTTCTAACTTCATTCATTTGCACATGCATAATCCAGTTTTTCTAGCAACATATGTTGAAAAGTGTATTGTTTCTCTGGGCGCCTGGGTGGCTCAGTTGGTTAAGCAACTGCCTTCGGCTCAGGTCATGATCCTGGAGTCCCGGGATCGAGTCCCGCATCGGGCTTCCTGCTCAGCAGGGAGTCTGCTTCTCCCTCTGACCCTCCTCCCTCTCATATGCTCTCTCTCTCTCTCATTCTCACTCTCTCAAATAAATAAATAAAATCTTTAAAAAAAAAAAAGAAAAGAAAAGTATATTGTTTCTCTGTTGAATGAGCTTGCTATCATTGTTAACA